>NC_056413.1:512500-1131071 GCF_905147365.1 Aricia agestis
AGTGGTTTTTGAGATACAGCCTGGAGACAGACAAAAATACGGAATGACAGACTGACATCGAAGTCTTGGTAATAATCGAAGTCGTAGTAATTTTAGCCCTTTGGATACGTAACCCTAAATAATGACATTTTTGTACTTAATTCAATAAATTTTATTTCAGTAGACGGAATTTGGAAATATTACTCATTTATATATTTGAACGCCTCCGTGGTCTAGTGCTTAGAGCGTCGCTCTCGACTCCGGAGGTCGTGGGTTCGAATCCCGCGTTGGAAACATGTTATTTCCAAGTTTGGTTAGGACAATGCAGGCTGATCACCTGATTGTCTGACAAGTGAGATGATCCATGCGTCGGATGGGCATGTAAAAAGTCGGTCCTGCGCCTGATCTCTCCCTAGTCGTGTCGGTCTTCTGTCCCACTGGGTTATGAGAGTAAAAGGCATAGAGAGTGCTCTTGTGTACTGCGCACACACTTGGGCACTATAAAATTACTCCTGCGTACCTGGCCTGGTTTCAATGAAACCGGCCACCGTCACCGAAACCGGTGTGGGGAGTATTATTATTAGATATTTTATTAAAAATTAATTGATATCATGTATGTAAGAGGAGTTTTTTTTGCATTGAAAAGATTTTGAAATTTTGAACGTAATTTTATAAAAAATTGGCACAAACTTAGACAAACACAGGATACGAGTAGCCAGTACTCAGTAGGCTACTTCTTACGGCAGGAAAATTTACGCACGCCATTCCGTGCGTACGAAGAGCCGCCAGCAACATCAAGTTTTCATTTTATTTTATTTGTTTTACGTCAAAAGCTATTAATTTAATTCAAATAATATGCAATCAATTCAAAAATTATATATTTATTTTTTCTCACAACAATAACACACTGCAAATCTTAAAAATATGAATAATGAAGACTGGAATAAAGTTAATAATATCCGAAACCCATGGATTAGCGGTAATGGCATACAATTCGACCAGTCTCGACGATTTTCTTGATTGCGACCAGTTTGGAGCAGTCGTGAATGCGGACCCATAAGATGTCAATCTGATGACACACCTGTAACATATTTGTTTGTGTTTCTTTTGATAAAATTTGATAAAATGACCTTTGTGTAGCAATATTACTCGCTAGAAAGAAGTTATGTTTGGTGTACGTAGTTTGGGGAATATCTCTTCGAATTTTTTGGCACACTTTAAATCCTAAACGGTTTTTCGTATCAAGCTTAAAAACATAAGTCTTCATTCCAATTATTTAAATAAGATTAACCCTGTAAAGATCTGACTAGCCAGTAGAGTCTAGAGACTTAGTTCTACTCAATATGAGGAGGGCCAGATATACAGCCTGTGGGTGCTACCGGCGCACCCGAGTTGATTAACTCAGGCTGATCGCCGGCGATATACGCGGGGCAATTAATGACAAGTTCAAGAGGACCTTGCTGGGCCTCGCCGAAGAAAACCACTGGCCCACTTACGGACCACTTACCGACAACACCGCATGCGACTTTCCACCTTACCGCTTAGAAAATAAGGGGAACAATTAGGTGGAGCGTTTAGTAGGTCCTGAACTTTCGCTCGCGGGATTTGAAACTTTATTATGTAGAGGTAAAGCCGAGTTTCGAGTGAACGAGTTAGTAGGTCTGTAGGCTGCGGCGGTAGGCGTGCGTGCGAGCCGGTGTGTACGCATCGGAGATAGTTGTCAGTGCTGCCCAACTTAGAGAGAAATGCGTCGCAACCAGTTTTTATTTTTGGGTGTTATTTGGTTGTGAAAAGAAATAGAAATAAATATTATCAATAAAAACCTCCAAAAATATTATCCTGTTCAATGTATAACAGCTTAGAAATGTTCAAGGAATATCATTAACCTTATTAGAAACTTTATTTGAAATGCTCAAGCATATAGCATTTTAATTGTATTTCTGCTAACACTATGTATTTTTGTGACCTGAAATAAATGGTTATTATTATTATTATAATATACCTAGGGTTTTTAAATACTATTAATTTAATAATTTGAGACATTTATTACTTTAGAGAAAAGCTACGAATTAATACTCATATTGTTCGTTTAACTATCAAAATAAACCGTTTTTTACGCTTAAAATTAGCAAAATTAATGATCACAATAATAAAATAAGCACAGTGTGGGAATCCGAAACACGTTACCGCTCTAATTGTAACACTATCTCGTGCAGATCTCACGAAATTAATCCGTGTAATTACTGTCTACACTCGGCTCGTGACCTGCATTCGTTAAGCTAGATTTGGGATGCAGCTAAATCTAGATCATTTGAGCCGTTACTTCAAAAATTTGACTGCAAATGTGTATATTTATTTATATTCCAATCATGATCAAAACCCTTCCAAAAGCTTTAGATTCCTATTTGAGATATTTTGAAAAACGAATGAACTCAATTCAGGTTGTAGATTATCGGGCCGCGGAAAATGTAGTGCGGCCCCGCTTGAGCGGCGGCGCGGTGGTAGGATTTCGGTTGGCGAGTGGGGTGCGCGCGCGCAGTCGTCAAGCAGCGCGCGCGGCCCCCGCCCGCCAGTGTAGTGCCAGTGACAGTGATATCGTGCTACTATCCGAACCGACCGGACTATCAAAGGCATGTGCTCGCATTGGCATCAATAAACCGTGCCCGTGACTCTAGAGGACTTTGGATATTTCCGTTAGTGTTTTTCTTTCTCGAGGGTCTTCCTGGTCCTTTTTATTTTTGCCAATCGCTATCCTACTAACCGCATGCTGGGCTTCACTACATCGGCTCTTTCTTTTCTAGTCCCAACCCTCTGTTCCCTGCGGCGTCGGTCGCGGTCGCGCGTGGTCGCGACACTCGGACACAGTGAATTATGTTCATTTGGATTTGACAGCTGACACTTTGATTGATCATTTCAGGTGAGTGATCTAGTTGTAAGTTTCAGTGTTACGTAAAAGGTTTTCAGTTTAAATATTATGAGGAAATTACCCCATCATTGGCGTAGATTTTTCTTTAAAAATAATCTGAATAGCAATAAGATTATCTGTAGTATGAATTTGTAGATTTCAATTGCTAATAATATGGTGTTTTTCACGTCTGAAAAATAGTTACAGTTCCAGTTTTTTCGTGTATTTAACTGTTATAACACTGGAAAAATTTTGTCAGAAAGATCTTATTAGATTTGTTGCTGACAAAAAAAGGTAATAACTGTTGTTTATTTCAATCGGAAGCTATACATTTAACTTATTTTGCTTAATTTAGTTGCTAAGTAGGTCCCGATTTTTTGGTAATTTTCCACTTGACCTAGTTTCAACTTAAAGTAGACTAAAGTAACACACCATTACCTATTTAAATATTTTATTATTTTTTAAATTAAAAATATATACTTATATTAAGAAAATTATAGTCTTTTGCATATTTATAGATTTTTAGGTCACTTTTTGGGAAAATTTTGGCAATGTTATTAGGTCAACAAGGCTGTATACGCAGCTGTCTCTTTTCAACATTTGTCTCTTTCCCGCGGCCAAGCGGTGAACACACGTCACGGTGCGCGGCCTTACGCATTGTGAGAGGTCAATAGCCGAGCGTAAAACGAAAAAAAAAAACTATATTACGAGTATGTTTATTAAATACCGTTTTTTCGCTGAAAATTTCAACAGATTTATTTCTATTGGTTATTGAGTGGCAAAAGTCATGTGATATGACGTGGCGAAGAAACGCACTGCCATGGAAAGAACATGAAAAGCCCTAAACCAGTCGTTTAACGACAGCTCATTAAATCCACCTATAGACGAATAAAAAGTAATCTAGATACTAATTCAGGACTTTCAGGACGGCCCAATGTCCAGATATTAAACTTGTCCATGTCGCATCCTTAAGAGCTATTTCGTGTCTAATATGGCCTTTATGAAGTCGGTATAAGCATCATTGCTATACAAACTAGAGGTAAAATATTTCAGAACGGACTCGAGGATCGATTCGCGCCACTTGTAATGCACGAAACAGTTTTGACAATCAGTAATTACTGAAACTGTGTTACCTCAGTATATAGACCGTAATGTATTACTATATGCTAGTGTGTCGGCGAGTTATCAGCGAATATATTGATTTCGGTTAATAGAAACAAGGTCTTTAACCTAACCACTATTATCTATTGTGGTGTATTATTTAAATGATATTTTTGTTTATTTTTCCGTGTCGCCGTACTCAGAGAAGAATATTCGCTCAGGCTCCTGATTGTCTCGAGCCTAGCAATGGTGTCGTAGTCGGTAATGACTAATGACGTGTCACTATTTCAGACTGAGTATCATTGGCAAAAGCCAATGCTACTCAGGCCTTTGCTAACTTTCCATCGGCTAACTCTTCAGATGCTGTAGTGTCTGGGACAAGATTTTTAAATGTCCATATGGTTGCCCAAGCATATACGGCATTCTCGCAATATAGTCAGCCTAGTCTAGATGAATGAGCAGGTCAATACGTCTGGGACCAACCATGTGCGGATTTCCTTACGATGTTTTCCTTCACCGTACGAGCGTCCGTATTATGTACTTGAGATCAGAAAATGTCTAATTGGTACACGCCTCCACCCGGGATCGAACCTGAATCCGCTCTAGTGCGAACCAACGGATTCCCACTAACCGCGGTCACTCTTTATAATAAGGATCAGCGCGGTTTCACTGTCAGAATGAACCAATGTAACTTGCATGTGTATTGACATACGCAAGAACACCTGCTAGAGATCTTTAACTCTCCGCCGTAAAACAACTCTCAGACGAAGTATCGCCTGATTTCTCGTTAGTCTTAACTTATGAATGATCAGGCGCAGAACAGACTATTTACATGCCCATCCGAAGCAAGAATCTTCGTTCTTGTCAGACAATCCAACCTCGATACTCGGAATTTGCTACTTTGTAGGTAAATCGAAAATTGTAACTCCATGTACCATTGAAGAAATTGTTTCATAGGCAGTTGACGGACTCACGTCATTTAGTTAGATTATGTCAATTCGATGTTAATCGTTATCTGTCGGCTGGGTTTGACTTAACACGACTAAATTACATACGTCCGCCATCTGCGTATATATCAACTTCTCTGATAGTTCCTAAGTCTTCGTAGCAAGTCTCTACAAGTCTACACGCATCAGGATGAGTCAGCTGCGGCTGCTCGGCAATTGATTCCACATTTAGGCTACGCGGGCGCGAAACGGTATACCACTAAAACGAGACGAAACATCACAATTATTTATGAGTTCATCTCCTAAACCTGGTTCTAGGATGGTTATTATCTCTTGGTTTGGCACGCGACAAACAAAGAAATATGGATTTAGATACATATTTTTTTATATTAGAGCTAGGTTCTCTGTTCTCTGTTTTACCCAAAATAAGGCTGGCAGAAAGCTCTTATACCCATTTAAGGAGGACAGCTTTTTGCTCATTATTATTGCACCCATTTACTTTTCATTTCACATACATTTACTAATCTTAATAGGTAAAATCTGTATGTAAAGGTTGCATTAATTTGAGGTACCTTAATCTATTAAGTATATTTAATCAATTACAAGCCACACCTTAGTAGTTTCAGTTCAGTAGTTCAGTTTCAGAGGAGGAGAGAGACATAATGAAAAAAGCATAATCAGTTGTACCACTATGTGATGGTGATCGCGTATCTGTGTTATCCCACTGGATTGATAACGTACCTATAGTATCATCAATGAAATTCATCATTTAATCTACCTTGCCCTACTAGACAAGTGGCAAACGCTTATCGTAAACGCCAACAAAATGTATGCGATTTGACATAAGTCATCGCTTCGCTAGCGAATACTAATGTCAAATCCCATACATTTTGTTGGCGTTTACGATATTTCGCATGCCATTTGTCTACAGGGCCTTATCATACATTTTCCGAATATCCTTGGGAGTTGCCAGCGGCCGAATCAACTTTCGAGGTGCGAGAATCGAACACCCGAACTAAACGCAAAGTAACATCACTAAATTAGGCTAATCACGTGTGTACTAAGCTTAGCTAACGGAATGCCGTGTCAGTGTAAGGCGGGGTGCAGACTGCGACCTTCATGGACATTAGCTGACTCACAGTTGAGCAACCCCGCCCACAGGTGAGCTCGTCATCATCAGGTCACAACCTAAGTGTCTATACAGGGTGAACAAAACAAAGTGACAATACTTTAGGGTGTATACGGGTCCCCTGTATAGAGTTGACTGCGGTGCTGAATGAGTAACTTTTTTTTACTTGTATGGGCAAGTTTATGACGCTGGGGTGCTTACCCATACAAATAGCAAAAAAATTGCTCTGTCAGCGCTTCTACCTTTACAGTGAACTGAATATAAGTGACACACACCCTAAGTAATATCACTTAGATTTGTTACACCCTGTACTGGATACTAGGCTTTAAGATAAGTAACATTCGATAATTTCGATCAAAGTTGGATATCAATTAGTGTATATTGTGTATGGGACATTTACCATACATTTTTTTAAATTTCGAACTTTTCTGTGGAAACTCTCGAATATATTTTGAACTAGCTGTCCCGGCAAATGTTGTTTTGCCATAAAATTATTTTCCCTGTTTTCTGCTGTTTTCTTGAAGTTTTTTCTGAATTTTTTTTCTATACACCTCACGGAACCCAAAACCTTTCCAACGAATGCAAAACCGTGGAAATCGGTTCGTGCCTGGAGTTATAGCGTCAGGAAGGAAAACCCGACTTATTTTTATATATTAGATAATGTCGCAGTTTTCAAAGGCTGAAATTACTAATTATCTTAAAATATAATTATTATATAATATTATATACCATCGAGGAAATTGATTCCTAGGCAGTTGACAGACCTACGTCATGTGGTCGGTTTATGTCAATTTAATGTTAGCTGTGAATGGTCAAATGGGTTTGACTGAACGCGACCAAATTACTTAGGTCCGCCATCTGCCTAGGAATCAACTTTTCTGATAGTACATAAAATCCTTAAACGATTGTGTCTAGCATTTTAAGATCATAACTGTTTATCCAGAAAATGTGAATATGTGAAATATTTTAAAACAGTACTTATGTAGATACTTATTACTTATTAGTGTTGACATTTGAAAGAGAGTAATTACTTTCTTAACGAACTGCATAGACACCCAGTTATTTCAACTTGAAGAAGAACAAACAAAAACCAGATATGTATGTATTTCAAAAATAACATGTCTACAAACTTAAATGAATTTGCTAGAAATATCTTGTAAATATTTTAAAAAATTCAAGGAATTTCTAAAATAAAGAAACAACAAAATCAGTTACGTAGCTGGATTTTATAAGAAAGCCGTTTCTTTTGTGCACTATATTTAAGTTGTAGTTCTTCTGAAATTCTTATTAAACATGCATAATATAATATTAAATAATACTTTTTATCCAATATGCACTATTATTCCATAAATGTATTTAAATAAAACTGAACTTATAAGTAAATTGAGAAGGAATTGTTTTACGTGTTTAATTTACATTTTAAAGATACTGTTAAAATTCTCATCTTAATTCTTTTATTTCTTGTTCGTTGCCTATTTTAATATTTTTATATGTTTTGCCTCGAACTTTACGATTAAGGTAGCAGTTTCAAAGATAGAGCACTTGCTTATAATTTCAGAAAACTGGTACAAGTTCATTAAGGTATTATTAATTATATTGTTACTAGATGACACCCGCAACTCCATTGTACCATAATTAGTTTATCGCGCGGGAACCGTACATTTTTTCGAGATAAAAGTATCCTATGTCCTTTTCCGGGACTCAAAGTATATCCATACCAAATTTCAGTCAAATCAGTTCAGCGGTTTGGGCGTGAAGAGGTGACAGACAGACGGACAGACAGACACACTATCGCATTTATAATTATAGTGAGGAAGTTTAGTGTCTGGCAATGCAAATTGTCAAAACACAGTTAGCTTTAGTGGTGTGTTTGTAAATGAGACAGTTCACACCGTCTGTGTCCGAAATATTGATAGATCATGTTTTTAAATCGACCAGTCGTGGCCCAGATACTAAAATTAACGACTTATAAATAACATACTTTATTTTCACTTCATTAATTTATATTGACAGTTTGATAGCTGGGGTTTTGTATTAAAACTTAAGTATTTCTGATGAATTTTGAGTCTATACTTGTTACTTTTACGCTTAAAATTATTTGAAAATATTTTGCCTTATTTCTTGCTTCATTTTGATATGCAATGTTTTGATATCATTCATAATGATTCTGCATGTTAAAATTGTAACTTTACATATTTCATGAAATCAATATTTATTTTTCGATGAAACAAACGTTTCAGCATAGGAGTAAAGAAACTCTTATAGACTAGTTTACATGACTCTATATTTAAAACGTTGAATCTTTTACACTTCATATTTGCAGAAATTCCTTCATCTGTATAATAAAAAATGTATTTATAGGGTGCCTCCTTGAATATATAACACTAGCAAATAATGGCGGCGCGTCACACGCTTTGATGTCATATTGTCAACATACATCAGCACACAAGTCACACACTAGGCTAGACCTAGTGCAATAGAAAGGGGACCTAATGCTGACACATATCTGGGGGGGGGGAGGTAACTTTCACTAAAGGGGAGAGGGGGGAGTGACCACGCGGTCAAGTGCGTTTCACCGTTCACGGTTAGGATGTTTGTTACGAACGATCTGAATGACAACTGATAAGTCATGCTTATGCAATGCTAAAGAAAAGTTACATTTGGTCTGTAAAAAACACAACGCAAAACGTTATTTGCGCCAATTGCTATTCTGTAAATAATCTAACTATAATCCAGTCTACAAATAGCTTTGATGCAGTCGATATAATTACTTTTTTCAATCGCGTTGATTGGTCACAAATCAGTTAATGATTTTAAGAAAATTCATCTGAACACCTCCATCGTGGGTATCGCAGACACGATAGATTTTCAATTGTTATGCGACAGCCGGCTGCCGCTTGGGGATTGATAGGTTAAGTTCAAAGTCAGTAAATTAAGCACAAGAATTTGGGATACTGATATACAACATTGTGAAATATTATATTTTTTTCTAGTTGTTCATAAGATCTAATGATTCATATAACAGTACATTGACAGGCGAGTGAGATGTAGCTAAACCTATGAGGGAGAACAAAAAATACTACTTATTATACTTACTCACCCGTGCCTACACTTAATTGTTCCATAACTGTATCTTAATAAAAAGATGAAGCATCACTACGTGCTACTACAATAACTATTATTATAACACTACTTCTTGTTTTAGCAGATTTTACTACATGTTGTAGTAAAACAAAAAGGAACAAGATAAGACGTGAAATATTTAATAATTAGACGTGAAGCAAAATTCTTGGACTGGAATTTAATTACAGTAACAACACTTTTCCTCAGTCCTCACATATACCAGAGTACCTACCCTTAACTGTAAGAAGTAAATTTTAAATTGTATCCTTTTTTAGCATCAGATGAATAAAATTTTAAACGTCTAGCGAAAATTCAAGAAAGAAATAGATTTTTTTCAAAAGCCACTTTAGAATGTTTTTCAGGACTATTGCTTATAACAGATGCTTATTAAGAAGTTCTTGTTTGTAACGAACACACATACTAGATAATAATATGCATAATTCTTCTGACTCAGTAGCAATTGCGACAGATCTAGAGTCGGGTTTCATAAGATTCGTCACTACAAAACAAACAGTTATTCAAACTTTGCAACACACAGTTTTCCCGAAAAATGCTGAAACCCCGATGGTCAATCTCTGACACATGCATCACATCCGTTTACTACTAAAATCTATAGTTTTAAAGTTAATATCCTGTCTATATTTGTTATTCCAGAGTACTACTAAAATAATTATATGATTTTTATAAGTGATGCGTTGTTAAAGATATTATATCCTAATAATGACCTTGGTAGCTTTCATATACGATTTACGTATTTAGGTTTATAATAATATTGGAACACTTATTGTAACCAATAGTGTTTTTGGCATCTAAATCTGCCCCGGGGCAGGGCAGGACGAATGGATACGAAATAAGCCGAACTTTAAAATACTACACAATCTGCGTATTACTAATAAGTGCTTCGTGGATCACCAGTTTTGTTCGGCTATTTCCGTATCCATTCGGCCTGTCCTGCCCCAGGAAGTGCCGAAAACGCTATTAAACTTTTAACAAGACTTAATTCTATCATTTCATGTAATACATTGCATCTACAGGTTTCAGATATTTAGGAAAACAATTTTACACATTTTAACATTAAATATTAAGTTTTGAGACTGGCTCTGCGGCTTGGACCACAGATTAAACATCATAAGCTACAGAATATTCTCTCGAGTCGTTGTCAAGTCGTCAAGGACGTATCAGACGTATCAGATTTTGCACATGATCTGTTCGTCCGTCAGTAGAAAGTGTTTTGGTCAATAACCCGGCTGGTGCCGTCACCGCGCGCCCGCAGCATACTAACGACCGGGAGAAAGTCAGCTGACTGACCTAGCGATACCGCGACCCGGGGTAGCCTAGCCGGAGACGCCTAGGTGGCCTAGGCCAGGCACGCCGGCTAGGCCATTGCCAAATCGAAATTATTTTCTTACCAAAATAGGTAAAGTAGTGGATCCACACTAAAATAGAGATATCTAAAGATCTAGAAAATTCTTTTTTGTACATTAAAGATATTAGTATAAAAAAAAATTGCCAGCGTGTTAAGGATAACCAACAGCTGGTATATTAATATTTTGTTATAAAATATTATTTCAAAATGAATTCTTTGTTTGTGACTTGTGTACTAAAAAATTATGTAGCAGTTTTTGTCCATTTTACGAGTTTTATTGAGCATTGGCAGTAGGTATTGCAAGTTGTCATAGCCTATATGCGTGTATGTATGTGAATGTGTGTGTGTGGTGCGCACGCACGTCACGAGAGAAAGCCGGCGCAGGCGCATCTCACACACTAACTCAATATCTCGCTAGTCGCTATGTAATAATATAGATTCTAGTCTATATACCACACGATTTTGTGAACAAATTCAGTAAAAACATTCCTCTCGTATAGGTAATTCGAAAGTGCTACTGGGGTCTCTAAGCTATAAATTGTCACTACCAATCTAAGCAACAAGATAAAAATTTAAATAATATTTTATATTAAAATATCTTACATTCTTTGCAAGAAAAGTACAAAGTCAATAAACGCGAACTTCGTAACGCGTTGATGTCTAATGTAAGAAATTAAGAAATCTTATAATAAATTGTAATGATTGGTTATACTGCAAACATATTTGATTTTTGTTACAATATTTATGGAATCTGTGACCCATAAAATAAAAAAAATACAAAAGTTGGTTAACATTTTCCTTCAAAAAAGACCAAAAAAATTAGACAAAATTTTCGGCTTTTTATTATATTTTGGTTATGAATAAGAGCACATGTCATGATACAAAGAGATCACACATGTTACCAAAAGCCTTTCCCATCGCGTGAGGCTTTCTCCGGCAGATGTCCAACCCTTCAATCAATATTTGAATTTGGAACTTATTCAGGTACTCTCGAACATTCAGTGAGGCAAATATAAACCTTATGATGAAGGAAATTAGGTTGAAATTTAGTGTTCGATAAACGTAAATCCATGGGAATTTTTGGGGTGTAATAGTATGAATTAAACCCTTTGTACTTTGTTGTTTAATTTTGATGTATCGATACAAAACGGAGTGACATATTGTATTGAAATCCTAATAACAGCAGAATTAAATGCGTAACTAGATACATTTGTGACAAATCCAGTAATTATTGCTAACAAACGTTTCAGTACTCCAGTTTCCAATACTCAAGGTACAGGCAGATAAGATCTGAAACAAGATCCATACTAAGTAATTTTATAAATGCGAAAGTGTGTCTGCCTGTCTGTTACCTCTTCACGCCCAAGCCGCTGAACCGATTTTGTTGAAATTTGGTATAGAGATACTTTAAGTCCCAGGAAAGGACATAGAAAACTTTTTGTTCCGAAAAAATGTACGGTCCCCGCGCAATAAACGAGTTTTGGCGCAAAGGAGTTGCGGGCATCATCTAGTATAGAAATAAATATTTCAAGTGATTTTGGCGTACAACCTGCAAAAACTGCAGGCACCTAAAGGTTACGATTTTATCAGTTTTACAACCGTCGTGTCAATATATTCATAAAAAAACTTCTAACTTAAAATCTAAAGATGTGATAAGATTAGACAACATAGTATATTATAAGAATACCGATTTTTTTTCTTATTTTTATGAATGAACAACGTTTGCTACCTAGAAAAACCTTTTCCATATGGCTTGTATGCTACTTGTTGTCAAAATATTTGATCCCAAACATTATACGAGCGATCAATAATTTCACGCAGCTGTTATAATATTATAATTCGTATAATTAATGACGAAGCATCTGGCCGCAGTCTCACTTTTTTTCAGTTTCGGTAACAAGTGTCGAATATTCCAATATGGTCACACAGGTGTATATTAATTTTGTCGAGCTGCATAATTAAATAGAGTCTGTGGTCGCGATTCGGCCATAATTATAATTAATATTTTTTAGTAATGTCTAATAAGTTCTCTCTTGAGACAATTGTACTTGTTTTTAGATCTTTCTGAAAATCATTTTTTGCTTCCATATATTTTCGGTAACAGGTTCCGAACAACCTATGGAATTACGAAGTATTCTTGTAGTCTGAAGTAAAAAGTACATTTTGTTCGTAACTTTTTAATGGTACGAAACGGCTCATTTAAGCCTAATATTATAATAATAGTATTAATAACAAGCTACTGTTTGCACTTAGATTATAAGCACGGAAAATTCACATTTCTTAGCGGAACAAACGTAAACAGGTTAAAGATACACATTTTCGCATTTTTAGTTTAGTATACAAGCAAATAAAAATTTCTTATTCCGTGCTACTTCTCACGGTTCGGACTTTAGTTTTCTAAGTCAGCTGATACAAGACAGGTGGTTGAATCTAATGGCTCATCTCGTGACCCAGTCCCACGTGCTTCCGGTATCGAGTCGATATCCGGGAAGGGTTGTTTGGCTGTTTGCTATCCCAGGGATGGAGCGGATAAGTTTTTATACATATTAAATAACTAGATACTTTCTTAGGGTTGATATAATCATAGTGGTTTGTGGGAATCAAATTTTAGGGCCCTTATCGTTTAGTTATTAAATTGATAGTTTGAGTTTTATATGTTTTTTGGTATGATTAGCTGTTTACCCTATAAGTAATGATTGTGCAAGATTTTCTAGAATCTTACCCTATTTATTATAATCATAGCCTTTAACACTTACATTTTGACCACCTTACAACTTTGTTAACGTAGGTCACAGATGGCTGTATATACTTGGATACAAATATACCCATGACTTATTCAAAATCGTACTACATCTCCTAGACTACAGCAATCCAGTCTACTTCCGCACAAAAAACGTACTCCTAGGCTAAGTCCTGCGCCTAGCCTGCGCCTCATTCAATGAAATGTGTGTCAAGTTGACAGAGCAGGACGTTGAACTCGCCGTCTCGCTCGCACGCAGGTTCAAGGATTCCTGTCACCTGCTTATGTCTAATGTGTAGAAACTAGAGGTAGACTTAATGTTTATAAACAACTAGCTAGACCTCGTTACACCATAACTTCGTTTATCGCACGAGAGATGTAGATTGTAAGTACATGGGGACAAAGGTCAAAGTATTTATTATGAGAGTGATAAATACCTGTATCCTTTGTAATTTTCTGTTGATCAAAATCGGCTCAGCGGTTGAACGTAAAGAGGTTACTACATCTGGACAGATAGACCGACTTTCATATTTGTAGTATTGGTATTTGGTATCTAAAGAATATAAACGGTATATAAACGGTAAATTAATGTGACAATACATATATTATACTCCTTTAAATTACAATTCAAAAACAAAGTATAAAAACGTCCTATAATACTACCAGTTTATATTCTTCTCATTTACCGAATTAAGGTTATTTAATAGAGTTCAACTTCATAACTTTTTTGACTGGCTAATTTCACGAAATCTTCACATGTCTATGTCCAAATCGTCAAAAACAGTCACAACAACTTGTCTTAAAATTCTTCTAAATTGAATAATATAATAAGACATATTTCACGTTTAAACTGCAGGCTTGCGTTTTAAGTAGATCGATTATAATCTACGTTATAACATGTTCGAGTGAAGGCTGTGCGGACTGCGGATGCTACGTGAGAAAGGATGAACATTAAGACGGAATTTAGTTCAGATGATCTAGAGTAGGATTAGATGGATCCCTGGTCCAGTGAGTTAAAATGTAGCTCGTGGAAGTTGACTCGATTCCCACGTTATAACAATCATATTTTATTGAAGAAAAATAAAATTATACTAGATGATGCGCAGGCATTATCTAGTATATTTTGGCGTAACGGAGTTCGTTGCGCCAAAATTCGTTTATCGCTCGGAAACCGTACATTTTTTCGGGATAAAAACTATCCTATGTCCTTTCCCGGGATTCAAAGTATCTCCATGCCCATTGCCCAGCAAAATCGGTTCAGCGGTTTGAACGTGAAGAGGAAACAGACAAACAGACACTCTTTCTCATTAATAATATTAGTATGGATGAATTGATTGCTTTTTATCAAGATTATTAGTATGGAATTTTCTGAATAAATAACTTTTCCTCCAATAATGTAGTCGAGCGGGAATCTCAACGTATTTCCCTAATCGTCCTCTTTTTTGTAAATTCGGTTACAATAACGCGGTGAGTCTATTAAGGCTTTTCGGTGGTGACGTTGACCGCGAGGTCCTCGCTCCGGTGTAACTGTACCGCAGGGCCGCCGCCCGCCGCCCGCCGCCGCCACCCGCAGTGACGTCACAAGTCACAACGCATAATAACAACCGTCTGGCTTTTTTTGTCCTACGAGTTACGACGAGAACGGTGGAGAGTAGGACTGTAGGTATTTTTAACCCCAACAAAAAAAAGAAGTGTTATATTATGTATGATGTGTCCGTCTGTCTGTTTGTGTGTGTCTGTCCGTGGCATCGTAGCATCCAAACGGGTGGACCGATTTTCATGTAGTTTTTTTGATAATTTAAAAATTTCTTAATATTATGTGAATGTACGTCTATTGCATGTCTGGATTTATCTACAACTAGCTATTTGACCGAGCTTTGCTCGGTTTTCGATAAAACACGAATAAAATGACATTTTCTAAAAATCATTCCTAGCTAGATCGATTTGTCGCCTCCAAAACCCCCTATATATTAAATTTCATGAAAATCGTTGGAGCCGATTCCGAGATTCCAATTATATAATATGTATATATATGCAAGAATTGCTCGTTTAAAGATATAAGATATATGTGTATCTGTTTACATCTTTACAATCCTTACTTAACATTATATTTATACATGGATGTGTGTCTGCCTGTCTGTATGTCTTTCTGTCCGTCTATTTAATATCTATCAGTACGTCGGTCCGTCTGTTGCTTGTTACCCCTTCATGTTTGAACGGCTGAACCGATTTGAATGAAAATTATGACGTAGTCCTTTTCCTGCTACATGATATTTTTATGTCTTACATCTCGTGCAGTGGTGCTTCCTATAAACATTTTCATGTTTCATCTATGTAGTTATAAGTTACAATAAACTCTTTTAAAGACTTTCTCGATGTTTCGTATTTATGATCGTCCAACTAATAAAACACAGTATCCTAAAATACAGTTTTGGTAGTGACAAATTATAACAATCCAAATGTCCGAAACCAACCGTTTTGGTCGTCCATAAAAAAGTGTAACGTCCATTCAAGATTCCAACAAAACCTGCCAAATACCAAAACATTGCTACAACATTATATATTAGGAGTTCGAACATAATAACCAAACAGATCAGACGCTTCTAATCTTACCATATAAATACACAATGGTACCGTTAGCACAAAAATCGCGTGCACATTTCAGTGGGCACGTGCTCGGACGAGGGGGCGGTGGGGGGCTTTGAAGAGGAGGCGGGGGGAGGGGGGCGATTAGGGGGGCCGACGGACGGCCTTGCTGTGCGGTGAGCCGCACCGTACCGTATACGCTCTACGTCACTAACTGTCCGCTACGAAATAGCGTACATATCATACAGTAGATAAACTTAAGTGTAAACTTCAAATCGAACATACTCGACATAGAGATAAGTTTCAGGAGCGTGAGAAGTTTAACTATATTAAATTGTTGCCTCTGGTTATCTGAAATCATGTTGATTGCGCGTATGCCAATTTAAGCGGTCTCATGAAGATGGTTTACTGTATATCCTTTATGTTGTGGCCGCGCACACATGTAGTACCGCTACGCGGAATGTATAATGCCGAAAATGCGGATTGTACGCGTCCAAAATTATAGAATTGTTTGACCGAAACATCCATTGGACTGGCCGTCGCAGGAAATTTTATTCGACGTTAGAAATTTTTCTACTTGGTGTAGCTCTACATCTTTTAATAATTTATATTATAAAGTCCAAGAGTTTGTTTGTTTGAACGCAAAAATCTCAGGAATTACTGGACCGATTTCAAAAATTCTTTCACTAATGTATAGCCAGGCCTGTCCCACTCGCGCCTTTAGGTATCGAACTGTAAGTACCCCTTTAAAGGGGCAGATCACAAGGGACTCACAAGCGAGCGGTGACGCGCGCGCAAGATTTTTTCGTCGCATATATCTACGTACTGAATTAACCGCTGTGACAGAATCATTATTAATCTGATAAATATGAACAATTGAAAAAAGTCAAAGAAATATTTCAATAAAGTAATTTAAGACTTTAGAAGAATAAAAAAATACACAAACTTAGCAAATAAACCAATTTATTACAGACAAACCGCATACTACACATAAATAAACACAAGTTACTATGTTTAAGTTGTAAAAAATTCCTGACCAGCTCCTACACTATAATCGAATATAAAACTATTATAAAATATACGTTGGGTTACTAAAATTTGATTATTACCTTATTATTACTATAAAAAAGTTTGCTATTAGTAGCTATAGTAATTAAAAGAAGATTATTTTATTTTCTAAAAGGTGACAATCTTGATTTCGTCAGAAAGGGTACCTCTTACGCGATAGAAAGAGAGCGCACATGTAGGCAAATATAATTGTAGGCACCTAGCACTGCGCGGTCGGAATTTGAACTTTATAGTATCGCAGCAAGAGTTGTTATTTTTTTAAACTATTTTTACGAGTTGGCCTTCTGTTGGTACTACTAATATATATTCTGTGGTATAGCTAAGATGTTCCTAGTGCTATAGGATATGTATGCATCACAGGTGGAGCCAGTTAATAAAATATTATGCAGATCTAACCGCCGTACTTACAGACATTAAATTATGATTAAGCTTCTATTTAATAAAGAATTTGATAAATAATGTATGGGGCTTATGTCGAATTAAAATTGAAATTTTAAGAGCTAAGGCTGCGTTTCCATCAGAGATGTATTGCGAGGAATGTGTTTTTAAGGTCCAATAGCATCGCTGCGCTGAGCGACGTCGTGACAAGCTCACGTCAATAAAGCAATTCTATTGGTTCTCAAAAACACATTCCTCGCAACACGTCTCTGGTGGAAACGCAGCCTAAGTGTACTGCAACTCTACTAATTTAAAAGTTTATACAAGATAGAGACTCAAACAAATCGATTGAAATGAGTAATCTCTAACTCTGCAAAGAGGAATGTTTAGCAGTGGTTAATTCTGTTACAAGACGTTATAAACTCCTAGAAAAAACATTTGATTGGCTTAAGTACGTGATTAAAGTATGATTAGCACTATACAAAGTATGAAATGATTGGCAGTTAATGTAATTTGGGCAAATAATGCACATCCCGGCTGCAGCATTAATAACGGATGATAATTATCGATTATTGTTAATCCAAGATGGCGGCGGCGGGAAACAATGACGTGTCGCGCCGCTTTCTCCGCCGCTGAGCAGTTTCTAACATGTCCACTGTCCACATACTACATTATGGCTTCAAGCCCGCAACTCCGTTGCGCCAAAATTCGTTTATCGCGAGGGAATCGTACATTTTGCCGGGATAAAAAGTATCATATGTCCTTTCCCGGGACTCAAAGTGTCTCTATATAAAATTTCAGCAAAATTGGTTGAGCGGTTTCGGCGTGAAGAGGTAATAAGACAGACAGACACACTTTCGCATTTATAACATTAGTATTGAAATTCTTATCACATTATGTCCATCAAATGTATGTTTAAGGACCCAGTCATGATTACCCAGTCATAAACAGATTATATTGGCAACACGTCGAAAGCTCTGAACTTTATATCATTCAATGTCTAGACTTCTAGAGCTATGTTGTAACTTGTAGGTAACCATAATATTATTGGTATAATATTATTGGTTCAATGTCATGAACATTTATTAATTAATTATAGTAATTGATCAACTACCACTTACATGTGACATAAGATTGCAAAATAAACGCTACATTAGAGGTAAGCAGGATCAAGTTGAAGTCTCACTGCCACACTCAGACACATTTAATGATGGATTACTACAGTTTTAATGAAGAGTTTGACATAACGCTCTTATGTATTATAGAATAAAAAATATTTAAAAAAATAAGTTTTCTCTCATGACTAATCTAAAAGAAAAAGCCAGCTACGAGATCTGATATTATTTATATATATTATTATAGTTCTTTCGTTGTACTTTATGAATATAAACCATCTGTCACTGGTGTGCTCTGGCCGGCTCAGTGGGTTAATGTGGTAAGTATTAATATTTTAAATCACATCTTTCCCATCATTACCATTTATATCTGAAATACATAAACAACAGTCGCTGATTGTTATTTTAAAACGACTTGTTGTTTTTAAGTTTGTAATGTAATTTAGAAAAACTCTAGTTGACACCTAATTTTGAAGATATAATGTTATTAATTATTATTATGTTGTTAAATATAGTGATTGTGTTCCAAAATGTAATTCTGGCAATATTTTTTTTTTGGTTTTATTATAGAAATAAACCACTAGACAAATATTTAATTAAGCTGGATATTAATATCGATAAACTCAAATTAACTTAATACAAATTAGAGTAACAGCCACTCGAACAAACTTTTTACCAATTAGATCCAAAGCCGAAGAATTAAAAAATAAACTCAATATGAATTAGACCAAGAGCCGAAATGCTCAACTCAATAAGAATTAGACCAAGAGCCATCAAACAATATTCACCCAGTTGCGCGGTTCTCAAAGACATTTCACTTTCGCCCCTTCCCCCGCGCCGCCCGCCCCCGCCCGTTCCCGCCCGCCGCCTGGCCGCGAAACCTCCTTTCAAAGTCAAGACCAGCCTACGCGCTAAGGCTGCGGCGCTACGTCACAATTTTAAACGCTTTCCAGTAATGGTATGGAAAAGTTTAGAGATGGAATAATTATATTGGAGTAATATGTGTAATTTCATATTAATTATATTATTGGTATTTGTTTAGATTGCAGTTAATAATACAGTGTGGTTATTTTGCTAAAACATGTTATAATAGCCAAAAGTAACTAACTTAACCGAGAAAGGGTTAACTTTCTTCTTTCTTGATGTCGTAAATTGATGATAGCAAGGTGGTATTTATAAGGATCTTAAATTATTACAATTTGGTAACAACATCTTTGAACTCGGTCTCAGTGTCATTGCACTGATGATTAATTTTAACTTAACATGACTTTATTCTAAAATGGTCTTCGTATTCAAATCTATGTTAATGCTGTGTTTTTTTTATTTAGTTAATATAATATTATCTCGTTATATTTGCTACCCTTGCTTATACCAAGTATAGAATGTTCTTTTTACACTCATATTTACCACATGTGCAATGTGCAGAAGAAAGTTTCCTCAATTAGTTACGAATATAGCGAATGTAACAACAATTATCCGACATAAAATTGATTTTGAGGTGTCTATCGTATGTGTGTTAGTGTGTCACGAACATAAAAAGTAACATTGTTTTATATTTATAGCGAGTGAAAGTAAGCGCTAAGTTGGCGATTCTCCGAGCTTACCCCCCACCCCTTTCCCCCCTTCTGTGCCTCCTCGCTCTGAAAGAGCATGTTCTCTACTACAAAACTATCATTGTTCGTGTTAAGATGAGTGACGTCATCCGTGTTTAGCCTATGACGCATCTGTAACGACTGCTTACTTGGTACAATCGGTGTAAGCCTTAGAGTCGTTTGACAACGCGTTGATGTTTTTTAATGAGAATATTTGCTTCTTAACGAGAATAGACTATGTATAGTGCGTCAAGAAAGTGAATAAATTAAAAAGTGGCAACATCGTAGTGTCATCCCTTTCAAATCAATCTAAGAAAAAAGGGATGACACTACGATGTTACCATTTTTTAATTTCTTCACTTTCTTGACGCACTTTTTTTCACAAAGAAATTGAAAAGAACGTATAGTTCTTATTCCTTTACCTTTCTCTGTAAAATAAGATTTATTATATCTACATGTAGGTTAGGTAGATAAGCCAAGGAGTCACAAATATAATTTTATTGATACTTGAATGAAACCCAAACGCTATTAAACTACATTCAAAATGGAATATTCCTAAGAAGGACCGAATGTAGAGCCTTTCTCAGAACAATATCTGGGTCAGCAGGATGAAGATATTACCGACGGTAAACTGGTGAATCAAAAAATTGCCGTTGCGTAAAACTGAGTCAGAAGAAAGTGTGACGTCAAAGCAGGATGCTGCATGTATACCTGTAATAATTGTATATAATTCCTTAACTCATCACTAATTTCAGTTTCTGCCTTTATTTAGTCGAGTTTTAGTACTGACACTTAGTAACTCCGTTGCTCCAAAATTAGTTTATCGAACGGGAACCGTACATTTTTCGGGATAAAAGTATCCTTTGTCCTTTCCCGGGACTCAAGGTATCTCCATGCCTAATTTTTAGGGAAGTTGGTTCAGCGGTTTGGGCGTGAAGAGGTAACAAACAGACAGACACACTTTCGCATTTATAATACTAGTAAGGTATGGACGGTAAGGATCTGGGACTTATTGAATAAGTGTTTCAGTGTCAACTTGAACAGGTTTATTGCATTTGTCAGTATTTTTGATCCACCAAAAGCAAACGGTCCACAATGACGGCCAGTAAAATTTTTTTACACCATAGGAGTTGCAAGTTCCCTGGTTTAAAATACTTCCTTCCTTAGACCACCAGTTTTGCTCATTTGGCAGAATCTCTTACGTTATTTAACGCCGATTTTTAACTAAGCCATGGTAACCGTGCCGAACATTCTTATGCTTGTTTAAGGGTATTTATAAGTGCAGTGACGTCATTTTCTCTTAACAGGCACCAGGTTAGCAGGATGTAGTAGGTACGCCTTATCCTATTTTCCTCGAAGCTTCAAGGAAAGTGATCCTTATCTCGTCAGCATAAAGGTTCTGTCAGGTGTGAAATAACGCTGAACACATTAAAATATCTGACCCAATTCACACATTCCGAGCTTATGGCTTCTGTTGGATGCTCATACACGAAGGATCGTATTTACAAAAAAAAAACTTTGAAAGAGGATTCCGTGAATCTCTTTTTAAAGGATTTTCATATTTTTTTATGATATTATGTATATTTATTTAATGTAGAGTGGATTATGATTGAGTAAAGAAACTATTTTGAGATACAAATCATAAGATTTAAGTATTAGTTTAAATGAAATATCCCAGAGAAACATTGTATCTTATTGATAAGATTTTTGCTTATGTGTTAATGCGCTAAAAAAGCTATTTATAAAATTTCTATCTATCTATCAAACCATCCAATATGTATTTACAAAATATATTTACAATTATATTATTCAGCTGTTTAATTGGACATTGCACAGAAATAATAAAAGTAGACGTAACTAAAACACCGAATGTGAAAATTATCAATGATTCAAAAAGTAAATTAATGACAAAGCGAAATATCAAAAGTGAAGTAAAAGTGATAATATATTGTATTGATTTATACAATATCTTACTTTCTACATGACGCATCAAATTATACCATCACAGTCAATATTTGTACAAAAAGTCAATACTAAGAATCAGTATTTGTTGATTTTGCACGTTTTAGGATACGTTATAATATATTAATTGTGATTAAGTTTTGAAATCAAATTTTATATGGATGAGCTTATGTTAGATTTTAAAGATTTTTTATTTTTTTACTGGGCATTTTGCCTAAAATACGCCGCAATAGAAAAAATCCTAGTTATATACGGCACGTTAAACGCGTAGTTGCGTTGCGGTTTGCATTGACTAACTGTAGGATCCTCAATTTTTCAGCTGGTTAATGTATATTTTGTTTGATCCCCAGGTACCACAATACCGCGGCAGAGTGTGCGTGGTGCGGCGCCGCGGGACTTCGTACATGGAGAGCGCTCGCCACTAGCAGGTCTCAACATCTCTATACTTCTCTTATATCTAGGTTACATGAGTCAGTTTATACTAAAACGAGACGAGATCTAGATGGACACTGTTAAGCATTTGTATATCCCACATAGAAATTAAGTATTGAGTTATGAATGCTGTTATGTTCTTTATATCATTTAGAACAAGACTGCATTCATAATTCTACATTTTTGGGTTAATACACAAATGCTTAACAGCGACCAGACATGCATTACAACCGTATAGAATTATAGCTAAGTCCCAAGCCGAGTCATCCTATTTGAAAATTCAAGTTAGCATAGCCTCACAAGTTGCCGTTTTGTCTCTCTTTGGTTTAAACTAACTTTAAAAATAAACTAAAGTAACTTTAGAATTTAATGAAGCATAGATACATAATTTAAGTACATCATTTTCATTAGATACCAATCCTCTTCTTAGATGGCAAAGCCACTTCCTACGAAAAAGAAAAGTTTTTATTATTCGTAGGCCACTTCAGACGAATAGAAACTTCCAGCTATATTTTAAGAGACATAAAACTCCAAAATTCATATTCATCTAGAAGTCCTGTACCGGTAAAAAGTATTGAGGTCGAGTCCCGTTACGAAACCTGTTCGGTTTGGGCAGGACACTGCCCGCCCGCTAGATAGGTACTCAGGGAATAAAAACTGATGTTACTGAACCGGCGATAATCCCAAAAGTTTGTTACCCTTTACGCCGTTACATCAAAGACTTCAGTTGAAGTTGTGTTATTGTTTTAGTAGGAGATAATGCAAGGTGCTAAAATGCCTCAAAAAGTTTGCTGATAATATTAAGAACCAAAAGTAAGAAAAAATATAATAAATATAAATTATCTACTCTAAACAATAATAATAACACCCATAAAGTTCCTTATTTTCCCTTGATTTTAGTTGAGGTTCTAAACTATGTAAATATAACTCGTAAGTTTATTATTTCTTGCATCTCAATATTTTTATGTAGCGTTGAACAGCAACCATGATAATAATATTATAGTAAGTAATTATTATCCGGTGGCACCTTTTCTGACATCGTCAGTTAATTTATATAAGTAAAACGAAGATTTCTGAGAACATAGGCAAGACCAATACGTTTACATCACTTGATAGTGTTGTAGTTTAAATTTATAAAGTAAGTTCTCTTGTCTGTGGTAAGAATATGTGTACTCGTTTATTATCAATGTCCTGTATTTATTATCTATGTCTCTCTCTCTATTATCCGTGACAGAAATGGTGGCTGTGCTCTGTAAAACTAATAGTAATATTCAGTAAAATAAACCTCATAAATAACTTCCACTGGTTTAATTATAACAGATAGGACTCATACATTTGTTATCCAAAAAGTCTAAGCGATTCATCTGACTATTCTAAGCAAGAATTATTATTATTAACGATTTCTTCCTGTATATTTATACACTTTAATTTTCGCCACAATCGTCAATCAAAAAGTAATGAACATATTCAGACGTCCGTTACGCGTTTGACAGCTATATAAGTATATATTTATATAAAACATCTACAACGTTTAAATTATGGTATTTAGGCTACATTTTACCGCTACCTCGTTGTAATAGGCAAACGAACTTGCGTTTATTGTTCAAATTGAATATTGTGTTGCGTTTGTATAAATCTATATCTTATATATAAAAATGGATTTTCAAATGTGTTAGTCGCGCTAAAACTCGAAAACGGCTGAACCGATTGGGCTGATTTTAGTCTTAAAATATTCGTAAAAGTCCAGGGAAGGTTTTAAAGTGACACGAAGTTCACAGGGACAGCTAGTATATATATAAAAATGGATTTCCAATTGTGTTACTAACGCTAAAACTCGAAAACGGCTGAACGGATTGGGCTAACTTTAGTCTCAAAATATTCGTAGAAGTCCAGGGAAGGTTTTAAAGTGACACGAAGTTCACCGGGATAGCTAGTATGTGTATAAATATTTAACTTCTCAATTGGGGTTAATCGTGTCGCAGGGGGCGCATTATTTCCCTTTTTTAATTTGCTTTTTTTTGAGGCATCTTTTTTAATTATTTATTTATTATATATTACGAAACTGATTATTATAAAAGTAAAAATGTATAATTTTCTGAAAATCTGTAATTAAGTTGCCAGTTTATAAAATTAGAAAAGTTAGTTTTTACAGCACATAGTCTACTAAAAATAAAATTCAATTACGTACCGAGTACCAAATGACAAAGTTATGATCATTAATCAATACGAGTACAAACATTTTATTCATAAAATAGATAATATTATATGTACTTTCAAGATTTATTTAAAATACTAGCGACCCGCCCCGGCTTCGCACGGGTATAAAATATATTACAGCCTATGTCACAGAAAAATTATTAAAATCGATTCAGTAGTTTTGACAAATAATTAATTTATATTCATTACTACCCGTGGCCCGCATTGGTCGGTACTGCCGCAAAAGCTACGTCCCGCAATTTTTAAATCTGTAATATCTTCGAAAATATTCAAATAAAATTTAAATCATAATATGCTTTATACGCTTTCATACGTGGGAGATCCATACTTCGGCACGAATGGGCCGGCTCGACCGGAGAAATACCACGTTCTCACAGAAAACGGGCATGAAGCAGCGCTTGCGATATGTTTCGCCGAGTGAGTGAATTTACCGGAGGCCCAATCCCCTACCCGATTCCCTTCCCTACCCTCCCCTACTCCCTTCCCTTCCCTCCCCTACCCTCCCTTATTACCCTATTCCCTCTTAAAAGGCCGGCAACGCACCTGCAGCTCTTCTGATGCTGCAAGTGTCCATGGGCGATGGAAGTTGCTTTCCATCAGGTGACCCGTTTGCTCGTTTGCCCCCTTATTTCATTAAAAAAATGCTGTAAAGGGCCATAATCAATAAATTATTAAAAGTATTTAACTGAATAAGGATTATTGCCGTATTGGTAGGGAATGTTATTATTCGACATATTTAATATTCGAATAATTCGAATATTTTACAAAATTCTTCGAATAATTCGAATATTATTCGAATAATTAAAAAATATTGAAAAATGCTGAAAACTCTGAATAAAAGTAACAAGAAGCTTCGTACAACCATGTACAACCTATTTTGTTATTACTATAAAGTAGGCAATTCTTATTTTTACTTTTATCAACATAAATCTTTATAAATGACTTAGTTAATTTTTATTGTTAAACACTTTAAAAATGTTTATTTTAAGGTTACAGATGGGCAATTATAAAAGAAAGGCTATAAAGTGTAAACCGTTTTCGATGGTAGCACCTTTTACTTTTTTCATGTGATTATGCTTAAGTCTTGCTAGGCAGCATTTGAGATTAAATAATAATATGATATTCGACGTTATGATAATTATCTGTTCATTAATACTAAGCCAGCTTACCCGTCTTTTTTATTTCGATCCACGTTCACCTAGTTCAACTAGTCGGCTTCACCTGTGTCAATGTGGCTCGAAAGTCGAAATTATAAAAAAGAGCCACTAGAAAACCAACCCCACAACAAAGAGAAAAAATTAATAAGAACGAAGCCCTGGGGAGGGTGAAACAATCCTCGAGCTGGTGAATTTAATAACAAGTTTGATAACTGCAATAACATGATATTATTAAGGAGCCATCGATATCATTTTTTGATACTGTACTAACTGTTATCAGTCGAGGACTGCCATGGTAAAGCTATTGAATAGCAAATTTTTATCAACTTGTCGAATCATAGATCAAATCGCGAGCTTCAAGCCAGAAAGGCGTATAAAAAATTATTTGTTGAGTTTGTTTTATATACATCCTTCTGGCGTAATGAACATGAACAACAATGAACTAAAAACATGGTCAACGGCGTCAATGAATGGTCGTATACTCATTAGTTAGATCATTAAAGATGTAGAATATTCATAAATAATATTGTTTTTCTGAAATAAACTTAATTATGTTCTTATTCCATGTTAATTTTATGTTTTAAACAAAAATAAAAAAATATTTTTAGTATTCGAATTATTCGAAAAATAATTTGGCGAATATTCGAATAATAAAATCGTCGAATATTCGAATAAAACGAGTATTCGAATATTCGAATAACATACCCTACGTATTGGTTAAAATCACTTCGAAAATTTGCCATTATTTGAAGTTAAAAGTAAATGACAAAAAAATTTTATTGTGGGATATCCTTATTCGTATATACTATCGTGTTTTCTGCAGACCTTTTCAATGTGTACAATACTTGGTACATTATTTACATGAAGAATAGACCACGTGAAAGGACATAGGTTTCTTTTTTGCGGAAAAATGTATGGTTTCCGTGACATTCCTAAATTACGCGGGCGATGTATAGTGATACCCTTCCCGCGAGCGCATCGCCGCTTTGGTAGCGCCCACTTCGAAACGGGCGTACATCGCAATATTTTAATTTCGCCATAACTTCTAAACCAAACATCAAATTTTAATAATTCAACGACCAAATATATTTTACATAAACTGTACTTAGTGATGAAATAATTTATTTTGATAAGGATTATTAGCATGAGTAAAATAAATCCGTTTAAATGTAGATCAATAAAAATCAAGATTTTTAAATAAAAAAATGGTTGTTGTGCCTCACTTGACATAGATAGGTATAGTGTGTTGCGGACATTTTTGTAGATATTTATAAGATCTACATTTACTTAGAACATTGTATAGTTCTATCTTTTATAGTTTAGGCAGCGTACGCAAAATAAGTAAATTTTCTGGTTGTTTCCGAAAAACTGAAATATCTTACGGAACCCTATATTTTCCAAAATAAAAAGTAGCCTATGGTACTCGTAAATAATGTAGCTTTCGAATGGTCAAAGAATTTTTAAAATCGGTCCAGTAGTTTTTGAGCCTATTCATTACAATTAAACAAACAAACAAACAAACAAAGTTTACCTCTTTATATTATTAGTATAGATTAGATTAGCGACAATGACTATAATCGACATTCATAGAAGCATAATATTATAATGGAGATTAACTCTATCTCTGTTTATTATGTCACTAACATGACATGTAAGTCTGCACTGCGCAGGTGACCCAAAACGTGACGAGAGACGACACAGCGCATTCCTAACTGTGCTATCACACGAACAAAACTTTACTTGACACACACTTTTTGAGGCTTGAAGGTCACATGTACAGTACAAATTTCTGGAAAGGATTGAATCAAATATTTTCAGGTACCCAATTGCCGCTTGTACTATCGAGGAAATTAATCAATTTCCTCAATAGTACAAGCGTAAGTAATCACTTACCTAGGCAGTTGACAGACCCACATCATTTGGTCGGATCATGTCAATACAATGTTAATTGTGATCTGTCGGCTGGATTTGACGTAACGTGACCGAACTACGTAGGTCCCCTATCTACATAGGAATCAACTTCTCCTGATAGTACAATTGTACAGAAAGTATGAATAAGACAAATTCGTTAGATAATATACTAAAGTTCGTATTAATAAACATTAATAAACCTCTACTACTACTATTCTTTTGCCAGAATAATTTCTAGATTATCAAGATAGTATAAAAGGC
The DNA here is from genome assembly GCF_905147365.1 of Aricia agestis. Taxonomy (NCBI): domain Eukaryota; kingdom Metazoa; phylum Arthropoda; class Insecta; order Lepidoptera; family Lycaenidae; genus Aricia; species Aricia agestis. Next base: position 540,470 of record NC_056413.1, read on the forward strand.
TCTATAGCACTCTATAATTATTATTAATAGCCTTTATAATACAATTATTAGCTTAAAAATAGATGTTTATATAACATACGTTAAATATCAGCTAATTTTGTTGTATTTCTATTAATTCCCTTGTTAAAAATGTCAAATTGAGTATATAAAATTTTGTGACTAGCAACATGGTTTGGACCATATCTGAATCGGGACGGGCCACCACGAATCTAACAACGTAATTTCACTAACACGATAATAACTGTACGTACGTAGTTATTAAAATAAATTATACCTCCAAAACCTGGGTAACGGATCACTGAATTTATTGATTAAACTGATTATAAATACACCTTGTCAAAAACGCGGCGTCTCTTATGTTAATAGACCGATATTAAAAACTCTGATGAACTCTCCAACCTTGACCATAAGGTAGATATTCGCGTGGGTAAAAGTCACGTGTAGTTTGTAAAAATGCTAACTATGGCTGTCATAATTTATTAGAATGTTAAATGAAGTCGTGACTGATTTGGGTTAAGTCGTTTGAGTCAGAATTGATAGTTTCGGAACACGCCGTAATGACGCGAATAATGAAATGGAATTTGGATGAATTATTATCAACTTGAGGATATTTAAAATATTATTTGATATATTGTCAATTTCTAATGATCGTGATGAATCTCTATCAAAAGATATCAAAATTTTAACCCGACTGCGTCAGAAGGCGGATTATGTTTCTCAAGTATTATTTAATATGTATGAATATATTTTGTTACCATTTCAAGGCAGGCTGATTAGTGATTACCCATTAATGAAAAATCAATATAATATATTTGTCGCACGTAATTTTTTCTTCAATTCTGATAAGTGCAAAGAAATGCGAAACATTTTGTGCACTTTCGTATCCTTACTCCTTACATATAAAATTCTCATGTCGTAGTGTTTGTTGAGAGCCCCTTCAAAAAAGATTTCGTTTTATTTACATCTACGCGTACAATATATAGGTATATACGGTTACATTTACTTGTCACACCCGAAAACGTTGTAGCAATTATTATCAACTTCAACGTTCAACGTTTCTAAGATCGGCGTAACATACTCGTAATATATGTCAGAAATAAGAACTCTTCACTCGGGAAATCTTTCTTTGGGACTCTCAAGCCTTTTTCCAGAACAATATGGCAAAATGATATTTGCATCCTACATCTACTTAAAATTCGCAGTGGGAGTATAAAATTTATGTTTTAATTGCACCTCAGTTCACTGACAGTGTACATAATATACGAGACTACCGAGTCAATAAACATTGTCGAATTAATGTTACCGCCAGCACCTGCTTACTGCCCTTGGATTTAATCATTATTGAAAAACAATTTGCTTAATATATGAATCATACAGTATATTGTCACACGGAGTAAGACAAGACATGAACATTCATAAAGGGTCATACATTTCTGTGTCTCTCTTACGGTTTTGCCTGTAGATGTTACCGGCTAAAATTAACTTCGCGCTGTCGCATTCAGAGACCAACATTAATTACTTAATTGCTACGAATAATAAAAACTAAGGAATCGTAACTCCCATACTATTACCGTTTTAAATTTGGTTCCTTTTGATCTGTCATGTAACGTCAGCCTAGTACCGCTCAAGGTCACCTAAATATTGCAAATGTATTGAAATGTACCTAAGGTACACTTTTTTGACAAGTATTGTGGAGCATGTTTTTTGACGGAGTTACTTTTCCTTAGTTTTTATTATTTGTAGCTTAATTGTAATTAAATGAAGATTTAGCATTCAATCATTAAGCTCATAGAGCTTACATTGTCTGTCAAACTCTTTATTAAATTGTAGTTTAATCGTCATTAAAATATTATGTCTTGAATGCGCGAAAAACCTCCTTTATGAAATGCGCGAAGAAAGTAGTTATAAGAACGTAATTCCACGGAAGCAAAGCATTAGAAATAGAAGCCTTCTATGTGAATCCAGAACTTAAATTATAACTGTAAAAATAATAATATAAATGTCTTTCCACATAATATGTCATATTATATTATATAATATCCATGGGCAAATAGCATCCATTAATCCATCTTCACAAACATTTGGTCAACCTGAAAGTGTAACAATCATCATCATCGCAGTTCGCACATTGTCTGCTGACCTATGTCACTCCGACTTTGCAACAAAGACGTGACATTTGGGCGCTCGCACCTGTCGGGTCACAAGGTGGCGCGGGCGTCGAGTTACGAATTCGGTTCCCGCGTAATTATATCAACATCTATTTTACGAGGGCATGGAGTTAAGGTGCTCTGTTCACGAATAAAAATGGGAGTGAGACCGATTCTCTATATCGAGTGTCGGTTCAATTACAGGCTATTAGATCGCAACATAATATTATTTCATGCGTAAGTGATAGGTCTGCATTTCAGGCAAAATTCAAGGCATATAAATAATCGGGCCCAAGTTTGTCGTCTTATCTACTAAAATACTGTCGTAGTGTCTACTAAAATACTTATATTTAGAGATTTCATTCAATCGACTACCATGATTACCATCCACTCTTTCATTCCATCTACCTATAGCGTTGCAGAATCGAATATCATGATTAATCATAGACAACTATGCCCCTTAATATGTTCGTAATAATTGTTTATACAGACCCATCAATGGCTAACTTCAGGAGGCGTCATTACGACACATTTTTAGGGTTCCGTAGTCAACAAGGAACCCTTATAGTTTGGGTCTGTCCGTCCGTCTGTCCGTCTGTCTCTCCGTCTGTCTGTCCTCGATTTTGCTCAGAGACTTTAGGATTTACAAAGCTGTAATTCGGCATGAATGCAGATGATGCTGGCAAAATGGTATATAAATATTATGATATTTTTCTTGCGTCTACCCGACCGTGTGGGGTGTCGTTGGATTTTTTTAAGTATTTAAAGATCATTTTCCGATTTAGGGATCAATTTGTGAAATATGTAGTTTTAAAGTGGAAAACATCGTTAGAGTGTCTCCCCTTCTACCAGGTAAACGGTTGCTTCTAGAAATGGGAAAAATTCACGGGAGTAGGAAATATGCTGAATTTAAAAGGAAAACTATCACGGCTAAGAATACTTCATAAGTTATTGAGTAATAGTCGACCAACTAAAAAAAATAATTCGGCGAAGTATAAAGGAACTTTTCGTTCAAATTCCTTTGAATGTAACTGAGATGATGTTGTTAGTAGTGTAAAACATGTTGTAAATTGACCATGCAAAAATTATCAAAAACTAGCGGTACTCATTATACGGAACCCTATAATGCGCGTGGCCCGACACGTACTTGACTGTTTTTGTCGCTATTTACCTTTTTGTACTGCTGTTGTTATGTGAAGTCTCTTATTAAGAGGATTCCACACCGCCATTTTTCCCATACAAACGCTGTCCCCTGTTTCCTCCCTGGATAATGCTAGTAGAGTTATAATTTTTTTCCTGAATATCTACGGCCACTAATACAATGTCCCTATGTTTTCCTTTTTTTCATAATTTAATTATTAAATAAGATATGAACGTTCAAAAACCCAAAAAAATGGCCAGATTTTCCACTGTGTTCAAACGTCCAGAAAACAGATTTGGCTAGATTATACAAAAAAAGCAAAACATAGGAACACAGCTCAAGCCTTTTTTTAATCTTTAATGAAAAAAGTACTTAAATCGGTTAAGTTTTGGAGAAGGAATCAGGGGACAACGAATCGTTGATTTTCTGGATTTTCTGCAGTTGTCTCTATCGCGTTCTGCGGTATAGGCTTGAGGTAAGGGAGACAGCTATAGATATTACACGTACTTTTTTTTCATTTCTCTAGCTGCTGTGGTATCCTCTTAATGTCACTCGGTTTTAGATCTAAAACCGAGTGACATTAATAAGAGACTTTCGATACAGATAGAACCGAACGTAAGTTATAACATAACAACAACAGTACAAAAAGGTAAATAGCGACATAGATGACTACAAGTCGCTGTCGTTTTAACCAGTACAATTAGGTTTTGTCAGCCAGCAGGGCAGAGGCAGCAGGCCGTGTAAGTATTCGCGGCTATACCGTTAGCGATTGTGTCCGCGCCATTGTTGACAGTGGACACGATATGACGAGCTAATTGTACGACCAACATTGTTACACTATCATACTTGAAACGGTGCGTTTTTCTATAAACATCAAAATATTAAAAATGTGTATTTAAAAGTGTGAATTTCTCTGTATGTTACTTTTTAATATCTAAGTTCAATAAATGAAAATTCTAATGATCCTATATCCCTTTCAAAAAGTTTGGATTTCGGGAAAGGAATAATAGTTTTTATCCTGTAAATCACTCCTTAATGGGAGAAGTTAGGTGCAGAATTTTTGTTCGACTAAAATATAAGGTAAATATTAAAATACGTACAGTGATCAGAAGTATATTACAAGTGAAAATATCATCTAAAGAATTAAAAGATATTTGTACTATATGCCTGCATACAAATTTATTAAGTAATGTTTGTATTGTCATTTAAATATGTATTATTATGTAAATTATTATTTCAATTTATTTTTAATAATATGTTTTACATTACACACTTAACAATTTTTACAAATTCGCGTATAATTTAAACGCTTTTTAATTGCTTATTTACAGTTTTTGTGTAACTGTAATCTGAACGGTTTAACGATTAACTGTCGGTTAAAACATCGGTTAAACCAGATCGATATATTTATTGTCCTTTCTACTCGATTTGAATAAGTTAAGGTGCTTTTAGCTGGTCCGTGCACAAGGAGTTGACACTTAACGATAGTGGACAATAAACGTGTACTGTAAAATAGTAACTTTATGTTCGAGTAGGTAATATAATTTTAAATTAAATTTAAAATGGCGCCGAATGAATACCAGGCCAATTAGCCGAAACTTTTTCGTTTTCGCTTCGTTTCGAATCGCCGATCAAAATGTATGGAATTGACATTAGACGAGTCGAACGTCAACGTCATATTATTAACGAACGCTTATGTCAATTCCATACATTTTCATCGGCCATTCTATAACAAAGCGAAAACGAAAAGATTTTGGCTCACCCCCCTGGTATACATAGCGGAATGTACCTAAACGTAAAAAGGAAACCCTTAAATTTCTATGTGCTAAGCAGTGATGTTGGCCCAAATTTTATTCGGGAACTTCTCACGAATATTAAAGTTGTACTATCAGAGAAGTTAATTCCTAGGCAGATGGGGGACCTACGTAGTTTGTTCGAGTTACGTCAAACCCAGCCGACAGATCACAATTAACATTGAATAGACATTTTCCGACCAAAGGACGTTGGTCTTTCAACTGCCTGGGAATCAATTTCCTCAATGGTACATTATTTTGTCGTAGTTGTTTCAAGCACAAACAATTCTCAGACCTACCCCATGAGCACACAAAACTTCATCAATCTGTCTAGCCGCAACCAACACCGCGACAAGAGAATTTAGACATAAAGCTAGGGCGGCTCGCTAAAATAAGCTTCTTTTTTGTAACCAGATTAAGAATAACAATAATCTTCACCCACAAAATTTGTTTCTCTGTAGCAAAATTGATATTATAAAAATATTATGATAATTTATAACAATTTATAAACAAATATATTTAAATAAGAGTGAATATAACAGCATAGTGATTAAATGTTGTTGTCAAATTATTTAAATATAACAAATTATTTATACTTTATTGGCAAAAAACGGAAATAAGTATTAATTACTAGAGATTAGAATTAATATAAAATTGTAAAAAAAAATAGAATATTATAGCACCAGATGGTCAAGACTAAGGAAGTCTGAGTTTTGATCTAAGGTAAATATATTACGATCTTAATTAAAGACCAGATGCAAAATTTTAATTTAAATAAACTTGAAAGTGCAATAGTATAGCGCACATTTGACGAATCGCAGAGGGGCGCCCCGCATCTTCCGTACATTTGTTGACTGAGTGCGCGATAGCTGTGTTAAAAATTGTATGAAAAATGGGGCCCGCCTGGCTGCGCTACCTCAAATAGAAGTTCTCTAGTCAGCGGTCTCCATTATTACTAAGCCTACAAATTTTAAACACGCTGAAGTTTGCTCGTGCGAGTGATGCTTATAACTTCGCTACTGCACTTTCATACGTCTTTCGTACATGATTGGCTGCCTGGATTACAGTAATAAAAATAATAATAAAAGCCTTTATTCACTGACCACTTAAATTTTTACAGGATATACTTAACATTAAAAATACAGTTGTTACTTGTTGTATAACTTACTTCAAACTAAAACTGAAACTAATCACTAATCAGCAACCATTTTGTTGGTCAGGTTATCCTTTGACATAGGCCTCCCCTAGTTTCTTCCAATCTTCTCTGTTACGAGCTAGCCTTCTCCATCCTTTTGGTAAATCGTCCTCCCATCGTTTGATTTGGCGCCCTTTCCGTCTTTTGCCATTTCTTGGATACCATTCTATAATGTCTTAAGTCCATTTGAGTTTTTATGTTCTTATTATATGATCGCTCCATATCCATTTAAGTTTCCTTATAGTTTAGGATTTACTGTAGTTTAGTTTAAATCTCACATTTACGAAAAACCGGCCTGACTTTGGTGTCAGCAGAACTTCGAACAAAAGGATATTATAATTCTAGGATTAAATAAAATAACTTCTGTCATATTTTGATAACTTCCGTCATTTCATTTTTTAGCTTCTGCTAAGGCTAACAGAATAATTAAAGTGTTACTTATATATAATTCAATTTATGAGCAGTATTGGGTTGGGGATGATACTCTAGTGCGAAGGAGTCATAATAGATCCTCATGGGTCGCAGTGACGTCAGGGCTACAGTGACCTGCCTTCTTTAAAAAAAAAATATATATATATATAATTTACTTCTTAACTATAAATAATTAACAGCCATTCTCACAAATAAGACTTGACGTACATAAGTGCCATAATTTAACTCTTTTACAAAGTCCTTCTATCTAAAGTCTAACCACTAGTCCACATCCATCAAGGGTTATGTAAAGTACATTTACAGACTATCCAAGTTTATTACCGCTGCCCGTGATAATGGGCAAAGAGTAACATAGCACAGATACGACTAACGTGGTCATGAGCACAGATAATAATAATAGTGGTGACGGTGCCCTGTTTTTATAGTGTTTCTATAGTTCCCAAGTGTGTGCGTAATACACAAGAGCATTCTCTAATCTCATAATCTAGTAGAACGGGCAACCGATACGACTGGTGAGAGATCAGGCGCGGGACCGACTTTTTACATGAACATCCGACACATGGATCATCTTACTTATCAGACAATCAGGTGAACAACCATCAACATCACGCAAAATGAAACCCACGATCACCGAGTCAAGAGCCACGCAAACCACGGAGGCGTTAATGGGCACAGAGTAATATAGTACAGAGACTACATCTGCGGTCGTCAGTCACAGGACGACGTATTAGTGTCACAGCTGGGCCCCTCTATACTTTATACAGAATTACAAGTTAATACAAATGTATAGGGTTGGTACAATCTTTGAAAATAAAAATACATTACCTTTTTTTATTCTCGCTTAAAATCTAGAACTAGACTGATTTAGCTAATTTTAGTACATATTATTCATATTTATATATTTATATTCGTAGAAGTCCAGGGAAGGTTAGCATTCAGCAGGTCAGGTGACCTGACTGACCTACCAATAGTTATCTATACTAGTATTATAAAGCGGAATAGTTTGTTTGTCTATTTGTTTAAACGCGCTGATCTCAGAAACTACTGGTCCGGTTTGAAAAATTATTTCAGTTTTAGATAGCTTATTTATCTAGGAAGGCTATAGGCTATATTTTATCACGCTAAGACCAATAGGAGCAAAGAAACAGAGGAAAATGTGGTAAAACCAGAAAAAATATTTGAAAGAGCTTATCTCACGAACTACTGGAGCAATTTTAATGTTATTTAGCACAGAAAAAAAGTAGTCCACGTGAAGGATCATAGGCTATTTTTATTGGCTAATTTGTCTGTGAAATTCTCATTTACGCAGGCGAAGCCGCGTGAAACGTCTAGTATTATAATGATATTTTAAACTACCGGTTGCACTTCTTCAGAGAATAGGAGTAAGCAAACATTTAAGAAAGGGCAGGGTATACTTCCTCTCTCATTCAGTGCTGGTGGTCTACTGGCTCTTTTTCATTCTTACGAATTTTCGATCAGATCACGTGTTTGAAAGTTTAACATTTTTTTACCTCAAAAAAAGTGCACACCGCGACTAACTATAAGATCGCAATTTTAAAAATGAAGTAAGTAATTTATTACATAAATACCTTTTATCAGGAGTTAGAATGATAAATTATAACTTTTACTTAAATCTAGCAATCACAAAACCGTTAATCTCGAAACAATTACCGTTAAAGTTTTACCATAATGTGTTCAGCCCTATCTGGAAGATAAATTTACTATTCAGTTATTGTAGGCCACAATAACACAGATTCGCACAGTACAGTCTAGGAAACGCAGTTTTAACCTCACCCAGTTATGTCTAAAGCTAGCAAAACCTAGTAAGCAAGGAATAGGTATGCAAGTGAAATAATCTTGATTAAATGTGCTTCAATATGTGTGTACATATAAAATGCATAAGTGAGATATAAAATCGATGAAAACAGAAATAATGATTAAGTGTAGAGAAAAAATTATCTGTAATTAATACCTAACAAATTGTTATAGTAATAATTTCAAAAAAGCAATTAATTGTCCCTTCTTACTGAAAGGGGAACAAGAGGTCCCAAGTGAGGGGCCGTATTTAAAAAAAAAAATGTGTGTACATAATTTGTTTCCTGAACTACGAATTACATTTTATCAAGTCTGGGTAACATCTGGGTTTTGTTAAAATTACACTACATTATACTTTCCTAATCTTGTTTGTCGATTTAATTTTTTTAAGTACTCTTTTAGTTATGGTTTCATACTGAGAGCATTCGAATGTAAAGTCTAAACTTGAGTACTTTTTTAAGTCTGTACACAAAATAATTACTAACATTATACAGTATACACTACACAGTATATAACATTTCATACGAATTATATTTTAATGATTCATTCATTCATTCGTCACTAGATACTGCGCTATGTGAGCACTTTAAAGTCAGCTGAGGAATGAACGATATTATCAGTCGTTCTAAGAAGTCGGGGCGCGTTGATGTCTTTTGCAGGAAGCTATTACTCTAGTTTGCTTCAATAGTTATTTCGCGTGTATTTTTAATAATTCAATAGTATCTGGATCTTAAAAATATTTTTACAATATTATAACTGGCCGCTGTTAAGCATTTGTGTACTAACCCACAATTTTTTTGTTGACGTCTTATGAATTCAATCTTGTTCTAAACTAGCTAAAAGTCGAGCTTTTTTAGGACTCGCGTCGTCACACCTTGACTGACTCATCGACAACACATTTAAATAAAAATTACTATCTTAAAGCACAAATCAACAGGCGTGATAGTTTTTCCGTAAAGTGTACCACAAAAGTGCTCAGGTGGTGGGATATACCAGGGCCCGCTTCACTCGCCCTGATGATCTTGAGATCATCGTCATATTCTTTAGAATACGACTGCATTAATAACTCAATGCGTAATTTTTTGTAGGATAATACAAAAAATACTTAACAGCGTCCAACTAACCTAACTTAATAAAACACCCCAGTGTCTTGACGTAGCAATTTTCTATCAAAATTAAAAGAAATCTTATTATTCTTTTTAGCTCAATTTGACAACCCAAAGACAGACAGACGGACATGACAACCCACGGAAAATGTAAAATAAATCCTCCTTCTAGCATTATTAGGTAGTCATCTTATCATATCATAGTATCATCAAGCTTAGTCGTGAACATCTTTTTAACACAAACAAAATAAAAATAGGCTGAAACACTCTTGATTACCAGTTTTTTCACGCTAACAAGTGTCGCGCTGATGATGATAATGAAGCCGAAATAGACAAAGTCACGGCGACTAACTAGCTATACAAACGTACATGTGAAAATCGTATTAGCGAGCGCTCGCGAAAGGTAAGAGCAGATTAGGCAATATGAACTCTACTTCCTTGTAATAAGGGTGGGGGTTTTCTATTTGCCAAGTAAAAGTGTTTTGCGACACAAATATTTGGTTTGTGTCACGTGGTCACTTCATGTGAGTTATGGCTCAGTGGCTGTGTTCATCGAATTTGAAATAGGTTTGTATTTCGATCCCGACTGCGAGAAAAAAAATTAAACAATATTTTTTAGCCTAAACTCAAGAACAGAAAGTTTTTAAATGTTTTATTATTTTGTAAATTATACATAAAAATATTATAACAAGCATGGTGATAAAAACTTTATGAAAGAAATTAACAACCGAAAAATTATAAAAGCGTATAAAGTAAATAAAGCGTTATTTAAATTCCATAAAGTTTAAATGACATTTAAGTAATAACGCCTTATTTTAGTATTATTTAATCTACTTAAGTAAGTTGCTACTTGTCAAGAAAGTTTCAGCTTGTTATTTTTTTATTTGTTAATTTAATTTAACAGCTTTGTCCGTTAATAATACAGATGTCGCCATTTATATCATTAACTTAATGTTTATATTATTATAATAACTAATAATATTACACCTGGTTTAAATCAGCTGTGTGTAAAGGGCGCGTTATCTTTAAATAAATGATTGGAATTATGATAATATTATGTCGCTTACACTTTGTTTATTTACATAATACTTACAAGCTAGTACATCACGAATAAGTGTTATAATAATACGATAAGCTTGCCAAAATTACGATAAAGTCCTAATGCTTGCTATACATATTTCAATAACTTCCAACAAGAGTCCTGTTATAAGTGAATAGTATTAAATATTTTGTATGATTCTGCCGTTTGAATAGGTTTTTTTTTATGAAATAAGGGGGCAAACGGGTCACCTGATGGAAAGCAACTTCCGTCGCCCATGGACACTCACAGCATCAGAAGAGCTGCAAGTGCGTTGCCGGCCTTTAAGAGGGAAAAGGGTAATAGGGAGGGTAGGGAAGGGAAGGGAAAAGGAGAGAGTAGGGAAGGGAATAGGATAGGGGATTGGGCCACCGGTAAACTCACTCACTCGGCGAGACACAGTGCAAGCGCTGTTTCACGCCGGTTTTCTGTGAGAACATGGTATTTCTCCGGTCGAGCCGGCCCATTCGTGCAGAAGCATGGCTCTCCCACGTAAAATTATTAAGTATATTATTTAGTGAGCTATGTTACTTTTACTAGTTTTTAAGTTTTATAACATTTTAAGGGATTTCAAATGTATCGTTTCACATTATTCACCTTTATATTAGAACTATCTTTTGCTTACGGCTTCGATCGCATTAAGAATTATTATTATTAAAATTGACAAAGCTTCGTACAATTTTTCATCCCCCATTTTGTCCCTTTGGGGGTAGAATTGATCGTAATCCTCTTTTAGTGGATGCCTACGTCATAACATCTAAATGCAGCCTAATTTCAGCCAAGTGCGGGCTGTGCGTTGTCATAATTACAATTTGTGCTTTTGCCACGCCTGACCGGCCTAGTATCATTAATATACACAGTAAAGTAGAGACGTAACTAAATAGGCGGAAACCTCAAACTCTAAGGGTTGATTCAGACCGCAACGCGACGCGTAGATGCATTTCTAAATTTATATGGATTTGACAGATTCGATAGACGTCTCACGCAATTGAAATCTGTCTAATCCATACAAATGTATGCCGCGCCGCGCCTCGCATCGCCTCGTCCCGTTGCGGTCTGAATTGACTCTAAGGCCTACAAACATTCTGGTCCAGTATTGAGATACACAATATAGTAGTAACATCGACCCAATCCTTTTTAAGGGCCTATATTCCTCTCGCCCCGTCAAGGCCGCGCGGGTCAGCGGCCGGCTCACCCCGGGCTATCCCGGACGATGACCCGGGACCGGGATAGGTCAACGCCCGCCTTTTTTGTGGGATACCGGAGATTTGGAGATAACGGGAACTATAAATGTTCCGGGATTTGTTATTGTTTAATTGATTTTGTTTTTCTAGTGAGAAAGGAGGCGTGTTTTGCTAATGTGTTTTAACTAAATTAGTTTGTTGTACATAAAATATTGGTCCCAAAATATATCCTATATAGTTAAATGTCATTATTTTGATGCATAAATACTAACAATTAATTTGAGTAAGTTATAATCAAACCACTTAAACTTATACTCTTGATGATTCTTAAACTAAAGACATGACTGTTATGTAAGATGTGGTTTGCAAAACAAAGTTAACTTTGTAGCAAAAGCTTATTATAAAATATAATATTCGTATCGTGTTAGGTCAGTTCGGTTGCCATGTTTAATTTAATTTATTTAATTGCACTAATTAAAACTAATAAACTAAATTAAAAACCGTAACACCTGATACGCACACCTTCGGTGATTAATAATATTTTTTAAATAAAATACATTAAATATAATTTACTTAATTCAGAAAGTCACATAAAAGTACGATAACATATTATTTTATCAAAAAAGACTTCTTGTATAAACACTGATAAGAAAATGAAGAGATAGGCTACTAGCATATTTCGCTAATTAGGTTAGGTCTAAATTTTATTTCATAAAGCCTAATATTGTGCATCATTTTCAGCATGCTCATTTAGCAGGCATTTGTTAGACATGTTTTAGCCTTTCCCAAGATAACGCCTCCTTGTGGGCGCTGAACGTCTAAAGGTGTGGGACCCAGAAAAAAATGGGGGTGTTGTGTAGAGGCTTGGGGGTGATTTGTAATTTAATTTAATATGGAAACATTTTAAATTGAAACAATGAGGGCGCTAAATCATAATTTGTTTTCAAAGTGGGCAGAAGACAAAATAAGTTTGGGAACCCCTGTTTTAGAGAATGTTCTACATATTAATCAGTTTTTTTTATCATAAATATGATAAGACAACTCACTGTTTACTTTATTTAAACAATAATGTTTTGTTTTCCAATTGTAATTTAAACATTTGGAACCCTTTTCGCTACCGACTACTGACACTCGTAAATCTCCAATTCGTCAAAGTTTATGTAAATGAAGGGCAGTAGTTTGCATATGCACGTGCAATGTGCATTGTTCATGGCCTTTTAAGCCTTAAGGGCTACCTGTTGTGAGTTGTGACTTGTGATGTATAGTGCCAGCATTGTTTCTCATTTCTTATTCAATAAAACATTTCTAAACCATGAAAGATCTTGCATAATTTGAGTAAAGTTAAGTATTTTTTTCAATAAAACTGGCCTTCGAGACTGAAATCACTAGCTACAATTTTTATTCATTATCTATATAATATAATGGATTTTCAATTGTGTTGGTAACGCTAAAACTCGAAAACGGCTGAACGGATTGGACTAATTTTAGTCTTAAAATATTCGTAGAAGTCCAGGGAAGGTTTTAAGGTGACACGAAGTTCACTGGGACAGCTAGTACAATATATTTATCGTCGTCTTGTGTATATTTAGATTTAGCTATGTGATATATGTATGGGTTTAATAAACTGCTTAAACATATACTTCAAAGTCAACTTATACCTATGCATGGTGTAATTATTCATCATTAATTGTACTTCTTAGACTTTTGTGAAATCCAGGTTTTACAGTGCACACAGAAATTCATACACTATTTCACTTTACTTAATTATGATAAGCAAGTCTTTAAATTAATAAGAATTCAAATATCACAGTTTTCTTGTTCTTTATCAGGTAACCAATACATTTTGGTATTCCCTTAGGTAGCTAAGAAATAAGAATACACAGTTACCTAACACTCATAAACTCATAAACATAAAATTTACAAACAACTGAAAACATAACGGTACCGACTACAATAAAAGTCAAAGCTGCCGCCACCCTGTATGCTAATGCCGCTACTTTTGTCCAACTTTTACCCCAAATTGTCGCTTTGTTTTACCCCATTTGTGTTTATTACCCAACAGGTTCAGACGACAATATACACGAACTGTTTTGCATAAAATCATCTTATTTAGGCAATGGAGACAGACGTATAATATGAGTAGAAACTGTTTGAAATTAACTATTTCTACCTGGACCACATCCAGATAGAATTAGCTGAAAATAGCATATTAATTATTCGACTAATTGTATTTTTAACCATTCTTGAACAAAGATAAAAAATTACAAAATCCGTCAAGTCGTTTAGGAGTTTAATGACATATGAATAAAAGTTATGTTTAGAAAATAATATAATATTTGTCATCGGATCTGCTCGCGTATAATATATGCATATACGAATAGTACACATTTAAACATTAAAGTCAGTTTATACGTCAATTCAGTACTATCTTCTATAAGAAGCTTTACTAGCCAACACACAGTTGTAACGATAACCCACTGCAAACAACAATACGCGTCGAATTCGCAGCAAGGCATACAAATGACAATATAACTTAATGGATAGTCTAATGTCAACCTGCAACCAGTAAATATAGTATATTTACATCGATAACCCACTGCAAATTTGAACAACAGTGCGCGTCGAATTCGTAGCAATGCATATTAACAAATGACAATATAACTTAATTGATTGTCTAATGTCAACCTGCAAAGAATAAATATAACAACACGCGCCGAATTTGCAGCAATGCATACGACAAATGATAATATAACTTAATTGACTTGTTAAATGTCAACCTATCGTGACGCCAGTCAATAATGACATTTGCCTCTATAGCTTACTGCAAACTTATCTCCTTCGATAAACAATACGTGCTCCGAACTTTTACAGCCATTGGAGCATAGAGAAGGTCATAAACCAATAAATTTCGTCAAACGTTTCGCCATTGTCCCTGATCACTCCGGGGGTTGGCCATGGGCGTTGGGCACTGGCTGGACACTGGCTGGGCACCGGCTGGTCATTTGTGTGAGGGATGTGGTGGTGAAGTGTTGTGTGATGACCCAGTGTGTGATGATGTTGGCTACCCCCTACGAGTATATGAGGTGCGTGTGCGCATGAGTTTTTTTTTGTTTGTTTTTTTTTTGCGAAGGTAGGTTCTAAAGTGTGATTCATATATTTCTACGTACTTTATTTTATGGTTATAATTTTTTTATTTTACCATTTTTTAAATCTTAAGAATTTGGCTTTTACAGTTTTAATGAAAATTAATATTTTGTAATTTGGCAAATAGCAAGTTTTAGCTAGCATTCGGACAAAAATAGAATTTTCGAACCAAATAAAAATGCGCAGTCTAGACCGTAGTTTAGACTGCGCACCAGTCCTGTTTAATCAAATTAGATAAAGCTGTTTTAACTTTTTTTCTCTAAATAGAGGAAATATTTTATAGTCATCACATTTTTTTCGCCAATTACATGAAATATAAAATATTTATTTAAATTAAACATTTTAAATAATATACTAAACAAAATGCTTTGAAAAGATATTATATTGTAATCTCTTCCAGTTACCTTTACTGTCTATTACAAACATAAGTAAAAATAATTTTCTAAGTGGAATTTTCACATAGTTTTTCATCTTCTTTCATCTTAATCTTTTCAAAATAAATAAATAAATAAATCTTGGCTTGTCCTGCTATGCATTTCCTTTGCATTTGTTATTAGTTATTACTTGAAAAAATATATGATAGAGAATTTGTGCACATTTTTTTATATCGATTAATTGTAAAGCTAAATAATATCATTCGTTTATTTATAATTTAAAGCAATTTTTAAACCAAAAACGACTAAAATGCGAAAATGATTATGTATGTGATTATTTATCTGTCCGACGGTTACCTCTTCAGACCTAAGCTGAACAGATTATCATTATTAAGGACGACTTACATAAAAAATATACGTTTCCACGTTTTATGCGCTACAAGTTTTTAATAAAATGATAGTTTTTTTATATGAAATTGAATCATTCGTTTATTTATAAGAAATTGACGTTGAGAAATTGACGTGTTCGTCAATTATTTTTATTTTTACGTGGTAGAGCTATGCTTCGGCATAAATGTGCCGGCTCGACCGCAGAAATACCACGGGCTCACAGAAAACCGGCGTGAAACATCGCTTGCGCTGTGTTTCGCCGAGTGAGTGAGCTTACCGGAGGCCCTACCCTATTCCCTTCCCTTTCCTATTCCCTTCCTCACCCTCCCCTATTCCCTCTTAAAATCTTAAAAGGCCGGCAACGCACCTGCAGCTCTTCAGATGTTGCTAGTGTCGATGAGCGACGGTAGTTGCTTTGGTGACCCATTTGCTCGTTTGCCCCCTTATTCTTAAAAAAAATAGCTTAAACATATTTATTTATATTTAATAACTAATTAGATGTAACACAGTAGGATACAAATTTAGATTGTACGACTTCTACATCCGCGTGGCATCCCCAAAATAAACGTTTATCGCTTCCCACTCAGTAACCGCACCACGTACTCGTATGTAGAGCGGCATTCGATTGCAGGAACTCTACTGAAGGTCCGGCCCAAGCTTTACATTTTATTTTGGTTACTTTATATTTAGTACATATACTTTTGATTGTATGATTTTACCCTGTTCTTTTATTTATATACTCGTATGAGTATATAAATAAAAGAATAGGGTTATATAGGGTTTTTGGTATCAAAAATGTGTTTACTTCAAGCCTGAAGTAAAATAATTTAATTTAATCTAGCTTAAGCATAAATCGACTAAATTCATATTGACATAACTTTATTTACTCGGAAAATAAATAACGTTTAAGTAGACAGTGTATTATTACAGCTATTGTTACTTCGTTTACGTATAACGTTTATACGTGGGAGAGCCATGCTTCGGCACGAATGGGCCGGCTCGACCGGAGAAATACCACGTTCTCACAGAAAACCGGCGTGAAACAGCGCTTACGCTGTGTTTCGCCGAGTGAGTGAGTTTACCGGAGGCCCAATTCCCTTCCCTATCCTCCCCTATTCCCTTCCCTTCCCATCCCTACCCTCCCCTATTACCCTATTCTCTCTTAAAAGGCCGGCAACGCACCTGCAGCTCTTCTGATGCTGCGAGTGTCCATGGGCGACGGAAGTTGCTTTCCATCAGGTGACCCGTTTGCTCGTTTGCCCCCTTCTTTCATAAAAAAAAAAACCTATTTTGCGTATTTACTAATTTACTACCAATTATTATAAAAATTTCAAAGTATTGGTAAGATTTAGTAATAATTTAAATAGCAAAATTCTACTATTGGAAAAGCTTATAATTATTTTGTGTACAAATTTTTGGGAAGTTTAAAATATAATATATTTTTCCTTCCTTCTTTAAAATTTAAATCCGAGTTATTAGGAAATGGAGGTAATTCCAAATTCGCGAACTACGACGAAATGGCCGTTAATTAAAAAAAAATAAGTTAAAAAAAAGCCCAAAATACCGGCGACCCATTGACCGAGATGCCGAAACGGAATCTTAAAAAAGTCCTCACGGGCCCACACGCCGCCCGCATCGGAAATTTGTCGCCCTGCAGAGCGAGACGGCGAATACGCACGAAAAGAAGAGTGAGAGAGAGGGGAGATCGGAACGGGGCCGGCTAACGGTGCACGCGGAAGTGTGTCAGTGGCTCTACCGGCACTGGGTCGGAACTCTACATTGCATTTTGAACTTTAATTGCCCGTGATAAACTCGAATTTTGCGCGCTACGGGCGAGTTTTCGATTTTCACGGTGCTGAATCACAAAGGCTGTATACTAGAGCCTTCAGTTAACCTACCTCAAGGCTAGGTACAACGATTTAAGCTCTATTGAGCTTTATTAAGCTTTTATTGTACGTCTTTCATTATTAGTAGAATGATTTATTTATGAACGCTCATTTGATAATATTTATAAAGAAATACAACTATTGTATTGCAAATATTGAAACTATTTTATCTTAATTTTTAAGACTTAAATAAAGTTTAATTATACAGCTTGGGGTCTCTTGACCTAAAATCGGTAATAAGCATCATTATGCCATCAACGAAAAGAAATGGACCGTAAATGATGAAAATATTATAATGATGTCTCGCTCTTGGGAGAAAAGACATCAACGCGCACCGTGACACATTCATCAATGAAACTATTATTAACCGACTTCCAAAAAAACGAGGAAGTTATATTTTCGGCTGTGGATATATTTTTTAAGATGATATATTAAATAAACGAAAATAAGATATAGTAATAAAATAGTTTTATTTTATACTTTATTAATACAACAGCTATGTATATATAAAAGTATACATTTATTGTTCTCTTAATCTAATAGATTAATATTTTTGTTAATTTTTGAGTTATAATAACGCTTTATTTGGGATAATAATATTAACTCGGTAAAAACTAAATTAATAATTCTAGTCAATAACGACTGCAACTTTTTCATAATCTAAAACTTTTCCAAAGTCAGAGCCATCTAGTGGATAAGATCTGAACCATCTGATTTTACAACTTTTTTCTGTACGCAGTTTTAATTCCTATTTAAAACTTTTAGTACATAAATGTTGTGTAAATTAATGTAAAATTGATTATTATCTTGTAAATCACATTTGGAAATAATCGCAATATATTATATTAATGCTAAGGTTGGGTTGCACCAGAGGCGTGGTTAAAGTTAAAGTTAAGGTTAAAGTTATGGTTATAGTTAAGGCAAATATAGCTTTAACTTTAACCTTAACTTTAACCGGAGAAATTGACAGATGACAGCTGGTCCAACAAGGTTATAAATGAACGTGGACGGGGGCGCTGCTGGTAAAGGAGAACTGTCAAAAATGGCGTTTTTGTATGATGACAGCGTTAGTTCCTTTTTTTGCCACGTGCATTTAAAGTCTTGTCGAGCTCTATGGTTATGGTTAAATATGGCGTCTTGATGGCGTCCATTTTTAACTTTAACCAAAGATTTGACATTTTGCATTGTAGTTAAAGTTATAGTTAAAGTTAGTTGGTGCAACGCAACCTAAGAGTTGTTAATTCCTATAGAATTTTGGTTTGATTTCAAGTAAAGTCGCAACTTAAATACTGTGAGTTATGTTATGTTATTTTATTTATTTACCTCAAATCACAAAGCATCGCAATTAAATCATAGACACTCCTTAATAATTTGTACAAAGACCAGCGCAGTAGCTTTTAAAAACTTTCAAAACCACAGAAATAATAAAAGATAGAACGGCGGCGCGTTCTATCTTGCTAAGGAATCGCTCGTGTCAATTTTTGTTTTGCTTTTAGTTAAAACAAATAACTTACCCGAGGCAAGAAATACCTCCTTTTGAACGATTTACTTTCGTACTTCTGTTTTTACAATTAGACAATGCACAACAAGGCAAATGCCTTATTATGCATTGCAAAAATTTGCACAACCGTTCCGGTGTAATCAAGTTAAGACGTGCACACTGACTGAATGAACGTTCAACGAATCTTGCACGACAGAGCAAGATAGAAACACGCGTACTCCACCCGCTTACCGTTCTATCTTGATTTATTTCTGTGTTTAAAACCAATAATAATAGTCTTAAATTATTAACGACTTGTAGATATGTACCTATTACTATATTAAACATTAGTTATAGAGAGGCGTGGCTCGATTCTCCCAGCGTGTTCCAAATGTAGGTTCTACCTACAACATAAGGTTGTATAATTTACTATAGAACAACCATACAGCTCGTTCTATTACCATAAACTAACGCTAATATACTGTTTGGATTCTAAACTGCTATTTCCTTTTTGGTTTATAGCTTAAAAGCTTAAAAGTATTGCTATTAAAATCGTTTTAGGCGCTTTAAAGTCTGTAATTATAATATTTATGGTTGTCCTAAATGTTAGTATTTTCCTTTTGTATACAAAATATGTAAGCTATTGTAATATCTAAGTAGATAGAATACACTAAAATACACTGAAGTCAATATATTTTAGAATTTGGACAATATTGCATTCCATTATTACATTACCTATTGTAAAAATATCCACAGACGAACGTATAACCTACTCTTTTTTGGAAGTCGGTTAAAAAGAGCGCGAAGCAGACTTTCAACTGATCAGAGCCGTGAGACAAGTCACAAAACCTCATATTAGCTCGCAAAACTTCAATGAACTTCCGCGTCTCACGGCTTAGACTATAAGCTTACATGTTATAGACTCGTCAAAGAAGCCGCCATTTTTTAATTCGCTAACACGCTGAGAACACAAAAATGTGTGTCAAGTGTAATGTCAATAGCGAGACGACTTTCACTGCCCCCCCCCCCTGCGCGTCGCGCGGCGCGGCGCGGCGGAGCGGATAATCGGACTTTCTCGCGGAGGTCGCAGATTTAACGACATCTCTGTTAGCTGGGCAAGGTCTTAACAACGTTGGAAATGGTTTATCGAGTAGCCGTAGATATTTTGTTATTAACCTTTATTTCCGTGGTGCTCCCCCATAGGGACAGACCGTAACGCATTTCTAAATTTGTATGGTTTTGACAGATTTTCAAGACGTCTCACGCAATTAAAATCTGTCAATTCAGTACAAAAGAAATACATCTACGCGTCGGGTTGCGGTCTGAATTGACCCTAAGTTCTCTGACTTTCGGTAATTGCAACCTTGTGCTTTCTCCCGCTTTGTATGGGGAAGGCAATTGGAATTTTTCCTACTCCTCCTATTTTCTTCTGATTAATTTCGTTGCGGGTCCCAAGTAGGGTTGCCAACTTTCGAAAGAACCAACCCGGGAGGATTGTAGGGGGGGGGAGGGGGTTTGTGAAAGAACATAGTCTCAGGACCATTTCTCTCTTTCATATGAAGTCATTAGTAAGCCCAGAGTTGATCCAGAGTCAATTATTATGCAATAATTATTAGTTTTTGAAAACCGGAGAAATTATCGTTCTCCGGGAGGACGGGAGGTTAAGCATTATTACCGGAGTCTCCCGGGCAATCCGGGAGGGTTGGGAACCAAGGCAGTTTTAGCATGTCCCTCGGGCTCCTGAGATCATATCAAAGGGCTTTCGTGGTTGGATACCGCTGTCGATCACACAGGAGATACAGTGGTGGGCGTTGGATTCCCACACGGTGATCCAACGCCCGTTAAAAAAAATTGCTGTAGATTTTTCGACGGTAAAATGTAGGTATACGTCCGCTAATTTTTAGGCGACTCAAAATCTATACTAACCAGAGATTCATTCGTTAGGTATAGATTTCGAGTTAATCGCTTTGAATTTGATGAGGTAGAAGACTTAGTGTTGGTCATACATATTGGAATTTGAAGGTGACCTAATCGTTGAGCAATTGCCTAAAATATCATAGTAAGCTTCCACGTTACTCTTCACATGAAATATACCATCGAGGAAATTGATTCATAGGCAGTTGACAGACCAACGTCATTTAGTCGAATTATACCAATTCAATGCTACGAATAACAAAAACTAAGGAAGAGTAACTGGGTCAAAAATTTTGTCCGCGAGTCTACAATGTGACTCGAATACATGCATACTTTATGCATGTATTCGGTATACAATTTTGTGTTTTTACTTTTTATCTAAGTGACAATTATTGTCGTTGACAATTTTACGTTTAGAACGCTTTATTTTCTAAATTTGAATGTAAGTGTTTCGCAGCTGTTGCCATATTCTAGGCCCGTATAAATAGTCAGTACTCAAGATATATCTCGGTCTCAAGACTCGGTTCAGGCTTTGTAATTGGTTGGCTGTCAAAATTTGGACCAATCACAGAGCTGAACCGCGTCTTGAGACCGGGTCGCATCTTAAGTACTGACTATTTATAAGGGCCTACGTGTGCGAAAAAGAACCAAATTCAAACGGTTGAAGTATGGAAATTACGTTTCCATAGTTTCTATTATTCGTAGATTCAATGTAATTCGTGATCAATTGAGTTTTACAAAAGAGGACTAATTTACGTTGGTCCGCCGTCTGCTTCATATAGTTAATATACCTAGCGGAATAGAGAAACAAAGGCCTGAGCAAGAGATATTATGTCACTATCAGTAACACGGCGTGGTAAAAAGAGACGTTTGATACATGACAGCAGCACTCTATTTTTGACGTCCAGTCGGCACGTGCCGCACGTTGACGATTTAATCTCATAGAAATCATGTTCAATCATGCTTGTGTAAGTGTATACGTACACATATTTTTACACACAGATGAAAACCAATTTTGGTTTCGTTTGACAGCTCGAGATTCCGCCAGGTATATTAACTTTATGGTCTGCTTATGAATCAACTTCTCTGATTGATTAATTGAGCTATCTAAATTTAATGCTTAAACTTTTATTGTTCTGAAAAAAGCAGTTAAAAGTCTGTAGATCCTTCAGCCAAATTTCACTAGACCCTGCATAAAATATTATTTTGTTATCTTATGTAGGTTTTCTTCAATATGACTACGATTCAAAATGTATAAAAATGTATTGTTTCATAAACACCGGATGGCACGTGCGTCTTTGTTTTAACTTTTTCCTTTACATGTTTAATAGAACTTAAGCTAATATATATTACAATTTCTTTTTTTGTAAAATGCAAAAAATAATAATATTAGAATGGCTCCTTCGGTAAGACAAAAACTAGTAGTTAATAAATAAAATGATCATCAATTAAAATAAAATAAAAACCGGCCAAGTGCGAGTTGGACTCGCCCATGAAGGGTTCCGTAGCAGCAATAATGTTTATTTTTATGAAATTAATAGGTTTTTGATTTTAAATTATATATAAATGAAGTTAAATTAAGGTTTACCATTTATGACGTACATATAAAAGAACTACTAGCTACATCTCGTTGAAACCAATTGTCGTTGGTAGTTTTTAATAGAGTAGATTTATCATGCCCCTACTTTAGAAGTTAGAGGGAGGTGGGTGGGGGGGCACACATTTTACTACTTTGGAAGAGTCTCTGAGTGTCTCTCGCATACTATTCAGGTTGTAAAAATGATATGAACATAAATATGATTTTTGAAGACCTATCCATTATAGATATACCCCACATGCATAGGTTAGATTTTTTTTGTTTCAGTGGTACCTATGGGGACTTCTAAAATTTTTAATATTTTTTCCACTTTTGTATCAAAATCTTAATGCGGTTCACAGACTACATCTACTTACCAAGTTTCAATAGTAGATATAGCTCTTATAGTTTCGGAGAAAAGTGGCTGTGACATACGACACGGATACGGATACGGACATACAGATAGACAGACAGACATGACGAATCTATAAGGGTTCCGATATTTGCCATTTGGGTACGGAATCCTAAAAAGGCACAATGACGACAAAGTTTCTGTCAACCTGCACCAAGTGCCAAGCCGATCAGCAACCCTGCCGATATTACATCGCTATCATTAGTTATTTAACTAATGATAGCGATGTAATATAATTTGCTCAAGCTTCAACTACACAACGACAATATAGTGTATCAATATCATTTTAATTGGTCTAATTTCTCGGTTGCGCGACAGTTTTTGCGCGGTTGCACAGCGAGCGTCGACCCGCGCTGCGCAAGCCAAGGCCGCGCACTTGGCAGCGAGACAAATCTGCGTTTTTGCGACTGTCGCAACGGTTGACCAACGCGGTGCGTGCAACTATTAATTGAAAAGTGCAATATTTTTTTTATCCGCATTGTTGCATTATTGAAATACAATAATATGCTGAATTCGTAGAAGCTGTTAGGATTTGTCAAAAGTCCTTTGCGAAAAGTTTTGCACAAAGCGAGGCTCTGCGCTCAACCGCTCCTAAGTTACTGATTTCTAGCAGCTCGCAAGCGGAATGTACCTTGATGGTCGCACCTAATTATATTGCAATTCATTAGTATAAAACAAAAACTTGGAACTCTTGGAAGATTTCAATTTTGTATCTTTTTCAATGATTCAGAACATCCAAACTCTTTTCCCGTCACGTTTTATGCAGATTCTACATTAATTTTATATTTTAATAAAGTACCAAAAAACTATTATTTGTAGAAATGCGTTAATGTGTTGTTACAATAGTAGCACATTCCGGAGCAGTTGGCTAACACGAGCTACGGCCGCCACTGGACCCGCTGCGCCTCGTCACTCGTATCAGACATAAATACTCGTAACACATAATATCATGATACAATAAACTATTAACAACTCATAAAAACTGAATACTAGTAATTTTAAATTCAAATAGTGTAAGGATACGACCTTGATGCAAAACACTTGATTGGAAATAGCAACGCTGTCGGAAAAGCACGTGAGACGCAAGTCTCTCATATGCTAAGTACTCAACTACTCACATACGGTTTTGCTCGATAGTTTTACTCCGAATCGAAGGAAATGACATACTTATTTGACATAATATTTAATTCCATCGAGCCGGCTCGAAGCGAGCCTTGGAACTGTCAGTTTTGCGGTCCACACGATGGTTATTGCTCGATTTGGAGTAAAACTATCGAGCATAACCGTATGTGAGTACTTAGCTTAGAATCACTGCCGCATAAAAGCAATGCTATGTTACACGACGTTATTATTATCGATCTGAAACGCCATAAAGGACCTTTTAGTACGTCATACGATTTTCATTATTTTAGACCCCCTCCCTAACCCATCCTGGTGTGTCTAATATTGTGTGTAAATCTCGGTCTGACTCCCTAAATCTAAAAAACTTAGCTCGAGTTTCGAACTAGCATTCAGTCCAGAAAATTATATCCACTACTCCTTATCATATTATCTCTACCACCCAGAGACTAACAATGCGAATATAATCTAGTTAAGTCACCACTAAGTAATTAAACCCTAGATTATACAGAATAGCATTAGAATTATCTGCTCAGCATTAACCTACTGTATTATTTACTGTTACCCGCTACATACCAACTGTTTTATTATAATTTTGACATGCTTTCTGTAGCGTGCAAGTTTTTGTTGGTTTTAGGTCAAAAGTATAATTGTAAAATTACTAGTTTGAATTTCAAACGTGACTCACTTAAAATTTTGGTATATTTTTAAAAAATTTAGAAGCAAATACAACAAAACTTGTCTATCAAAATATGGGTAATACGGCAATAACTGTATTTTATAGGCAGACATAATATTTCATAATATTCATAATATTTCCTGATAGGAAACTGGAAATAGTATTATCAGAAACAGTAGTTCATTGACTGACTACGGAGTGCGGATATACGTAATTTGTTCGTATTATGTCAACCTCAGCCACAGCCCACCACTAACTTGACTTGACAACAAACAAGTAGCATAGATCCACCTATAAATAAATTTCTGGATGGAATTTAAAAATGAACGTGTAGAGCCTTTCAGACTTGAAGCATTTAAAAACATTTGTAATTTCGTGCAGCACATTACATTAGTTAAATCTAACTCTAGTTTGCATGTACTACAGTCGATTTAGTCACAGCCTCGCAACAAAACGCACGACAATTATAGATGGAGCAATCGCTTGCAAAATTATTATAAGGAAACGGTTTTGCTGTATATTAGAATAAAAATGTCGGCAACATCGATGCCCACTGAAGCGGAGCGGCTGAAACTGCAGACGTGATTTCGCACTCAACCTACTAAATTAATCAATAATTGAGTTTTTAGCAACGTTTATGTCGACATTATCTTTTGTCGTGTGTACAATGCTGGAAATAATGAAACTCTATCTTTTTTCTTTTTCGATACGTATTTGTAACGGCTCGTTGGTTTTACAGAAAACATTTTGTCAGATTCAACGTATATGCTTTTAGGATACCACCTTTTGGGGTAGAGTGGCATAGTATATGATGTTGGCGATCAATAGCTTGCTTCAATTATTGTAGCATAACCGCTTACGAAACTCCAAAAGGTCCATTAAGCATTAGAATCTGATTATGCAACTTAAGACCTTAAAGGATATAATTACTGAATATGGTATAAAGTATGCAAAGAAACATCAAACAAGAAAAATTTACGTTTCTTACTTGTGCCAACAATGCCTCCTCAAATTACAAAATGACTCTGAAAACCCTTAAAGAGGACAAATGATTTCACTATGTTTTTCGCTGCGTTATACCATGTCTATTTACGTCTATACTTAACTCTAAAAATATTATTTTGATGTTCCGAATGATCCACATTTTTGAAGCTTAAGTGGAGTAGGTTTAAGTTGTAACTCTCAAATCGTTGGAACGGTTTCTTTAGCAATTCACCTACTTTAAAGGAAAGATTGTTTACATATTTTCTACTGTTGTCATTTGGTAAAACAGTAAATTCTGAAAGTTTAATAAAATAAAACAATTATTAATTCGCCTAGAAATAAAGTAGCATATATTTCTTTCGGTTGTGACCAGATTTCAAAAATATATAGTTTCATTACTCATTCATCTAAGAAATGTGTGTAAGAAACAGAAGAGTCGTTTTATATGTGTGCGTGTGTTGTTGCAGATCTCGCGGCACCGGCAGGGTGGCGGCGTCCAAGTATGGCGGAGTGGCGGTGAGGCGCGGCATGAAGTGCGCGGCGGGCGCGGGCGACGAGCTGCTGCTCAGCGCCTGCTGGCTCGATCCCAAGCTGGACCCGCCGCAGCCGCACGAGCTGCTCGACTCCCTGCTGCCCCCGCCCCTCGCCGAGCTCAAGCCGCTGCCCCCCTTCACCGGCTACACCGGCCACCTCTCCATCAACGGCATCTCCGGCCACCACTTCCACGCCATCGCGCAGCGCCTGCCCGAGGAGAACAACAACTTTCCCACGCCGAGCGGCTACGCCGACCACGACGTCGTCTCCTCCTCCACGTGCGCCGCCGACTCCGAGCCGCCCGACCTCGAGGACATCAAGCCCTTCCCGCTCGACGCGCCAGCGCCGAAGCCCTACGCGGAGTCCGGGGCGGGTGGCGCGGCCGACTCGTGTGCGGCCTCGTGCTCGCCGCCGACCAAGCTGTTCGACGACATCAGCTCCATCGAGGACATCGCGGCCATCATCGGGTCCGCGATCGCCGACACCACCGTGCCCGGCCAGCCCGACGACCCCGAGCGCAATGACTCGCGCGACTCCTGGATGGACATCGACGCGTGGATCGGCGGCGCGTGCGGCCAGCAGGACAAAATCGTGCCGCAGGACCTGGCCGAGTTCGGCGTGCCCGACTCGCCGCCGCCGCAGCCGCAGGGGCTCGACTTCGGCAAGGACTCCGGCCAGTTCACGCGGAGCTCCGACTTCCTGCCGCGGAACCTCGGCCAGGCGGGCTCCACGCTGCAGCATATCCTGTCGCAGACCTACATGCCGATGCTGCAGAGCCGGCTGCAGAACGGGCCACCCGTGAAGCGCGAGGCGCCGAGCTCGACGAGCTACGGGCTGGACGCGATCTCGACGTCGTCGCCGCCGGGCAACGCCGTGTCCACGACGGACGGCGCGCTGCTCGACGGCCGCTACTCGCACTACGCGCTCGGTCTCAAGTCGGAGGGCCCCTGCAGCCCGGAGCGGCTGCTGGGCTATGCGCCGGCGCACACCACCACGGGCACGCCCAATCGGAGCAAGCGCAGCCGGGCGAAGGGCAAGCAGCCGGGCGGCGGCGTGCACGGCGGGTCTATGTCGTTCGCGTCGGCGTCGGCGGAGCTGTCGGGGCTGCTGGGCAAGGAGAAGCCGGTGCACCGCTGCGGCATCTGCAACCGCGGCTTCCTCAACAAGTCCAACATCAAGGTGCACCTGCGCACGCACACGGGCGAGAAGCCGTTCCGCTGCGACGTGTGCGCGAAAGCGTTCCGCCAGAAGGCGCACCTCATCAAGCACCAGCAGATCCACAAGCGGATCGGCCGGGACTAGGTGCCGCCGTGTGTGCGCGACCCACTGACTGTCTTGTATATTACTAATGTAACTTAAGTTCATTAACGTATTACTCGGAAACTTTGTAGTAACACAGGAAAAGTGCAATGTTAACTAGTTTTAAGTATCCATATTGTTTCTTGTAGATAATATTTTTATATCGTTGCGGGGAGGTGTTTTTATGTTTCCTGTTTGTTGGCGCGTGCGGGATGCGCGGAGGGAGGGGAGTGAGGGGCGCGGGCGAGCTCTTGTATTTATTAAACAATTCTTAGAGGCACATTTTGCTCAAATTAACGATTAAAATTTTTCGCTTCTAGACGAAGGATAAACTTGAAATGAATGCAACATATTCTAAGCTTTTATAGTAGCTTACCTTTTCAACTTGTTTCCATGAAATCTTCCATTCCACTATGTTTACCTTATCGTAGTCAGTTGTATGTTAGGTAGCTTATTGTATATTGTATGTATTGACTATTGAGACAAAGCAAACGAGGCTAGTAAATATAATGTATGTTGTTTACGTTTCTGTGACGTCACAAACGTATCATCACAATAATATAGGTCAAATTAGACACGAAGAAAGTTCTTCTTATTATTTTTTGTGAATATTTTTCTTCTAGAGTTGTAGTTAGACGTTGCCTTATTTTTTATCATTTTAAAGAATATCCTTTCAAGTTTTCGAATGCTTTAAAATTAGGCAAATATAATATTTTCGCAGCAAATAATTATACTTAAACAATTTAATATTCATAAAGCATATACTTCCAGTAATGTGTAGATAAACATAATTTATTGTATATTTAATAATTTAAGTATTTATTGGTGTCGCAAAAATAAAGTTGTAACTATTTCACAAATCGCAAATCATTTTCAGTGTAAATAATAATGAACTGTAAAATACAGTTTACTACAGTACTTCAATTTTACATTGAAAAATTTATCCGCTTCTAAAAAATCCACGTCAAAATCTAAAATCCATTTAATCTTGAAAACGATACCGATCGTGTAACTCAAAATTAGGCGCATTATATATTAAAAAAATTAGAACATAGAGTAGCAACAGTGTAGAATGGACAGCGTATTATACCTAAACCCTTTTAATTGGTGGAAAAATGCGAGTAATCGGGTGCATGCGAGCGGAACCGGCGCGTCCGGGAAGCGATGAAAAACTTCGGTCTAATAGCGGCGATCCGTTCTTGCGCAATCTATTTAGGGCAGCTGAAAACCCTGAAATAGTATTATTAATTGCTACACTAAATCTTGTTGCATTTATACCGTAGTGGGACGCCGTGTTATGTGCAGGCCGGTTGCGACTGCGTCAGAAAATTCCTCCTGTCCAAATTACGGGACAAAACACAAAGCTTTACATAGATATATTTGTATGAAGTGTACGGCTGGGTTTGGACCATAAAGCTTACAATAGCTCGCAATAAAGCTTGCATAAGCTTGTAATAGACATCGATTGGCTTGTAAAGTACTTACTGTTTAGTACATTGCGAGTTAGAATTTTTCTGTAATTAAAGAATTTTAGTAGCATAGGTGCGTCGCAACCGGCCTAGGCGTTAACAGACTACGAGCTGTGGGTAAGAAGCGCGATTGTGAAACGCTCCAGACTCCATAAATATAAATAAATCATATAAATATTAATAAATATCCATAAATTCCATAAACAAAGTGTTTCACACTAGGCGTTCCCCACAGAGTAGGCTTTAAAGTACCTTTGTAGTCGTAAGGTAGGCTAAGTATTTATTTGTAACTGTAATATTGTAATTATCATGTAAATCCTTGAGTTAATCTTTGTTTCCGTAGCCCCGGCAGCGGGGACACGACTCGTATTGTTAATAATGATCAAATGTTATATTTTCGAGAGGTTTTCCACTATCGCATAAGTGTAAATTAATGTAAAATAAACTGAGATTTTTGTTAACACGGCTTTCATTTCAGACATCGATGACTGTCATATTCTAGGAGAAACTTTACAGCACGGCTAACCTAGATACTCCATTAAGTTTAACGTCTCATTAACTATCTAACATAGTACACTTGTCTATATTGTAGCTCGTAATATATAATTACGGAGGTCGCAAACGAAACGAAGACAAAAGTGTGAAAAGTAATTTGGGTCGAGAGATGAACAAAGCCGTGAAGTGGTAAGCTCACACAGGAAGAAAGTCGGATGTGAAACTGGCGTACAATGTGTGTACTGTATACGTGTATATGTGTGTACTGTATACGTGTGTATGCTGTGCATAGTGCACGGAGTTTTTGCGGCAGGTGCAGGGCGGAGAAAACGTATGACAGTACCGACAGCAGACAAATTATTATTTTAATGAAAATTCTGATCACATTGAATTTTCATTAATAAAATGCAGTTGTATTAAATTTAAAAGTAAAAAAAAAATATAAAGGCAATTTTGGTTAAATATACAAAAAATACTTAGGCAGTCATTATTATATCTTTGACATAACAAGAAACATATTTTTTTGTAAAACATAAAAAACAGAGTATTATATGTTACAAGTAATATTTAAGCATCATATTTTACCAATTATATTAGACAGACAGACAGTATATTTAATTTTTTAAATATATTTAGCAAATAATTAATTGCTGTGTTTTTAGCTGTTTATATTAAAATGAAGTTTGCAACAGCAACAGTGACGCCATCGGCTGTCGACGCCGAAGTGATTAATTCGTTGACCGACCGATTAATTAACAATCAGTTGATTTGATATTTCAAAAACATATAATTGTTGTAAAATTAACGTTCTTTTGCGCACTTATTATATTGTATTTTCAATAAATTTGCCATAATTTATAGAAAAGATAATTTTGTTGACCCATAACGAAATAATTTTTAAGCCAAATTAATTACTAACTCACAAGTATAATATTTTTACATCTTTTATTTGGGAGGGGTCTAAGTTACCAAAATTGCCCAATGTTTGTTTTTTCCATGAGGTATCATGGAAAATACAGCACAAACTTAGTATGTAATATTATAGTTTGTGCTATTGTATTTTCTAACTAATTATTTTAATGTACTTTTCGGAGAAACAAATTATATTATTTTCAACACCCATACAGTAAATAGGCTAACCATCATCAATATCTTATTGACCTTTAGCTTAAATAAACTTGTCATCATGTTTGTCTGCTGTCGGTAGTCGCGCGAGATTCTTTCTCCAACCCACTTACGTGGTTTACGCGGTGATTTCACCGCACATTGTATGCGACAGACTTCTTGCCGGCGATTAATATGGTTCCGATTTTTCATATGAGTATTATGACAAGTGGAAGTGAGGTTTTTATGAGAGATTAATCAGATGTTTTAGATATACTTTTGTGTTGTTTCTTGTTAGATTAGGTAAATTAAATAAATTTAAAAATATTGCATTAAACACATACATAATAGATTTAAATACTTTTTTGGAAGCCAATAAATAATTTGCATGCTACAGAAAATAACAAACTAAAATGTACCAAACCTGTAAAACCTATCGTTAGTTTAATTTTAGAAAATAAATGATTATTTTAAACTTAAAATAATGCTGGATTAGTAGGTTTTTTAATTTCTACAATTATACTAATTCTACAAAAATGGAGACAGTACTATCAATTTTTTACACTATTAAATAATACTTAATAAAGTATATTTTTAAGGTCTACAGATAACTAATTTAAAAAATAAACCATACTAAATGAAAATAATGCTCGAGCTACTGTAGTTCCGTGACCATAACTATCGGTGTCATCGACGCTGCGCCTTAAACCTTAAGGCCACGCCGCCCTTTGCGCTGGAGAAATGCGCGCCCTTCAGCTGAACTTCAACCCAATAGTGACATTTCAAATACACACACCATAACACACCGAATTCCAAGGGTATAGAGCCTACTTTCCCGTGGTAAGTAAAGTGTATCTTCTTTTTAGATTGGTTTTTAATTATAAACTCTATTAGAAGGAGGTAGAGTCGATTTTCGAACGGTAAGTAATGTGTATCTTCTCATGTCCGCCGCTGGGAATGAGAAAGTTTTAAACACAGGGTTGCTATGCTAAGTGTGACACACTTACTCAGAACGAGACAGCATGATCGTCTGTCTCAACTATTCCTATCATTATGATCAGGTTATCATGATAGCTGATAAAAAGCATAATTTGTATAAGTCTTCAAAAGACAAAAACACAAATATATTTTTGGTACAATTTCTACTTATAGGTAGATTAAGATCATTAACATACTTACTTAAAGACAATTTTCTATATAAATTAAAAGGCATTAAAATGTAATAATTTGATATACTACTTCTCTTTCTTTACACGTTTAATAATAAAAAATAAAGTTTCAGAATGCTACGATGTCAAAAATACCAGAGAATATTTTCCCATACAAAAGATTTCAACGCCATACAGCCGCAGTATAATATATTAATATTTAATTGTTTTTGCTTTAATTTTTTGTGGATTTGTGGATTGACAACGAAAAGAATGATGAAATATTTATTAATAATATTGACATCAATATTTTATTGTACATAATTATTTGAAATATAAGCCGTTATTATGATTTATTGCAACGAAAATTGACATTGATTAGGAGTGGTAGGAATTTTTACCCAATATTTTAAATTATAATAAATTCTCTTAAAATTAGAATTTTAAGAGAAAAGATAATTTTATCCATTTAAGTATAAACGTAAACAAAAATACAATTTTGTCTAAATTAATGTGTTGTATCTTGTAAGTGAATGAGTTTTTTTTATAAAAAAGAGTAAACTTATTCTATATAATATTATTCTAGAACATTTTTATAGCCGTGAATCTGAATTTTGAGTTTTGTTTATGTTTAGATTGTATCGCAATTCTCAACGAAATAGGTCATTAGTGGCCGCACTTAGAGAAATGGAATAATTAATTAAGCTTAATTTAATGATTTTTAGTTAAATAATCATATAAATGTAAAGTTAAATACTCATATAAATGTCTCTAAGTTCGGCCGCTAATGCCGAAAACTGACAATATCATGACACCAACATCTTATCACTTATCAGTTATCATTTCATCTCTTATCACTCTTATCAGATAACACCTCCCAAAAAAGGCGCATTACAACCTTGACCGTGGTAGTGCGAGCGAGACGTCAACGTGCGAGCGGGACGGGCGGTGGAAAGTGGGCCAGTAGCACGCGCGCCACATCCGTAAACATGCGCCGGCTATCAGATATTAAATACTAAGATATTACAATATATTACCATAGAGGAATGTATACTGACACTGATATTCGCTCCGTTGCACCCAAAGTCATTTTTTTTTATGAAATAAGGGGGCAAACGAGCAAACGGGTCACCTGATGAAAAGCAACTTCCGTCGCCCATGGACACTCGCAGCATCAGAAGAGCTGCAAGTGCGTTGCCGGCCTTTTAAGAGGGAACAGGGTAATAGGGGAGGGTAAAGATGGGAAGGGAAGGGAATAGGGGAGGGTAGGGAAGGGAATAGGGTAGGGGTTTGGGCCTCCGGTAAACTCACTCACTCGGCGAAACACAGCGCAAGCGCTGTTTCACGCCGGTTTTTTGGATTTGGATAAAATCTCATTGTCCTTTCCCGAGACTCAAAATATAGGGATAGCGAATAACAAAATCTGCAACCGCCTAAGTATAAAAATACAATAGACGCTTTCTTTCTTGAATTTTGCTGTATGGAGATACTTTGAGTCCCGGGAAAGGACATAGGAGCCTTTCGTCCCGGAAAAGGAGTTCCCGCGCGATAAATTGGCGCAACGGAGTTGCGTGCTACATCTAAGTACCTATCGATTAACAATTTTAACATAAACACTTGTGCCATCAGTCATGACGTCTTAGGGTCAACTCAGACCGCAACGCGACGCGTAGAAGCATTTCTAAATTTGTACTGAGTTGACAGATTTCAATTACGTGAGACGTCATGCAAATCTGTCAAATCCATACAAATTTTGAATTGCATCTACGCGTCGCGTTGCGGTCTGAATTGACCATTAGTGACTAGGGCCTAGTCAATAATTACTACATTATTTTAATTCGATATTTCTAGGAAAGTCATTGGAATACCTGTGGAGTCATCTTATTGAATTGATCGAAACTAGGTCGCAGATCGTCATCGATCGTCCCACTGACCTCCGATCGCCGAAATCTAAATACCACGAATACTACCGTTGTGCGTTCAGTTTCCTTGTTTGTCACTAAATTTAATACTGAAGTAGCCATTTAAGATTAAGGTGTGCTGCTGTATTCGATGTGCAGGTTCGGAGATTTTTTAGTGTAAGTATGCTTCAGCGACTAAAGATGAGGTTTAATTAGCGTTTTTCGTTATGAAATGTTTTCAGAGCTATATAGCTAAGTTGAGTACCTAATTCTAGAACTGGAGATTGTCAAAGTACGAAAAGAACTTTTTTTTTGTTTATTTATTTATATCAGGCTACGTAGGCCCATATAATATATACCTTAATGACTAACATACATATAAATTATATATACTTAATAACTACACTTTATCACGATGTTATCGGCGACGTGACGCGCGCTTCATTCCGGAGTCTCCCCCGGAACCTTCGGTAGACCACACCAGTCGGTCAGAATTCCTTCGCTTCAAGGGTCAACAGAAGATAGGTCGGTACTCTCACCACAAAGAAACTGAAGTTGACCTTGTGGTGAGACTGCAGACGTTCGACCCTCAAGTGGAGGGATGTCTTCTTACTGATGTAGTTCACGACGTATTAGTGGACGTATAGTATTTTAGTCTATTCCCGAATCTACAGGAACAGATAGATAGTTTGGAAGTATGGTATGATATGAATATTAATATCAATAGCTGATATCATATTTCTGACAAAAGAACGTATTTTTATAGAATCTACATACATGCTAATATTAACTAAGTATAAATATATTATGTCTGCCATATATTATGCTACCTCTTCACACCTAAACCGCTAAACCGATTACATCGAAGAACTTTTAATCTCGAGAAAGGACATAGAATAGTTCTATCTCGGAAACATAAGATTTCCTTCTGACAAATGCTACGGGCAACATCTAGTCCCATCATAAGCACTTGTGCAATACTAATGCCCTATTCTCAGAATAAGCTTACTTATACAAACTTATACAAGCCTATAGCCCCAAGTATTAAACAAATATTGGGACAATCACGCCAACCAGTACCAGAACCGGTGGTAACGGACATCAAATGCATTCTGTTTGCTGTGAGGGCTGTGGGAGTAATGGACGCCATGCTTAAGGCTATAGAGGTTACAGAGGCTATAGAGGTAATTAATAAGTGACACGTAAGTAATTGATCGAGAGGTTTACAAGCTATTGCATAGCTTTTATGCGGCGTTCGGCACGGTGTTTGTGTACGTGCGACTAGACGAATGCAAATTATTATTGCTTAAGTTGATAAAATGCTATGCAATAGGTTTACCGCGGCAGTCCTTGAATGCCACACGTATTTTTTTGCAAATGCAGTTAAATTTTTTTAAGACTCCTTATTAAGATCCCGAATTCGTCAAAATCCAAGAGGAAACTTCTATGTAGCTGCTGCTTTGTACCTGTTCTCTCAGGACGTGATCTTAAGTTCAATTTATAGAGATGCCCAGTGTTTGGCCCAACACCTTAATATCCATCTGTAAAACTATTCTGTACGTGTGTTCCAGTCTGGATTCCATCTTAAGAGCTGTATGATGCTGCTCTATCTGCTCTTTTAGACACCATCTCAAAATTCATCTATGAAGCTGCCCAATGAACGTTTGGGCCGCCACTTTAACATTTGCTCCCTGACAACTTATTAATTATTATTTTTTGCAACGCCATAATATAAGAAAAAATGTATGAATCTCTACACGTTTGTTTTAGCCGCCATCTAAGATTACTTATGAACCTGTTTTGTACCTTGGGATACCATCTTGCAATCCACCTATGAAGCCTATTACCTGTTAATTTACCGCCATCTTACAAGTAGGAATTTGGTGTATCGCTTTCTACAAGTTCGCTTTAGCCGCCACCTTGAGATTTATATATGAAACTACTTTGTCGTTTAGGAGGCCATCTTACAATCTACCTAATTTACCGCCATCTTGCAAATTGCTGTATCGCTGCGCCTGCGCCGGCCGCCGGGACGTAAAAGTAAAAGTGCGCGGGAGTAACTGTTCCCGCACGCCGCGCCGCACTCTCACTGACACACATACAGCCGATAGCTCAACTAGCATACTTACTGTTCTTTTAGATAAGTACTAGCTGTCCCGGCAAACATTTCTTTGCCATATTTACGTTTTAGTAACGCAGTCCACAGACGTCAATCCACCATTTTAGTTTTATTTTATTTTTTAATTTTTACCATCTGGCAAATTTGTATTTTTTTTTCTCTTTTCAAAGTTAAGACAACAACACCTACTCTGTAAATTAATTTGCTAGTTCTTGACTTCTTTGATATTTTTTTTCTGTAAATAATTTTGTGTTTAGTATAATATTTAAAGCGTTGTGAAGCCACTCATTGGCCTCTGCAGAAAATCAGTGCAGCGGGCTTGCTTGCTGCGTTTGCTGAACTGGGGCCAATTTTCGGTGACAGACAGCATTGTAGTAGTTAATTTTATAATATTATAGTCGAACTGTATATCTATATATATAAAAGAAAGTCGTGTTAGTTACACCACTTATAACTCAAGAACGGCAGAACAGATTTGGCTGAAAATTGGTAGGGAGGTAGCTTAGAGCCAGGAGACGGACATAGGATACTTTTTATCCCGTTCGACAGCGTTCCTGTGTGACTTGACATGAAACGTCAGTCACTATAAAACGTGGTATAACAAAAAAGAATCAGACTTGGAATAACAAAACGAAAATGACAGCTATGTAATTGACGTAAAATGACAGCTATGTAATGACGTATGGATGACAATTTGATATTTGTAAGAAATCAATATTAAAACTATTTCTATTAAATAAATAATTAACAAGTGGATTGAAGTGAAGTGAAGTTTAATTAATAATGCCGCGACCAAGACGATCGAATCTTTCCCGACAAAGCCGTAATGCAAGAAGAATACAAAATACTGCAAATGAAAGGACTGAAGAAGAACAAGAAATTGCACGTGAACAGCGCCGCAATAGTATGGCTCGACTTCGTGCTTCTCAATCACGAGAGCAAAGTGAAGCAGCCCGTGAAACAGCTCGGTTGGCAATGCAGAATCGTCGAGCGAACAACAGAAGTCAACAAATAGATAATTTGGGAATTGGGAAGGGAATAGTTGAGGGTAGGGAAGGGAATAGGGTAGGGGTAAGGGGATTGGGCCTCCGGTAAACTCACTCACTCGGCGAAACACAGCGCAAGCGCTGTTTCACGCCGGTTTTCTGTGAGTTTACTATGATGATAACTATGATTTTCACCTAAACCATTTAATCTATTTTGATGAAATTTGGCATGGAGCTATACTCATTTTAATCATGGTTAAATCGTCAAGACAGGACAACGTCTGTCGGGTCAGCTAGTTTATACTATAATGTATTGTGTGATGCTAAAAATAAATCCATTCTTATTCTTATTCCATATAAAGTATTTCGCCCGTATTATTTTATTGAAGTGACTAAATAAGTATGTCACCATGGCAACGTCCATCGCTATCCCGTCGCACAAACTATGGTTGCCGTCAGTCTCGAGTTGTAATAATTTACTATTATTTATTCAACAAATGCACTTATCAATATAAAAAGTACCCAGTAGCCGATTCTCAGACCTACTGAATATGCACATAAAATTTGGTAAAAATCAGTAAAGCCGTTTCGGAGGAGTACGGTGACTAACATTGTGACACGAGAATTTTATATAAGTAATATAAGAAGATTTATTTAGGTAACATCTATACAAAGCGGAACAATACTAAGTAATAATACTTTAGTGTGTCCCTTATGTAGAGATTACTGTGAAATCGCTATGCGACAGTAGCAGAGCTGAAAGATATATCACTTAGTTTTGTTACATCATGTATAAAATACTAGTAAATTACTCTTGTATAATTATTTCACTCCCACAAAAAATTTATTAGCGAATTTTATAAGACGTGGCTCTATTTAAATCTACTAGCTATGACGCCCGCAACTTTTTTTAAATGAAATAAGGGGGCAAATGAGCAAACGGGTCTCCTGATGGAAAGCAACTTCCGTCGCCATAATGACAACAAACTATCGCAACACCAGATTAGCTGCAGGTGCGTTGCCGGCCTTTTAAGAGGGAATAGGGTAATAGGGGAGGATAGGGAAGGGAATAGGGGAGAGTAGGGAAGGAAATAGGACAGGGTAGGGAAGGGAAAAGGGGAGGGGATTGGGCCTCCGGTAAACTCACTCACTCGGCGAAACACAGCGCAAGCGCTGTTTCACGCTGGTTTTCTGTGAGCCCGTGGTATTTATCCGGTCGAGCCGGCCTATTCGTGCCGAAGCATGGCTCTCCCATGTCACAAACACAAAGCAAGTTTGACAATTGCGCCAAAATTCGTTCGCACGGGAACCGTACATTTTCCCGGGACAAAATGTATCCTATGTTCCTTCTCGGGATTTTAAGTATCTCGACAATAAAACGCCAACACCTTCGATTATAAAATCGGGATGCTGCGGTGTTGGTGGTACAGATAAATTTATTTTGAATAAAGTATAGGTAACATTTACTGCAGATCATTAAATTGTATCCTAACGGTAAGTTTATCGAAAAAACTTAAAATAAAACATGAAAGAATCCCGCTCGCTGTAAAGTAACAACACGGAGTTTACCAACTCAGGGAACAAAGGACAAGTGCCGTTACATATTTTATTGCGTTGACTTTGAATTTTTACGATACTCATAATGGTAATCCACGAGGATGTTACTGTAATATCTTTTACTTACTAAGGTTGGGTTGCACCAACTAACTTTAACTATAATTGTAACTTTAACTACAGAGCAAAATGTCAAATCTTTGGTTAAAGTTAAATATGGCGTCCAAGGACGCCATTATTAACCACCGCTCATACGCATATCTGAAAATTTACTATGTTTTACAGTGTTATATTTTTCCTGTTGATTTTTACGGATACTTAAATTTTTTATTCCCTCAACCTGTAGCTTCAGTAAAATTAACTATAACCATAACTTTAACTTTAACCACGCCTCTGGTTCAACCCAACCTAAGTAAAAATATTTCGGTGCGGTAATTTTGATAGGTTACACAAAATATAGAGGGTGTAAGAAACATTTACGGTGTTAAAAATAACTATTGCATGGGCAAACTTATGACTCACAAAAAAATCATCACACTATTATCACAAAAAAAAATTGCTCTTTCAGCGATGCTATTTTCACAGTGAACTATATTATAAGGAACACAAACACACCCTTAAGTATTATGATTATGATTTGTTACATCCTGTAGTTTATATATTGTCTAGTTAGTAGACTCTAGACTTATCTTACCTATAAATGAAGCTATGTTGTGACTTGTAATGGCATACTTCATACAGTATAAGTACATCATCCTGCACAGAATATGCAGAGCAGACCAAACATTTTGTTTTGCTCTGCATCTGTTCAGAATTTTTGTGAGAATTGCCTAATGAAAACTGAAATAAAAACTGATTGTAATTTTTGTGTTCAATTGGAATCCCAATAAATATTTCCCTATGATAGGCGAATAAACAGAGGGTTCACCTCATGCTTGTTGCTTCTATACATATTATAAAACAAAGTCGCTTTTTTTCTCCTCATGTCCCTTTGTTCCCTTTAATCTTTAAAACTACGCAACGGATTTTGATGATTCTTTCAGTGTTAGATAGACCATTTATCGAGAAAGGCTATATTTTATCACGCTAAGACTAATAGGAGCGAAGAAATAGAGGAAAATGTGAGAAAACGGGGAAAATTATTTGAAAGGACTAACTTGAACGCGCTTATCTCAGGAACTACTAGTCCGTTTTAAAAAAATATTTCAGTATTAGATAGCCCATTTATTGAGTAAGGCTATAGACTATATTTTATCACGCTAAGACTAATAGGAGAATGTGGAAAAAACGGGAGAAATTATTTGAAAGGGCTTATCTTGCGAACTACTGGAGCAATTTTTATGTTATTTGACACAGATAAGAAGTAGACCACGTTAAGGATCATAGGCTATCGATTATAATCATTTTTTCAGTGGCTATATATTGTATACCCGTGTGACGCCGGGGCGGGTCGCTAGTTAATTATAAATTTTAGAAACGACAGGTGTTTGCATCTGCCTGCCACCACTTTATAGTCAACTTTAGCAGTATTTAAGTAATACGAGTAATTATAGACAATGTCGCAGACCTTTTCCGGGGCCGATCAATTTCTCCAATTATTTGATATGACGGCCATCAAAACTTCATCAATTTAATACCGCTTAATTCCCGCAAACATTCCCTAGCCTTTACTTTTATTATACATAAGTGAAAAAATATTAAAATGTGCCTCCGTACCGAGTACCGGTAGTTGTTACGGCTGCCAATAAAATGGCCACTCCTTAATATAGTAATAAATAATATCGTAGATTCTAGATCAGATTACACGTAACCTTTGTTGATCAATGGCCAGCTGCGTGTGGAGGGGCTATAATTAATTGACACATTGTCATTGTAACATTTTCAGACGACAACATTGAAGAGTGCAATGACAAGATTATATGTATAATCTGCTGTATACTGTCTAGACTTGTGTCTACGGCGACAAAGATACGTGAAGTGTGGCTTTTGGGAGTTAAAGTATTTTATCTTTCTGTTGTTTGGTAAAAGATAAAACCATAGAAAATAAAGAAACACAAGCGTTTAGATGATTAGCAAGTTGATTTTCTATTTACATGATAAATATTTAACGCCTCCGTGGTCTAGTGGTATAAAGCGCGGCTCTTGACTCGGAGGTCGTGGGTTCGATTCCCGGTTGGAAACATGTTATTTCCAAGTTTGGTTAGGACAATGCAGGCTGATCACCTGATTGTCTGACAAGTAAGATGATCCATGCGTCGGATGGGCATGTAAAAAGTCGGTCCTGCGCCTGATCTCTCGCCAGTCGTGTCGGTCGTCCATCCCACTGGGTTATGAGAGTAAAGGAATAGAGAGTGCTCTTGTGTACTGCGCACACACTTGGTCACTATAAAAATTACTCCTGCGTAGCTGGCCTGGTTTTAATGAAACCGGCCACCGTCACCGAAACCGGTGTGGGAGCTATTATTATTATTTAAGGCTATACAAGTTAATTACATTGGATCATCGGTTCAAAAGAATTAACGGCCTACCTTTAGTCATGACTCATGATTCCTGTAAACTGAAATATGTAATAACTAATAACCCAAAAGTTCTACCATAGTTTCATTCAAAAAGGAGATAATTTTATAGTTTTAATAAAACACAAAAATAAAAGTTGTCGTATAAGGATCGTAAAATGTGCTTTTTTATATTTAATCAACCTTTTAGGAAAACTACTTATTGAATTTTTATATACGTATGAACTCAGACCAAATAAAAAGTTTTTTTTTGGTCTGAGCATATGGATGCAATCGCAAGTCTTCGTTATATTATTTTAGTGTAAATATTATAGATACAATCAGTCCAACTTGCACTAGCTTATCAATTATCATGCGCCATTTTTCATGAATAACGAATAAATAAAATTTGAACCAAAGATTAACTCTTACGTAAGTCACCACTAAAATAATTTTAACGAACTTTCCGAAATTCCAATATGAAAAGTGATACGCATATTCAAAAATATGCTCATAAAACATGATATATTACCCGCCTTCATTTCAGCATATAACTAGCCGTTATTATTTATTAGCGATAAATAATATAACACGAAATCGAACCCACGGCCTACCTGACGATATATGAGCCGAAAACTTACAGTTATTGAGATAGGCTGCTAATTAAAAATACATACTGCCAGTCATGGCCCATGGGCTACTATTTACTATGTAGGTTGGAGACAATATGATTCGCAGTTAATAAGTAATTTATGATCCAATGTTGAACATCTTCATATTTTCTTGAACCTCGACATAGGGTTTGTTAGTGTTATGTAATCTGTAACATTATAGCTATTAAATAGATGAACAGATGAAATTAACTAATCAAGGCTGATGTGATCGATAGTCATCAACAACAGAGGAGTAATAATAATAACTCCCACACCGGTTACGGTGACGGTGACCGGTTTTATTGAAATCAGGCCAGTTACGCAGGAGTAATTTTATCGTGCCCAAGTGTGTGCGCAGAACACAAGAGCACTCTCCATTCCTTTACTCTCATAAACCAGTGGGACGGAAGATCGACACGACTGACAAAAGATCTGGCGCAGGACCGACTTTTTACATGCCCATCTGACGCATCGATCATCTTACTTATCAGACAATCAGGTGATCAGCCTGCATTGTCCTAAGACTCCTAACCAAGCTTGGAATAGCAATATATTGTTTCCAACGCGGGAATCAAACCCACGACCTCCGAGTCAAGAGCCGTGCTCTAAACCACTGCTGGACCACGAAACAGAGGACTGAGCAATGAATAAATCCCTGTAGCCAACAAAGTAATTGTAAGCTAAGAATACAAAATGTATTTAAGATTACGTAACTGAATCATGTTCACAGCTCATCCCTCCTCTACAATCAAACTCTGGAATGAACTGTCGCCAGTAGTATTTCCAGACTATTATGACCTGCAAAATTTCAAGAAGAGATCTAATTCTTTCTTTGAAGGCCGGCAATGCAACTACAACTCTTCTGATGATGCGAGTACCCATGGGCGATGGTAGCAGATTTTCACCGTGACCCTTTTGCTCGTTTGCCCTCTTAAAAAAACCCCCATAAAACTCAAATCATAGGTTTTCCTAAAAAATATTTGCCGCATATCGCTAACATAACAGCAGATTGGTATTTGATAGAGCTGTTACAAAGTACCAATCTACTGTTACGGAGCTACTGACTAATGTCTTAAGAGGATACACCAGGGGCTAGAGAAATGAAAAAAAGTACATGTTATATCTATAGCTGTCTCCCTTACCTCAAGCCTGAACAGCAGAACGCGATAGAGACAACTGCGGAAAATCAACGATTCGTTGTCCCCTGATTCCTTCTCCAAAACTTAACCGATTTAAGTAGTTTTTTCAATAAAAGATTAAAGAAAAGCTTGAGCTGTGTTCCATGTTTTATTTTTTTTGTATAATCTAGCCAAATCAGTTTTCTGGATGTTTGATCACAACGGAAAATCTGGCCATTTTTTTGGGTTTTTGAACATTTATATCTTATTTAATAATTAAATTATGAAAAAAAAGAAAACATAGGGACATTGTATTAGTGGCCGTAGATATTCAGGAAAAAAAATATAACTCTACTAGCATTATCCAGGGAGGAAACAGGCTGGGGACAACGTTTGTATGGAAAAAGGGCGGTGTGGACTCCTCTTAATATCTCAAAACATTTGAAAATTACACTAATTATGACACATGAATTGAGCTATTGATGCACACTGTGTGAGCTACCATAGTAGCTACTCTATTTATGTGTGTAGTTTTCCTGTATGTGTGTTCTTTGTGTGTGCCTGTGCCATTCTGTGCACGGTTTGTGTGTGTGTGTGCGTGGTGCGCGGCCGCGACGTCGTCAGTAGGTCAAGAAACAAGGTCGCGCCATTTCTCCGCCGCGTGCACAGGGGGGAGGGAGGGGGGAGACTAGACGATTGAACTTGAATGTACCAAGGGCTTGATAGCATCGGCATTTAAGGCGGTATTTAGGCACACGGTTTTAGTACTAATAGTAGTAATGGTCGTTTGTAGGGATATAGGACCTACAAAGCTGTTATGTGGCATGAATGCACAAATTAATGATGTCATGTACCACAAAATGGTACATGACATCTTAAAAATATATATGTTTCACGCTGGTTTTCTGTGAGCCCGTGGTATTTCTCCGGTCGAGCCGGCCCATTCGTGCTGAAGCATGGCTCTCCCACGTTATAAATATTTAGCTTAAAGAAGAAGTAACCTAAAATCGTCAAAACATATGTCTTTGTAGTACTATACGATCACATTTTTGAAGGTTTTCGACCCTCCACTGCCCTGGCGAAACCTGATTTTTTTTTCCATCAGTAGCCTTAGCCAGTGTAAGGCTGTGTTTTCACCAGAGATGTGTTGCGACTTGCGAGGAATGTGTTTTTAAGATCCAATAGCATCGCCGCGCTGAGCGACGTCGTGACAAGCTCACGTCAATGAAGCGATTCTATTGGTTCCCAAAAACACATTCCTCGCAACACATCTCTAGTGGAAACGCAGCCTAATGGGCAGGGATTTGGAGTCAGTCAGTCAGAGTCAAGACAAGACCTTCAAGTCAAGTCG
Organism: Aricia agestis; assembly: GCF_905147365.1. Classification (NCBI taxonomy): domain Eukaryota; kingdom Metazoa; phylum Arthropoda; class Insecta; order Lepidoptera; family Lycaenidae; genus Aricia; species Aricia agestis. Next base: position 584,545 of record NC_056413.1, read on the forward strand.
ATAGGAATTGAGTTAAGTATAGAAATTCGAAACCCACTATTGTACTATACAATAAAACCGCGTTGCTATGGCTCTCGCCATTAATATCACAAGCCATCGAATTTTTTTTCTCTAATGAGCATAATATTAATTGACACATGCTCCAACACACTCTATGACAATTAATTTTGACCCTGTCTGCATATTACAATAGACAATTTCCAGGTCAAACGCTAATGCCGCCCACGGCTGGGCTACCGGAGTGGGCTAGCATATTGTCTCATGTCACACTGTTGACCATGGGGATAATTGTTGTACGCCTACTGTATCCTTTTAGCAATGAGTTGGTGCAAGTAAGTATTGTTTAATATTTTTTATTGTTGCTGCCAGTGTAGCTGCCAGTCTTAAACATAATATTAAGATACTAAGTTATTAGAATCAGCATTACTTTTCGGGGATCAAATGAAGGTAGGTATAGGGTTTAATATAATTTAAGTATATTTAAAGGTGGCTTGGAAAGGGTGCACTTACACTGTACTCTAAATGTAAAGTTTGGTTAGGACAATGCAGGCTGATCACTTGATTGACAATTAAGATAATCCATGCATCGGATGGGCATGTAAAAAGTCGGTCCTGCGCCTGATCTCTCGCCGGTCGTGTCGGTCTTCCGTCCCACTGGGTTATGAGAGTAGAGGAATAGAGTGCTCTTGTGTACTGCGCACACACTTGGGCACTAAAAATTACTCCTGCGTAGCTGGCCTGGTTTCAATGAAACCGGCCACCGTCACCGAAACCGGTGTGGGAGCTATTATTATAATATTATTATAATATGTAGGTACCTACCTACAGTCACTCATTTCCGAAGTGCTGCCAAAAAATTCTGTAATCAACTTTTTTTTTATTAAATAAGGGGGCAAACGAGCAAACGGGTCACCTGATGGTAAGCAACTACCGTCGCCCATGGACACTCGCAACATCAGAAGAGCTGCAGGTGCGTTGCCGGCCTTTTAAGAGGGAATACGCTCTTTTCTTGAAGGTTTGCAGGTCGTATCGGTCCGGAAATACTTCTGGTGACAGTTCATTCCAGAGTTTTACAGTGCGCGGCAGAAAGTTACGCGAAAAACGCACTGTGGAAGACTGCCACTCATCAAGGTGATGAGGATGGTATGTTTTTCGCGTGGAACGATAGCGATAAGTTGCAGGTGGTATGATTCCGAACAATTCCTCAGAGCACTCCCCGTGATACAACCGATAGAGGATGCAGAGTGAAGCTACATCTCGGCGTAATTCCAGGGGGTCCAAGCTGTTTGAAACACTATGGCAGTCAACAATTCGAGCAGCCCTTCGTTGGATACGATCCAGAGGGAGCAGTTGGTATTTTGGCGCCCCTGCCCAGAGATGAGAACAATATTCCATATGAGGCCGAACCTGCGCCTTGTAGAGTTGTAGGCGTTGGTCCGAACTGAAGTACTGTCTCGCTCTGTTAAGAACGCCAAGCTTCTTCGAGGCTAATTTGGCCTTACCCTCAAGATGATATCGGAACTGGACTTCGCTCGATATGTTGACGCCAAGTATCTCAATGCTAGGGGAGATGGTTAAAAATGTGCCCTCGAAACGAGGATAAACGACCATTGGTGACTTTTTAGTGGTGAACGCGCAGACTTGTATGTTGGCGGGGTTGAATTGGACTAAGTTACGTCTACCCCATTCAGAGACCTTCTCCAATGATTTCTCCACCTTAGACACAAGTTCGTTTCGACTCTCAGTGACATTTTGCCGAGAAATATTAGGGGAGCCGGTATATACAGCATCACCTGTACTATCATCCGCATAGCAATGAATGCCGTTGGTTTGTAACATGTCATTGATATGCAGTATGAATAGAGTAGGCGATAGCACACAGCCCTGATGGACACCAGCATTAACAGACTGAGTTTCCGAGCATTCGCCGTCAACTACGACCTTTATGCTTCTGTCTTACTTATTCTGCTATGAAAGCAGTTTGTGGGTAAGACAGGCCACAGGGATAACTACAGTGGGTCTGCGTTTCCCATTGGTTCAGCTAACTAGAATAGCTAGTGCTACATTGGGTTCAATGGAACCCAATGTAGCCACCCAATGTGAACCCAGTCTATGGATAATGATCCATAATATAAGAAGCCGATGCACATCAAACAAACCAATAAGTTTTTTTTGCGTTCATTTTCTTAAATAGGGACCTCTTATACTACCTGTTTATCAAAGTAATATATAGTTTATCAAAGTGATAGATAGGGATACAAAAATATACTTAGGTACACATTAAGTCTACGTCTAGCTTAGACAGAGCACTAAACATGCGGCTAAACTGTCTACTCTACCAAAGTAGAACTTTTTTTTTTTTATATGAAATAAGGGGGCAAACGAGCAAACGGGTCACCTGATGGAAAGCAACTTCCGTCGCCCATGGACACTCGCAGCATCAGAAGAGCTGCAGGTGCGTTGCCGGCCTTCTAAGGGGTAATAGGGGAGGGTAGGGAAGGGAATAGGGGAGGGTACGGAAGGAAATAGGGGAGGGTAGGGAAAGGAAAAGGGTAGGGGATTGGGCCTCCGGTAAACTCACTTACTCGGCGAAACACAGCGGAAGCGCTGTTTCACGCCGGTTTTCTGTGAGGACGTGGTATCTCTCCGGTCGAGCCGGCCCATTCGTGCCGAAGCATGGCTCTCCCACGTCAGAATCTCTACTCTAATCAATGCAAGAAAACAAAACATAAAACTTATAGACACAGTAAAGCAGCATAGTAGATCTAGCAATGGTCATGCATTCGTCAATTATCTTCTTACTAACTCTCTTCTAGTACCCATATCTTACAACGCTTAAACGCGACAAATCTGCGCCTACGCATCATCGAATTGGGCCCCCCTTTTCACCTGCCCCCACCTCTACCTTCCTTGCGCGACACACATTCCCAACTCAACGTCACAACCTAGATGCTTAAAGGCTTTAAACTTAATATGTAGTCGAACTATCGAGGTAATATAAACTTTAGTGAATTGTAATAAAGCGGAGATTATTTTGAAGGGCAGAGTAAGCTCACCGTGAAAAAATTTAAATGGCTTTTAAGGTTTGTCAGATCTTAGGTCTAAGGCAGAAGGGACATTATGGTGATTGGTGACGCTGGTATCAGTAAAGCACGGTAGCACTGTATCTACACGAACCTACCCTGGTGAACAAAGCTTTTATAACACTACAGCTAGACTAAGCATGGCCGGTAGGTACTACTCTTTGTATTAGCTTCATGGTACTACTCCATATATTGTGATACTACGGTAGGTAATGCGAAAGTCACAATAATATTATTTCCTTTATTATTCACAAAATTTTGTGTGTTTTTTATTCTACTGTCAGTACTTAAATAAATATCTTTTCAGGATGGTCATGCTAAACGTGCAGATTTTTTAAAGATTTTCATTTTTAAGACAGAAAGCTTGTTGTCCTGAAACAAAATGAAATCGAATTTGAAGGTGGCCGAAATTTTGAGTCCTGAGGACATATTAGGATGCTATTTATCTCCAAATAATGTACGGTTCCCGCGCTATAAACGCAGTTATTTCGACGCAAGAGAGTTGCGGGGGTCGTCTAGTACTCTATAATCTTCGATCACATTGTATTTCAGTCTGTAATTATTATTTAATCACTAAACATCTACTTATCTATTCCTTTATATTTAGAAATAGACTATAATTGTGGCAATAATTAGCACACTTCAATAGAGCAATTTCATGCACACAAAAGGATAGAGGAGTATAAAAGGGTGCGACTGGAAGCTTCAGCCACAGTCTCATTCGAGCCCGGAAGACAGGACACAGTCAGAGAAGAGAAAAGAAAAAGAAAGGAAAAACAATGTCCGCCATGCTACAGAACTTGTCTCTGCTCCTCATCATGATCACCCTGTCGTCAGTCACAGCGCAGACCTTCCAATATTCTCGCGGCTGGAAGAACGGCAAGCGAGACAGGACTAACACTCATCATGACCTCAACAAGCCAGAAAAGATCAGCCTCTGTCAGATCCAGAAGCTGCAGTATCTTCTAGACGGGAAGGTAACTGAGAGTCTGTTGATGCCCTGCGATTTGGAAGAGCCGAGCCGACAGAAACTCAAGATCTCTCAAGATTTCTACGACAACTACCAGTAAAAATTAAATTACGGATGCTCGATAATGGTACAGCGCCATAGATACTCGATTTATTTATTATGATTAAATAGCAGAATAGATTGTAATTATTATTATGGTCCAATCGCTCAGTCCTGTCTCTAGCGGTTATCGGCCTTTCGTCTACCACTGTATTCTAATTTTACAGATGTAGCGATATCTATCGCATCGTTTGTATGACATAACTGTCAAAAATTTTCCAAATTCAAATGACCGCGTGTATCGTGGTAGAGCAAGCTAGAGGAAGCGTGACCCCGCCATGTATCACGAACCTTTTTTCTTACGAATTATTTTTCTGAGTATAAATAAAATAATATGAAGTGGGTAGAAAAGAACAGAAAATTGTTTATTTATTTTGTGTATCTTAAAACTATACTTAAACTTAAAAACACAATTTATGAAAACTATGTACAAAAAGGCGGTCTTAGGGTGAAGCCAAACGAGCGTAATTTGTGAGTTGTGAGACGCAGAATTTCTGCCGCGTATTTATCTTTTCATACAAATCATGAGTCACAAAATTACGCTCGTGTGAATAAAACAGGACTTTTGTATGAAACTGATTACAACAGAATTCTGCCGAACCGAAATTCTGCGACTCACACTCACTCACAAATTACGCTCCTTTGGCTTCGCCCTTACTTCTGAAAGCTGACAGCAGTTTCTGCAAGACAACCTTTAAGAAAGTATTTAATATTATTGTTTAATAAAAAAATTCAAACTTAAACTCAAAATTCAACTAATTTAAAATTACAGTGTCATTATGACTAAATTATAATATATGACTAAATGCCCTCTTAAAAGGCCGGCAACGCACCTGCAGCTCTTCTGATGTTGCGAGTGTCCATGGCCGACGGTAGTTGCTTACCATCAGGTGACCCGTTTGCTCGTTTGCCCCCTTATTTAATAAAAAAATAATAATAATAATAATAATAATAATACAACAAGTGTACAATACGTAATATTACCATTTCTGACTTAGAACGATATTTTTGTTCAGGCCATTTTTTTTAACATAATCAAAAACATTTAATATTATATTTTGTTCTCCAATGCTTAGCATAGTTTTTTTCGTTTAGGTGCAGGTGGAGAAGTTGTAGATGTATACCTATAATAAAAATGACGTGAGTTTTGCGCTTGAATTCACCGTTTGGACCGCTAATCATCATGTGCATAAAATTAATGCATAGAGTTGATATATAGTATAGTTGAGTTATAGTACTCACCAGTCTGTGCCCAAGAATACGTATTGCTTACATATCCTCGTGGTTCAATAATAATTTTCTGTTTTTGATTCAACGCCATTTTCATTAGTTGTCGATTATCCGAAGAATGCAAAACAGATGAATTAATTTAAAATATGTCAACTTTTTGTTTTTATTCTTTTTTCTTAATTGTTCGTTTTAGAGGTTTTACGTCTAAGTGTCCAAACACACTAGGCTGAATTACGCCGGCGTAAATTCCGCCGCAAATGTCAAACGCATACAAATACGCGACGGAATAGTGTGTCGTCTTCCGCCCGTATTTTGTATGAGTTTGAAACGAGGCGTAAACGCGGCGGAATTTACGCCGGCGTAATTCAGCCTAGTGTGTTTAGACACTTAGTCTATGATTTTTTAAATCCTCTTTAGAAATCCAATAGCTGAACTGATTTAGCTTATTATTTTTTGTTATGCTCGAGCTCGTATCGTTAATTTTAGAGGAAAGTTATTATTATAAAACAATGATTAAAATTACGTTAAAAATTAGAAAATATAAGAATGATACCATCGTTGCATAACATTATTTTAAATAATGTAACTTTACGGCTTCTGACAATTTTAATTTCATAAAGTCGGTTCAATAAGTCGGAGTAAAATCCGTCGGAACCGCACTAGCCTACTATTATAACAATCATTATGAATATGCATATTTTAGTTTTCACAGAATAATAATATTTTTATTCTATGGAACATTGTAATAATATTATATCATAGTAATTTCTATAGCGATCTTAAGGCGATTCCGTGTTCATGTGCAAACATAAAAAAGGTGACTAAAGTTCTATACCCCTGTTGTAAAAGGCTCGTCAAAGGTACTCGCGATAAAACAGGAGTAACTTGCAATTTTGGATTTCTGTATATGACAGCTGATGAAATATATATATTTTTATTTTCTCGATATTTTTGTGTAGTTTTCATAAAAAAATAATGATTCCCTTTTATCGGATGATATAATTTATAAACTGTTTATTTAACATGTACAAAACTACGAAAAACCCAATATTTATGAAAAAAAAATTTAAACCGAGTTTTTCACAAAAATATCAATTATTATCATAATTACGATAAAATAACATGAATTTGCTGATAATATCGTAATTAAGTAAATCCAACTTCAAAAATTGCAAATTTCTGAGTTACGACGCTACGTATTTGGATGAGGTATTATGAAACTTCTATCGCTTCGTTTTCTGTCACGATTTGTATAGAGAACGATAAATTACGTCAAGATTTTCTAAAACATGGTAGCGGTAGGGTGAATAAACGCTAGACTCTAGAGACAAGATAGGCTGAGAGCACATAGTAACTTATAAATTAAATAAAATATAAATTAAAATATGATTACGTTGATTACATCAGTGTACAGTGTACACATGGTGTAGGTACACCTACTATTAATTATACTTAAAAACTAAGGAAACCCTCCCATACTATATTATATTACCGTTAAATTGGTTCCTTTCGAACTGTCATGTAACACGAGCCCTCTATATTAGCTCCATGCACCAGCCCGATACCGCTGAAGGCCACCTAATTCCTAAATATTGCAAATGTATTGAAAATGTGTACCTAGGTACACATTTTTGACAAGTATTGTAGAACACATAAACTTACGACAGTATATTATAAGTTTATGGTAGAACATGTTTTTTGACGGAGTTACTTGTCCTTAGTTTTTATTGTTCGTAGGTGTACAATGTAGTTTCTTAATAAAGAATATAAAACGCCATCTGTTGGAAATTTGTTGAATGACAATGCAATCGATTGAACCATGAGGTACGGGCATGGTACGGGCGGTACGGTGGACCGTCTTTCGTACAAGAGTGGAAGGAATAGGTGGCAGCACATACCATGTTAAGTAGGACTTATTTATTATTATGCCATTCGCCCTACAAATAATAAAAACTAAGGAAACGTAACTCCCATACTTCAATCGTTTTGAATTTTGTTCCTTCTCGCTTACTAAAATAAGGCAATATAGTACGAAACACTACAGCCGTTGACAATAATTGTCACTTCAAAATTTTTGCATGTCGTATTCGGGCCTCTTTTTGCATAAAGTATGCATGTATTCGGGTCACATTTTGTAGAATCGGAACAAATTTTTTGACTACTCTTCAGTTTTTATTATTCGTAGCATTCGCCATACCAGAAGTTGACTTATATTAGTTTCATTCATTCATACGTTTTTGTGTGGTAAATTGATTACTTACATTATATTAGATATGTAAAGCAAAGAAACAAGGCTTTCCAGATATTATTTATTGATCCCAAAAGACACCAACACCATAATAATATTATGAACTGTCAAATATAATATCGAAGTCAACAAAAAACAAAAATAAAACTAAAAAAACGAATCTCCGTTTAACAATCAACAAGTTTCTAATAATCAATATTAGAACTCAAAAAATAAGATAATAATATCAAAGAACATGATAATAATAAAATAAAACTGCTTTTATAGGAAAATACATAGAAAAAAAACATAAGATATTATAGAAAAAGAAAATAAATATTTCAATAATCACTATTGCAATTTATTTTCTACAATGCAAGGCTGATCTAAAAGATTTGTGTTTCGTCAAATACTTATAGTTGTTGTCATTTTATTTTTGGAATGGAAAAGTTCATTTTAGCCGGCAATGCATCAACATTTGCCTCAGAAATGCTACTCCATTGTGTTGTAAAATATATATTGTATACTGTATATATTATACAAAAACTATATTATAATTAACTATACTTATTCGATTTCGAGTAACATTTAAAATCGATACAAAAATCTATTCACTAAACGCGTATATCAAAAGCTAGAGAATCATATAAAACTAGTCAAGAACATTATCATCATTATTATAAATAATCAAAACTTAAATTAATAATACAATACTCGGCACGAATGTGTCATCATTTGTTATAAAAATAATTCAGCGCCATCTATCGGTCGCTATGATCAACATAGAAATCGGTTTAGTCCTTTTCACGCAAGATTTCGCTTTACAACCACAGTAACTCCCAAAATGGGAAATCAGAATATTGGATGGTTCATGATTAATTTAAGGAGTAATATTGATGCTATTATTTGCCCCTTATTAATAAGGATACTTACCAAGACATAACTATTCTAGGTCCGCTGTCCAAAGACTGTTATAATTGAAAAAGCTGCATACAAAGTCTGCTAGCAGCTTTTCCAATGCGCAAAAGACAATCGACGTTAAATAGTTCGCTTGTAAATATTCTTATTCGTAAAGGGGTGGATTAAACATGATTTCACTTACTTCAATCAGACGTTACGGATTTGATTTTGAGACTAAAGAATTGGCTCATGATCATCTTTTCTATAATCAAGACAATAATTGCGATGAAGTCCTTAATCAATTTTAAGCATGAACTCATGATTTTAATCGTCATAATCAGTTAGTTGCGGTTTGGACTATCATTCGGGGACTAAAGCATGAGCTTCCTCTCCAACGCCTCCCAGATGGGGTCGAGTGGGGCGTAGTTTTGGGGCACAGAGTTGGGCTCCTGGGGCACTTGGGGCGGTGTGGGACGAAGCACCATGTAGTCGTCGATGAGGTCAAATGGCGCTGGCTGGCGGCGCTTGCCGGACGCCATGCGGACGCTGTGCATTATCGCTGTGGACTGCTTGCGTTCTGTGGACGTAGGGAAGATAGGTATTATACTCCACTCGGGCTAACTTGTCGCCAGCAGTCATTGACCCCTTGTCAAAAACCTGCCACTTTCCATATATTGTCAATCGTGGTTTTATATGGAAAATTACAAGTTTTTGACAGGGAGTCAATGACCGCTAGCGACAAGTTAGCCCGAGTGGAGTATAGTATACATGCGGGAAGTAACACTAAAATCATAAGTATCTTACAAAACATCAAAGGCAAAACCCAAAGCATTATGGGTTTTTGTCCTTGAGTCTTGATGTATCCTCATTCTGTTACGTTGTGTATGTTCGTGCACAGTTATTTCATATTATGTAACGTCGTAACTCAATTTCCAACATTCAAACACGTAGCACTTAGCACTGTAATAAAACGACCCCTCACCACTCATGAGCCGGGACATATAAACACCGAACACGATACGACGTCGTGTCGTACCACGTTTCACGATGCGACGTCGTGTCGTGGGAATCGTAACGTGACGCATCGTGAGTTTCTACGACGCGGCGTCGTGCCGTAGGTATATCGTAGCACGTCACGATGTCGCGTCGTAGTTTTTTACGATGCTCGTCGTGGATTCCCACGACACGACGTCGCATCGTAAAACGACGCCGCGTCGTGACTCGTGGTATGACACGACGTCGTATCGTGTTTTTGTGTCCCGGGCCTATGGGCTTTAGCATAACAAAGGTTATGACTTATGACATAAAGGTCAACCACACTCACCGTCAGCAGTAGCCAGCGGGCAGTACTTCAGTGTATGCGCGTTATCGCCGTGCGCGCCGCACCGCCGGCACACGAACGCGCGTAACACGGGGCACGTGACGCGGCCGCGCGCACGCAGGGAGTGACTGCGATAGAACGGAGCGCGTTCCCCGTTGTTCTTGCAGAAGCGGCACTCCATCTGAAATGGTAAAAAAATATTCGTTACTAGAAATCAGCACGTTCTAACACCCATAGCAGAGACCAGATGCCCATAGTTACAATTTGAAATTAAGCTATTGCATAGCTTTTTAGTGGGTTTTTAGCGCGGCGAACGAATCAAGAAATTCCATAACGAAAATTGACCTAACAACCCCCACTCCGACAGCGGTGCGGCGTTGAAAGCCGTGCATCGTCTAACGTCGTTTCAGTTTAGCAGGCTTAGGTACATGTTTGTGTGCGTGCGACTAGACGTATGCGTGTAGACTAGATGCTATGCAATAGCTTTACCGCGGCAGTCCCTGAGTGTGAGTGCCACACATATTTTGATATTCCTCTGTAACATCTAACAAACGTGTCCCCAAATTTTTGCTTTGTTCAAGTTATGGCTTTTTCGTAAACCGCATGAAAAATCAACTGGTAGCTGATTAAATACATTAAAAGAATTGAAAACTTCCAATTGGTCATTGAAACAAAATACAATGGTAACAAGTACATATAATATTCATTATGCATGTTATTTACTACACTCAAAGTATAATTTGATGATAAGGACTACAAGCCTAACAAAGATAAACAAAACACCAATTATTAAAAGTAGAAATATTTTACAGGGTACTTAATATTTTATTGATTTTAATTTGGATTTTTGGAAAATTGGAATAGACAGACAAAGGCAGCCAAGCTTGGATAGTTATACATTGCACAAATTTTTATTTCCAACCGACTTCCAAAAGGAGGAGGTAAGGTTGTATGTTTGGGTGTGGATATTTTTTTAAGTAGCACCACAGAATATATTATATTAGTAACAAGTAGCACCTCCATCGTGGGTATCGCAGACACAATAGATTTTCAATTGCCGCAAAAGCGGCAGCATTGTCGATTGATGGGTTAATAGGGAGGGTAAAACAAAGCATAACCAACCTGGTGCTGTTTATTCTGGTTGACATACACTTCCCGGTGTTGCTCAATCTGCTTCAGCAGCCCGTACAGGACTCCGCTGGGCAAAGTCTTCAGCACTTTCATCTGGTCTTCGGTGATTGTCTCCCAGGACTCGGACACGGGGTCTTTGGGAAGATCCACTGCTGGAACTTACATGAAATTCGATATTATTACCTGTTAATAATGATACTAATATCAACGCACTTAATACAGAGTTATAATAAAATTCAAAATTAAATTTAAGTTGAGAGACTACAATATAATCATACATTCTGAGCAACACATAAATTCAACTGTTTAAACTAACAAAAAATGATAGCAAGAGCTTGTGTAGCTCCAAATGACTTATAATTATAACAAGAGTACTTATTCGATACTTTTAACGCTTGAAGCGTTAAAAGTATCGAAAAAGTACTCCCAAGCGGGCAGCGGCCACATGTGGCCGCGAGAACAATAGATTTCCAAGAATCCGCAATCGAAGGATGGTGAAGATGTGCCATGCATGGCTGGCTACTTCTTAACTTATTTCCAAAAAATAGGAGGTTCTGTTTGGCTGTAGATATTTTAATGTCATCAAATCAATTCGCATAGACAAAAAGTCTACATACTGACCTTCAATCGGCTGGGGTAACGGTGTCCAGTCAACTCTGGGCAGCGCCTGTGTAGGAGTCACTTCAGGCGCTGGCCAGGACTTCTGACGGAGATACGACGGCCCAACACCCAACACTGGAACTGTAAAATTTGTTTAATAAATTGACACACAAACATTTTCAAAAGTACTCATTTTTATACACTTTACCAGACAACGGAAATATATTATTATGTATTCAATACTTCTACATTATATACTATGCTATGGCCTAAGCATATATTTCAATTTTTTATTACTTATAAGTTATATCATATATTTAATGCACATCCATGACCCAGGAACATTGAAAACTTTTTGTTTCGTCGGCGGGATTCGAATCCTCGACCCCCGGCTTGAGCCGCCGCACGCCATGGTGTAAATGTACGGTTCCCGAGCGATTTACGAATTTTTGCGAGGCGTCATCTAGATTTTTAAAATACAGAGTGGTGCTGGTGCATAAGAAATAATTTGAATACTCACTAGTGGTCTGCGGTTTCTCGTCAGGGTCGTACGGGGAGTCAAAGCCGTTCATTTTGAACTCCTGCATCCTCGCCTCCAGCTTGCTCTTCACGTCCACTACACATAAAGACGATCATTATAGTTAACATTATTATTGCTTAAAAAGGAATAGTCAGGGAGCCTTAGAATAAATTTATTTTTGATTACTACAACATAATTTTTTGTGAGTAGCTTCATTTTGATAAGACAAACAACATTTTTATCTGCGAAAAATCTTGAAAGTGCTAGCTAACACTTAACAGAGATAGAAAGTATTTCATACTTTGATTTGATGGTCCTAACATTTTGTTTTGATTGTTCTATTTTTACGACAATGTGACTCTTAAATTATACAGAGTGTAACAAAAACTAGTGATAATACTTTAGGGTGTGTACATGTTCCTTGTAGAGAGTTCACTGTGAAAGTAGCAGCTCTGAAAGACGAACATTTTTTTTTCACTTTTGTATGGGCAAGGGCCCGAGCGCCACGAGTTTTCCCATACAAAAGTGAAAAAAAAAAATTGGTCTTTCAGCGCTGCTACTTTCACAGTGAACTCTCTACAAGGAACACGTACACACCCTAAAGTATTATCACTTGTTTTTGTTACACCCTGTATAACTATTAACCTACCAATACCTATACAAAAAATCTGCTGGTTAGGGTTCCGTTTTTTGGCTGGGTTTGACATAACGCGTCCAAAATACGTAGGTCCCCCATCTACCTAGGAATCAACTTCAATAAAGTGCCCAACACTCATAAACAATATTATAAATGATGTTTAACAAGTATTGCAGACTCACGTTCTGTGAAGCTGGAAGACCTCGGCCTGAGGAAGTCGTGGTCGCGCAGCCGCGAGTGGAACTCCTCCCACGTGTCCTGGAGACACCATGGCGACGACTGCAACAATAGTAATAGCTCTCACACCGTGACGGTGGCCGGTTCCATTAAAACCCGGCCAGCAGCAGGAGTAAGGGCGTTTGCTGCGTTGAGCGTGTGCCCGTCGCGGGCGCCCGCGCCGCGCGCTCGCCATAGTAATCGTGCGACGGCTGACCCGCTCAATGCAGCGCTGCTCTATGGGATGACATGAAACAAGCACGCCTCGCGACTCGCGGGTGGCCACTGGCCGCGACGGGCGCACGCCCAATTTTATTATTTTATGCAGTGCCCAAGTGCGCAGTACACAAGAGTCAAAACAGCTGACCGGTGGTAGTCATCTTAGTTTCTACGTTCTTCCGACTTTCAAAGTGTATTCATGATACCTATCGCGCCGGGACTTGTATGTATGAGTGGTCAGCGTGAAGTCAAACCATTTTTAAATTCACGTCCACAGGGAAATAAGTAGACGTGCTGCTGCAGTCGTCTTGAAAATCGTAATATTATTTTTTACTTTTACATCGCTAATTTTGAAGAATGCTATTATTTAACCCTAAAAAATTGTTGGTTGCGATCCCTCCGCGTCGTCCGTGGCACAAAGATCAAAACGTGACTTGTGTATAGAAAAAAGGTTGAGTACCACTGAGCCAGACAGACGGCCGACGGGCAACATAAACGGAAAAAGTGCATGAAAAGTGTATATTATTACTGTGTTATTAATAATAATATGTAACTATACCTTTAGTCAGTGGCGTAACTATAAATCCGGGGTCTGTGGAAAATTGATAGGGCCGTATCAGTAAACAATGTACTGTAATTTACTATAATTTTTTTTTGAACTCACGGCCTCTTGAGCCGGAGCCCTTTTGGGTCGGGGGCCCGTGCCATTTTGCCAGCCATGCCACCCTGTAGTTACGCCACTGCCTTTAGTTAACCATATTATTATTATTATGATAATTGATACGCAGTAGGTAGGTACGCTATATCATGAATTCATGACCATTCAGGGGTTCAGATTAGTCGGATCGGAAGTAGTGCGAAACTGTGCTTAATTCTTTACAGATCGAAATTGTGGTGACTGGTGAGAGTACCGACAAAACTTTTGTCCACTCTCGAGGCGGAGTTCTAGCCGGCCGGTGTAGTTTACCGAAGATTTCAGGGAAGGCCCAATGAAGCGCGCGTCACGTCGCCGCCAAGAATGACTGCGTGATTTGTGAATGTGAGAGTGTTGTGAGAATATGCTGTAGGATAAGACTGTTCGGTGTGCATTTGTTGTCTGATTGCCATAACCTTCGTGGCCATAACACAAGTTCAACGCATGGGATTAGATTAGACGACGTGTCACAAGTCACAACTCACACTGTCATACTGTATTATTGTATGAGTAAGTATACTAAAGACTTTGATTTGATGAAAAGAAACATTCTCGGCCGCCATGGCATTTTATGACCAATGTAGATGCAGATTGTTCAGCTAGGCTATTCTCTAAGGAACACGTTAAGGCTGTGCTCTCCGCTGTTATCACGGATGTGGCAGCCGTCACATCGTTCGCTGTTACCACGGCTGTAGAATTCGTATTCTGTAAGCTCTATTAGCTCGTCGACGATGTCTCGGCTGCGGCTGTCGGCGAGGCTGCGGCTCAGATAGTGGACTCGACTATAGATACATTTTTGTCTTAGGAATTTTAGTTATTTTGTCCCGATAAACTCTATATTATTAGAACTTTTATAGTAATAATCATTTGTAGTACATATTTGAACCAATTCAAATAGACAAAATTATTAATGCATCGAAAAAATATCCAAAAAGTTAAAGTACCAAGATATGAACCTCGTATCCATTGAGTTACTCGTCGCATAAAAAAAACTCGCTTGGCCTTCTACACTTACGTATGTAAACAAATTTATAAATATATGAGGATATTTTTTTTTTCTTTGTTTAAGTTTAGCACTTACACATTATTTTCTGCCACCATATTTTGGTTGCCTGGAAGAAACCGCTGAAAGCGGTAAGGCCGCCTATTTGCTATGTTCCTTGCCTAATGTTGTTTTTTGTTATTTTATATTGTTTATAATGCAAATAAAGAATTTATAAATAAATAAATATAAAGAATGTAAACAAAAGTGCAAACCAAGGGACATGAAATACCTAGATGAAACTTCATTTAAATACTTATAGCTTTAGTTTTGCTGTTTACAAAAAGAATTTCTACTAGCTACGCGATAAGAGTAGTGTACCTCGGCTCGAGTGACCCGCGCCAACCACTTGAAATATTTCGTGGAACATAATATTTCATAAACATTGAATAGTCTTTGTCTGAGATTCGTGAAAGTTGGATTCTTACCTTGAAGTGCTACGTAAAAATTAACTAATATTGAATACTTGGTATGTAACTATGTACCCGCGTATGTTTAATGTTTTGTACTCAGTGTTCATACAAGCTCTAAGTTAAGTGTAAAAAAACTCGATAAAAACGCTGTTTAGTATGTAGAAGAAAGTTAGATACTAGAAAGATTTATACAAAACGTGAATTTCAAGATTTTTGTGTGTGGAGTTACAATTTTGTCATTGTCGGGACTCGGAAGTCGGGACTCGGGCTCTAGCGACTTTTTGAGGTAAGCCGTAAGATTTATTTTTATAGTGACTTAGCATTTGAATTTCGGTTTAAACGTTAAAAAAAATTAAAACAGTGCATTAATTAGGGTGTACATTTCAGTAAGTAAATAAGTACAAAATCATACAAAATCTTTGGCGACAGCCACGAAATAGTAGCTTTTCGTTTGACATTAAAAGTTGTAGGCGTTCGCCGAGGCTGTAATCGAAGCTGTAGGCTGTTGAGCTTATGCCGGCTCTTGATATAGGCGAACGCGTTGGCCAACGCGTCTGCAGACGCGTTGGCCCAATGTGTAGAACGGGCGTTCGCGCGTTGGCCGTAGGTATTTAGACGTTGGCCGACCCATCTGCGAGCTTGCCGCGCGGGTCGGAAATGTCGGCAAAAGATCAAAGGACATTTGTCGCAAGCTTCGCGCTCCATCCACACATAGGCCGCGCGATCAGTTTGCCCGGAGTTATAATTATGATAATTATTATAATATGTAATAATTTTTGTATGTAATAATTTAATAAATAATAAGTAGGTAATAAAATAATTACTTATATTATTTTAATATTATAAAATATTATGTAAAAGTGAGTTTATTTCTTTGTTTGTTACGTTTTCTCGCCTTTTATTTATTTATTTCCAGAATACTCTTTAAAAACTTTTTCTTGTCCACATTTACAAAGTAATTATAAGCTGTGAATAAATAAACAGCTGCAGCTGTTAGCGACTAAACATCCATTTTGAATCCGTATTCCGTCCGCACATTGGCGCGATCCAAAGCATACTGAACGACCTTCCTATGTGTGGATTACTCACAAACGCCGTTGCAAGCGCACTGCCAACGCGTCTGCAGACGCGTTGGCCAACGCGTTCGCCTATATCAAGAGCCGGCATTAGAGAATACGAATTTCTTACATGAAATGTCAAAAAGTGATTCTATATCACCCCGCTTACAGCCGCGCGGCGCTAGTATCGAACAGCCTAGAAAACATAAACAAGTGAATACCAATCTCGATCACACGGCTGTAACAGCCGATGTAATTACGGCTGTTTTAATATTTGCTCTTAGAGAATAGCACTGCTGTATTCTGAGGACTGAGGAGTGAGGTCGGTGTGACCGTGTTATAGAAACCGTAGCCGGCAGTCCGTAATAAGTATTATTATTACGATAATAAAGTGCATAGTCATCACAAAAACAGAAAAATCGGCGAAGTGCGAATCGGACTCGCCCACGAAGGGTTCTGTACCTACCGTTAAAGAGCAAAAATAAACCAAAAATTGTTTTTTTTCTGTATGGGAGCCTTCTTAATTTTCTATTATTATTAATTATTATTAAATATTAAAGTACGCATTAAAAGAGTTTCTGAAAAGTTCAAGTAGGTAAGTAAGTACTTACATGTTGTAATTTTACTTATTTTGTTTTTAGTTTTGTTGTTATAGCGGCAATAGAAATACCTTTGATTATATTTCTCTTTGATTGACGTGTATAATATTATAATCAAAGAGAAATACACAATCTGTGAAATTTTAAGTCTAGCAATAGCGGTTCTTGAGATACAGCCTGGAGACAGACAGACGGACAAACATCGAAGTCTTAGTAATAGGTAATAGGGTTTTCACCCTGTGGGTACGGAACCCTAAAAAAGCACAGTCGTAGCAAAACTATACTTAGTACTTAATAATTTAATAAGTAAATAATAATTAAGTAACTAATCATCCGGTGTCAAGTTTCATGAGCAAACTGTGCCGACATTACAAAATAAGCGATACGAATAATCCAATGCGCAGAATTCAGAAATGAAACCTGGCAAGTGGCACATGTTTCCAAAGTTTTTTTCGAATGATGTGCATTACTACCGCTTCCTACTACCTACTAAAGTATCTCTAGTAGGTACACTAGTATCGTAGTATTTTTAAGATCTGATTTAGAGAAAGATACTTAATCTATATTGATGATTATTAAAAAGTTTTAGCAAACATTAGTTATTATACTTAGGTACAATACAGCATAGCAGCATAGCAGGTACAATAAGAATTTTTGTACAAATCTTACTTACCGACTCCGATGAAGATCCACTTCCATAATCGCTGTATTTATTCAAACCCATAATTATTCAAGTAAAACTGAATAATAAAACAATTGATTTTAAGATTTTATTAGTAGACGTGCACACAAGTTGATTAAAAAGACCGATGGCGATTGACATAAAAGTTAAAAGTTATAAAATATAAAATTGTAAACAAGGTACGGTACGGTATCGCAATACGTCCATTGCATGCGCCGACGCACGAAATACAAATACAAATCGCTGATTGGTCTATTTGAAACAAAAACAAATGGCGATATTTAATAAGGCCGGGCACAGAGTTGTTTTACTAAATACCCGTTTATAATAATAATTAAAATTATTACTTACTTATACAAAAGGAAGGAAATAAAAATAATAAATAATAATAATAATGTCTATGGAGGCTTCACATTACGTCAGTCTGGCCCCGTGGTAAATACCTGAAGGACTAGTGTTATGGCTTACGGGTACCAGACAACGGAAATATATTTAACACTTTTATACTATACATACATATAAGTACATTTAATATTTTTATTATATGATACACATAACATTTAATACATATCCATGACCCAGGAACTTTGATAACTTTTTGTTTCGTCGGCGGGATTCGAACCCGCGACCCCCGGCGCGGCGCGGCTTGAGCTACCAACAGGCATAAGAACTACTCTCGAAATAATTTTAACTTTATGCACATAAAAGTTAAAATGATACGGTATTTTTGGAAATAATATATAGCAATTTGCAAGTATAATTGAAAACCGTGTAGGTTAGACGATCAATTTTTCATCAATCTGATCCATCAATATTGTAAAGATTGACGGAAAATTGATCGTCTAACGGCTAACCCACGGATTGATAGATTGAAGGATTGGATTGACGGATTTTTAAATATTTTGATAATTTTCATCAAGGTTGAGACTTGAGATCGGTAAGATTGATGTCAGATTGACGCCAGATTGACGGTGTAACCGTGTTCATCAATTTTTCGTCAGTTAATCAGGCGGTCGGTCGGTAAATCCACGGAATTACACTAGGTGAATCTGTTTTTAAATTGTTTAATCTGGGGGCACGGCAGTGCCCCAGCCAAGCTTTTTAGCAATGGCACGGCCGTACCATACTTTTCTCGAAGCGGTTCGCGGCTTTTCACACCCCTTTATCTTCGATGTTAACAAAGCTAGGGATTTAGAATTTCGGTCACTAGGAGCAAGTATTAAAACTAGCTTAACCTCCAAATTAGATGAAATTTCGATAAATAGTTTAATAGTTACAGATGGTCAAAGTTACTACATTTTGTCACTCACTGACTGACAGATTATGAAAATTCTACGGTACTTCTAGCAGACTAAGAACCTTGAAATTTGGTACCCGGATAGATCTTTATTCACAATGAAAGGAAAAATTATAAAAACGGCCAAGTGTAGTCATAAAGGGGTGTGAAAAGCCGCTTCGAGAAAAGTATGGTACGGCCGTACCTTTGCTAAAAAGCTTGGCTGGGGCACTGCCGTCCCAGATATGGCAAAACAACGTTTGCTGGGACAGCGAGTAATATAATCTATACTAATATTAAAAATCGGAAGAGTTTGTTAGTATGTTTGTTTGAATAAATAAAAAAAATCAAGATTTTTAAATAAAAAAATTGTTGTTGTGCCTCACTTGACATAGATAGGTATAGCGTGTTGCGAATATTTTTGTAGGTATTTATAAGATCTACATTTACTTAGAGCATTGTATAGTTCTATCTTTTATAGTTTAGGCAGCGTACGCAAAATAAGTAAATTTTCTAGTTGTTACCGAAAAACTGAAATATCTTACGGAACCCTATATTTTCCAAAATAAAAAGTAGCCTATGTTACTCGTAAATAATGTAGCTTTCGAATGGTGAAAGAATTTTTAAAATCGGTCCAGTAGTTTTTGAGCCTATTCATTACAATTAAACAAACAAACAAATGTCAAACAAAGTTTATCTATATATCGCTCATTTGGTACAACAACGGCGTAATTACACTTTTACAAATTTTACAGGAGACCCAATCAAAGATTCGTATCCAATGTATGGCGTTATGGGAAGACTTATTATATACCGACTCTACTTGAAAGTAAGGTTTATTCCTATTCTTTCTATTAGAGTTCCAGACTTTTCGGTGCATAGTACATTACCTAAATTATTGGCATTTATATAACGATATGTATGTAAATACGTCATTGTTTCCTCAGAATTATATTTAAAAAATAATGCTTAAGCTAAGGGATTTTGCATTTGCGACAAAATAAAACTAAGTAGATTAATAAATTAACTTCACAATTGTTTTAAATCAGTTCAAAACCAGAAAGTTATTTCTATTTTACCAGGTACTTAATTAAACATTTAAAAAAGGAAACATTTTCGTAACAAAAACTAAATTCTTAATAGGTAATTATTAAAATCACCATTTTAAGGATTGGCACAAAAAACACAGATTATTTGCCTACTTACTTAATTCATAAACTAATAATCTACTTATTAGTTTAAGATTTAAGTAGGTAGACAAATAATCTGTAATTTCTGTTCCAATAAGTCCCAAAAATTGTGACTTTAATTAAAAAAAAAAAATGTTTTTGTAACTTTATTTCAGCTTCAGTTTAGTCATCGTCATACTTTAGTTAATGCTTGTATACTGCATTATTATCTTTTCTTAATTCAATAGCTTTTATATCTAAAATCTTAATCGTTTTCCCTTCAACATCTTTGCCAGTATTAAGTTCAAATTCGTCCGTTAACTTTTCATCAGAAATCATTGAAATTTAATTCCTCAAAAATAATTTGGTTAACTTTTTTCTTTGCAGATCTATTATTATTTATACATACTGATCGAGTACATAAATTACACCAGATTTTTCAGTTTTTCATTGCCTTTTCAATTACAGAGCGAGCTGTATCTCCTTCATTTTGAGAATGACCTCTTATAAAAAATTAATGTGTAATTATTTTTTTTTTGATTTTATTGATATATGAAATATTTTTTTATGAAAAAAAAAATAATCAAAACACGACACATTGCAACTGAAAAATTAGTAAGAATAAATATAACACATTCCTTTGTTGACCACGACATATTATATCTGTTTAAAATGTTAATTACTGCCAGGGTGGGTAGATACCTATTTCAAAATACAGGAACTTCTACCTCCCATAGCTTTATGCCAAAAGTAACAATAAGTTTGGTCTTCTTTTATATCAGTTAGGTACCTAAAAATTGTCTTATATCAATCAATTAATATTAAAATTGGGGCTACAATGACATAATTTACACAATTATGTCGTAGTTTCTCCAAAAATCATCGGATAGTCATAACTACCCTTACGACATTGTAGTTCCCAAATACAATCCTAATCAGCGGGGCGCCCCGCGCAACTGGCTGTCCGGACGTTGTAGCACCAGATATGGCGCCATTTCGGTCAATTCCACAATGACATTCGCGCCCCCTCACGAAAAATCGCAAGAAAAACATTACGGTCGATGTTTCTCCGGGTGTAAATATACTTTTGGAACATAGTGACATAATTAACTCATTTTTGAAAAAAATTGGTAATTACGACGTTGTTGTACCAAATGAGCGATATATAAAACTCAAAGGTGACTGACTGATTGACATAGTGATCTATCAACGCACAGCCCAAACCACTGGACGGATCGGGCTGAAATTTGGCATGCAGGTAGATGTTATGACGAAGGCATCCGCTAAGAAAGAATTTTGATAAATTCCAACCCCAAGGGTTCAAAGTGGATGAAAGTTTGTATGTTATAATACTTCTTAACGCGAGCGAAGCCGCGGACAAAAGCTCGTCTCTTTATAATATAATAATAGTTAGTATATAATAGTAATAATAGTAAATTGTTTATTATATAGTATAGAAGTATAGATGATATTATTTTTGGATGAAATTAAACATTTATTGGAGCTCATTTCTTTTTAGGGTTTCCGTACCCAAAGGGTAAAAACGGGACCCTATTACTGACACTTCGATGTCTGTCCGTCTGCCTGTCCGTTTGACTGTCTGTCTGTCTGTCTGTCTCCGGGGCCCAGGCTGTAACTCAATAACCGCTATAGCTAGACTTCTGAAATTTTTCACAATAACATACACTTTTCATGCACTTTTTCCACTTTTATTAATTTATTTTAATACAATTATGTTTCACACGACCGGTTCCGATAAAATCATCATCAGGTGTAGTGCAGGTAATTTTAAATTTTTAAAAAATTGGTAAACAAAAATACATTTAGTACAATTTTCTACCAATTTTCTGAAATTTTCACAGATTGTGTATTTCTGTTGCCGCTATAACAACAATTAATACTAAAAACAAAATAAAATTAATATTTAAGGGGGGCTCCCATACAACAAACATTATTTTTGTAGCCTTTTTTGCTCGCAATCAATAATGGCAACAGCTAGGCACTTGAAATTTTTACAAAGGCCTTAGTTGTAGGCCTTTGTAAAAATTTTATAATAATAATAATATAAAAAAAAATAGGTAAAAGTTTGAAGGGGGCTCACATACAAAAACACATTTTTTGGCCTATTTTGCCTCTATAACGGTACGGAACCCTTCATACGTGAGTCCGACTCGCACTTAGCCGATTTTTTAGGGTTCCATACACATCGTTTTCCTTCAATACGTTTTTTAGCCTTGATTATAGTGACACAAGCCTTTTTTTTATTCATTTTATTCATTCATTCATTCAAAACACAAACACGTCTGCTTTTTGAAACTGTTATGACGCGGCCGGACAATCGTCTATCATACGAAGCTTCGTGCTATGAGACGATACCATTGGACGATACACGCAGATCGTCCAATGGTATCGTTTTAAGCACGAAGCACTACCGCAGGTGCGGCCCGGGCATTATAATCTCAGACTGAGATGCCAGATTGATGGTAAATTGACAATCCGGATTGATCGTGTAACATCGTGATATGATCTATAGCGGAAGGGGACGGGGACGACGGGGTAAGATAGGGTCACGCAAGATACAATAAATTACTAGACTCTTGCGAACAGAAAGGAATAGGCCAATAGGAAGCCATACTCGATCAACCACAGTGTTGTAAAAGTTACCGATTTATCGGTAGATCTCCCGATTTTGGCAAACAAATACCGATAAAACGATTTTAGGGTATAATCTCCCGATTTACTCAATTTTAGAACATCAAACTTAATTTATAATCATTTTGTAGTTTGTAACACCAAATTTAACATGGCAATACAACTGTGCATAAATGGTTATTCCCCAAGGGGCAAGGCATTAGATTGGCCTTTCAATAAACAAGCAAATTTAGGCTGTAATTCATACTCACTAAAGTTGTATTATTGTAGGAGAATATATTTTTGAAATACGTCGATATGAATGCGACAAGTTTCAAATTTTCAATTTTAATTTTTCATTTTCTAATCATTCGTCCGATACGATACGCAACTTCCCATATTGTATTAACGCAAATCAAATGTCTAGTTCAGACCCAGACAGTGATTTTCCAACCACTACTAGTGGTACGTTCGGAACAAAACGAAAAAGATATGTACAAAAATATAAAAAAGAGTGGGAAACACGCCCGGAGTTTGCTGGGTGGTTACAGGCAAGCAGTAATATTAAAGATGCAAACTACGCCTATTGTCTAAGCTGCAAGAAGGATATTTATCTCCTTCTTGCAGATTAGACATTAGGCTAATGATTAATAACTTTTACATGTTTTAATTTGATTTATTTAGGCAGCAATCTCCCTATTTCTCCCGATTTTTAGTTGGTAGCAATCTCCCTATTTCTCCCGATTTTTTGTTGGTAGCAACACCGATTTCATAAATGTCATTTCTGCAACATTGATCAACCATCAGCGCGACAGAGACAGTGAGTGGAAGTTCATGTCCCAAATACTATAATCCAAATTGCCAAATTGTAGTCAGATAAATAAGACATTGTGCCATAAATAAATAAGCATAATAAACGTAATGATTATACTGTATTTTTTTTTGTGTTTTCCTTAGATAGCCCACCATGCCCCCCCTTCCCCTACTGTCAGTCTTAATTGTTACCAGATTGATGAAAAATTGATCGTGTAACCTACGTAATGGCACACGATTACAATATACACTATTGTCACCTATTGTTATGATTTATGGACCAATGTCATTAGGGTTCCGTACTCAAAGGGTAAAAACGGGACCGTAGTTACTAAGACTTCGTTGTCTGTCCGTCTGTCTGTCTCCAGGCTGTATCACAAGAACCGCTATAGCTAGACTTCTGAAATTTTCACAGAGTGTGTTACTTACATAATATCTGTTGCCGACTGTTGCCGCTATAACAAATACTTACTGTGATTTTTTCGGCCTTTTTCGCTCTTAGACAATGATGTTTTTTTTTAATAATAGAATATCATAGCTCTTAGATATTAATAATGGCAAGAGGTAGGCACTTGAATTTGACACATTCTTTTGTTAAACGTGTACTTACTTTAATATTTATAATAATAATATTAAAATAAAATAAAAATTTAAAGGGGGCTCCCATACAAAAAACACAATTTTTGCATATTTTTTGCTCTATTACGTTACGGTACGGAACCCTTCGTGCGCGAGTTCAACTCGCACTTGGCCGATTTTATTTCAAGACTTTCTAGTTTCTAGTAGTTTCTAGGCCTAATTTTACTTGGAAACTTGAGTTGTGTCATGTGTGAAGAGTCAAATTTAAAGGTCGGCGGGCGGCGCGGCGGCATATCAAAGCTAGAGTTTGTTGACTATAATATTTTATATTATCCGTATTGTAGGTACTTACAACCCGAACCCAAGCGGCTATTGAGTACATGTACCTACTTATCGGTTTACAAGCAACATCAAGGTCCATTGTTGACACTGCCCACTGCCCAGCGCATTGCCACTCAAGTGACTCAACTTTTTGTTCTTGACTCCGAAATCCGAACATAGCGATCTACTGAATCTAGCATAGCAAGTGATCTCTATATTCTGCTGCACAGGAGTATTAGTGTTCTGTGCTGCTGCAGCTGCGGCGCCGGCGCGGCTTCTCTGTAGAGCAGTGGCACTCAACCATTTTTTACGGGCCATTATCACGTAGGTGCCGTGGGCCACAACAAAACAAAAATTTTGAAAATCGGTTCACAAATGGCGGAGTAGTGGTCGAACATACAAAAAAAAAATATCCACAGCCGAATATATAACCTCCTCGTTTTTTGGAAGTCGGTTAAAAAGTGGAAAATTTTTCACGAATAGGCTATTTGACCTACTTACTTACATTTTTTATTCATGTTAATCGCTTCTTAATCATTCATTTTCACCAAAAAAACTAATCCATACTAATATTATAAATGCGAAAGTATCTCTGTCTGTCTGTCTGTCTGTCTGTCTCGCTTTCACGCCAAACGCCAAAAGTATCTCTGTCTGTCTGTCAGTCTCGCTTTCACGCCAAACGCCAAAACTACCGAACCGATTGTAATGAAATTTTGTATACAGATAGACTAAAGCCTGAGAAAGGACATAGGCTACTTTTTTACTGGAAAAAGGGTTGTAAGGGGGTGAAAATGCGTAAATTTGTTCAAATTTAGTTAGTTCCAACAATTCATAATAGATGGCGCCGTGCGTCTTCTACATCGCGCTGACGCTTGCTCAAGTCTTCCTATAAGACGTGGTATCATCTTACATTTAAGTTTCGAAATTTTTCGATTGTTATATCTATTCTACGGTATTAAATAACTCAGTACTTTATCTGTGCAGTGACGTAACCTTAAATCTATTAATGATAAATAGTTTATGGGTAAAGTTGTGTAATTGGAGGGCTAAATAAGTTTTAAAATTTGGCATAAAATATAAAGTTTAATATAAAAAAATGAAATACTTATTGTGTGCACACTGCACAGCTGTATTGATTTAAGGGGTACCAGGGTTTTTTTATAAAAGCTTTTGACAGCAATTTTGTTGACATCGCGCGCTATAATCTGAAGTCCACGCGGACGAAGTCGCGGGCAACAGCTAGTATTTTAATAAGTAGAAACCACAGTAGAAACCCATAAAAATGTTAATTGAAAAATATGCTTTTTAAATGGCGCGGGCGTCGAAAACACTGTCCGCCATAGTGCACGACAAGTGTGTAGACTGTAGTGGGGCTGAGTGTGAGAAATACTCATATTCAGTGCAATATTGCCGGCAGCGCGAGCAGCAGCGACAGTGGCTGAATGTAAGAGCCTGTCCATGCCTACCTAGCATACGCCAACGAGATATCTCACTCTTGAGATAATTAAATGTTGACATTATGTGACAGTTACTCGTCTCATAATGTCAAAATCTCGACATTATCTCGACCAAACTCTATAAAAACACGGACGTAAAAAAAGTATAAAAATGTGTTATTTCGATGATAGATCTACGCGAGAAAAAATGTTTGTCATGCTAGGGTCAATAGAGATGAAGAGACAAACCATCAAACATCTAGAAAACATGTAGAGTGAGATATCTCGTTGGCGTATGCTAGGTAGGCAGATGAGACATTTTACGCGCGAGTGTGCGATTCGAGATACTGTACAGAAATAGATCAAGAGCTACTGTATTATATATCGCGTCCAGATGCCTACGCGCGTTTTTTTATCTCGCGTAAAACGCTTGCGCCTTGCAATGAGCGGGACTCTCGACTCACCAGTAAAACGCGCGAGTCGAGATACTTGGGTGCCATTTATAGTATTACGCGCGGGTTCGTGACGAATGAACGAATTTGATTGGAGCGAGTCCATGTTTGTAGCGTAAAAAGCGGTATCTGGATGCAATAGAAATTGAAACGCGCATATACACTACGCGCGTATAATGCCTCATCTGGACATACTAGTACAAAAACTATGAGTTTACCTGTCCTCGGTTTCAGAGTTTACTCAGAGGAGTTATTAAGTATATTTGCTAACGTCAAGATAATATGTGCCAATCGACAAAGCTGTTGAATAGATAAAATCCTCTTTAAAAACTCAGAAACTGGGCAGTCTCAAGTTCTCGTGGCACGAGTTAACTCAAACTTAAATTGTATACATTTCTAGCATTTCGGTATCTTACTGATAAAGGTAAAAGGGTACACTAACAAAAACAACATACTAGTAGTAATTACAGCCTCGTTTATTCAACAGATAAAATACTGACGACGATATGCGCCACCGACGATATAGACGATATCTGAGATTCGCATACCACACTCAACAGATATACAACACACCCAACTTACTTCTATAACCTAGAGAAGACCGTACAAATATCAAGGTCGTAAAATTCTTGGAATCCTACACTCTGTTTCACTGAGCATTCACAATGACGAACAATTTCTCTTTTGTAAGTTAACAAATGATATTGCAATAATTATAAACGCATGATGATGAAACCAAAATATATCAGTGCTTATTTACATCAATATTGATACTGGACTTGCTTGAAACAGATGCTGAATATGTTTAGCTTTAGAACTGAAAGTATATCAGCAACCAGCGCTGGCATCCAATACTCCCATCTACTCTACCAACACAAGCACTTTCATTGTGAACACTCAGCGACTGATGTAGTGGTCTAGTTTATTGGCCGTTGGCATCGTTGAAGTACTCCTTGGCGGCTTTGGTGTCGGGCTTGATGGTCTTGCTACCCGGCTTCCAGTTGGCAGGGCAAACTTCACCATGCTTGTCCGTGAACTGGAAAGCCTGCACCAGTCTGAGAGTCTCCTCAACTGAACTGGAATATAAAAATAAATGAGTATAAGCGAAAGTAAGAAGGCTTGTCCAAAAATCATTTAAATCAGTTGTGTTGTTTTAATGCACAATTTATTAATGGCCATAGACTAAATCCAAAATCGCTATAAACTCGATTTCGACAAAAATGTTAGTTATGTTGTTTTAGAAATCATCGATTCAAATAATGTGCATTGATTTCATTTGCTAGAAAATGTGTTTTGATTTTGATTTGATTTATACATAATATTATGAAACAAAGTCGCTTTTTCTCCCCGACGTCCCTTTGTTCCCTTTAATCTTTAAACGGATTTTGATGATTTTTTCAGTGGTAGATAGCCCATTTATCGAGGAAGGCTAGGCTATATTTTATCACGCCATGACTAATAGGAGCGAAGAAATAGAGGAAAATGTGGAAAAAACGGGGAAAATTATTTAAAAGGGCTAATTTGAACGCGCTAATCTCAGGAACTACTGGTCCGATTTGAAAAATTATTTCAGTGTTAGATAGCCCATTTATTGAGGAAGGCTACAGGCTATATTTTATCACGCTAAGGGTCTGTTTCAGCAGTTCCTGATAAGGCTATCCACCAATTAACTTGACAGATAAAGTAGAATCTGTCAAAAAAATTGTGAATAGCCTATTAGGCACTTTATTAGAAAGTGGTGAAACAGGCCCTAAGACTAATATGAGAATGTGGTAAAAACGGGGGAAATTATTTGAAAGGGTTTGTCTTGCGAACTACTGGAGCATTTTTTATGTTATTTGGCACAGATAAGAAGTAGACCACGTGAAGGATCATAGGCTATCGATTTTCAGTGGCTATATATTTAATACCCGTGCGACGCCGGGGCGGGTCGCTAGTAATAATAATATGACATTCCTATTTTTAATAATGTTGAGTTACTTAAGAGCGCTTACAGAATAACGACACTTTTCGACGGCAGTTGCCGCGTGTCTTCGACAAGTGCCGTTCATCTGTAAGAATTTTATTTTCTTTTTTTTATTTTATTTTAACTCAATATAATAAATACAACATACGTAAATATGATAAATATAAAGAAGCTATCCACGGTGGTGGAAGAACTTTACGTGCCAGCACCTACATCTCACCTGCTTATAGTCCTAAAATGCAGATTTAAACTAGAAAAAAATAATCTTAACTCACCGTCCCACAGGCAGGTCGTTGACGGTGATCTGTCGCAGGTTCTGCTTGTCGTCGATGATGAACAGGCCGCGGAAGGGGATGCCGGTGTCTTCGTTTAGGATGCCGTACTCGCGGGCGATCTTGTGCGACTTGTCGCTGATGATGGGGATGTTCATGGGGCCCAGACCACCTGGAGATAAAAACCTAGTTATTAAGATTTTGGTAATAAACATGCATTTTAATGGCTATGTATCATCGAGGAAATTGATTCCTAGGCAGTCGACAGACCCACGTTATTTGGTCGGCTTATGTAAATTCAATGTTAGCTGTCACCAGTCGGATGGGTTTGACGTAACGCGACCAAATTAC
Organism: Aricia agestis; assembly: GCF_905147365.1. Lineage (NCBI taxonomy): Eukaryota > Metazoa > Arthropoda > Insecta > Lepidoptera > Lycaenidae > Aricia > Aricia agestis. Next base: position 613,452 of record NC_056413.1, read on the forward strand.
TTAGGTCCTCCATCTGCCTAGGAATCAACTTCTTTGATAGTACAATTTTTGTGTATAGGGAAATCCTATAAAACATGCATCTTAATGGCTATGTTAGCCAATTTATCCAGCCTACCGATTCATTCCTTTCATTAATAAAATCATAAAAACCAGAAGTAACACCTTTTTTGCACAGTGAATACAAAATACTAACTTATGTTAGAGCTAGATGTATATAGTCTTTGAAATCTACCGAATGTAATTAACAACGTGATAAAAGATAATACTTTAGTCTTTAGAGGTGTACGAGTCCCCTGTCATCTGAATTCTGTGCAGAGTTCACTGCGAAAGTAGCTTTCCTTAAATGTTTGTATGGGCAAATGCATAACGCTGGGGAATAGTAAAAGGAGAGGAAGCTAATACAAGCCGCGCGCCTTTGTATGAAGATAACTTACTTCCCATCCTTTTACTATGGCTGGGGCGCTTGCTCATACAAAAAACTATCAACGCTGTTACTTTTACAGTGAACTCTGCTGTGGATTGCTGGATGACCATAATGTTACCTATGTAAAATCTCTTTCCAATATTCCTCACCCTGTTTCCTGGGCGTGTTGATCCAGGCGAGATGAGTGAAGTGCGAGTCGGTGGAGGCGGCGATCACCTCGCACCCGATCTTGCGAAAGTCGTCGGCGCGCTCCGAGAACGCGATGATCTCGGTCGGGCACACGAACGTGCTGGAATTGAGAAGGTTTTAAATAAATAAAAAATAAAATATCTTTTTATTCAAAATGGGTATCATGATACACTTTATGAAAGTCGAACGAAGAAACTACGTTGCCTACCACCGGTTCGGGAATTACCCCGCCGAGAAGAACCGGCGTAAGAAACTCGCACGGGTCCATCTTTTACTAAAAAAATGGAAAATTATAATGTTATGGCTTACAGCTATGTAACAAAAATAAAAGAAAAGTAACCTGCATGGAGCCACCCTATTCCCAAGGTGTGCTGTCCTCGAAGAAATCATTGACTTTATAATACGCTTTAGCACACAAACGTTATTTAACTGCTTTTTTAAGTTTGTCTAAAAGAAGATTGTAAACATTTTCTGGGATTTTATTGTATAGGCGTATACATTGGCCTTTAAAGGATTTGCTTACTTTGGCTAGTCTGAACATTGGTATTGCTGCTGGTATTTCTAGTATTTACATTATGATTATCGCTTTTCTTTTTGAAAATATTTATGTTCTTTCTAAATTTAGTGGTGTGTGGCTTTTTGAATTTAGTGGTGTGTTTCCCGCCGTAAATCTTGTACTTAATTATGTAATTTGCTTGCTAGGGATACATCATTACTAATAATATAAATACGAAAGTGAAACTGTCTGTCTGTCACTTCTTCACGTGAGCGTGAACGCTGACCGGTTGAATCGATTCTACTGAAGTTTGGTATGGAGATACTTTGAGTCCCGGGAAAGGACATAGGATACTTTTATCCCGGAAAAGTGTACGGTTCCCGGGCCGCGCGATAAACGACTTTCCGCAAAAAGTAGTTGCGGGCATCATATTATACTTCTTAATAAAACAGTGCATAATGCACTTATAAGGCCACAAATAAAAAATGATAACTACCTCATGTTACATTTCCACATGAATATTTAACGTTGAATGTAATGAAGACGTTAGGTAGGCCATAGGTGTGACCTTGATATCACGGTTCGCGCATTTGCTCGTGAGAACAAAGCCATACGCGGTAAAACTTGATATTTTTTCCTACAATTTGCATTATCACTATCAGCCTATCCTGAAGATAGGCCACCCATCCCATCCATCCTTGGCAGGCTGTCGGCCTTCAAATCGTCATCCATCAAGATGCAGAGCGTCCTACGTCTGCCGTATCGTGGTCTCCACTTTTACACTAATAATTGTATCTTCCATCGTCTATTGCTGTTTGCACGGATTGCACCAATAATTAATCAAAATTGTTGCACCATTTTGGACCCTATTTATATCCTGCTAAGGTTCAATCATAAAACCGATCCTACTGCTACATTTTCGATTACCCATAAAATACTTTAAATATTAGACTCTCGTAAAATACTTAATTGCCTCCGGCTGAACCGGTCCGTAGGGTTCAAGGATGTAGAACGTTCGAGAGTATCGAGTATCGATTCGTCATTTCGTTATCTAATCTATGCCTGTCGGTGCGTAAGGTATATAGTAAGTGTCTAAACATACTATGCCGAAGTTCCGCGGCGGAAATTCCGCATGATTACGCCAGCAACGTCAAACGCATACAATATAACGCGACGGAATTTCGGCATGGTGTGTCATCGGTAATTTAAGATACATTGCAGATAGACAGACAGTAATTATAATATTAGTACGGGTAGTATGGAACTATGGATATTTTATCTATACTATAATATTATAAATGCGTCTGTCTGTCTCGCTTTCACGCCAAAACTACTTAACCAATTGTAATGAAATTTTGTACACGGGTAGTCTAAAGCCTGAGAAAGTACATAGGCTACTTTTTAACTGGAAAAAGGGGTTGAAAGGGGATGTTTATGTTTAAATTCGTTCAAATTAAGTTAGTTCCAAAAATTAATAATAGATCGCGCTGTACGTCTCCTACATCGCACAAGCGCTTACTCGAAAGTGTTTCTATAAGAGGTGGTAAGGATAAATGCCCTTTATACGTTTTTATTTAAGTTTTAAGAAGAGTTGATATTCGACTCCAGCTTGTAACCCGCGACGCAAAGAGGTAAACATTGAAGTTTGAAGTAAGCGTACCGCGAAACTCTGTTGTGGAAATTTTGCAATTTGCAGTAATGTAGTCTACATGGAAACGGGAACTACCGCGCGCTATAAACTGAAGTCCACGCGGACGGACTCGAGGCAACAGCTAGTAAATAATAATGATAAACACGTTATCCAGTGCTTTAGTAAAAGAAAAAATATTTTATAGTACGCGTGGTAATTCAAATATAATCTTCCATAACTATGGACGATTAATCGATCAAGAACAACTCAAGAAAAACGAATAGCATATCAGCCACGACACGAATTTCGTGTTATGGTCTTTTTGTGATTGCCAAAACGCGTCGCGGCCGTTTTCATTAGAGCTACAACGCGAATTTTGCGCCGTGGCTGTTTTACTGTGACCACAACGCGTTGTGAGCTATTTTTTCGCTCTCTGAGCGTTTTCGGTCTTTGAGCGTAACATAATATTATATTAAGTATATACGACAGCTGAAATGTACCACTATCACGTGGGCTCCGGCCTGACCGAGCATACCACCTCGCTCGGTCGGAAGATCTTCCTTTAGCGTCACCACGTGTATCCCACACAGTATACACGTATACTTACAAGTCAAGAGGGTAAAAGAACAGCACGACGTATTTGCCCTTGTAGTCAGCTAAGGAGACATCCTTGAATTCGCCGTTGACAACAGCGGTGGTCTTGAACTGAGGAGCGGGCTTGGTAAGCTGCAGCGGCATCTTGGTGAAGCTGGAATTGGATAAAATAGGAATTAATTAAGTCGTAAGTCGTAACTCCAACGTCGTAAAATTGGTCTCCAACATACATTGGGACACTTTTTATTCAGATTTTTTAAAATGTTTTCTGGTCGCCTTTACTGCCTTAAACCAGTCGATATAATTTTTTTCAAGAATCCTGAGGAGTCTTAGGGCCACTTTAAAAAAAATGGTATTTTGCGACATTTGAGCCCTAGCCCCAAAAATATCACTTACTAGCCCCAAAGGATTCGTCAAAGCCAAGTGAAACAGTGCTTGCGCTGTGTTTCGCCGAGTGAGTGAGTTTACCGGAGGCCCAATCCCCTACCCTATTCCCTTTTCTACCCTCCCTTATGCCGTTCCCTTTCCATCCCTGCCTTCCCCTATTACCCTATTCCCTCTTAAAAGGCCGGCAACGCACCTGCAGCTCTTCTGATGCTGCGAGTGTCCATGGGCGACGGAAGTTGCTTTCCATCAGGTGACCCGTTTGCTCGTTTGCCCCCTTATTTAATAAAAAAAAAAAAAAAAAGTGTCAATTGCCTACACTTTACTGTTTGCACACGACCATTTACTATTTAGTCTATCACATTATGTTCACGTGGTGTACACTCCTTATCAGTTATATACTCATGTTTATGTATAAGCAGTAGGACGTCACAACTTTTTATACATAAAACAATGTAACCATCTGCGTAATGTGGTTAAATTATAAACATTAATATGCTTGAATATTCTAGTATACATATAATATGTATGGAGATTTATTTTCCTTAAAATAGGAATAATTTGTAATTAAGACTAATGCAGGGAATAATCTCAAAGTAACTAATAATTAATCTACTGCAAGTTGCAACTCTACCGCAATATACCTACAATAATAATTATACATACAATCAAATTAATATAAATAGTTTTTTTTCCGAAATACTGTTACTGCTACTGCTAGTGCTATAAATGACTGTTACTGCTATAAATCCATAACACATTTTATTACATGAAGTACTTAGCAGTATAATAATAATTATATAGTATTTTATTGATGGGTTGAAATGGTGTATTGATTAACTAAGTGTACTGATAACCTGCACTTATGTCAAATGTGGTTACGGCTGAACTGATAACGTTAAATAACATGGATAAGACTTCGAGAACTTTTGAGATCTCTAGCCTGTGTAATAATATTATCATACATAATATTATTTTTTTAACTTCTTGGCAGCAAGTTAACGAATAACGACATACGTCTGCGTTGTACGTGCCAAAAATACGCCTTTGGGAGGCATGTGGTTTATTGTTAACTGAATTAATTTTGTATCAAATAGCTGTAGCTTTGTATACGTGGGAGAGCCATGCTTCGGCACGAATGGGCCGGCTCGACCGGAGAAATACTACGTTCTCACAGAAAACCAGCGTGAAACAGCGCTTGTGCAGTGTTTCGCCGAGTGAGTGAGTTTACCGGAGGCCCAATTCCCTACCCTACCCTCCCCTATTCTCTTCCCTTCCCATCCCTTCCCTCCCCTATTTCCCTCTTAATAGGCCGGCAACGCACCTGCAGCTCTTCTGATGCTGCGAGTGTCCATGGGCGACGGAAGTTGCTTTCCATCAGGTGACCCGTTTGCTCGTTTGCCCCCTTATTTCATTTAAAAAAAAATCACAAAGCTCTCCAGGTGCCTAGTCCGATTCTCTTAGTTCATCCAACATTTATAGTAAAAGATCAAATAAAATTTCTCTATCTTCACTTTTTAACCCATATAGCTCACCGGTGAACGAGACACAATAGAATAACAATAGATTTACAATAATCCACGATCGAAGGATTAATCCACTATAAGTTAAATAATTACGAACCACAATTCTCTTGTAACACATCTTATACTGTGCACATCGTGTGTTAAACTATCAGTGACTTTCCAAATATTGGTAAGCAGTTTCCCATCGTCGAATACCTCGGCCAGTGCACCGCACTTGAACATGTTCTCTAGAGTCGTTTGGAGGTCATTGACCCTGGAAACAACGGGTCACATATTCTATACATTTGAATTTACATTTGTATAGATAACAACTTTGAAACGATTTCGAGCAAAGTATAAGCCGTAAGCGTTAAAAGTTAAAACGCGAGGAATAACAAATTTAACCCAGGGTTTACCAATTTAGATCAGTCTAAGTTACAAAAATTAACCAACAGGCTACTAGACTAATTAATAATAAGTTACTTATACTACCTACTTAGATTTTTTATTAAAAAACGAAGACGTAGGCCTAAAAAAATATATTTACTAACAAGAGAATGTTAGTCCAGCTGTCAGCAATATTATTCACATGACTGAGTTAAGTCAAGGCTACCTTGGAAGGGTAATTAGTGATGAAGGTACAGCATCTTATGTAAGACGTTCACGTAAAATCACCAACATAATGATTAATATGACAAACTACCATTATATTTTATTTTAGGTAAGTATTTTATCTTTTTCACATCCTCACAAGGACAAAAATATCCTCAATCTGTCACCGGTCGCGGTCTGATAAGTAAGAAAAGTAGCTGGATAGACAACATAATATATTTTGTTATCTCGTTGTATTGTACTATGATCGTTTATAAATAGGTACTTCGTAATTTGGTTTGACCTGTAAAATACTACATACTAATATCTACTACGTAACTTGTCATAATGACTTATCATATTAATAATTACTCATTGATTACTATTATCTATATCCTAGATAACTATTAACTACTCTGATTCAATATACGTTGATACCGTCACGAACCAAGATAGTGAAACCAGCTGTACAATGGATTTTAATACAAGATAATTAAGAGGGTTATCTAATCGATAACTCCATTTTTGTCTAGACTAAATCCATCAACTAAATCCATACTAATATTATAGTAACAGTCTTTCTGTCTGTTTGTTACCTTTTCACGCCTAAACCGCTGAACCAATTTTGCGCTGAAATTTGGTATGCAGGTACTTTGAGACCTGAGAAAGGACATAGGATACTTTTATCCCAAAAAAAAAAAAAAAACAGTGCCTGCGCGACAAACAAATTTTAGCAACGGAGTTGCATACGTATATCCTGTAATGGGTACCTAATTAAGATGAATTATTGTTTTATAAAATGGCATTCCAGTAGTTAAGTTATATTTTAACTAATTAAGTTTACTTTGAATTCTAAAAATTTAAACAAAAACATTAATTATTTTTATGGATCAATTATAAGGTTGATTTCACTTTTTAGGGTTCCGTACTCATAGGGAAAAACGGAACCCTATTACTAAGACTTCGTTGTCTGTCCGTCTGTCTGTCTCCAGGCTGTATCTCAAAAATCGCTTTAGCTAGACTTCTGAAATTTTCACAGATTGTGTATATCTGATGCCGCTATAACAACAAATACTGAAAACAAAATAAAATTAATATTTAAGGATACCATACAATAAACGTGATTTTTTCGGCCTTTTTCGTTCTATATCAATAATGGCAAGAGGTAGGCACTTGAATTTTTCACACTTTCTTTTGTTATCATTTGTACTTTAATATTTAATCATAATATTAAAACAAAACAAAAATTAAAGGGAGAGCTTCCATACAAAAAACACAATTTTAGCCTATTTTTGCTCTGTACTGGTACTGAACCCTTCGTGCGCGAGTCCAACTCGCACTTGGCCGATTTTTATATAATATTATTGTTAACATTTCTGACTCTGTTTATATTGAATTGTAATAATAAAGTTGTGCATATCTGTAATTGACATAGGTACTTAAGCGCATAACCCTTAATCTGAGTAATGTAACTGATTGGTACTGATTATGTTTATGTTGTAGATGTGCCTTTGAAATAAATAAATACTTAAATAAATAAACCTGTTTAATTGTCTACAACTCTACAAATAAAAAGTGCATAATGCAATACCGTTCTATAGTTTGTGCGTTTTATGATGATATGCGTGACACATTATAATTGACAATAGTAGGGAAGTTACCTAACAAAAACCGGCCAAGTGCGAGTCGGACTCGCGCACCGAGGGTTCCGTACAAACCTGCAAGGTTTACAAAGTTCGTTCATTACGACAATCGAGTCATAACTATGGTATTTTTATTGCAAATACCTCTACGCGTTTATGAGGAAATGGGTAGTAAGTTTAAAATTATTAAAAAAATATATATTATGTGATGTAACTAAAAATTTATGGTTTTCGTAATTTTTCCTTTATCTATGCTATAAGACGTTGCTTCGTACCAAATTTCAAGATTCTGAGTTCACGGGAAGCACCCTGTAGGTTTTGATTCCCTTGCAAGTGTCGAAAATTTGCGGCATAAACGGCTGTATCTTTTGATTGCGTTGGCTTAGAAGTTTGATTTTTTCACAGCTTCAAGGGACAGTAGACCTGAGTAATTGATATAAATTTCAGCTTCATACCTCCACGCGTTCCTGAGAAAAAGGGTCTTGACAGACGGACGGACGGACAGACGGACAACAAAGTGATCCTATAAGGGTTCCATTTTTTCCTTTTGAGGTACGGAACCCTAAAAATTAATCGATAATTAAAAAATATCGAATCACTTCGTAAAGGAATTGCAATCGAAATTATCGATTTCGTACTGACATTTCAGTGGTGCCGGCGATTTAAGATGGCCGCCCTTTTTTATCGATTTGATTTCGATTCAACAGAGTCAATCTCTATTGAGTGCTCCTATCCTATCCTAGCTAAGGAGTGCTGATTATTTATAGGAGCATAATATTACCTATTGTATCACTATGCCAATGTCCACAGCAACTTCCATTACCTTCCTTCCTATAACACCTTATACTATGACTGAACATTAGTCATTAAATATTTGGCTGCATATAAGTACATGTTATTTACAATTGAAGTTATCAGAAAAATGTATAACGCCATATAACACTGAACGGAGTCTCCAAAGACAATAACAAATATTTTCTTTAAAATGTGGGTTATTGTTTCTGTTTTCCCATGACTAGTTTTTTTATTTGTTTTATTCCTTGAACCTTATATAACATGAACAGTAAAATTAAGTAATTTAGTACTAGATATGAGGACCTACTTATTACTCCAGTTTTCAAGGCCAGCCTAGATATGCAAGTCATAATATTATCTACAAGCAAAGATTCCAAGTTTAACTATGTATGTTACTGACACATTGCATACTAATAGCAAGATTAATCTTTTATACTTAGGTAACACTCTTTAAAGATATCTAGATATTATGTCACATCTGATTTTTTGTGTATTTTGAACTTTAAAACTACTGCAACAATGTTTATCTTCATTTAACACTAACTGTACCGTCCTAGTATCACAATTAGGTGTTAATTTGTACTTATGTCAAAAAGCCCGTGAAGGTAATAAAGGTGCTAAAAATTTGAATTTGGAATACACCTGACAAGGAAACTCGAAGGTAATATTAGAAAACTTGTCTGTTTGTACTTTGTCATTGTCAGGTATTTTTCAAGTTGCTTTAGAGTCAAGAACAAAAGAGAGGTACACTGGATGCTCTTTTTATGGGGGAAATTTCCTAGTTGTCTAGGTCTAATTATAATAATAATCGTAGTAGTCTGATTAAGTTTTTATGACTCAGACAAGAAGACAAACTAATTCTAGTAAGACTTAAATGACATCTGGGTTTTTTGACGTGGGTGAGCCATGCTTCGGAACGAATGGGCCGGCTCGACCAGAGAAATACCACGGGCTCACAGAAAACCGGCGTGAAACAGCGCCTGCGCTTTCTGCTGCTTTCTCCGAATGAGTGAGTTTACCGGAGGCCTAATCCCCTACTCTTCTCTACCCTCTCCTATTTCCTTCCCTACCCTCCCCTACTCTCCCCTATTACCCTATTCCCTCTTAAAAGGCCAGCAAAGCACCCGCAGCTCTTCTGATGCTACGAGTGTCCATGGGCGACGGTAGTTGCTTTCCATCAGGTGACCCGTTTGCTCGTTTGCCCCCTTATTTCATAAAATAACTTTGAACAGTGAAACGGGTTACCAATGAATAATGTAGATAAATATTACACAAGTATTTCAACTCAATGAATCATTCAATGACTTGTGGTAACTCCACTTTACAAGCATATTTAACATAACGCTAATTCAAACTAATTTGATCAATGTATTGTCATGTAAATGTTACACTAGTTCACTTTTCTGGCTTAAACCACAATAATATTATGAACAACTCACTAAATGATAATGTCACTTCCGTATTTAATTTTGTCAAAGACAGAACAAAATATGTTTTATTATTACTCAAGGTAACAAAATTACTAGATTAGCAACATTATGACTAGGTATTTAAACATAGAGATATAGATGGAATGCTGAGTAACAATGGTTTTTCAAAATTACTCTCGGTTTCAGTAAAATGGAAAACCACAAGCTTTAAGGATAAATTACTTTTTCCGAGGGGATTGTCCTCAACAAAACTTGGATATGTAGGCAGTGGGTTTATCAAGTTAAAACTTAGAAATTATAATTATTTTTATATGCTTTATATTATGTTCCTACATTATAATTGAAAGTACTAAAAAATAAATTAACAATCAGCAATACTGATACTACAAATATTCTACTTTACTACTCTTTATATCTTTTCAACTACTTGTCACCACAAATCTATTCTGCTACATACAGAAATATAACCTCATAGAGAATGGTCTCATCATGGGCATGAGACGTTCCACATTTTGTTCAACATGCTCTGAGCTGTCTCCGCTACAACAACAACATTTGGACTCCACAGACATCTTCGTTAGTCTATTGGAAACGTGATGTTAATTAATAAGAAGTTAGACTTGAAGGAAGATTTAGAACCTTATTAATATTTAATGTTGGTAAGTAACTACTGAGGCAAAGCTGTAACATCTTAAAGAATATTTACAAGGTATACCAAAACTAAGTGTACTTTAGAGTTTGTATGTGTCCCTTACATAGAGTTCACTCGGAGAGTAGCAGCGCTGAAGGAGCATTTTTTTTTATTTGTATGAATTTTCCTATACAAAAGTAAAAAAGTTACTTTTTCAGCACTAATACTCTTGAACTGAACTCAATATAGGGCCCATAACCCATTCACCCACACACCCTTTATAGAATTTGCTATTGTGTTGTGATTGTAAAAAAAATATAAATATATATTTAAATAATTAATAAAGGTACCTAATATAATGTGTGTTTAAGTGGGCAAGATATTGCAACAACACTTTCCTACATAATAATATTGAGAGGTTTTGATAAACCTCTCAATCACGTAACTTTATCAGAATGGTTCATAACAAGTTCAGTGTTATCTCAACAATGATTATAATAAGAAATTGTTTTCTATGGCCCAAGAGCTATAATTTTAATAAAAAAAGAGACCAAAAACGATTGTATAGCATTTGTGTAGTAAAATTGTATTCTAATAGAAATTTTAGAGTTATATATAGTTTTCATTGAATGAGAATTCTATTCAGTTTAGGAAGTATCAAAGGTCAATGTATTGTTCAATGCCAAGATAATATAATTTTAATATTCATTACGTTTTTTTAGACACACACATTTTTATCAGCGTGTTGCCATGCCTATTAGTTACATAAAACTTTTATATTCAGTTACATAAAATTAGATCTAAAATATGTTTTTTTTAAATAAATTTATAATATTTGCTTCTTATTAAGCCATGCATTAGGGTATAAAATACATGAAGGCATCAAGTATATATACTGTATACATTTTTTATATATTAATCATAAAAGCTTAAAGTATACCCAAAAATCTATGAATTCTAATAAGAATTTGCACCCTCGAAGAAGTCCCAATAAACTGGTTGCTATTTTTCATTTTTATGGACAAAATGGGGTAGAATAGATACATAAAATGCCTCACTGCACATCTATTTTACACAAATAAACAGTAATTTCATAGAATGTTAGCACTATTCTTCCTAACAGCAGATTTGTTCATGGAATCTTACCTCACTTTCATTTTCATATAAAATCTCTTGTTTCATACCAAAATGGTAGCATTTTTAAGCAGATCATAAATTTGACTGACTAAAGTGCTATTCTACCCTATTTTTGTCCCAATGGAATAAAATTGAACCCACATTTTACTAAAATCAAATAAGATCGACTCTCCAAACTCAACCCTTCACCGGTATTTTGGAACATGCGGTATTAAGGCATTTTAACTGACCTTTCGAGATTTAACTTTTTTGTTGGATTCCCATTTACCGCATCCGAGATACTGCGTTCTCTTTTCCTACTCTGTACTTCCATATTCTAAATCTCGATCTATATTTAATAAAGATCGTTATAACCGGTGTAGCAACAGATTTTACTCCAAATTTGGCGGTAGCATTTTTTATTTAGAATACCGACATTACGACGTACGGTACGGTATTATAAGTTTTTCTCCTACAAATGATTCATACGGAGGTGCCGGTAACGCGGTGATTATAATACCATGCCTCTAACGTTTTCTAGATGAATCTTGGACGTTGCACAATGAAAAGATAATCATTCCATTGTGTTCAAAAATGATTCAAAATCTAGCCTGACAAAGTCTATAGCGATATCAGTGGACGTGCAAAATTTACCGTAGCATTATTATTAAATTAATGTTCGGTACTTACAGTTATAAATTAAGTTGACGAAATCGAAGAAAACAACCACGCACACGGCACACCGGTGAAAAATTGAAAAATGACAGCGGCGAACAGCTGTCAACTGTTTATATATCGAATTTTGACACTTGACAGAACATGGATGTGTTTCTAACTTGGATGAGTATACTGTCCAGAGCCATCTGACGTCTACGTAGCCAATCATAGAACATCTAACTCATGGATGAAGGTATGGATTGGCCAGTATACTCTAGTTTCAAAACACGCATTTATATCATGTTGGTGATTCAGGAATCATGTAAATATACATAATAATAATAATATCATTATTTTATTTTATGATTTCGTTCTACTTACATAATAATATTAATTTATTATGCAATTCAAAACGTTTTATGAATTATGACACTTATAATTCCAGCTAGTAGTGACATCTAGGCATCTACCTCGTCACGATATCGCTTGGAGGCTGGAGCGTAAAGTAATTTTGATTAAGCGCACTAGATGTCACTACATGTATTCAAAAATAAAAAAAACAATTTCGTTTTGTTCTGAAAAGAAAAATGCAGTTAGTGACCAGCGTTGCCGATTTGTGGGGAATTTCCCAAACTGCGGGGGATTTCAAGTTGATTGGGGATTCGTTGGGGATTGGCATTATGTGGGGAAAATGCGGGGATTTTCACATTTTGACATATTTTTTAATAAGTTGTGTGCCGTGAGGCGACGCATTGATACTATGGCGCACCAGTGCCGTAAAAGGGGCGATGCCACCGGTGCCCAGGCACAGGGCGTAGACTCTGGGGGGCGCAAGAATGGCCAGACCAGACAGATCCTTATTTTTCGAATTGCTTCCGATAAGTTCCCGCTGCGCCCAGCGCCCCAGAGATGTTTTTTTTAATGAAATAAGGTGGCAAACGAGCAAACGGGTCACCTGATGGAAAGCAACTTCCGTCGCCCATGGACACTCGCAGCATCAGAAGAGCTGCATGTGCGTTGCCAGCCTTTTAAGAGGTAATAGGGTAATAGGGGAGGGTAGGGATGGGAAGGGAAGGGAAGGGAATAGGGGAGGGTAGGAAAGGGAATAGGGTAGGGGATTGGGCCTCCGGTAAACTCACTCACTCGGCGAAACACAGCGCAAGCGCTGTTTCACGCCGGTTTTCTGTGAGAACGTGGTATTTCTCCGGTCGAGCCGGCCCATTCGTGTCGAAGCATGGCTCTCCCACGTATAATGTTTCCCAATGTAGTAAAAAAATATCCATATTATAATCTCTTCCTTTTTGGAAGTCGGTTAAAAAACAAAGGTGCAGTTAACCTTTATAGAAGCTCGCAAAAAAGGCTATTTACGGCACTGCGGCGCACACATACAAGCCGCGCGCGGTGCCTTTGTATGAAGATACACTTACTTCCCCTCCTTTTACTATGGGTCTGCTCTCGAATTCTTTCATTATCCGCACATAGTTCTTCAATATAGGTGCATGCGGATCATGAATCGTCTGGCACAATCTTCAGGATGCTGTTGTCACTTCCCCTTACGCGATTTATTAGAGATGCAGCTTTCTTGCAATTATCATGTTTTTGCTTATACTTACAGTAGAGCTGACTGATCTGAGACTGTCGTTCTTACAACTTTTTTTGTGTAAGTACAAATATAAATTATAACGGTCTTACCACAAAAAACTAAACGTCTGTTGAAGTTGTTTTGAGACCATTTTGAACTTAATTTTTCTCTAAAGAACTGCGAGGTTAGTGCGAGTTTTATTCAATCATACGCATCGAGCACGTTAACGCGAATTTATATGGAATCAAAGCAGCGCCATCTACTTGCTAACTAGGATACTGCTTTGATTCCCATATAAATTCGCGTAAACTTGCTCGATGCGTCGGATCGAATAAAACTCGCACTAACCCCTCTGTTCAACAGTGTGCCGAGTGTGAGTTTTTCGTTTGACATTCGATCGTGAACGCGTTTGGCGTTTACCATCGTTTACTAAGATTTTGTATGGGAGCTGGGCTCACTCCCGTGAGCATCGCTGGGTGGCGCTGTACAAATCCCATATAAAATCTTAGTTTGATGTACCGCCACTAGAGCTATCGCCAAACGGCAAACGGCATTGTAAACGCCGTCGAAAATTATCGCGTTAAATTGTGGCTACACCTACGGCTAACGTCCAACAACGCGATAATTAACGGCGTTTGACGTTAGTGTGGCCCGAACATAAACGGCTAAACGCCAAACTCGTTCACGATCGAATGTGAAACAAAAACTCACACTCGGGCCTCAGGTGTTTAAATTTTTTGTAGTAAGAAATGTTTACTAGGACTTCAAAAATGAATGCGAAATAAAGTTTTCAATGTCAATTCAATACTCTATGTCTAGCAGTGTCGTAACTATAGGGTGTCAACTGTCAGGGCTGGCAAAATGCTACCTATATAGAGTTCGCTGTGAAAGTAGCAGCTCTAAAAGAGTCACTTTTTTCACTTTTGTATGGAAAAATTCATGACGCACGGGCGCTTGCCCATACAAATCACAAAAAAATTGCTCTTTCAGCGCTGCTATTTTCACAGTGAACTCTTTATAAGGAACACATACACATCCTAAAGTGTTATCACTTATCACTTAGTTTTGTAACACCTTGTAAACAAAGACTTCTATTTATTTGCTTGTAAATAGGTTATATAGGTCGCGTCCTAGAGGTGGTGGTAAGGTGAGGAGAAATGGGGTGGTCTACACTCATAAAAAACCAGTCAAGTGCGAGCGCACGGAGGGTTCCGTGCCGTTAAGAATCGAAAGTAGACAAAAAAATGTGTTTATCCTTTTTGTATGAGAATTTGTATATTTATTTTATTTTAATTTTATTATTAACAGCCTGGAGATAAAGTGTTAGTCATAGGGTCCTGTTTTTACCCTTAGGGTACGGAACCCTGAAATATAAATCTGGCACTGGACGGATACACTTTCGCATATTATTAGTAAGGAATAAGGATCACATGTTACGATATCGATTTGTCGTAATTGCCATTTGCCAGTCCTGTTTACAAGCTCCGATGCATCTCCCAGCTCGCTGCCTGTACGTCGTATCGAGTATTAGCTGTTGGACACTCTGATACAGAAATCACGTGTAATCTTCTACAATATATCTTTTTTCATTGCTTCTACAACATACCTTTTTTATCGCTTCTTCAAAATACCTTTTTTTAATGCTTCATTGGAATCTTTCTTTGTCCACCCCATGTTCCCAGTTCATCTGGGGTCGGGTCTCCCTGTACGTTTGCGCCAGAATTTTCTGTTCTGGGTTGTCTCAGTAGTTAGGCTTTCCTGGTCCATCTCTCTCTTGATGTTGTTCCACCAGGTTGCGGGTGGTCTTCCTGGTCTCTTGTACACGTTTGGTATATTGAGGACTTTCTTTACGGCGTAGGCATCGTCTCTTCTTTGTATGTGACCGTACCATCTCAGTCTGGACTCTTTGACTTTTTCCACAACAGAAGCTACCCCGAACGAGCCCCTTATGTACTCATTGCGGACTTTATCTATGCGGGTTACACCAGCCGCCCATCTGAGCATCTTCATCTCATTCACGTGCAGTTGTTGTTCGTGAGCTTTTTTCATAGTCCAACATTCCGCACCATAGGTAAGAGTGGGCCTTACCACGGACTTATAAACTTTACCCTTGATTTTGATGGGCATTCTAGGGTCACATAGAACACCAGTCAAAGACCTCCACTTGAGCCATGCCGAATTTATACGGTGTTGGACATCTTTGTCTGCGTTTGCATCTGATGTTAGGATGGATCCAAGATACTTAAAGCTCTCTACCTTCGGGAGTGCTATGCCGAATAAGGTAAGGAAAATAAAGAAAGGTGTACAGGTATTCGGTAGGCCATCTACATAGGAGAAGTAACACGTCGTACAGAAAACTAACGTAGGATTTAGAAACTATAAAGAAGCGACCTCAGGGCAAAATAGATGTAATGATCTCAGCTAACAGATAGTTAATCAAGGAACCGTACATTTTTATTGATATACTTAATAAAAGCTTTCCAGCCGTCTCTCTCAAAGAGTATTTCAATAGTCAATACCCATCAGTTCAGATTTCAGGGGTTTAGAAATGAAGAAATTTCGCATAAGGTTTCCGTAACCAAATTTCATCAGTCATCACGTTAATTCTGTAAGCAACTGTACTAATAATTCCACATCGTTACATGGAATACAATGCGTGCGGGATGATATTAAAGCGGATTTGAGATTTGTCATTAAAAGGATTTGTTGGAGATGCTTTATCTGTTCCTGTCTGCATTGTCTCCTGGATTACGATGCGGAAGAACAGGGAAATGATAATAATTAATTATGTAACAAAAGTCGATTTAGTAAGCCCGTTTTGGTTCGTGCCTATTTGTAAAGTTATAGGTACTAGTTGTCTCCAACTTCGCAGATCCAAAATTTGTTGTTTGCGGGTAATCGTATATCACAATTGAACTATAAATCGTCAGTTTGGTATTTGATGCCGAATTTAATCGAAATCATTCCAGCGGCTTACACGTGAGGAGTTACAGTCTGACAGAAACCTCCGCTGTTACAATGTTTTTATTTTCAGTTTTCAACAATTTTAGCCTAGCCATTAATTCCGAAATTAGATAATCTGCCATCCATGTCTCTTATCGTATATTAAACATGCCAACGCTCCAGAGTTGAATGACCCCATATTATTATGAATTATGATAGTCTATAGTATCTTCTAGCAAAAAGTCATCGCCCATCTAATTACGACGTCCGATGTCCCCGAAGGGCCGTCCGACACGCCCGGGGCCGATAGTCGCGCCCCGTAAATATTTACCCGGAAGAGCGATGCGTTCCCAAACTACACTACAATTTATCAACGTCTTGAAGCACTTGTACACCGTACGATATATCGGACGACGTATCGTGTTGAAATGGTAGATGCGAAAATGTTAAATTGAAGACGTTAAGTAGATGAAGTGGATAATTAACATTTTATAACTTAAGGGCAATTAATAGTAATTGCCCTTACGTTATAAAATGGGAAAATATAGATTTTCCCTTATGATTTGAACAAACCTTGTAACTTACCTACTTCATCATCTAGCTCCAAAATTTTTAATCCAAGCCATTTTTTCGGTATTAAGAAGACGTGTTCGTCATAAATTTCACCATAACTGCCCGTTATATTACTACAGCGTACCTTCGTTGCGTAGAAACTAGCAAGTAGAAGCTCGTATATCACGCGGTAGCAGTTCATTATTACTGCGACAGACATAAAGAATTAAATCCAGACGCAATTTCGCGTTTATAGTGTGGGTGTGGATTATTATAAGAGCAGTGTCTGTTGCGCACAAATTCGTTAATCGCGCGAGAACCGTACATTTTTCCGGGATAAAAAGTATCCTATACGTCTTTTCCCGAGACTCAAAGCATCTCCATACCATCATTTTATCGAAATTTAGGGTTCAGCGGTTTAAGCGTGAAGTGATAACAGACAGACAGACACTTTTGCATTTATTATAATATTAGTATAGATTAATATATATTTTTATTGCAAATCAGCACTGGTATTACGATTGTATCAAATACCTGTCACTGAAAAACAAAGTCGTGTCGGATGGTTTAAAAACGATCTTATTCTTGCAATTAAGGAAATTAATTTTCTTATAAGTACCCTATTCCAGTTATGTGTTTTTGTAAACAATTTATTATAGTTATAAAATCTCGTGTATTAATGCTTTTGAACGATCTTTCCTTATATTGAGTGGGTGTTTATGCTACACCAACCTATTTAAGATGTATTAAAGAATTAAACATACTTAATATTATTATTTTGATAAACTTATAATATATTATGACGACCTCTGTGGCTCAGTTGGTCGGCTGTTGGTAGCTCAAGCCGGGGGTCGCGGGTTCGAATCCCGCCGACGGAACAAAATGTTTTCAAAGTTCCTGGGTCATGGATGTGTATTAAATATGTGTATCATAATATAATAAAAATCTTAAATAATATATGGGACAGTTCCATGTAAAAGTCTGCAATAAACTAAAAAAATAAATACCTGATTTTGGTATTAAAAATACTTAATTATAGTCACAACATTATGGCACTATTAAGATTTTATAGGAGCAACAATTTCTAAGCATTAATTTTCTAGCAAAGCTGTCATTTATGAGATGATGTCGTGAGCTCGGCTGAGTGTGGTTTTGTGTGATGAAGTTCTGACTTAGTTTTCACGTTATCTATTTTAAATTCTTGTCATATTTTGTTACACACGGATTGTTCACACAGTTAAATACCGATATAGCTTTTGAGATTCGGGAAAATTCATTTTAAAAAGATATAATAGGCTTGTAAGATCACAGTGTCGAGTTGTAGTGTCGGTCACATAAAAAACATTACTTTTGTCTTTAACTACAGTAAAATTACTTTTACATCAATAAAATTAGAAACTTTCCTACGTGACGCCGTTACTCAAATGATACCGGCATTAAAAATTTGTCATCTTTTTTTATAGCACCTAAACTCTAAAAATATTTTTGTAGTGTCGGTCACATTATAGAGTTGATCACGCCCAAAAGTAGCGTTTTGGTTGTTAGTTTTGGTGATAGATGGCGAAAATAGCTATAGAAAGCAGAGAGAGAGAAGCAGAAAGCTAAATTATTATTTTAAGAACCTGCCAGACCACCTCAAAGTCAAATATAATCCAAAATTTAGCGATGTCTGGAAATGGGAAGCAATTGTCAGAAAAATTTGGCAGTAGAACATGAGATTCTTACAGATATCGCAAGAAAATAAGATAAAATTATTGATCTTTAAACTTTATTGAACGTAAGGTAGACCTGCAGAACTGGAAACCTTCTAAAGTAATAGCGACCGAAACTCCATAGTGTCTGGTCGTTCTTGCCTCTATAGGGCTCATATAAAGGAAAAATTTTAGCTTAAAAAAATGACGAAAGTCTGCCTATCGCTGGCTCTTGGGTTATTATGTTAATAGTTTTTTAGAAGATTCGTGTTGAGTTATTTTTTGGCAAATTATTAGTGATTTCGTTTTTGTGACGTTTAAGTTCAAAAAAAGGATTTTAATGAATTAACTAATTACTGATTAGCTTTTATATACTTTTAGAGTTTGTACTGTATGTGCTGAGATACATAAATTTTAAAGTTTATTGTAAAACTACCGACTTTTAGCTGCACAAAGTGAGTGTAGTGTCGGTCACGTTTTGGGCTGTAGTGTCAGTCACAATTTCTTTTGCTAATAAATATTTTTTAAAATAACTTACAGGTTTTAGGTAATTTTATAATAGTTTGTTTCATACACTTTCGATAAAAATACAAAATAGAGTTATTTAGCACCTGTGTGCTAAATAACTCTATCACCTCTCTGTAGAGGAAGATTATTGGTGTTTACAAACACTCTCAGAAACGACTTCCTTTTGCATGTAGTATCGGTCACGTTTATGTTTGACTAAATATATGCAATTTGAAAACAAAAGTGTATACCATTTTTTCTACATAAGTTAACTTGTTTTATCTGCTACAAAGCCATCTTAAAACTGATACTAACAACATGTTAGTAACCATAATATAATTATGACAAAATAAAACGCAAGTCGTATCAAATGTAGAGTCAGTCACATATGGAATTGCCCTATGTATAATATAAAAGTATTAAATATATTTCCGTTGTCTGGTAGATCGATTTATCGTCCCCAAAACCCTCTATATACTAAATTTCATGAAAATCGTTGGAGCCGATTCCTAGATTCCAATTATATATATATATATATATATATATATATATATATATATATATATATATATATATATATATATATATATATATATAATTGGAATCTAGATCTATAAATCTCTATATATATATATATATATATATATATATATATATATATATATATATATATATATATATATATATATATATATATATATATATATATATATATATATATATATATATATATATATATATATATATATATATATATAGAGATATAGAGGGTTTTGGGGACGATAAATCGATCTACCTAGGAATCATTTTTAAAATGAGATTTTCATGGAATACCATAGTCAAATAGCTAGTATTATTATTAAGTATATCATTTAGAAGCTTTATTTCAGAATTTGGATTTTAGGGCTAAAGGTTAGATAACCCTACGTCCATATTATACCGTGTATATGGTTAGGTAAATTGGTACCTTTTCAGTGTTTTTCTCGTGAATTCTTTAAGATAATTTTACAAGTTATCTACCCAAATAAAATAACAACAGATTTGAAGACATGAGTGGTAGAAGTGGGCCCATTTTTCCCTTAATTCTTTGAACAAATTATGTACTTTACCTACTTCATAATCTGGCTTATATATTTGGCTATATATACAAAATTTACATTTATTTTATTAAAAATAATTTTCTTGGCCCTAAAGCCTCCATTTGTGGAAAAAAGGTAAATTTTCAAATAGTTCCACACTTGTACATTCTAGACTATACTGTTGTATACATAATTTAATCCATTCTAGTCTTCAATGATGTATAGACTAGAATGTAGAAAAATATGATAGACGAACATAGAATATAACAAAGATGCCACAAGCATACAGACTGTTTTTCGACACTGAGTTACGAGCTCATTGGTAGAACAATCTGTTCTATCTAGAATTTCAGACCAGATGTAGTCTTTTATTGATTCATCC
Source organism: Aricia agestis (assembly GCF_905147365.1). Classification (NCBI taxonomy): domain Eukaryota; kingdom Metazoa; phylum Arthropoda; class Insecta; order Lepidoptera; family Lycaenidae; genus Aricia; species Aricia agestis. The sequence goes on from NC_056413.1 coordinate 634,273, forward strand.
TATTTCCTTTAAGTATTTGTCTTGTATTTTCTAGGTCACAAATATATTTTATTGGCTGTACGGGCTGTCGCCCAGACTATTGATTGTGTCACAACGAAAAGAAAACGAAGATTGGAATATATACATTTTGATTTGATTTGACGACCTCTGTGGCTCAGTGGTGAGCGCGTTGGTAGCTCAAGCCGGGGGTTGCGGGTTCGAATCCCGCTGACGGAACAAAAAGTTTTCAAAGTTCTTGGGTCATGGATGTGTATTAAATATGAGTATCATATAATAAAAATCTTAAATATATGTATAGTATATAAAAGTATTAAAATTTATTTCCGTTGTCTGGTACCTGTAACACAAGTCCATCAGGTACTTACCACGGGGCCAGACTAACGTGGTGTGAAGCGTCCATAGATATTATTATTATTATAAAATACCTGTTAAGGGCCCCCGAGACGGTCAAACGGTTTGACTCAAACCATTTTGATCGTTTACAAAGCACGGTTGAACGGTTTGTCAAACATTTACGTGTTTGAAGCATGTTTGATGAAATTTCATATTTTTGTTGTGTTTGACGCGCCGTTTGATCGTGTTCCGACGCGTTTGAAGGTTTGAACAAACCCGGCTTATTTTAGTGCTGGATTATGAAGAAGCAAAAAAAAGAAAGAAGCTGTAGTTTCTAGCACTTTTTGTAGATGTTCGTGGGTAAAACCAATGATATTCTACTTATACAGATATGTTACGTCCATACTATTTTCCGGCTTAAATCTCTTCCGAACAATTTTCAAATTCAAAATTGCAAACATTGACAAATTTGACAGATAAGTGAAACAAAAGATACGAAAAACCATTTACATAAAAGAGACAGTTCTAATTTTAAACGTCAAATCGTATCGCTGTATCTTTCTTCGCCTGAGCTATGACGAAAATTCGTTTTTTTTCTAGATTGTTCAAAACAATAATTGAAAATGTAAATAATCGAGGTATTTATTGCAATCAAGACATGTGGTAAGAGATTCCATGTGTATATCTTTCGAGTCATAATTGGTACATTTTCGATACACGCACGACGTCATTTTCAATTTATTTAGGTAAGACAAGACGCAACACGTTCGTGACTGCGCTCGATGCAGACTAAACAACAGACGGCCCAATTGGGCCGTATTTGAATCTTCACAACGCGCGCGGTAGTAACATATCTGCTTTGAGTTTTTCATCATTGGGTAAAACGATATAAATGTTAGTCCATAGTCCATACCATTCTTTGGACCATTCTTTTTCTTTTTTTTCTCTTCTGACGGAGGACATTAACGTTATAAACATAAGATAAGAAAATCGCGATCTTCGTTCTAGAATCTAGAGCATCTTCTGCATCATAAGACGTGTACTCCACAACGCGTATTGAATGAAACTGCGCACGAACGAACAGTCGTTTGACAAACCGATCAAACCGACATCAAACGGTTGCATCAAACACGTAAGGTTTGAATCAAACCGTTTGATCGTCTCGGGGGGCCTTTTATGTTCACAAGTAGGTACTATAGCTAGGAGTAGGAAAATTACTTTTATTACTAAACTGTGTCTTATGTGTTATGGCCGTACTCAGAGAGAGTTTGCTAGAAAAATAGAAGATTAAATAAAAATCTTTATTAAGTTAAAGGTAATAATATATAGGTTATATTTGAGGTTTTTTTTTCATTTATTATTCTGCAGTTGATAATAATGATAATAATTGGTTTATTAATTTGGTAGAGTTTTAACTTCTTGTTTAGATTGAGATCAAAACTAATAAAAATATAAGTAGTTAAATATTTTTGTTGCCGAAAAATATTTTTTTAATAAAATACTTCACTATTTTGGTATTTTCAAACAAATTTAAGGAATGTAAGTATAAAATATAAAATAATAATTATGCAAATAGAAGGCAGTGGGGAAAATGAATGAAAATGCATTAAGAACGCATTTGCCTTGGAACGGAACGAGCCGTCTATTGGAATATTAAAAGAATTGATATTTTAATTGGCTAGAACTTGGCTAAGGAAATTTTAAATACTAGAACAGAATATTTGCCTGTTAAAATAAGAGGCATTGCCCATAAATAGTAATATTTATGGGCAGCAATATGGATTCTGTACTTTTTCTTGTGTGTTAATTAGTTTTTTCAGGGTGTATAATAACGATTATATTATTCTTATAACGATAAGTTTGAATTATAACCGTATTATTAAATGTAGTGTACAACTTTGCTGCGGCAAAATCCGTGAATCACTCGGAACTGTAAATTTTTTGTTAGTTTTTTTGGAAAACCTATGTCCGTTTTCAATACCATTCCATTTCCATACCTTGTCGGAATCTGTTCAGCGGTAAATGAGTAACTATTCCTTGCTTTAGTAAGCGTGAGAAGGAATCGTCAGAAAGACAGCTACTTTCGAATTTATAATGATTTATTAAAATGAAAAAAAAAATATTAGAATAACTGCGAGCGAGCAGTATATTATTATGTCACATCATTTTAAATTTCGAACAAATTTTTTTCTTAATATTTTCGCGAGCACATTAAAATTGTCCGGCTAAAAATAAACTGTCATGAAAGGTCGATACGGGAGGAGATAATCTGGTATTTTATTTAATGAATATGGAGCTGTACGGCTTGTGAGCAATCTATTAGGTGGATTAGGGGTCATTTGCCACCAAACGACCCCTTATAACCCAATAAAGTCAGCTCGAAACGTGGAAGAGATTTATCTGCGAAACACCTATGACCTAAGCCTTCCACTCGTTTGTATGTCCTTATATACATACTAATTAGTAGATTTTACTAATTACTTGCTTTAAAAATATGAATGTTATGAATTTTTGTAGGGGTGTATACTTGTCACTTTTTCGTACAAAAACGATTGCACGGTTTAACCGATTAAAGGTTTTGGAATTTAGCTACGTTTAAAAAAGTACAGTAGGGATTATCTTGTTATAAAATATGCAAAATTGTGTTGATTGTTTCTCCTATCCTGTGACTTAAGTTTCACTCTTAAACGGCGGAAACGATTTCAATGACTGGTATGAAAATGCTTTAAGTATATTATAGGGTAGTTATTATAGCGGAATTTCTACGTGAACTAACTAGTTAACTTTTATGGAACTAAATAATAAAACAGGTGAAATCCAGTCGCCCTTTGCTCAAATCCCTCTCTTTATCGTGTAGGGTACATAATCCGGTCTAGCGCTAACTCGGAGGCGTTTGCGCGGAAATGCCATCTTGGCCGTTATCGAATTTGACGCGCTGATGATCCGCGTCATAACGATGCGCCCTACAATTTAGTCGGCGTTTCCGACGGCCCCTAGGGTATGTGATTTTAAAATTGTTACGCTCTTACGCTCTTAATTCCAGTCTCAATCACAAAAAATTTAAATTCTTCGCCTGAAGCTGCCGAAAAGCTACTCAGAGACAATGTAAAGGAATGTGATGTCAATTTTAAGTTTAGAGAAATTAACCCCAGAGATATTATTGATACCTTTAAATTGTTGAGTATTAAAAATACTGCTGATCTCTGGGGCATGTCCACAAAAATTATTAGATCAATAATTGACATCGTAGCTCCTCATTTAGCAATGATTTTCAATGACTGTATAAAAAATGGTGTTTTTCCTGACTTAATGAAATGAAAGTAGATTACTTTAATGCTAAGTACTCACATGCGGTTTTGCGCGATAGTTTTACTCCAAATCGAGTAATAATTACTGTGTGGACCGCAAAACTCACAGCTCGAAGGCTCGCATTGAGCCGGCTCGATGGAATTAAATATATCGATTTAGAATAAAACTATCGAGCAATGCTGAATGTGTGGACGAAATCCCCAGCCGCGGATTTTGCTCGACGTTATTGCTCGATCGAGCAAAACCGTATGTGAGTACTTAGCATAAGATAAATTTAAAGACAAATGGCAACCCTACGTAATTTGGTTTCATCAAATCTAGCCGACAGAACACGACTTACATTGACTTAAGATTATCCGACTATGTAACGTAGGCCCACTGTCTGCTTTATAAATCTACTAGCTGTCCCGGTGAACTTCGTGTCACTTAAAAACCTTCCCTGGACTTCTATGAATATTTTAAGACTAAAATTAGCCCAATCCGTTCAGCCGTTCTCGAGTTTTGCGCTTAGCAACACATTCAGCGACTCATTTTTATATTATAGATTTCCCTGGTACCTAAATAATTTACTGTACTTATATTCAGTCGAACAAAAATATTTATTCTTATTCCAGAAAATTTGTTTATTAGATTAGTTGGCCTCATGCAATTAGAGCTACTTCAGCCTGTTCAGAAGTATTTTGCCCCTGCCAGGACCTTATTCCAAAGAAATAAAGATCATTTTGATGAAAACATGAATTAAGACACACTCCTATAACCGGGTCAAGGGAATAGGGAATTGTCGATAAATAGAAACAAACTTGGCGACAAACTTGTGTGTTGACAAATAGACTATGTGTGTGATGGCATGTCGAGGGAAATGGTGGATGGCCCATTTTCAGTTTATTTTGGGTTTTTAACATTTGGAATTTAAAGGATTTAAATTGAGATTGTAACTTAAAGTAGACTAGAAGGACAAAAATTGTAAATTATATAAGTACTTAATTTTCTTTCAATTTTTCGTTCTTTCAAAAATTCGTTCAATTTTCAAAAGTTGGCCCTAGGTAAAGGAGTTTGAAAACTCCTAGTTTCTACTTTTTAGAATGAGACTGAAAAGTTTACCGTAGATTTTTTTTCGTTTAAACAACTGCGTCCGTTTTTAGGCGCACAATGTCTCCTTAAATAGACCTTTCATTCAAGACAAATATAGGTATTTACTCCAAACCAAACATAAAAACTTCCACCTACGGTTTCCTACGCAATTGTTTTCCTATTCAGACGATCGACATATTTTGAAATCGTCGCGTACCCACGCTTGTCGACTCTCAACAAATATGAAACACCCACCAGTGAAAGGTGCCCCTGTGTGCCCCGCATGTCTTGTGCCCTTGTATGCCCCCGCATGTCCCAGTGTGCTCCCGTATGCCCCCGTGAGTTCCGTGTGCCCCTGTGTGCCCCCGCGAATTTAGTGTGCCCCTGGCCCCATCCTTAGTTAGGCAGCGTAGGCTGTAGGTCCCATTCGCAGCAAAAAAACGTAATCATCAAAATGAACTGAGCGACCCTCCTACAATCGTAAGCCGTGTAAAAGGGATATTTTTCAAGTACATACAAATGTAATATTTCCGCCTAAGCGTATGTAGAAACATAAGCAGTAGTATAAAGTTATATAGTAATCTTATTATAATCTAGACACGTGGTAGCGTGTCAAGCCAAGTACATAATAATCCCAATTCCTATGCTTCTAAATAGATTCAAAGATTTTATTTGCAAACTAAGTAATTATGTAATATACAAATATCCGACACAGATTTCACTAAACGTACAGTCTTGTCACAGCCATCAAAACTGTTTTACGACGAAACATAAGGATGAATTTTCTATAAATACATTTAGAATGTCGCAGCTCCTAGAATCTTTCGTATGAATTGACCCTTAGTGCCCCGTGCCCCAATCGGGGCCCCGACCCAGGTTTTATGGCCCAAAGAATACAGGATAACAAAAACTAGCGAGCTGTACTATCACAGATATTTCCATGAAAATAAAATATGTTTTTCCCGTTTTTCCATGAATAAATCTTCTAGTTTTCATTACTATCTCGCAAGTAAACGAAATTCGCTGCGTTAGGTTTGCAGTTTTTCAGGTGATTTCTTATCGTAATAATATCTTTTAGTAGCTTTTTCCCGTGATTCTGATGGAATAAATACGTTATTCTATGTGAACTATGCGGTCCCGGACTCCGGTATAAAAGTTGCAGAGCATAAACCTTTTATGTTACCTTTAATAAAAATCATTTCAATACAGGCATTGCTTTATTTATAACCGAATTTCAAGAAAGAGGTCTCTTAATTCGACTCTAGATAGTATAATAAAGTTTAGTAGACAAGTTTCTGCAGATATCTACATCATCTATACATGATAAAATAAAATCGTAGGAAAGTCAATTCTGTACATAGAACATTTTTGAAAAATAATACTTGGGCCGTGATCTACAATCGACATGAAAGCCAAAAATATAGTTTTTACAATTTTTGTCTGTTTGTCTGTATGTATGTTCGGGATAAACTCAGAAAGTACTAAATGGATTTACTTCAAATTGTGCACGAATATTACTTAGAGGTCGGGTCAACACATAGACTACCTATATTATATTATAACGAAATCATCTAGGGTGGGGGGAGGGGCTCAAGTTTAAATATTTTTAGTTTTTTGCTCATATCGCTAAAACGGTGCGTTGTAGAGAAAAAATGTCCGGTACATTATGAAAGCTCATTTTCCTACGTATTCCTTTTCAGTCGTTCATCTTCACTCCTTGCCTTGCTATGAGCTTTTATCTATCTTATCTACACAGATTTCGAGTGCCGTTTGATTAATATGCGGGGAGCTTTGGCACCGGTCATTTCTTCGGAGGGAGGGGATGCGCCCCCTCCCCCAATCGTCCGCCTTCCTTCTCCAGAAAATTTTGCTTTAAACAAAACGGTGTTGCGGCGTTATATTTATACTTTTTCAAGAACAAAGTTTAAAACTAAACTAAGCATACGGTTTTCGAATGTCATTTGATTTGGGGTGGGTTGCCCCCCCCCCCCCCCTCCCCATCATGAAACTATTGCTTATAACGATATGGTGCAGTCGTGGCGTTAGTATTGCGTCTTATTTCTCCTTTTTAGGAACAAACTAAGTCATCTTTACATATAATAAAATCGTAGGAAAGTCAATTCTGTACATTGAATATTTTTGAAAAATAACACTTGGGACGTGATCTACTATGCTTACGCAGACGAAGTCGCGGGCAACGGCTAGTTATACAATATACACTGCGAACAATTCTCATTACATCTAAACAAACAAGGGTCGATCTCGGGAGCATCTAGAAACTCCAAGTACCCGGCTTTAGCACAACTTGAATCTTCTAATTGGGCATAAACACCTTTTAGTAAACAACTTCACTTACATTCTATTTTAGAAAGTAAGTCTATGAAGATATTCCGTATACTAAGACAAGTTTTAGTATTCTGTTGTTGCAAAATATCGTGTTCATTTACTTCCCCAACAAATAATTAATATTGACACAAAAATATGCTATAAAGTTTTAAGACCTATACATACAACTGTATAGTTCTGTGACATACATTGTGGTATTGAATGAATGAAATATGAATGGATGAAGAACGATGCGTGTGAAGGGAAAGTTTATGATTAAGTACGATCAAAATGTGACTATGCCTTACACGACACCTGTGTAGATTCTAGCGCAATAATATATTAATTCTAGATATAATTAAAAGTTCGTCTAAGTTCTAACTCTATGTTAATCATACTTTGACTGTAAGTAAAGTAACCACTCCACGTTGACATAAAATGGACACAAGCAGTTACGAATTTGTAGAGATATTCGTACTAAATCGACAGTTTGTGCACATAGCTTCGTAATCATGGCTGTATATCCTAGCACAACGTTTACAAGGCAATCCATCTAGATACAACGTTCTAGAAAGTAATTAGAACATACAAGTAGGTAATCTCGCCTAACACGACCGATATTAATACCGTCAACACTCCGCTAAGCCCACGGGACCTACCTGTATGTAGACATGATTATTCTACAGGAAAACCGATATCTCAAGCTACTATAATATCTATTATGTAAGCCATAAAGCCTGGAATTGTATGCTACTTATTATCTTGACCCACTACTGTGCGGGAAGGTGTATGTTGAATTGAAATTGATCAAGACAAGATTCAAATTAATGCGAATAAATTACACACGTTACAGTCTGCGTATATAGATGATGAGCTATTTACCACGATATACATTATGTATTTTCTTTATCGAGCTAATGTTTCGAAAAACCATGAAGATTAGTTGTACCTAAATTAGGAATCAATTATCAGATATACGTAATGTTCCTAAGTTTCTAAGTAAAATGTTCGTAAGGCTATTGTTATTTGTAATTATTAATTTAAACGAAGCGTTTGACAGAAAATGACATAAGTACATACAATTGAGAAATCTCTTCCATTTTGAAAGTCGGGTTAAAATGTATTAAGCCTGTGTCAAAATCTTCATCAAATTAATGTTAAATTTTTCGTTACATGTCCCTAAATGTGGTCATTATACTTTAAAAAGAATAACATGAAAAAAAATTGGGTAAAAGCTGGTGATGTTAACAAAACTCTAACCCACCCGAAGAGTTAAGACCCCTAATCCATCATTATCTGTTTTTTTCAGATACACACCAGGCTTTGAACTTTTAACTCGTTAATTGTTTTCGGCCAACTGCACTACAGTTCAGAAACAGTTCCTGAACAGTTCGGTAACATTCGAGCGAGTTACAAACAGTGGGGAATCCGGTTATCGCGCTCAAGTGGGGGTTTCTGTTCCCATGTCCCCATTTGTTAAACCTAACATTTGGGTAAACGACAATTAGCTCCTTAGATGTTGCGTTGTAAAATTGAGCTTCATACTTTATCGAAGTTTAGGTAGACCTTCAGAACTGGAAACTCAAGCAATATAACCGCGACCGAAACTCCATAGTCGCTGGTCGTTCTTAGTTTTATAATAGAGGTAAACTTTCAGCTGTTATAAACGGCGAAAATCTGGCTGGCGCTGGCTATTGAGTTAATCTTACTAATATTATAAAGGCGAAAGTTTGTTTGGATGTATGGATGTATAGATGTATGGATGTGTGGATGTATGGATGTTTGTTACTCTTTCACGCAAAAACTACTGAACGGATTTTAATGAAACTTTACAATAATATAGCTTATACATCAGAATAACACATAGGCTTCAATTTTAACCGACTTTCAAAATGGGGGAGGTGTTATGTTAGTTTTCTTATGTTCAACGATTACTCCGCCGTTTGTTAACCGATTTTCAAAAATTTTCTTTTGGTATGTAGGGTATCATCCCAATTTGGTATTATATTCACAAAAGTGGTGATCAAAATCAAAATCAAAATCAAAAATATTTTTATTCGGAGTAATTTTTTTACAAAAACTTTACCGAACGTCGATACTACGGTGCCTACCACCGGTTCGGGAACTAACCCGGCGAGAAGAACCGGCGTAAGAAACTCGCACGGGACCATCTTTTACTAAAAGATGGAAAATTACAATTTAAAACATAATATAACAGTACAACACGGTCACATTAATGTACATTACATCCCGAGATGGATATCTTTACATTATATTAACCTGACGCACCACTGGAATGTACATGCAAGCATCGTAATGACGTCATCACCATGCGTCTAGTTAATTTGACTGTGTTATATAAAAACATTATGACTTAGAGCTATTTACAATAGGAATTATAAAAAAATATACTAGTAGCCTGTAAGAACCACCCTATTCCCAAGGTGTGTTGTCGTCGATGAAATCATTGATTTTATAATAAGCTTTAGTACACAAACGTTCTTTTACTACATTTTTAAATTTATTGATAGAGAGATTTTGAACGTTTTCTGGGATTCTATTGTACAGGCGTATACACTGGCCTTTAAAAGATTTGCGGACTTTGCTAAGTCTGATCACTGGTATTTCTAATCTGATGAAGGATCCATAAGTAATCGAGGGAACTCCTCAAAATTTATGGGGAAACATGTGGTGACTTCATCTTCGTGAGAAGTATTCTAAGCATATGCTACAAACAAGTAAGATTTTGCACCGAGGTATACCTGGTATACCGTGGTTCGGAAGGTGCTGAGAGAACTCCTGATTCTTTATAGATACAAGTTTGGGAGTTTCGGCGTTGTTTTAAGAACGGAAAGCATATGCTACTATGCAAATTACATTCATCATCATCATCATCACCACCATAATATTATACCATGCATCGTCCCATGATTATGAGCCTTTTCATAGTCTTTTAGATCGAGGCTCGAGTTTGTCAAGCGATAATTTAAAAAAATCTATACTTAATATTATAAACCTGAAGAGTATGTTTGCTTGAATGCGCTAATCTCAGGAACTACAGGTCCGATTTAAAAACTTATTTCAGATTTAGATATCTCATTTATCGAGTAAGGCTATAGGTTATATTATATTATCACGCTAAGACTAATACGACCGAAGAAACTCAGGAAAATGTGGTAAAAACGGGGAAAATATTAGAAAGGGTTTATCTCACGAACTACTGGAGCAATATTTGGCACTTATATAGAGTAGACCACGTGAAAAGAGTATTTATAGCTATTTTTATTCGAAAATGTACGGTTTCTGTGAATTTCCTAATTTACGCGGGCGAAGCCGCGCGGGACATCTAGTCTTAAAATATTTGCGTCTTTTTGTTGAAATATCATGGCCCTCTGCGAATTTCTTAGGCTAGTTCCAGCTTGGTTAGTTCGAAGACCAGTGAGGCATCATCAGCACGTAGATTCAACGTTGAAAATGCACATTGGTATAACATTTCAGAACCCACCATTACAAGTCAATCATCACTGATCGTATTTTATGAAAGTAAATTCTTTTTATACGCATGTGAATCACTGGTCTTGAAGTAATATTATGTGATTCGTTTTACAAAGCACGGCAAATGCTTAAATCATACAAATACATGAACATTGTTGAGATGATAAAAGTTATTTTGATATTAACGCTGATGATTCACTAAAAAACTTAACTCTAGTTAACAAGAACGAAATAAATTAATTACTTAATAACTAAAGAAGCAAAAGGTTGTAAAAAGTACTCGTTAATTAACATCTAATAATAGCTTGGCAGTTTCCAAGTTGTCTTACAATTTTTTACAACTTATTAAAACACTGTAATTTGTTTTGATTGTCCATTCCCTCGCTTCCTCGTCAAAGTTAATTACTTTGAGAATTTAACAGGAATATTAGAGAAAAATTAAATGAAAACTTTAAGTTTTCATGGCGTGCATTCTAGATAATTTTGTAAACAATATTCTGGCGTTTTTATCGGCGGAAAAATACAGATATTATTATTATTTTATAAAACAAGAGGGCAAACAAGCAAACGGGTCACCTGATGGAAAGCAACTACCGTCGCCCATGGACACTCGCAACATCAAAAGAGCTGCAGGTATGTTGCCGGCAAGTAGTCATTTCCGGACCAATACGACCTGCAAACCAGACACCTTCAGATTTGCAGGTCGTATTGGTCCGGAAATACTACTGGTGATAGTTCATTGCTGAGCTTTACAGTACGCGGCAGAAAGTAACGCGAAAAACGCACGGTGGAAGACTGCCACTCGTGTAGGTGATGGTTACTGGTTATGCAGCGTATAACTATTTAAGGTTCGATACCTTTGTCTGTCATTTACCTTTTCCAATGTGTTAGACAAAGAAAATAAGACCGTGCATAGTTGTTCCATGTAATTTTTTTAAAAACAATTTTAAAACAAGCACGAGGAACTATAGTTTGTGCGTTTTATGATGATATGCGTGACACATTATAATTGACAATAGTAGGGAAGTTACCTAAAAAAATTAATCGATAATTTAAAAATATCGAATCACTTCGTAAAGGAATTGCAATCGAAATTATCGATTTTGTACTGACGTTTCAGAGTGGCGCCGGCGATTTAAAATGGCCGCCCTTTTATCGATTTGATTTCGATTCAACAGAGTCAATCTCTATTGGCATAAGTTCCACTTCATGCATCTGACATTTTTCAAATATTTTCGTAACAATAATTTTCACTTATAATACCACAAGAGCTTCAAAATTATCGGATATTTCCCGATAGGTTCGTTGCAAACAAATGAAGGATTTATTTGTTTGCAGGGAACCTTGAGGGAAATGCCAGATAATTTTGAAGCTCGTGTGGTATTCGGGGGATTATTTTTCCGTCCCAAATGTCGGCCAATATAATTGCACCATGAGACACAATTGAATTCAACCTGTCAGTTTGACGTGTTTGTCTTTTATATATAGCAACTACCAGAGAAAATTTTCAAAAAATTATCAGTATAATACCATGTAGGTTGTACCACGTGACGTCGAATGGTGCAATTCTATTGGTCGATATTTGGGTCGGAAAAATAATCAGTATAATACCATGTAGGTTGTACCACGTGACGTCGAATGGTGCAATTCTATTGGTCGATATTTGGGTCGGAAAAATAATCACAGTTAAAATTTATGATTTTATATTAATAAGTTAGCATTTAGGAACTTTTTACCGACTTCCAAAAAGGAGGAAGTTATACGTACGGCTGTATGTATCTTTTTTTTTTTTTTGTATGTTCAACGATAACTCAGCCGTTTGTGATCCGATTTTCTAAATTATTTTTGTGTTGTATAGGGTTTAACTCAAATTTGGTACCATGTTCACAAAAATGGTGATCTGATGATGAGATCCTGGAGGAATCAAGGGGACTCCTTGAAATTTGTATGGAAACATATAGTGATTTAAATTTTTTCTGAAGCATTCGAGGTAAATGCTACCAAAAAGTAAGATTTCGCACCAGGTTATACCCTGGATCCGAAGGTACCCAACAGAACTTTTGAATCCTTATAGATACAGGTTCGGGGATTTCGACGTTATTTAAACAACTGAAAGCAAAAGCCAACACATCAATTTATTTGATCATCATCATCAAAATCATAATTATGCCATGGGCCATCACATTATGACCCAATTGTTGATGCTTTTCGTGATATTTTGCATCGAAACAGATGTTTTTGATGATTATTTCACTGTTTGTTTTTTTTTTTTTTTTTATGAAATAAGGGGGCAAACGAGCAAACGGGTCACCTGATGGAAAGCAACTTCCGTCGCCCATGGACACTCGCAGCATCAGAAGAGCTGCAGGTGCGTTGCCGGCCTTTTAAGAGGGAATAGGGTAATAGGGGAGGGTAGGGATGGGAAGGGAATAGGGGAGGGTAGGAAAGGGAATAGGGTAGGGGATTGAGCCTCCGGTAAACTCACTCACTCGGCGAAACACAGCACAAGCGCTGTTTCACGCCGGTTTTCTGTGAGAACGTGGTATTTCTCCGGTCGAGCCGGCCCATTCGTGCCGAAGCATGGCTCTCCCACGTATAAAACTACTAAAGTCTTCATTACTTTGAAGTCGGTACCAGTCCCAAAAGCTTCAGATATTCTGACATTGACTATACTAACGATAAAATTAGCTGGTACCGACTTCAAATAATGAAGACTGTAGTATGTACAGAAACAGTTAAGATTTAGACGAATTCTGAAAAAGGCACTATTATAGAGTAAGAGTTATTTAATACTTTTTAGTTCATAATATTATTATTGTTTTTACCTTGGAAGTCGGTTTTAATTTTTTGTTAAAAATAATCATTTTTATTCATTTACAATTATAGGAAACATTTGTTTTTGTAGATGATATATAATTTATTACATTTTGATTTTTTTTGTGTTCTTGTAAAAAAAACCCGTAGCAAGGAATATGAGAAGTGTCACCCATATGATCTTAAAACGCACAAACTATAAACACAAATAGTGTAATAATTTGGGACATGTTTTTGTGATGTCCTCCTAAAGTTATAATTAAATTGTCGAATTCTGAAATAAAAATGCCCTCACAAGGAGTCACTCGGTCATTTTAATGAGCTTTTAGTGTTTGAGCCCCGGCCCACGGCCCACGTGTAACAAGGATGAAGGATAAGGTTTTGTGTTCGCGCGTGTATAAACAAAGGTACTCGGTGGGCGGACAAAGGTCTACGGCTAGCAAATTATACAATACTAGATGAAACCCGTAACTCCGTTGTGCTAAAAACCGTTTATCAAGCGGGTACCGTACATTTTTCAAGACAAAAGTAGCTTATCTCCTTTCCTGGTACTGAGAGTATCCCCATGCTATAAATTTCAGCGAAATCGGTTCAGAGGGACGGACGGATAGACAGACAGACAGACACACTTTCGCATTTATAATATTAGTATGGACTATGGATGGATGGACCAGATGACACCCGCAGCATTGTTGCGCCGTACCGTTTTCGGGATAAAAAGTATTCCATGTCCTTACCAGGGATTCATTCATTTCAATTATCTCCATACCAAATTTCAGCAAAATCGGTTCAGCAACAATACACACTTTCGTATACACTAAAAGATTATAAAATCTTAATATTAAAAAAATCGCGTGTCGGGATTGTGCGCAAACTTCTCCAAAACGGCGCAATCAATTTTAATGAAATTTTGTATGTACGTTCGTTAGGCCTTAGAATGGGTTTTATCTGCTTTATATACTTAAGAAATAATTTATATGGCAAAACAACGTTTGCTGGGTCAGCTAGTATTAGTAAGGATGTGCGATTGGAAAACATCGAATACAATATAGAATTAGGTACGGTCTACTTAGTTTAGCGTTCGATAATTTCAACACGATTTTAAGAAAAAAATAAGAGGTGTCAGGGGATACCCGGATGGAAAGAAAGTTATTAAAAAAAAACTTTTTCCGTCTAGCTGCTGTTATTTCGCAACGTGCGATAAGGAACTTCGTTCCAAAAATACCCTACAGTTAAAGCCTACCTAGGAACGCGGTATCTTAAAACCCACACATTGACATTTAATCCTTTTAAATGTGTGGGTTTTTACATAATTAAATTCTCTTTTAGAAGATTTAGCAAAGGCTTCTAATAATAATAGCTTACCGAGTAAGTTAATAGTAAGATTTTTTTTCTAATTTTATCGGGCGACAAGAACAAAATGTTTCCATGGCGATGTCATTCTCGAATAAAAACATCCTTGTATCTCTATCGATTTCATAAAAACAGCAGCAATTGAATACATGAATGGATGAAAGTACTCTTTTTTTTAACCCTATTACTAAGACTTCGATGTCTGTCTGTCTGTCCATCTGTCTGTCCGTCTGTCTGTCCATCCGTCCGTCTGTCCGTCTGTCTGTCTGTCTCTAGGCTGTATCTCAAGATCGGCTATAGCTAGATCTCTGAAAAAACGGGACCTTATTACTAAGACTTCGATGTCTGTCTGTCTGTCCATCTGTCTGTCCGTATGTCTGTCCATCCGTCTGTCTGTCCGTCTGTCTGTCTGTCTCCAGGCTGTATCTCAAGATCGGCTATAGCTAGATCTCTGAAAAAACGGGACCTTATTACTAAGACTTCGATGTCTGTCTGTCTGTCCATCTGTCTGTCCGTCTGTCTGTCCATCCGTCTGTCTGTCCGTCTGTCTGTCCGTCTGTCTGTCTGTCTCCAGGCTGTATCTCAAGATCGGCTATAGCTAGATCTCTGAAAAAACGGGACCTTATTACTAAGACTTCGATGTCTGTCTGTCTGTCCGTCTGTCTGTCCGTCTGTCTGTCCGTCTGTCTGTCCGTCTGTCTGTCCGTCTGTCTGTCCGTCTGTCTGTCTGTCTCCAGGCTGTATCTCAAGATCGGCTATAGCTAGATCTCTGAAAAAACGGGACCTTATTACTAAGACTTCGATGTCTGTCTGTCCATCTGTCTGTCCGTCTGTCTGTCCATCCGTCTGTCTGTCCGTCTGTCTGTCTCCAGGCTGTATCTCAAGATCGGCTATAGCTAGATCTCTGAAAAAACGGGACCTTATTACTAAGACTACGATGTCTGTCTGTCTGTCCATCTGTCTGTCCGTCTGTCTGTCTTTCCGTCTGTCTGTCCATCTGTCTGTCTGTCCGTCTGCAGATTGTGTATATCTGTTGCCGCTATAATAACAAATACTAAAAACAAAATAAATTAAATATTTAAGGGGGGCTCCCATACAACAAACGTAATATTTTTGCTATTTTTTGCTCGATATCAATAATGGCAATTTAAATTAAAAGGCACAAACACATTTTTTACCTATTTTTGCTCTATAATGACTACGGAACCCTTCGTGTGCGAGTCCAACTCGCACTTGGCAGATTTTTTTCTTTTAATTTGATCAAACCTCGTAACTCACCTACTTCACCATCAAGCTATTTTTTTTTAATTTATTTATTTAATTCAGGCATCTTGGCCCATATTATAAATATCTTATAGACTAACATACATACAATTATACTAAAAACTAACACTAACACTAAAACACTAAACACGTATTGTCAGCGACGTGGGGCGCGACGTGTTCGGAAGTCGTCCTCGGAACCTCCTGTAGACGACTCCAATCGGCCAGAACTCCTTCTTCTCGAAGGTCGGTAGATGGTGCGTCGGGACTCTCACCACAAAGGAGCTAAAATTCACTTTGTGGCGGGACTCTAAGCGCTCGACCTTCATGACGAAGTGGGTAGACGAAGTAATATATCTAGTATTCTACTAGCTACACATGGAATCTACATTTTTCATTACAAATCATTTTCTTGGGGTCCAAGCCTCCATTTATGTAAAAATCGGCCAAGTGCGAGTCGGACTCGCACGCGAAGGGTTCCGTACCATTATAAAGCAAAATCAGACCAAAAATTGTGTTTTTTTGTATAGGAGCCCCCCTTAATTTTTTATTTTATTTTAATATTATTATTAAATATTAGAGTATATATAACTAAGAACTTTTAGAAAAAATCAAGTACCTACCTGTTGCCATTATTGATACAGACTATAGAGCAAAAAAAGCCAAAAAATCACGTCTGTTGTGTGGGAAAAGATCTGGGATATTAATTTTATTTTGTTTTTAGTATTTGTTGTTATAGCGGCAAACGAAACACACAATTTGTGAAAATTTCAGAAGTCTAGCTATAGCGGTTCTTGAGTTACAGCCTGGAGACAGACAAACGGACGGACGGACGGACGGACGGATGGACGGATGGACGGATGGACAGACAGACAGACAGACGGATAGACATCGATGTTTTAGTAATAGGGTCCCGTTTTTAACCTTTGGGTACGGAACCCTAAAAACGACAGTTTTCAAATTGTTAGTTACCCACAACAATCTACATCCACTCATGTATTCAATTTTAAAAGCGTTTGTCGCATGTACAAACAAAGTTATTGACTAGGGCTCGATCAGCTTCGAGACGAGGGACTGAGCTGAAAGAGTTTCGGAAAATTTGTACCTAATGGGCGAGATGTTGCCGCTTCAAACGCCTTTGATTTACTCCCAGCTCCTGTATACATTTCAATCGCTAATCCGCATTTCTTTTTCGAAATGACGTTTTACAGGTGATTTCACCAAAGATATTGAACTCGTTCACTGAACACTAATCCGGCTTGAAATATTATTACGTTTTAATATTTGTCATACGCATGTACTATACGTCAGTGCTTTAAACCTTGGACTCAAAAATGGTTCTCTTTATAAAATACTTTACTATTTTGATATCAATAATCTTCTATAGGCACTTGTGACCAAAAAAGCGAGAATACCTAATTATTCTCCTCATGTCTTATATTATTATGTGTGTGGGCATGTCCAAAGCCTCTAGTTTTGTTTTTATATTGCTAACGAGGTAACAGATATCGGCCAAATATATTTTAACGTTCATTTCGGATGGATAAATTATTACCTTGTTTACCGTGCGTCTTTTATTACATGGGATTTCTAAGAAATATAACTATTATTTTACCTTGTATAGTTCTTTCGTAGCTATACGATAGTTTAGTACTGAGATGAAGCCGCAAATATTACTTACTTACTTAATTATGTATTATAATTATTTCCAATAGTATAATACTCAACTATCAGGCAATTATTACCTTGTAGAACAATCTTACAAGGATTTTTAAAATGTAATGCTAAGTACTCACATGCGGTTTTATTCGATAGTTTTACTCCAAATCGAGTAGTAATTACTATGTGGACCGCAAAACTGACAGCTCGAAGGTTCGCATCGAGCCGGCTTGATGGAATTAAATATAATGCTAAATACTCACATACGGTTTTGCTCGATAGTTTTACTCCAAATCGAGCAATAACCACCGTGTGGACCGCCAAAACTGACAGCTCGAAGGCTCGCTTCGAGCCGGCTCGATGGAATTAAATATGTCAAATACATAATTGACAAATGACATCATTTCCTTCGATTCGGAGTAAAACTATCGAGCAAAACCGTATATGCGTACTTAGCATATCGATTTAGAATAAAACTATCGAGCAATGCTGAATGTGTGGACGAAATCCCGAGCCGCGGGTTTTGCTCGACGTTATCGCTCGATCGAGCCAAACCGTATGTGAGTACTTAGCATAAAGTTTTGAAATACAGTGTTAATATATTGTTATCCGAGTATCATTTTACATGTGGCCAAATTATGAATTATGGCGTCATTTTGTGTGATAGATGTTACATAATATTATATCTACCCCCGAATAACACAGCATTCATCCTTGTAGGTCTGTAGACTATGTTTATTATTTAATATTTATTATACCTACTACTTAAAACTGCTGAATCAATTCGGAAGAGGCATATAGTCTTTATGCCTGAAAAATATGCAATTCTTCTAAAGTCTAAAATAACCTCCTTCCAACGAATTAGCAGGCAACATCTATCTATGTTTCACATAATATAGTATTTTACTAGATGACGCCCGCAACTCCGTTGCGCCAAAAATCGTTTATCGTGCGGGAACCGTACATTTTTCTGGGGTAAAAAGTATATTTTGTCTTTTTCCAGCACTCAAAGTATCTCCATACCAAATTTCAGCAAAATCGGTTCAACGGTTTGGGCGTGAAGAGGTAACAGACAGAAAGATGCACTTTCGCATTTATAATATTAATTGTATGTTTCCTTGATTCTACAATATCATTGTTACTCAAATAAATAGTCTCTCAAGTATCGACTTAACACTGCCGGTGCACGTTTAACTGAGTTGCCGGATATGTCTCATTAGCGCGGTTTATCTTGAGACCCGGGACCAAAGACAAAGGAGATGTTTGCTGCCTGGTTACATACTTGAGTTTGTGTTATTGTACCATCCAGGAAATTGATTCCTAGGCAGTTGACAGACCATCGTCATTTGGTGGGATCATGTCAATTCAATGTTAACTAGCTATTTGACCGAGCTTGGCTCGGTATTCGGTAAAACACGAATAAAATGACATTTTATAAAAATGATTCCTAGCTAGATCGATTTATCGCCCCCGAAACCCCCTATGAACTAAATTTCATGAAAATCGTTGGAGCCGTTTCCGAGATTGCAATATATATATATACAAGAATTGACTTAAGTGAAGTTAGCAACCGAGTTCAAGGTAAATGATTTTTATGTACCTATGTCATTCGATTGTCATCGGAGTGTACCCGATTGTACCGCAATTAAAATCGTTTGTACCTCAATAGGGTAGAAATGGGGGGGTGGTAAAATTTGCTTAGCAACCGACATAAAGATACCGGAATTTCAATGATGCCATCTGGAAGAGTATCGTTTGTACCGGATTGTACCCGTTTTTAAAGTAATTTTTTTTTTATTTTACGAAAAAAAAAACAAAAAAAAAATTTCCCTAAAAATAAGGCTTTGTATGGAGTAGAAGGTAAGAAAGTATATAAAGCAGTTCAAATGTGTAAAAGAAGTTATTTTTTGAGGTAGATTCGTTCGGTCTTGACGAATTTTCCAATATCTTACTATAAAAGTCGGAGTTATATTTTGCAGTTTTTTTGTCGTTTGTACCTCGCTAAAACAGAATGATTATAAAAGAAGATACTATTCACTTTAAATTCACACAAAATGTTTTGAGGTACAAACGATTTTTCATATAGTAACAACGTCAGAAATTCGATCGGTCTTGACGAATTTTCCTATAACTTACTATAAAACTTTAAGTTAAATTTTGCAACTTTTATCGTTTGTACCTCGCCAAAACAGAAAGATTATTAAAGAAAATACTATTCACTTTATTTTAACATAACATTTTTTAAGGTACAAACGATTTTTCATATAGTAACAACGTCAGAGATTCGATTGGTCTTGACGAATTTTCGAATATCTTACTATAAAACTCGAAGTCAAATTTTGCAACTTATGTCGTTTGTACCTCGCCAAAACAGAAAAATTATTAAAAAAGATACTATTCACTTCATATTCACTCAAAATTTTTTGAGGTACAAACGATTTTTCATATAGTAACAACGTCAGAGATTCGATCGGTCTTGACGAATTTTCGAATATCTTACTATAAAACTCGGAGTCATATTTTGCAACTTTTATCGTTTGTACCTCGCCAAAACCGAAAGATTATAAAAGAAGATACTATTCACTTCATATTTACATAAAAACATTTTGAGGTACAAACGATTTTTCATATAGTAACAACGTCAGAGATTCGATCGGTCTTGACGACATTTCGAATATCTTACTATAAAACTCGGAGTCAAATTTTGCAACTTCTATCGTTTGTACCTCGCCAAAACCGAAAGATTATAAAAGAAGATACTATTCACTTTATATTTCCAAAAAAAATTTGAGGTACAAACGATTTTTCAAATAGTAATAACGTCAGAGATTCGATCGGTCTTGTCGAATTTTCGAATATCTTACTATAAAACTCGGAGTCAAATTTTGCAACTTTTATCGTTTGTACCTCACCAAAACTAAGAAATTATAAAAGTAGATATTATTCACTTCATATTTGTAAAAAAAATTTTGAGGTACAAACGATTTTTCATATAGTAACAACGTCAGAGATTCGATTGGTCTTGACGAATTTTCGAATATCTTACTATAAAACTCGAAGTCAAATTTTGCAACTTTTATCGTTTGTACCTCGCCAAAACTAAGAGATTATAAAAGTAGATATTATTCACTTCATATTTGTATAAAAAACTTTGAGGTACAAACGATTTTTCATATAGTAACAACGTCAGAGATTCGATTGGTCTTGACGAATTTTCGAATATCTTACTATAAAACTCGGAGTCAAATTTTGCAACTTTTATCGTTTGTACCTCGCCAAAACCGAAAGATTATAAAAGAAGATACTATTCAGTTCATTTTTACGCAAAAAAATTTGAGGTACAAACGATTTTTCATTTAGTAACAACGTCAGAGATTCTATCGGTCTTGACGACATTTCGAATATCTTACTATAAAACTCGGGGTCAAATTTTGCAACTTATGTCGTTTGTACCTCGCCAAAACAGAAAAATTATTAAAAAATATACTATTCACTTCATATTCAATCAAAAATTTTTGAGGTACAAACGATTTTTCATATAGTAACAACGTCAGAGATTCGATCGGTCTTGACGAATTTTCGAATATCTTACTATAAAACTCGAAGTCAAATTTTGCAACTTTTGTCGTTTGTACCTCGCCAAAACAGAAAGATTATAAAAGAAGATACTATTCACTTCATATTTACATAAAAAATTTTGAGGTACAAACGATTTTTCATATAGTTACAACGTCAGAGATTCGATCGGTCTTGATGACATTTCGAATATCTTACCATAAAACTCGGAGTCAAATTTTGCAACTTTTATCGTTTGTACCTCGCCAAAACCGAAAGATTATAAAAGAAGATACTATTCAGTTCATATTTCCAAAAAAAAATTTGAGGTACAAACGATTTTTCATATAGTAACAACGTCAGAGATTCGATTGGTCTTGACGAATTTTCGAATATCTTACTATAAAACTCGGAGTCAAATTTTGCAACTTTTATCGTTTGTACCTCGTCAAAACCGAAAGATTATAAAAGAAGATACTATTCAGTTCATTTTTACGCAAAAAATTTTGAGGTACAAACGATTTTTCATATAGTAACAACGTCAGAAATTCGATCGGTCTTGCCGAATTTTCCAATATCTTACTTTAAAAGTCAGAGTTAAATTTTGCAACTTTTATCGTTTGTACCTCGCCAAAATTGAAAGATTATAAAAGAAGATACTATTCAATTCATATTCACTCAAAATTTTTTGAGGCACAAACGAGTTTTCATATAGTAACAACGACAGAGATTCGATCGGTCTTGACGAATTTTCCAATATCTTACTATAAAACTCGGAGTAAAATTTTGCAACTTTTATCGTTTGTACCTCGCCAAAACCGAAAGATTATAAAAGAGGATTCTATTCACTTCATATTAACAAAAATAAATATATAGGTTAAAACGATTTTTCATATAGTAACAACGTCAGATATTCTATCGGTCTTGACGACATTTCGAATATCTTACTATAAAACTCGGAGTCAAATTTTGCAACTTTTATCGTTTGTACCTCGTCAAAACTGAAAGATTATAAAAGAAGATACTATTCACTTCATATTTCCAAAAAAAAATTTGAGGTACAAACGATTTTTCATATAGTAACAACGTCAGAGATTCGATTGGTCTTGACGAATTTTCGAATATCTTACTATAAAACTCGGAGTCAAATTTTGCAACTTTTATCGTTTGTACCTCGCAAAAACCGAAAGATTATAAAAGAAGATACTATTCAGTTCATTTTTACGCAAAAAATTTTGAGGTACAAACGATTTTTCATTTAGTAACAACGTCAGAGATTCGATCAGTCTTGACGAATTTTCGAATATCTTACTATAAAACTCGAAGTCAAATTTTGCAACTTATGTCGTTTGTACCTCGCCAAAACAGAAAAATTATTAAAAAAGATACTATTCACTTCATATTCACTCAAAATTTTTTGAGGTACAAACGATTTTTCATATAGTAACAACGTCAGAGATTCGATCGGTCTTGACGAATTTTCGAATATCTTACTATAAAACTCGGAGTCATATTTTGCAACTTTTATCGTTTGTACCTCGCCAAAACCGAAAGATTATAAAAGAAGATACTATTCACTTCATATTTACATAAAAACATTTTGAGGTACAAACGATTTTTCATATAGTAACAACGTCAGAGATTCGATCGGTCTTGACGACATTTCGAATATCTTACTATAAAACTCGGAGTCAAATTTTGCAACTTCTATCGTTTGTACCTCGCCAAAACCGAAAGATTATAAAAGAAGATACTATTCACTTTATATTTCCAAAAAAAATTTGAGATACAAACGATTTTTCAAATAGTAATAACGTCAGAGATTCGATCGGTCTTGTCGAATTTTCGAATATCTTACTATAAAACTCGGAGTCAAATTTTGCAACTTTTATCGTTTGTACCTCACCAAAACTAAGAAATTATAAAAGTAGATATTATTCACTTCATATTTGTAAAAAAAATTTTGAGGTACAAACGATTTTTCATATAGTAACAACGTCAGAGATTCGATTGGTCTTGACGAATTTTCGAATATCTTACTATAAAACTCGAAGTCAAATTTTGCAACTTTTATCGTTTGTACCTCGCCAAAACTAAGAGATTATAAAAGTAGATATTATTCACTTCATATTTGTATAAAAAATTTTGAGGTACAAACGATTTTTCATATAGTAACAACGTCAGAGATTCGATTGGTCTTGACGAATTTTCGAATATCTTACTATAAAACTCGGAGTCAAATTTTGCAACTTTTATCGTTTGTACCTCGCCAAAACCGAAAGATTATAAAAGAAGATACTATTCAGTTCATTTTTACGCAAAAAAATTTGAGGTGCAAACGATTTTTCATTTAGTAACAACGTCAGAGATTCTATCGGTCTTGACGACATTTCGAATATCTTACTATAAAACTCGGAGTCAAATTTTGCAACTTTTATCGTTTGTACCTCGTCAAAACTGAAAGATTATAAAAGAAGATACTATTCACTTCATATTTCCAAAAAAAAATTTGAGGTACAAACGATTTTTCATATAGTAACAACGTCAGAGATTCGATTGGTCTTGACGAATTTTCGAATATCTTACTATAAAACTCGGAGTCAAATTTTGCAACTTTTATCGTTTGTACCTCGCAAAAACCGAAAGATTATAAAAGAAGATACTATTCAATTCATTTTTACGCAAAAAATTTTGAGGTACAAACGATTTTTCATTTAGTAACAACGTCAGAGATTCGATCAGTCTTGACGAATTTTCGAATATCTTACTATAAAACTCAAAGTCAAATTTTGCAACTTATGTCGTTTGTACCTCGCCAAAACAGAAAAATTATTAAAAAAGATACTATTCACTTCATATTCACTCAAAATTTTTTGAGGTACAAACGATTTTTCATATAGTAACAACGTCAGAGATTCGATCGGTCTTGACGAATTTTCGAATATCTTACTATAAAACTCGGAGTCATATTTTGCAACTTTTATCGTTTGTACCTCGCCAAAACCGAAAGATTATAAAAGAAGATACTATTCACTTCATATTTACATAAAAACATTTTGAGGTACAAACGATTTTTCATATAGTAACAACGTCAGAGATTCGATCGGTCTTGACGACATTTCGAATATCTTACTATAAAACTCGGAGTCAAATTTTGCAACTTTTATCGTTTGTACCTCGCCAAAACCGAAAGATTATAAAAGAAGATACTATTCAGTTCATATTTCCAAAAAAAAATTTGAGGTACAAACGATTTTTCATATAGTAACAACGTCAGAGATTCGATTGGTCTTGACGAATTTTCGAATATCTTACTATAAAACTCGGAGTCAAATTTTGCAACTTTTATCGTTTGTACCTCGCCAAAACCGAAAGATTATAAAAGAAGATACTATTCAGTTCATTTTTACGCAAAAAATTTTGAGGTACAAACGATTTTTCATATAGTAACAACGTCAGAAATTCGATCGGTCTTGCCGAATTTTCCAATATCTTACTTTAAAAGTCAGAGTTAAATTTTGCAACTTTTATCGTTTGTACCTCGCCAAA
Source organism: Aricia agestis (assembly GCF_905147365.1). Lineage (NCBI taxonomy): Eukaryota > Metazoa > Arthropoda > Insecta > Lepidoptera > Lycaenidae > Aricia > Aricia agestis. Next base: position 658,999 of record NC_056413.1, read on the forward strand.
ATTGAAAGATTATAAAAGAGGATTCCATTCACTTCATATTAACAAAAATAAATATATAGGTTAAAACGATTTTTCATATAGTAACAACGTCAGATATTCTATCGGTCTTGACGACATTTCGAATATCTTACTATAAAACTCGGAGTCAAATTTTGCAACTTTTATCGTTTGTACCTCGTCAAAACTGAAAGATTATAAAAGAAGATACTATTCACTTCATATTTCCAAAAAAAAATTTGAGGTACAAACGATTTTTCATATAGTAACAACGTCAGAGATTCGATTGGTCTTGACGAATTTTCGAATATCTTACTATAAAACTCGGAGTCAAATTTTGCAACTTTTATCGTTTGTACCTCGCAAAAACCGAAAGATTATAAAAGAAGATACTATTCAGTTCATTTTTACGCAAAAAATTTTGAGGTACAAACGATTTTTCATTTAGTAACAACGTCAGAGATTCGATCAGTCTTGACGAATTTTCGAATATCTTACTATAAAACTCGAAGTCAAATTTTGCAACTTATGTCGTTTGTACCTCGCCAAAACAGAAAAATTATTAAAAAAGATACTATTCACTTCATATTCACTCAAAATTTTTTGAGGTACAAACGATTTTTCATATAGTAACAACGTCAGAGATTCGATCGGTCTTGACGAATTTTCGAATATCTTACTATAAAACTCGGAGTCATATTTTGCAACTTTTATCGTTTGTACCTCGCCAAAACCGAAAGATTATAAAAGAAGATACTATTCACTTCATATTTACATAAAAACAATTTGAGGTACAAACGATTTTTCATATAGTAACAACGTCAGAGATTCGATCGGTCTTGACGACATTTCGAATATCTTACTATAAAACTCGGAGTCAAATTTTGCAACTTCTATCGTTTGTACCTCGCCAAAACCGAAAGATTATAAAAGAAGATACTATTCACTTTATATTTCCAAAAAAAATTTGAGATACAAACGATTTTTCAAATAGTAATAACGTCAGAGATACGATCGGTCTTGTCGAATTTTCGAATATCTTACTATAAAACTCGGAGTCAAATTTTGCAACTTTTATCGTTTGTACCTCACCAAAACTAAGAAATTATAAAAGTAGATATTGTTCACTTCATATTTGTAAAAAAAATTTTGAGGTACAAACGATTTTTCATATAGTTACAACGTCAGAGATTCGATTGGTCTTGACGAATTTTCGAATATCTTACTATAAAACTCGAAGTCAAATTTTGCAACTTTTATCGTTTGTACCTCGCCAAAACTAAGAGATTATAAAAGTAGATATTATTCACTTCATATTTGTATAAAAAATTTTGAGGTACAAACGATTTTTCATATAGTAACAACGTCAGAGATTCGATTGGTCTTGACGAATTTTCGAATATCTTACTATAAAACTCGGAGTCAAATTTTGCAACTTTTATCGTTTGTACCTCGCCAAAACCGAAAGATTATAAAAGAAGATACTATTCAGTTCATTTTTACGCAAAAAAATTTGAGGTACAAACGATTTTTCATTTAGTAACAACGTCAGAGATTCTATCGGTCTTGACGACATTTCGAATATCTTACTATAAAACTCGGAGTCAAATTTTGCAACTTTTATCGTTTGTACCTCGTCAAAACTGAAAGATTATAAAAGAAGATACTATTCACTTCATATTTCCAAAAAAAAATTTGAGGTACAAACGATTTTTCATATAGTAACAACGTCAGAGATTCGATTGGTCTTGACGAATTTTCGAATATCTTACTATAAAACTCGGAGTCAAATTTTGCAACTTTTATCGTTTGTACCTCGCAAAAACCGAAAGATTATAAAAGAAGATACTATTCAATTCATTTTTACGCAAAAAATTTTGAGGTACAAACGATTTTTCATTTAGTAACAACGTCAGAGATTCGATCAGTCTTGACGAATTTTCGAATATCTTACTATAAAACTCAAAGTCAAATTTTGCAACTTATGTCGTTTGTACCTCGCCAAAACAGAAAAATTATTAAAAAAGATACTATTCACTTCATATTCACTCAAAATTTTTTGAGGTACAAACGATTTTTCATATAGTAACAACGTCAGAGATTCGATCGGTCTTGACGAATTTTCGAATATCTTACTATAAAACTCGGAGTCAAATTTTGCAACTTTTATCGTTTGTACCTCGCCAAAACCGAAAGATTATAAAAGAAGATACTATTCAGTTCATATTTCCAAAAAAAAATTTGAGGTACAAACGATTTTTCATATAGTAACAACGTCAGAGATTCGATTGGTCTTGACGAATTTTCGAATATCTTACTATAAAACTCGGAGTCAAATTTTGCAACTTTTATCGTTTGTACCTCGCCAAAACCGAAAGATTATAAAAGAAGATACTATTCAGTTCATTTTTACGCAAAAAATTTTGAGGTACAAACGATTTTTCATATAGTAACAACGTCAGAAATTCGATCGGTCTTGCCGAATTTTCCAATATCTTACTTTAAAAGTCAGAGTTAAATTTTGCAACTTTTATCGTTTGTACCTCGCCAAAATTGAAAGATTATAAAAGAAGATACTATTCAATTCATATTCACTCAAAATTTTTTGAGGCACAAACGAGTTTTCATATAGTAACAACGTCAGAGATTCGATCGGTCTTGACGAATTTTCCAATATCTTACTATAAAAGTCGGAGTTATATTTTGCGGTTTTTTTGTCGTTTGTACCTCGCCAAAACAGAAAGATTATAAAAGAAGATACTATTCACTTTAAATTCACACAAAATTTTTTGAGGTACAAACGATTTTTCATATAGTAACAACGTCAGAAATTCGATCGGTCTTGACGAATTTTCCTATAACTTACTATAAAACTCGGAGTAAAATTTTGCAACTTTTATCGTTTGTACCTCGCCAAAACCGAAAGATTATAAAAGAGGATTCTATTCACTTCATATTAACAAAAATAAATATATAGGTTAAAACGATTTTTCATATAGTAACAACGTCAGATATTCTATCGGTCTTGACGACATTTCGAATATCTTACTATAAAACTCGGAGTCAAATTTTGCAACTTTTATCGTTTGTACCTCGTCAAAACTGAAAGATTATAAAAGAAGATACTATTCACTTCATATTTCCAAAAAAAAATTTGAGGTACAAACGATTTTTCATATAGTAACAACGTCAGAGATTCGATTGGTCTTGACGAATTTTCGAATATCTTACTATAAAACTCGGAGTCAAATTTTGCAACTTTTATCGTTTGTACCTCGCCAAAACCGAAAGATTATAAAAGAAGATACTATTCAGTTCATTTTTACGCAAAAAATTTTGAGGTACAAACGATTTTTCATTTAGTAACAACGTCAGAGATTCGATCAGTCTTGACGAATTTTCGAATATCTTACTATAAAACTCGAAGTCAAATTTTGCAACTTATGTCGTTTGTACCTCGCCAAAACAGAAAAATTATTAAAAAAGATACTATTCACTTTATATTTCCAAAAAAAAATTTGAGGTACAAACGATTTTTCAAATAGTAATAACGTCAGAGATTCGATCGGTCTTGATGAATTTTCGAATATCTTACTATAAAACTCGGAGTCAAATTTTGCAACTTTTATCGTTTGTACCTCGCCAAAACTAAGAAATTATAAAAGAAGATATTATTCACTTCATATTTGTATAAAAAATTTTGAGGTACAAACGATTTTTCATATAGTAACAACGTCAGAGATTCGATTGGTCTTGACGAATTTTCGAATATCTTACTATAAAACTCGGAGTCAAATTTTGCAACTTTTATGGTTTGTACCTCGCCAAAACCAAAAGATTATAAAAGAAGATACTATTCAGTTCATTTTTACTCAAAAAATTTTGAGGTACAAACGATTTTTCATTTAGTAACAACGTCAGAGATTCGATCGGTCTTGACGACATTTCGAATATCTTACTATAAAACTCGGAGTCAAATTTTGCAACTTTTATCGTTTGTACCTCGCCAAAACTAAGAAATTATAAAAGTAGATATTATTCACTTCATATTTGTATAAAAAATTTTGAGGTACAAACGATTTTTCATATAGTAACAACGTCAGAGATTCGATTGGTCTTGACGAATTTTCGAATATCTTACTATAAAACTCGGAGTCAAATTTTGCAACTTTTATCGTTTGTACCTCGCCAAAACCGAAAGATTATAAAAGAAGATACTATTCAATTCATTTTTACGCAAAAAATTTTGAGGTACAAACGATTTTTCATATAGAAATAACGTCAGAGATTGGATCGGTCTTGACGACATTTCGAATATCTTACTATAAAACTCGGAGTCAAATTTTGCAACTTTTGTCGTTTGTACCTAGCCAAAATAGAAAAATTATTAAAAAAGATACTATTCACTTCATATTCACTCAAAATTTTTTGAGGTACAAACGATTTTTCATATAGTAACAACGTCAGAGATTCGATCGGTCTTGACGAATTTTCGAATATCTTACTATAAAACTCGGAGTCATATTTTGTAACTTTTATCGTTTGTACCTCGCTAAAACCGAAAGATTATAAAAGAAGATACTATTCAGTTCATTTTTACTCAAAAAATTTTGAGGTACAAACGATTTTTCATTTAGTAACAACGTCAGAGATTCGATCGGTCTTGACGACATTTCGAATATCTTACTATAAAACTCGGAGTCAAATTTTGCAACTTTTATCGTTTGTACCTCGCCAAAACTAAGAAATTATAAAAGTAGATACTATTCACTTCATATTTACATAAAAAATTTTGAGGTACAAACGATTTTTCATATAGTAACAACGTCAGAGATTCTATCGGTCTTGACGACATTTCGAATATCTTACTTTAAAAATCGTTTGTACCTCAAAATTTTTTATAGTAAGATATTCGAAAATTCGTCAAGACCAATCGAATCTCTGACGTTGTTACTATATGAAAAATAGTTTGTACCTCAAAATTTTTTATACAAATATGAAGTGAATAATATCTACTTTTATAATCTCTTAGTTTTGGCGAGGTACAAACGATAAAAGTTGCAAAATTTGACTTCGAGTTTTATAGTAAGATATTCGAAAATTCGTCAAGACTGATCGAATCTCTGACGTTGTTACTAAATGAAAAATCGTTTGTACCTCAAAATTTTTTGCGTAAAAATGAACTGAATAGTATCTTCTTTTATAATCTTTCGGTTTTGGCGAGGTAGAAACGATAAAAGTTGCAAAATTTGACTCCGAGTTTTATAGTAAGATATTCGAAATGTCGTCAAGACCGATCGAATCTCTGACGTTGTTACTATATGAAAAATCGTTTGTACCTCAAAATTTTTTATGTAAATATAAAGTGAATAGTATCTTCTTTTATAATCTTTCGGTTTTGGCGAGGTACAAACGATAAAAGTTGCAAAATTTGACTCCGAGTTTTATAGTAAGATATTTGAAATGTCGTCAAGACCAATCGAATCTCTGACGTTGTTAATATATGAAAAATCGTTTGTACCTCAAAATTTTTTATGTAAATATAAAGTGAATAGTATCTTCTTTTATAATCTTTCGGTTTTGGCGAGGTACAAACGATAAAAGTTGCAAAATTTGACTTCGAGTTTTATAGTAAGATATTCGAAAATTCGTCAAGACTGATCGAATCTCTGACGTTGTTACTAAATGAAAAATCGTTTGTACCTCAAAATTTTTTGCGTAAAAATGAACTGAATAGTATCTTCTTTTATAATCTTTCGGTTTTGGCGAGGTATAAACGATAAAAGTTGCAAAATTTGACTCCGAGTTTTATAGTAAGATATTCGAAAATTCGTCAAGACCAATCGAATCTCTGACGTTGTTACTATATGAAAAATCGTTTGTACCTCAAAATTTTTTATACAAATATGAAGTGAATAATATCTACTTTTATAATCTCTTAGTTTTGGCGAGGTACAAACGATAAAAGTTGCAAAATTTGACTTCGAGTTTTATAGTAAGATATTCGAAAATTCGTCAAGACTGATCGAATCTCTGACGTTGTTACTAAATGAAAAATCGTTTGTACCTCAAAATTTTTTGCGTAAAAATGAACTGAATAGTATCTTCTTTTATAATCTTTCGGTTTTGGCGAGGTACAAACGATAAAAGTTGCAAAATTTGACTTCGAGTTTTATAGTAAGATATTCGAAAATTCGTCAAGACTGATCGAATCTCTGACGTTGTTACTAAATGAAAACTCGTTTGTAACTCAAAAATTTTTGCATAAAAATGAACTGAATAGTATCTTCTTTTATAATCTTACGGTTTTGGCGAGGTACAAACGATAAAAGTTGCAAAATTTGACTCCGAGTTATAAAACTCGATAGTAAGATATTCGAAAATTCGTCAAGACCAATCGAATCTCTGACGTTGTAACTAAATGAAAAATCGTTTGTACCTCAAAATTTTTTATGTAAAAATGAACTGAATAGTATCTTCTTTTATAATATTTCTGTTTTGGCGAGGTACAAACGACAAAAGTTGCAAAATTTGACTCCGAGTTTTATAGTAAGATATTCGAAAATTCGTCAAGACCGATCGAATCTCTGACGTTATTACTATTTGAAAAATCGTTTGTACCTCAAATTTTTTTTTGGAAATATTAAGTGAATAGTTTCTTCTTTAATAATCTTTCGGTTTTGGCGAGGTACAAACGATAAAAGTTGCAAAATTTGACTCCGAGTTTTATAGTAAGATATTCGAAATGTCGTCAAGACCGATAGAATATCTGACGTTGTTACTATATGAAAAATCGTTTTAACCTATAATTTTTTTTTGTTTATTTGAAGTGAATAGAATCTTCTTTTATAATCTTTCGGTTTTGGCGAGGTACAAACGATAAAAGTTGCAAAATTTTACTCCGAGTTTTATAGTAAGATATTGGAAAATTCGTTAAGACCGATCGAATCTCTGACGTTATTACTATATGAAAAATCGTTTGTACCTCAAAAAATTTTGAGTGAATATGAAGTGAATAGTATCTTTTTTAATCATTTTTCTGTTTTGGCGAGGTACAAACGACAAAAGTTGCAAAATTTGACTCCGAGTTTTATAGTAAGATATTCGAAAATTCGTCAATACCGATCGAATCTCTGACGTTGTTACTACATGAAAAATCGTTTGTACCTCAAAATTTTTTGTGTAAAAATAAACTGAATAGTATCTTCTTTTATAATCTTTCGGTTTTGGCGAGGTACAAACGATAAAAGTTGCAAAATTTGACTCCGAGTTTTATAGTAAGATATTCGAAAATTCGTCAAGACCGATCAAATCTCTGACGTTGTTACTATATGAAAAATCGTTTGTACCTCAAAATTTTTTATGTAAATATGAAGTGAATAGTATCTTCTTTTATAATCTTTCGGTTTTGGCGAGGTACAAAAGATAAAAGTTGTAAAATATGACTCCGAGTTTTATAGTAAGATATTCGAAAATTCGTCAAGACCGATCGAATCTCTGACGTTGTTACTATATGAAAAATCGTTTGTTCCTCAAAAAATTTTGAGTGAATATGAAGTGAATAGTATCTTCTTTAATAATTTTTCTGTTTTGGCGAGGTACAAACGACAAAAGTTGCTAAATTTGACTCCGAGTTTTATAGTAAGATATTCGAAAATTCGTCAAGACCAATCGAATCTCTGACGTTGTTACTATATGAAAAATCGTTTGTACCTCAAAATTTTTTATACAAATATGAAGTGAATAATATCTACTTTTATAATTTCTTAGTTTTGGCGAGGTACAAACGATAAAAGTTGCAAAATTTGACTCCGAGTTTTATAGTAAGATATTCGAAATGTCGTCAAGACCGATCGAATCTCTGACGTTGTTACTAAATGAAAAATCGTTTGTACCTCAAAATTTTTTGAGTAAAAATGAACTGAATAGTATCTTCTTTTATAATCTTTTGGTTTTGGCGAGGTACAAACCATAAAAGTTGCAAAATTTGACTCCGAGTTTTATAGTAAGATATTCGAAAATTCGTCAAGACCAATCGAATCTCTGACGTTGTTACTATATGAAAAATCGTTTGTACCTCAAAATTTTTTATACAAATATGAAGTGAATAATATCTTCTTTTATAATTTCTTAGTTTTGGCGAGGTACAAACGATAAAAGTTGCAAAATTTGACTCCGAGTTTTATAGTAAGATATTCGAAAATTCATCAAGACCGATCGAATCTCTGACGTTATTACTATTTGAAAAATCGTTTGTACCTCAAATTTTTTTTTGGAAATATAAAGTGAATAGTATCTTTTTTAATAATTTTTCTGTTTTGGCGAGGTACAAACGACATAAGTTGCAAAATTTGACTTCGAGTTTTATAGTAAGATATTCGAAAATTCGTCAAGACTGATCGAATCTCTGACGTTGTTACTAAATGAAAAATCGTTTGTACCTCAAAATTTTTTGCGTAAAAATGAACTGAATAGTATCTTCTTTTATAATCTTTCGGTTTTGGCGAGGTACAAACGATAAAAGTTGCAAAATTTGACTCCGAGTTTTATAGTAAGATATTCGAAAATTCGTCAAGACCAATCGAATCTCTGACGTTGTTACTATATGAAAAATCGTTTGTACCTCAAAATTTTTTATACAAATATGAAGTGAATAATATCTACTTTTATAATCTCTTAGTTTTGGCGAGGTACAAACGATAAAAGTTGCAAAATTTGACTTCGAGTTTTATAGTAAGATATTCGAAAATTCGTCAAGACCAATCGAATCTCTGACGTTGTTACTATATGAAAAATCGTTTGTACCTCAAAATTTTTTTTACAAATATGAAGTGAATAATATCTACTTTTATAATTTCTTAGTTTTGGTGAGGTACAAACGATAAAAGTTGCAAAATTTGACTCCGAGTTTTATAGTAAGATATTCGAAAATTCGACAAGACCGATCGAATCTCTGACGTTATTACTATTTGAAAAATCGTTTGTATCTCAAATTTTTTTTGGAAATATAAAGTGAATAGTATCTTCTTTTATAATCTTTCGGTTTTGGCGAGGTACAAACGATAGAAGTTGCAAAATTTGACTCCGAGTTTTATAGTAAGATATTCGAAATGTCGTCAAGACCGATCGAATCTCTGACGTTGTTACTATATGAAAAATCGTTTGTACCTCAAAATGTTTTTATGTAAATATGAAGTGAATAGTATCTTCTTTTATAATCTTTCGGTTTTGGCGAGGTACAAACGATAAAAGTTGCAAAATATGACTCCGAGTTTTATAGTAAGATATTCGAAAATTCGTCAAGACCGATCGAATCTCTGACGTTGTTACTATATGAAAAATCGTTTGTACCTCAAAAAATTTTGAGTGAATATGAAGTGAATAGTATCTTTTTTAATAATTTTTCTGTTTTGGCGAGGTACAAACGACATAAGTTGCAAAATTTGACTTCGAGTTTTATAGTAAGATATTCGAAAATTCGTCAAGACTGATCGAATCTCTGACGTTGTTACTAAATGAAAAATCGTTTGTACCTCAAAATTTTTTGCGTAAAAATGAACTGAATAGTATCTTCTTTTATAATCTTTCGGTTTTTGCGAGGTACAAACGATAAAAGTTGCAAAATTTGACTCCGAGTTTTATAGTAAGATATTCGAAAATTCGTCAAGACCAATCGAATCTCTGACGTTGTTACTATATGAAAAATCGTTTGTACCTCAAATTTTTTTTTGGAAATATGAAGTGAATAGTATCTTCTTTTATAATCTTTCAGTTTTGACGAGGTACAAACGATAAAAGTTGCAAAATTTGACTCCGAGTTTTATAGTAAGATATTCGAAATGTCGTCAAGACCGATAGAATATCTGACGTTGTTACTATATGAAAAATCGTTTTAACCTATATATTTATTTTTGTTAATATGAAGTGAATAGAATCCTCTTTTATAATCTTTCGGTTTTGGCGAGGTACAAACGATAAAAGTTGCAAAATTTTACTCCGAGTTTTATAGTAAGATATTGGAAAATTCGTCAAGACCGATCGAATCTCTGTCGTTGTTACTATATGAAAACTCGTTTGTGCCTCAAAAAATTTTGAGTGAATATGAATTGAATAGTATCTTCTTTTATAATCTTTCAATTTTGGCGAGGTACAAACGATAAAAGTTGCAAAATTTAACTCTGACTTTTAAAGTAAGATATTGGAAAATTCGGCAAGACCGATCGAATTTCTGACGTTGTTACTATATGAAAAATCGTTTGTACCTCAAAATTTTTTGCGTAAAAATGAACTGAATAGTATCTTCTTTTATAATCTTTCGGTTTTGGCGAGGTACAAACGATAAAAGTTGCAAAATTTGACTCCGAGTTTTATAGTAAGATATTCGAAAATTCGTCAAGACCAATCGAATCTCTGACGTTGTTACTATATGAAAAATCGTTTGTACCTCAAATTTTTTTTTGGAAATATGAACTGAATAGTATCTTCTTTTATAATCTTTCGGTTTTGGCGAGGTACAAACGATAAAAGTTGCAAAATTTGACTCCGAGTTTTATGGTAAGATATTCGAAATGTCATCAAGACCGATCGAATCTCTGACGTTGTAACTATATGAAAAATCGTTTGTACCTCAAAATTTTTTATGTAAATATGAAGTGAATAGTATCTTCTTTTATAATCTTTCTGTTTTGGCGAGGTACAAACGACAAAAGTTGCAAAATTTGACTTCGAGTTTTATAGTAAGATATTCGAAAATTCGTCAAGACCGATCGAATCTCTGACGTTGTTACTATATGAAAAATCGTTTGTACCTCAAAAATTTTTGATTGAATATGAAGTGAATAGTATATTTTTTAATAATTTTTCTGTTTTGGCGAGGTACAAACGACATAAGTTGCAAAATTTGACCCCGAGTTTTATAGTAAGATATTCGAAATGTCGTCAAGACCGATAGAATCTCTGACGTTGTTACTAAATGAAAAATCGTTTGTACCTCAAATTTTTTTGCGTAAAAATGAACTGAATAGTATCTTCTTTTATAATCTTTCGGTTTTGGCGAGGTACAAACGATAAAAGTTGCAAAATTTGACTCCGAGTTTTATAGTAAGATATTCGAAAATTCGTCAAGACCAATCGAATCTCTGACGTTGTTACTATATGAAAAATCGTTTGTACCTCAAAGTTTTTTATACAAATATGAAGTGAATAATATCTACTTTTATAATCTCTTAGTTTTGGCGAGGTACAAACGATAAAAGTTGCAAAATTTGACTTCGAGTTTTATAGTAAGATATTCGAAAATTCGTCAAGACCAATCGAATCTCTGACGTTGTTACTATATGAAAAATCGTTTGTACCTCAAAATTTTTTTTACAAATATGAAGTGAATAATATCTACTTTTATAATTTCTTAGTTTTGGTGAGGTACAAACGATAAAAGTTGCAAAATTTGACTCCGAGTTTTATAGTAAGATATTCGAAAATTCGACAAGACCGATCGAATCTCTGACGTTATTACTATTTGAAAAATCGTTTGTACCTCAAATTTTTTTTGGAAATATAAAGTGAATAGTATCTTCTTTTATAATCTTTCGGTTTTGGCGAGGTACAAACGATAGAAGTTGCAAAATTTGACTCCGAGTTTTATAGTAAGATATTCGAAATGTCGTCAAGACCGATCGAATCTCTGACGTTGTTACTATATGAAAAATCGTTTGTACCTCAAAATGTTTTTATGTAAATATGAAGTGAATAGTATCTTCTTTTATAATCTTTCGGTTTTGGCGAGGTACAAACGATAAAAGTTGCAAAATATGACTCCGAGTTTTATAGTAAGATATTCGAAAATTCGTCAAGACCGATCGAATCTCTGACGTTGTTACTATATGAAAAATCGTTTGTACCTCAAAAAATTTTGAGTGAATATGAAGTGAATAGTATCTTTTTTAATAATTTTTCTGTTTTGGCGAGGTACAAACGACATAAGTTGCAAAATTTGACTTCGAGTTTTATAGTAAGATATTCGAAAATTCGTCAAGACTGATCGAATCTCTGACGTTGTTACTAAATGAAAAATCGTTTGTACCTCAAAATTTTTTGCGTAAAAATGAACTGAATAGTATCTTCTTTTATAATCTTTCGGTTTTTGCGAGGTACAAACGATAAAAGTTGCAAAATTTGACTCCGAGTTTTATAGTAAGATATTCGAAAATTCGTCAAGACCAATCGAATCTCTGACGTTGTTACTATATGAAAAATCGTTTGTACCTCAAATTTTTTTTTGGAAATATGAAGTGAATAGTATCTTCTTTTATAATCTTTCAGTTTTGACGAGGTACAAACGATAAAAGTTGCAAAATTTGACTCCGAGTTTTATAGTAAGATATTCGAAATGTCGTCAAGACCGATAGAATATCTGACGTTGTTACTATATGAAAAATCGTTTTAACCTATATATTTATTTTTGTTAATATGAAGTGAATAGAATCCTCTTTTATAATCTTTCGGTTTTGGCGAGGTACAAACGATAAAAGTTGCAAAATTTTACTCCGAGTTTTATAGTAAGTTATAGGAAAATTCGTCAAGACCGATCGAATTTCTGACGTTGTTACTATATGAAAAATCGTTTGTACCTCAAAAAATTTTGTGTGAATTTAAAGTGAATAGTATCTTCTTTTATAATCTTTCTGTTTTGGCGAGGTACAAACGACAAAAAAACCGCAAAATATAACTCCGACTTTTATAGTAAGATATTGGAAAATTCGTCAAGACCGATCGAATCTCTGACGTTGTTACTATATGAAAACTCGTTTGTGCCTCAAAAAATTTTGAGTGAATATGAATTGAATAGTATCTTCTTTTATAATCTTTCAATTTTGGCGAGGTACAAACGATAAAAGTTGCAAAATTTAACTCTGACTTTTAAAGTAAGATATTGGAAAATTCGGCAAGACCGATCGAATTTCTGACGTTGTTACTATATGAAAAATCGTTTGTACCTCAAAATTTTTTGCGTAAAAATGAACTGAATAGTATCTTCTTTTATAATCTTTCGGTTTTGGCGAGGTACAAACGATAAAAGTTGCAAAATTTGACTCCGAGTTTTATAGTAAGATATTCGAAAATTCGTCAAGACCAATCGAATCTCTGACGTTGTTACTATATGAAAAATCGTTTGTACCTCAAATTTTTTTTTGGAAATATGAACTGAATAGTATCTTCTTTTATAATCTTTCGGTTTTGGCGAGGTACAAACGATAAAAGTTGCAAAATTTGACTCCGAGTTTTATAGTAAGATATTCGAAATGTCGTCAAGACCGATCGAATCTCTGACGTTGTTACTATATGAAAAATCGTTTGTACCTCAAAATTTTTTATGTAAATATGAAGTGAATAGTATCTTCTTTTATAATCTTTCTGTTTTGGCGAGGTACAAACGACAAAAGTTGCAAAATTTGACTTCGAGTTTTATAGTAAGATATTCGAAAATTCGTCAAGACCGATCGAATCTCTGACGTTGTTACTATATGAAAAATCGTTTGTACCTCAAAAATTTTTGATTGAATATGAAGTGAATAGTATATTTTTTAATAATTTTTCTGTTTTGGCGAGGTACAAACGACATAAGTTGCAAAATTTGACTTCGAGTTTTATAGTAAGATATTCGAAAATTCGTCAAGACTGATTGAATCTCTGACGTTGTTACTAAATGAAAAATCGTTTGTACCTCAAAATTTTTTGCGTAAAAATGAACTGAATAGTATCTTCTTTTATAATCTTTCAGTTTTGGCGAGGTACAAACGATAAAAGTTGCAAAATTTAACTTAAAGTTTTATAGTAAGTTATAGGAAAATTCGTCAAGACCGATCGAATTTCTGACGTTGTTACTATATGAAAAATCGTTTGTACCTCAAAAAATTTTGTGTGAATTTAAAGTGAATAGTATCTTCTTTTATAATCTTTCTGTTTTGGCGAGGTACAAACGACAAAAAAACTGCAAAATATAACTCCGACTTTTATAGTAAGATATTGGAAAATTCGTCAAGTCCGAACGAATCTACCTCAAAAAATAACTTCTTTTACACATTTGAACTGCTTTATATACTTTCTTTCCTTCTACTAGATACAAAGCCTTATTTTTAGGGAATTTTTTTTTTGTATTTTTTTTTCGTAAAATAAAAAAAAAATTAACTTTAAAAACGGGTACAATCCGGTACAAACGATACTCTTCCAGATGGCATCATTGAAATTTCGGTATCTTTATGTCGGTTGCTAAGCAAATTTTACCACCCCCCCATTTCTACCCTATTGAGGTACAAACGATTTTAATTGCGGTACAATCGGGTACACTCCGGGTACAATCGAATGACATATATAAAAATCATTTACCTTGAACTCGGTTGCTAACTTCACATAGGTCAAGAATTGCTCGTTTAAAGATATAAGATTGTGCTCTGTCGCCTGTCGGCTGGGTTTGACGTAACGCGACCTACGTAGTTTGGTCATCCCCATCTGCCTAGGAATCAACTTCTCTTATAGTACAAATAAATAAAAATGTTTATAAGGATTACATCTCATAAAGTGTTAAGGCTCGCACACATAATATGACGGCGCGCAGCGAGGCGACCCTGTATAGTTGACACCAAGTGGCGTATTTGTAAAAGGCTTTTTATGTCAAAATATTCATTTACAGTGAAGATAAAATTCGTCTCTGAGTGCGCCAGTTAGGTAACACAGGCTGATTTTCCTGTCACGTTGACCGCTCGCTGACCGTCGGCGCCGATACCGAAATGTATGAAACATCAGCGCAGACCGCTACGCATTATTCAAAAACGTTTCCTACAATTTCATACCTCTCGCGATATCAGCGCCGAACGACGGTGCGCGTGCAGTCAGCCGCTGACTGTCAGCGTGACAGGAAAATTTGCCTTAAGTGTTGCTAGAACGTGTTTCAAGAAGTACCTACATTCCCTATAAGACTACTTAGTTATAATTTTACAGACCTTAAAAAGTTTGGTAACTCATTAAAAACATCTTTTTAAATTTTAATTGTACAATTTGCAAAGTAAAGAAAAATTAAGAGTAATTACATATACCGTATTTTGTTACCTTTTACTTTTATAACAAAATGTGGAGCTTAATCCCCAACTATGTATGTGAAGACTGTAGAAGAAATAATTTGGGTGTTAATTTACTTACAGCATCGGGACAAACCAGCGGCAAAACCTATTTCAAAGGCACATAAAATGAAGTTAAATACTCTACCGAAGACTTTACCTAGATGTTTGTTTAGGCGAAACGTCAATTAGACTGAACAAACACGTCAAAACGCTCCCGAAAATGTACAGTTATAAGCTCGCAACAGACGGTAATGATTAAACTGCACAGTTTGAACTTACACAGAGTGTAATAAAACTAAGTGATAACATTGAACTATTAATATGAGTGATAATACTTTTAAGGCGTGTACCGATCCCCTGTTTAGAGTTCACTATTAAAAGCTATTTTTATAGTGAACTCTATACAGGGGATCGGCACTGAAGGAGTAACGTTTTTACTTTTGTATGGGAATTCATGACGCCGGGGAGCTACAAATCACAAAAAAATTATCATTCAGCGCTGCTACTTTCACAGTGAACTCTTTATAAGGGACACATACACACACAGTTTTGTTATACCCTGTAGTAGCCATAGATAGAGTTCTACAATATCTTCTTCCTAGATCGCCATGGATTAAGGGTTTTAACTTAGCTTTAATGTAACTTCAAGTCTCTCTTTATCCCTAACGAACCCAAACTTTTGTACTTAACAGACTTTTTTAATATAATAACTTAAAACAAAAAATTGAGTGAGATGGAGTTTTAAATAAATAAAATAAAGTACGTTTATTTTCAGCTTTTCACAACTTGTCACTTTTCACCAAACTGCGTTTGATTTCTTCTCGGCATTTTATCAGAATATCATTTAATACTTCAATTACGAGTATAAAGAGATTCGATAATTGAACCATATCAACATTAATAATTAATATTTTGTTGTAAGGTTATTTAGCGGAATTGACTCGCAGGTTTATGGCGATACCGGCAATTGTCATAAATCACATTTCGGCGAAAATTAATATATTATACCAATATAATAGTATGTGTATAATATTATTATATAGTACCTACGGCAACCGCAACTCCGTTGCGTCAAAATTCATTTATCACGCGGAAACCATACATTTTTCCGGGATAAAAAGTATCCTATGCCCTTTCCCAGGACTCAAATTATCTCCATGCCAAATATAGCAAAATCGGTTCCACGTTTTAGGTGAAGAGGTGACAGACAGACAGACACACTTTCGTATTTTTAATATTAGTATGGATATGGATTATTTAAATGAAGCTATGTTCACTGTGACGGAACTGTGTAGTTCCATCGTTGCGTATGCAGCAGGTAGGGAAATTCCATATGTGACTGACTCTACATTTGATACGACTTGCGTTTTATTTTATCATATATTATGGTTACTATCATGTTGTTAGTACCAATTTTAAGATGGCTTTGTAGCAGATAAAACAAGTTAACTTAATATGTAGAAAAAATGGTATACACTGTTGTTTTCAAATAGCATTTATTTAGTCAAACATAAACGTGACCGACACTACATGCAAAAAAAAAATCGTTTCCGAGAGTGTTTGTAAACACCAATAATCTTCCTCTCTGTGTGCTAAATAACTCTACTTTGTATTTTTATCGAAAGTGTATGAAACAAACTATTATAAAATGGTTACCTATAACCTGTAAGTTATTTTCAATTTCTTTTGCTAATAAAATAATATTTATTAGCAAAAGAAATTGTGACCGACACTTCAGCCCAAAACGTGACCGACACTACACTCACTTTGTGCAGGTAAAAGTCGATAGTTTTACATTAAACTTTAAAATTTATGTATCTCAGCACGTACAGTACAAAGTCTAAAAGTATATAAAAGCTAATCAGTAATTAGTTAATTCATTTTAATGCTTTTTTTTAACTTAAACGTCGCAAAAACGAAATCACTAATAATAAGTCAAAAAATAACTCAACACGAAATCTTCTCAAAAACTATTAACATAATAACCTAAGAGGCAGCGATAGGAAAACTTTCGTCATTTTTTTAAGCTAAAAATTTTCCATTATATGAGCCCTATAGAGGTAAGAACGACCAGATACTATAGAGTTTCGGTCGCTAATACTTTAGAAGGTTTTCAGTTCTGCAGGTCTATCTTACGTTCAATAAAGTTTAAAAATCAATAATTTTATCTTATTTTCTTGCGATATCTGTAATAATCTCATATCCTACTGCCAGATTTTTGTGAAAATTGCTTCCCATTTCCAGACATCGCAAAATTTTGGATTTTATTTGACTTTGAGGTGGTCTGACAGGTTCTTAAAATAATAATTTAGCTTTCTGCTTCTCTCTTTGCTTTTTATAGCTGTTTTTGACATCTATCAGCAAAAATAACAAACAAAACGCTACTTTTGGGCGTGATCGACTCTATAATGTGACTGACTTGTGAATGCTTTTAGCAGAATATGTGTTCTCTAATATTTAATGTTAAGATCAATTTGTTACCATATTCTAGCAAATAAAATTATGATTTTGATTATGATTATGATTATGACACTACAAAAATATTTTTTAGAGTTTAGGTGTTATAAAAAAAGATGTCAAATTTTTAATGCCGGTATCATTTGAGTAACGTAACGCCGTCACGTAGGAAAGTTTCTAATTTTGTTGATGTAAAAGTAATTTTACTGTAGTTATAGACAAAAGTAATGATTTTTATGTAACCGACACTACAACTCGACACTGTGATCTTACAAGCCTATTATATCTTTATAAAAATGAATTTTCTCGAATCTCAAAAGCTATATCGGTATTTAATTGTTTGAACAATCAGTGTGTAACAAAATATGACAAGAATTTAAAATACATAACGTGAAAACTAAGTCAGAACTTCATCACACAAAACCACACTCAGCCGAGCTCACGACATCATCTCATAAATGGCAGCTTCGCTAGAAAAGTAATGCTTAGAAATTGTTGCTTCTATAAAATCTTAATAGTGCCATAATGTTGTGACTATAATTAAGTATTTTTAATACCAAAATCAGGTATTTATATTTTTAGTTTATGGTAGACTTTTACATGGAACTGCCCGGTATAAGATGTAGAGTTGAAAACCGCATACTTCAGCGACTATTGACTGCTAACACAAGAATCCCATTTCGAGATGACCTTATTATTCTGTTTAGTTTGTTTTAAATAATAAAAAAAAATAACTTGCTGTGTTTTGACTACATGGATCACTACATGGCATAAACATAAACCCGCTGTCTGGTCCTATATTAAAATGTTATGTTATGTTTAGAAATTAGATATTTAAAACCAAGCAATAGATTTAGATGCGCTTTTTAATAGATAGATTTATTCAGGGCTCGATTTGTATACTAGAGTGGTGTATTAATACATGTAAGTATATTATTGTGGAATAACATTAAATAATATGACAAAACGTTTAACGTAAGTAACTAAAGTTTGTATGTGGCGCTTAGATATTAACAGCTATTATAAAATTTTCTTGATTTTATGATTTAGAATCCAGATCTTTCTTTGGTAGTTCTTTTTTATAATTTTTTTACGAAATGATGTAGATTCAACTTTTCGAAAGCGGTTAATATTGATAGTGTCCTTTTCAAGTTATTTAAACAATAAGCATGATTTATTACAATCATTCAGCCCACGAGAATACCACAGATACAAAACCTTTACGTTTTTGGCGGGAAAATGTAAAACAAGATGGCCGACATACCGCGCTTCACCTGTCAACCGGGACCATCCATCATGGCGGCTTTGTTTGCTGAACGCATTTTTGTTATTAAATTGTAACAAACGCGTGATTTATCGATCGCGGAATTACATTAAATGAGGTAATGTGTGATGTATTAATCTTTGGGGTTGGATATTTTAAGGAAATATTTTAGAAATTGGAGGCAGATTAGAATTTAGGATAATTTTTCATAGAGACTGTGCTAATTTTTCATAGAAGCTGTGTAATACTCCGTACGTACGTTACGACAATGATATTCTATATTACTAACGTAACTAGATTGGCAGTTTACGGCAGCAACGCGTTGCCACTTCGAAGATGCCTGCAGGCATATTTGACTTACATAATACATAATGACTTAATGACTTGATATCGTTTTTGAACTATCAAGTGGTTACGCTTATCTGAGAATTCTTTGTAAGACGTTGCTACTCTAGTATTTTAGAAACTCATTGACGTACGAAATGGCAGAACTTGCGGATTCTTCCATTCTGTCATCACTATAGAAAGCTTCTATTAGCACAGATTACCGTACTTCGTAATTACACAATTTAACAATATATGGAACTAGATGACGCCCGCAACTCCGTTGCGCCAAAACTAGTTTATCGCGCACGAAACGTTTTCCGGGATAAAAAGTATCCTATGTCCTTTCCCGCGACTCAAAGTATCCCCACGCCAAATTTCAGCAAAATCGGTTCAGCGGTTTAGGCGTGAAGAGGTGACAGCTAGACACACTTTCGAATTTATAATATTATATAAGTACAATATATTGTTACGGTACATGGCCAACTTACCGAGGGAACACAGGCAACCTAAATCCCCTACTCCATACTAGATGCAGTGAGATGCGCAAGAACATACTCGAACCTTCTAGAAAAGTCCAACATTTGTTTACGTGTTTACCGGTTTATTTTGTTTACGTGTTTATGTTTATTGTGGTACATGCTCGAGCCTCCTAGAAAGTTCCCATACTTGTTTACTTGTTTACGTGAATCGGGAACTTTCTGGAATTTGTCTCGCCATATAAAAGCCGCAGGTAGACGGCCCGTTGAGTTCAGTTCGAATCGAACTATCATCAAACGATCTTCGGAGTGAAAACAAGTGATCAATAGTGAGTGAATCAGTGAACTTACGACTCGGCAACGACCTAGGACAGTGATAGTGCTTAGTGTTTTGGACTTAGTGCTTAGTGTTTGAGACCTAGTATTTATTGCAGTGTTAATAAAGTCTTCAAGAGAGTCAGCAGGTCTTTCTCTCCAAATCCTCGAACCCTAGTACGTAACAATATTATACAACGTGAAATTTTAGTGGTTGTTTTCCCGCAGCAGAACGATTTACCTATCGTAGTACTATCGAAAAATGCATGTTATAAAATAAAATAAAAAATGCATCGTACTATGGCAACTTTATGCCGATAGGCGCGAGCGGCTATGACCCGGCCGAATTTTTTTTAATGATTTGCATAAAAGAAACTTCATAAATCTATTGTACTACTAAGATAGAATCATTTTACTGCGGGAAAACACCTATTAAAATTTCACGCAGTATAAGTATGGACATGGATAATGGATATATTATATGACGCCTGTAACTCCGTTGCGCCTAAATTCGTTTATCGCGCGGGAACCGCACATTTGTTTCGGGACAAAAATTATCCAATATCCTTTCCCAGATTCATAGTATATCCATACCAAATTTTAGCAAAATCGGTTTATCGGTTTGACCGTGAAGTGGTAACAGTCTATCTGTCATCCAATGCGCTGCGCGTTAGTATGAAGTTCTTTAGCTGTTCTATTTTGTAGCGTATACTGTTATTGAGTTGATACCATAAAGTTAATATACCTAGCGGAATAGAGAAACAAAGGCCTGAGCGAGCGAGATGTCACTATCAGTAACACTGCGTGGTAAAAAGAGACGTGTGATACATGACAGCAGAACTCTTTTTTTGACGTCCAGTCGGCACTTATCGGCACGTTGACAATTTAATCTCATAGAATTCATGTTCAATTATGCTTGTGTAAGTGTATACTGTATACATACATATATATTCTTACACACAGATGTAACCAATTACGGTTTCGTGTGACAGCTCGAGATTGTTGTTCTATTCCGCTAGGTATGTTAACTTTATGGTTGATACCCAAATAGTATTTAGATGGAAAAGCGAGTTTTCACGGAACCTTTAGCTATTTCCCTCGTTTCTCGAGTTCCAAATAATTCAGTAGCCCGTCAAGACGTAATTACTTGGTCGACTTGACCGCTGCAATTGCAGAATTACCGCTTAATACTCCATTGTATGGAGCACAAACTGCTTAGTACGAAATACACTGAGATATGTTTCTCACCAGATGACCCGGTGAACTCCGTATCACTTCCCTCTTAATATAAACCTTGCCTGGACCTCCACGCATATTTCAAGATCAAAATTAGCGAAATCGGTTCAGCCGTTCTCGATTTATTGGGAGTGTAACAAAATTGAAAATTCAGTTTTATTTCAATAGATAGGTCGGTCATGTCTTACCGATCTTTTTAAGCTCTAATTAAAACCGGCCAAGTGCGTGTCGGGCCAAAAAAAATCATCCTCGCTTGATGTGTAGGGGAGGTACCTTAATTTTTTTTAAAGATCTTATAAGTATACCATTTTGTCGGCATCATTAATATGTGCATTCATGCCGAATCACAGCTTTGTATATGTAGTCTCTGAGCAAAACCGCGGACAGACAGACGGACGGACAGACCGAAACTATAAGGGTTCCTTGTTGACTGCGGAAGTCGGAACCCTTAAAACCATGTTTGAGTACTTAAATATTAAGTAATTTTATAAACAAGAAAGTTTGTCTCTCTGTCTGTATCGCATCTTCGAGTCGTTACAACTACTTAGAATTAAAGTGAGTCTTTGGAGATATCATGTACTTTTAACCACAGAAAAGTACATTATAATAAAAATATAGTTTTTACGACGGAAAAATGTTTTATTCCCGAAAAATAAATTCTGACGTGAGCCAAGTTGCATGAAATAAAATAGAATGAAAACGTTCTCAAGTCTCAACACTGCACCGTGTTATAATAAAGAAAGGTTCCTTTCCTTATAAAAACACTTTGTACACGGATAACCAAAGGTTTTTGCTGGCGTTTCGCAAAAGGTATCCTTTTCTAAGCGGGAGCAAAACCTTCGCACATTATAAATTCTTATTATTCCAATCATGTGACAGATTAAAATGCTATAATATCAGAGCCAGGGCTGTCGCCGGCGGGCGGCGATAAGTCCAATTTGCCTACATCACGTACGCGCCGCGGTGGGGATTCTTCACAATATACCACCCCTGGAACCGATACTGAAAGTTTATGTGCATACTGCATAGTTAGACACATAGATTGAAAAATAATTTATTCGCACAATTAATTAGAAATTAGAATATTATGTACATTATAAATTACTAGATGACCCGGATAACTTTGTATCACACCCCGCCTGATATAAACATTCCCAGGAATTCCACGAATATTTCAAGACTAAAATTAGCTCAATCTGTTCGGCCGTTTTAGAGTTTTAGCAAGGCTAATAAAATTTAAAATTATTTTTTATTTAAATAGATAAGATTTTTCTTAGCGCTTTTAAGCGGTGTCTATCAGATGGTATAATATGGTTCGTACATAGCAAAAACCAGGATAGGTATATTATACTCGTATTATAGCATTTCAAAAAATATATAATTGACTGTTTCCCTAAACTTACTTTTAAAACCGAACTCACATACTGTTTTGCTCGATAGTTTTACTCCAAATAAGTAATAATTACTATTTGGACCGCAAAACTCACAGCTCGAAGGCTCGCATCGAGCCGGTTCGATGGAATCAAATATATCGATTTAGAACAAAACTATTGAGCAATGCTGAATGTGTGGACGAAAGCCCGAGCCGCGGGTTTTGCTCGACGGTATTGCTCGATCGAGCAAAACCGTATGTGAGTTAAGTACTCATATACGCATAAGAGCTAACAAAAATTGCAGTCGCAATTTTAGGTAGTGAAAGCTTGAATGGAATATTATCGGCACTTTATGAACTCGTGCGAGACTTAAACCCAATGTTCAGGTATAATTGTGTGCACTGCGCGCGGCCTACGACTGTCGTCGGCCGCTCGCGACAATAGTGAGAGTATGAAAATGTATGGCACCGCTTCCGAGGCCCGCGATAGACGCGCGCGGCCGCGATCGATCGCGATGCACGGAATTGTACCTTTAGCATGAGGATTCAAAAAGGATGACCATTTTTTGGCACTGGTCATCTTTATTCATTAGTCATTAATCTCGTCCATATTGCTCTATGGCTGGCTTGCCATAATCACCAGAATATACTATCCCCGGCTGATGTTACTAAGGATTATTTAAATCTACCCTCGAGCTCCGAATTCAATTTCCGTTTTAAAATATGCAAAAACTTAACAAGGAAGCAAAAAACGTGTCTCGAATGTACCATGACGTGAACTAATGCATGCACATTATTTATACTGACACTTCGTAAGTCCCCCCCCCCCCCCCCCCCTCCCCCCTCTTTGTGTCGGGGACAAGGCATGTACAGCTTAAAGTACAAGTTTTAGACACAATTTTGTACCAGGCATTACTTAAAAGTTGAATAAAATTGTTAGGAAATAGACAAGACAACTTTTGGTCGCCATATAATGTTATGCGGTTTTTTTGGGTGAATGGTTTTATTTGGAATAAGGCTTAGTGGAGGATAAATGGATTAGCTTTCTTTAATAATGCTTACCGCATGCATCCCGATTCCCGACCGCTGGGCAAAGTTAACAACTGAATGGGTACCCGAAGACGGACGACGCAACCGTGGCCGGCCAAGAAAGAGATGGCGCGACGAGCTGGAGGCATACCAGCTCGGCTGGCCAACGGTGGCGCATGAGCGAGAAAAATGGAAGACCCTGGGGGAGGCCTTTGCCCAGCAGTGGGACAGCATAGGCTAATTAAAAAAGAATAATGCTTGTCATGGATGTGAAAAAATATTAAATTTTGTGGACTATCAATTAGCTTTCTTCTGCTCAGAGGTTACTGTGGTTGTGTTAGCATAAAAGGCTCTTTTTATCACACAAGAAAACTATTTATGACATTTGAAAAAGCCTTACCAATTATTAAAAATATCGAATAACATTTAATTTATTTATTCTATTGGGTATATTATAAAATTGATTTAACAGATACATCATACAACAGTTCATTTGTATTCTGTTTGGTGATAGTTTTCCCTTCAGATCGTAATGGTATAGGGATTGTTAGTTTTGTACAGGCATTCGGGCCGCCGAAAAGTTGTCGAAACTCCAAGCGATCCAACTTATAAGTACCGCTGGAGGGTTTGATGACTTGAAACTTTGATAATGGTGAGTGTTCTCAAAAATCAGGGACATCAATGTTGTTAGACACAAAGAAATAAATTTTGATTTACAAATACTGATAAATTGATACATAGGCAGGCGGTGTCAGGTCTGTTCTTCGTTATTTGGTCGGGTAACGGGTTATGTCAATAAATTATAGTCTTGTTCTATGTCATAACACGAACAAAATAAGTAGGTCCACCATTTGCCTAATTTGATATCTCCGATGGATTGTTATATACTGAATGCTTAGCTCAGATTATTAAACTTACACTTGAAATTATATCATTGAAAGAATATCGAAAACACATAATATCATAATATTTTGCAAGGGCTATAAAAATGTATGCAATTTGACTTACCAAATCCCAACCGTTTTCATTTTGAAATAAGCTACAGTGAATTTAATGAAAACATCTTATCTAAGATCCTTGAATCAATTTATTTGTAAAAACCTGATCCCGTGTGGTTAAATTCATGAAAAAATATACTCTATTTTGCATGTTCTAAAGTCGATAATTGGAATTCTAAGCAACTGAGTTGTATCTCTAGCTCCTTGTACGTTCACAACTAACTAGCAAATAGTCTATAATAAGTAAGATCACGTTAGCGTCGACAGCAGTATTTGTTACGGTTAAATATTGGTAAAACCCTGCGCGGGTTTGTTCCTGGCATCACAAACAACTGTTAACTATGTTGGATGTTGCCGCTAAAGTGTGCTGTTTGGGCGGCTTGTGTTGTGTCTAGATGTACAGTATATAGTGCAGCGGTTTACAAACATTTTTTGATGGCGATAATATAATTCTATAAGGAAACCAAAATTGTTTGCGAAACGCAGAAACAAAAGATAAAAAATTAAAAACCACTGTGGCAAGAATTGGTATCCTACACGGATTCATACCGAAAATCATAAGTGACTTCATGTTGTCTCATGGCATTTTTAAAAACGATTAAAATATGATCTCGCGTGGAGCCACTACAAAGGCTTTGTGGAGCACACTTAGTATAAGTTGTATGAGTTATTATTATTTATTTATTTTATGAAATAAGGGGGCAAACGAGCAAACGGGTCACCTGATGGGAAGCAACTTCCGTCGCCCATGGACACTCGCAGCATCAGAAGAGCTGCAGGTGCGTTGCCGGCCTTTTAAGAGGGAATAAAATAGGGGAGGGTAGGGATGGGAAGAGAAGCGAATAGGGGAGGGTAGGGAAGGGAATAGGGTAGGGGATTGGGCCTCCGGTAAACTCACTCACTCGGCGAAACACAGTTTCGCCGGTTTTCTGTGAGAACGTGGTATTTCTCCGGTCGAGCCGGCCCATTCGTGCCGAAGCATGGCTCTCCCACGTATAAACTATTAGAAGAAAGATTTAATTTTATCTTTCTTCTAATAGTTCCTTAACTATGGCCGTATCTATTACGCATTTTGATAAAATGTAGTGTTTGGTGTGGTTATATGTAGTCTGGAATTATTCATATCCTATAACCAAGACAGATAGTTGCAAACTTCCACAGATGGTGTATTGCTGTTGCTTCAATAAATACAACGATTATTTTTAGCACTATTTGCCGAACTCAAGCTAGATTCGCTCTTATACCGTAGTTCCTTAAGAGTCGTCGGTGATCTATCTACAAACACACGGCTTATAGGAAGTATGACGTCATTTTGCTGTTCCTTTTCGAGATTTTGGCAATGTTTCCTCAAGGCTCGTTAGCTCAGCGGTAAGAGCACCCGTTTATACATTTTAATAGAGGAGGTCGAGGGTTCAAGTCCCTCGCGAGCCGTGCGATTTTTTTTTATGTTTTTTTTATTTTTTTAGTTATGAAATGAGTCCTATGTCCAGTGGCGTAACTTTAACATTCGGGGCCCGTGGCAAAAAAAAATCGTCACAATAATAAAACAATGTATAAAAAAATCTGATTTTGGGTCAGGGGCCTGTGGATTATGCCAGCCCTTTAGTTACGCCACTGCCTATGTCCTTTCCCGGACACAAAGTATCTGCAAATCCATCCAAATTGGTTTGACGTATAGAGGTAACAAACAATTAACAGACAGACAGACAAACAGATAGGGATTATGAAGGTAAACATTTTATAATTTATTTATTAAGTATTTCTCTATTATAGTATTATGTACAGGGTGTAACAAAAATAAGTGATAATACTTTAGGGTGTGTACGTGTTCCTTCTAGAGAGTTCAGTGTGAGAGTAGCAGCGCTGAAAGACCAAAAATTTTTTTCACTTTTGTATGGGGAAACTCGTGACGCTGGAGCCCTTGCCCATACAAAAGTGAAAAAAAATGTTCGTCTTTCAGAGCTGCTACTTTCACAGTGAACTGTCTACAAGGAATACGTACACACCCTAAAGTAGTTTCACTTATTTTTGTTACACACTGTATACTAAACTAATTTTTGGCTTGTCCTATTCAATAAAACTATTGCTTATTAATTATTATTAAAATAAAATATTCTGTAATACACAATGACTGAATTATCTAAAAAGAAAATCACATTATCATACTAACAGGACTTAATGTTCTCCACTGAAAGCGGGTGGGTTTAATGTATGTTAAATGAGCCGTTATCTAGTACAAGGAAACGAGCAGTCAGATCGCCTGATAGTAAATTATGTTGCTTTACCTTACGCACTTATGGTTTATGAAAGGATCCCACGCCTATTTTGATCGTGTTGTCATTAAAATCACTCCAGTCATTATGTCATTTCTAATGTGCCAAAGTGTGCGCGAAATTTGCAAGAACATCTGATTTATTTATTCTCCTAACTCAGTAGGGCAGATGGCCGATACGGACTAGGAGAGATCAGGCGCATACTTTTTAAATGCTCATCCAATGTATGGATTATTAAGTGATTATTATTGTTCTGGTTAGGCGAGCAGCCTGCGTTGTCATAACAAAGCTAGAACACAATATTTTTAGTTGCTTCAAAATATAACACAGGCATAAATTTATTACCTACGGTTTTATTGAGACCTTGGTGTATCGCCAATCAAGGTACTATCAGAGAATTTGAGTCATAGGTAGATGGCGGACCAACATATTTTGGTCGCGTATTGTTAAACCCAGCCGATAGGTCATAGGTGACGATTTACATTAAGTTGTCATAATCCGACTAAATGACGTAGGTCCGTCAACCGCCTATGAAACAAATTCTTCGATGGTACTATCGCCAATATCCTGGGTATTTTCGTATTGTACTGACTTTGCGCAGTATCCGCAACATATGGCATGTTTCATTGTATATTTTAACCATTTTTCCGGTTCGGTTAGCTACAAATAAAACTGTCCGCCTATCAGAGTACATCAAATCTATTTCTACGACGTCACTGTTCAATATCAGTATCACACATGGTTTGGGTTATTTTGGCTGTTTTTTTATGGAGATGGAACTAAGTGGCACTAGGCTAAGAAATAAAGACAAGAAGGGAACCGATTTTCGATTTCGAAGATTTCCGATCAAGTATGGAACTTCTTAGTTATGCCGAAAAGTTAGACACTGAATTCAGAATCATATCCTTTTGTATCATCAAATATGCTTAAAAAGTTGTGTTATAAAATTTTAAAATAATAATAGGATTTTTTTGGATTCATTTTGATGTAATATTATTATCGAGTTGTCATAATCCATAGTTGATAATAAATGATTGATATTATTATCTATATATTAATACGTGAGAGAAAAACTTTGTAACCCTTTTTACGTAAAATGAAGAAACGTAGGTGCATGAAATTTCGCACAGTTATAGTTTATATGGTGAAGGAGTGCATCGAACTAATATTACTTTAAAATGATGCTTTTATCATATATATTTTAAACGTTACACACACTACGACACTACTACTAGAAAAAATGACAGATTTTTGAGTGACAAGCCTATACATACGAATTATACTCTTTTATTTATGGTTGAAGTCTGTTGACAACAAGTTGACAAATTGAAAATGGATTATAGTTTTTTTATTGAATCTTAGATACTATTAGACAATGCTTACACGGCCAGTCTGAGATCAGCTGAGTCCCAGAGATAAGAGTTGAAAAAAATATATGATAAAGTCTATATTTTTTTTACAAAATATAGTAGTCCTAATGTCGTTGAAACTAAGGTCGAATTTCGACCATTGGGCGATCTCTAGTCATAATAATAATATTATGAAGCTACGCGCCACGGGCTACGGCGGTGCTACGGCGCCACGCCACGCACCTAATGTGCCATTGTATATTTGCCATTTTTTAATGTGCTATTATATTTCTTTACTGTACGAGCAATGCCATGGCTAGTTAGCAGCCACCTATTCTAAGCTTTGCTTTACACAAACATCAAAATGAAGGAATCGAGCGAACATCTTTGAGAATCTTACAAATTATCTCGCCTCCATCTTGGTCAGTAGTTCGTGGCGTGTTGATAAATTGTAACTTAGATAACGACGTCTCTCTCGCACTCTACCCGTCTCTGTCCCGCTAATGTACATCAGTGTTTAATCTGTTCGTTAAATGTTCAAACCTCGGCCGTCAGACAGACAAATGGATGGCGGACGCGGCATCCATCATGAACATTTTACACGAATGGAATGTGTAGGTCAACGTTTTTAACTGTCTTGCAAAAATCGTGGTTGTGACTAATAATTATTGTAATACTGTATAGCTTTTTGGTAGATCAAAAATCTACTTAGATTTTGAAACTTATGGCTTTTGATACTTGATTGGCTACGACGTAATATTATGTATGACGTAAAAAACGGCGGCAACGCAACGCAACGCAAAATTAAAACTTTGGTATTAAATTATATTTGTAAAATAGCATATTACCGCTTTGGTCAGCTAGCTCAAGCATCAAATATTATAATATTAAAATGAAGCTTTGAGTATTTAGGTTCATTTCTTTTTTTTTGTTAGACTAAACTATTCCACTGCTGGGCAAATCTTAGCACATTGTTAGCAAAATAGTATAGTTTGTTTTTATTTCGTTGCCACTTTCAATTTTATTTCAATTTGGAATTTCAATTTCACCCACTAGTTCTAAGAAAACAAATGATAATATTATCGTATTTGTGTTTGATAAAACTGGGAATTTCCGGGAAAACACCATTATTTTGATTTCCAAAACAAATAAGTAACAATTTTGATGATTGAAATCAGCAACGTTTAATACATTGTTCTGGGAATATATTATGTGCTATATGTTTGATACATACGTAAGTTACTGCTTTATATACACTTTAATTACCTCCTCCTTTCTGGAAGTCGGTTAAAAATAATAAGTAATCCTTAGATCCTACATATTATAAAACTTATTTTTGATTTGTGTATTTTAGATTTCTCAGAAAAAATATCGCTAAATATATTATAATGAGAAAAATTAATCTATGTTTGACGAGAAAACATTATAACAGTCTGGTCGCAATTAGGTTATTTAAATAGTTTATATTAAAATATGGAAGTTATTTTTACCCTAAATTATCATCATAGCTGAGTCTATGCTAAGCCAAAATTGAGCTGCTTTTAAAACGATATAAAATAGAGACTACGACATTGTTGCTTTGGTATTTTAGTCGTCCTAGTCTCTGCTACTAATACTAAGAATATTATCGTGCAGACAAGACGCTTTACAATTGGATACTTTTGATCATAATGATATTGTAACAAGACTGTCATGTCTGAGACGAAGAGATGTCTGATACAGATATTTCTACAAAGGTACAGGTAGGAAAGGGAATTTTTCTCTGTCTTTGATGTGATGCATGTCAAAAGCCCTGTGACGATGGCTTAGCGTAATTTACTGAGAAATAATCGTATGAAATATGTTTGAGATGCTAACGTTTGAGAATCAACACTTTGATGAAAAGACGTTGAGTAACGTGAATCGTTCATCGCCATGAAAATTATTTTCACGATTTTGTACCGACGATGTTTTGCTCATTTTTGGCGTGCTAAAGAGAGTTTGAATTTTTGTACGTTTGTAATGAATAAACTTAAAAACTACTGCGCTGATTTAGTTTTAGTTTTAATTGTTTGTCTATCCTTTATCATTATGTATGTTTTTTTCCTATGTCTCTAATAATTCCGTAACTATTGATTTGTGTCACTGTAATGTCCGAGGTTGGGGACCTGGTGATTTGTATCACAGGCCTCTGGCCTAACACAAACACCAGCTTCTCACAGACCTATGCATATACTATGCCGATTAAAAATGTTATTGTAATTAAGATTGTTTGTGAGGAAAAAAATAAAATAAGGAATTAAAGAATAATTATTAAAGATTTAAAAAATTCTTATACTTTTGGGAAGCTTGTCGAACCGCGCGGAACGTCTAGTATCTAAAGTACAGATATCTTGTGTTACTTGAACCGTGGGCGTCAATGAGTCTCACAACTTTGTTCACAGCAGCTGTCTATCAGGTCACAAAATGATCTAATTAATTCTGTAGTTATCTAGATTGTAGGAAACTGAAAAACCTAAAAATACATTGAGGTGAAACTTCTCCATGTTTAAGCAAATTTCAGCTTAATTTCAATGAAAATGTGTAAAATTATAATTTAAACAAAAAACTGGTCGGGTAATGAGATGAAAAGTTTTGGGTTCGGGAATCGGGAGTCGGGCCTTAATTAACGTATTCATAAACTCCCCCACGTGCACCCTCGCCCACTTCCAACATTTATTCTAATTAAGTTACACAATGACATATCCCGACAAGTTTTTGAATACTGATGAATGGATGATTCGATGTTGGGCGGTGTTGTCTAGATATAACATATATGGGTGGGTAATTTAACACTAAATATAAATTTTATTAAAGTAACAATTACTTCACCTTTTTTCATGAAATAAACAGGAAAACGTACAAATCAAATGAAAAAGAAAAGAACCAAAAATGTAATTGCCTTGTCAGAAGATAAATTCCCATTTTTGATCTCTGTAGTCTTTGTACCTTTAAAGTGTTTTTTTTTCTTCTATTCACGAGACAGATTCTTTGATCAAAATATACGTTAAAAATTAGAAAATCTGTGGGCTGTAGCTGTTGTGCGGAAAGCATTCTGCAATTTTACCACCAATTAGTGTAGTGTAGTGTGATATCGCGTATACTGTATACTAATCTATGGTCACGACTTGCGTTTCGCAGATCAGTATCTAATTAATTTTTAGCTTGTTACAATTAAAATATTCGTAGGATATTCGTAGGTCGCTACGGTGAAAAGTATAGTTGTTATATTCGAGAGGAGCTTTTAGTGATCATTATAACATAAAACCCGTTTGTTTGTTGTTTGTCCTGTTGTGATAATACCTACTGTTGCCTTTAGGGACATAATATTTCGTCAAGAAAAAAGATCCACTTACACACCTATTAATCATTGCTAGCAACCATTACATTTATTATTATCTTTATTTTATTACGATGTAACTAAATCTGCTTTAAGTCTAGACTTTGAATCAGCCAACACCTAAACCACAAACTTCTCACTCACTTCACACATCATCTTATTCAATTTGCACGCTCGCTTTAACGGTTCAGTACCTGATGGCATTACGGAATATTACAAGATGGCTGGAACACTTGGAGTGTATTAAATTATTAAGAGATTAGTCCCCCTCCTTCCCCCCACCTCGTCTCCGTCGCCTGTCGCCGAGATTAACGAGGATTAAATAAAAGGTTGGGGTCAGAGCTGCAGTTTTCATCAGTCTTCTTTTGAAATATGAAACGTTCGCTGGACTTTACCGTTTTGGAGGCCTATTTCATAATATGTTATGATAAGAAACTGCATAATGATTTTCCAGTACATTTATTCTACAATATTATACAATTGTACACCTTCGGGCAGAGATTCCTCTTACAATTGTACCTCCGTCAAAATTCGCATCATAATGCGCTCTTGGGGTATTTATACATCATTTTTACCCGTCAACCCCCACTCCAAGTGAAGCGAGCGTAGCAGGGATTTCACATTGTCAGTGTGGCCAGATTTAAATATTAAAACTACCATCTAATTTAGTTAAAAATAGTTAAGTTATAATAATTTAGTATTCTAAAAACAATAAACTAAGTACTGAATTACATAAATCATAACAGTTACCTCGAAACCAGGTTTCGGTGACATATTATGCAGTAAATAGGAGTCTTCCGCTTTACTACCATAACCCAGTGGGACGAATAGGGCGCCACGTCTGGCGGGAGGTCAGGCAAAAGACCCATGAATGGTTTAGAAAATGATCCATACGTCAGATGGGCATGTAAGTAAATGTAACTGATTGTCTGACTAGAAAGATTTCTTGTCAGACAATCAAGTGGTCAGCCTGCAATATTCGAGACTAATTTGAAATCAACGCCAACGCAGGAAACCGAACCAACGGTCTTCGCGTCAAAAGTAACAAACCCCTCGACTATGGCGTTCAGCTACAATATTATGAATGAAAGGATCATATGAGTGGGATAAGTACAAACATATTCGAATAAGATCGCGATTTATAATGATTTATAGTGCGGCCATCATTAATTCTCATCGCGCTGACAGCGGCCGCGCCGGACCAAAATGGCCGCGCTCAAGAACTACGTACTCAGTTACTCACAGTTATATCACCCCCGAGATTATCTTTTTGTCAAAGATCACTGTAGGATTAGCTCGGAAGTAAAATAAACTTGAACTTGACAACTGTTTTTTAAGTCGTAAAAGGAATTATTCCAATGATCGTGTTGCAGAGATTAAAAACTGCCTATACAGGGTGTAACAAAAACAAGTGATAATAATTTAGGGTGTGTACGTGTTCCCTGTAGAGAGTTCTCTGTGAAAGTAGCAGCGCTGAAAGACCAAAAAATTTTTTCACTTTTGTATGGGGAAACTCGTGACGCTTGGGCCCTTGCCCATACAAAAGTAAAAAAAAATTTTGGTCTTTCAGCGCTGCTACTTTCACAGTGAAATCTGTACAGGGAACACGTACACACCCTTAAGTATTATCACTTGTTTTTGTTACACCCTGTATAGTCATGGAACATGTTGTAGGAACTCTATAAGTAGTCTGTTCTTCAGACTAAAAATATATTTTGTAAGTTCTACATTAAGTATTGCGAAAATTGTAGTTTGTAATTATGCCGCAGAACTTACGTAAGCAATGAGTTTTCTTGGTATGTTTTTTGACCATACGAGAATTTGTATACCTGTGATCGAAACTGAACCCACTCGAATGCAAATAAGACGGTCCTAATTACCATAACTGATTGAGTAATATCCGTGTTATGCGTTATAATTTATACGGCAATCCTCGCACGGGGCGTATAATACCCCAGGCTTAATATACCAAACTTCACGTAGGGGTCCGTGAGACCCCCAATTTCAATTAAACGCGATTGATATGCCTAAACAAATTGTAACAGAAGAAGGTGATAGGAGAGAAATACTTTAGATATATAAATTGATTCTTGGAAAATATTCTTTCCAAGTTTGGATAGACTATAGAGATGGCTGATCACCTGATTGAAAAGTAAGAGTCCATACATTAGATGGGCATATACAAAGTCTCCCGACTTCTCGCATCTGATATCTCACCAGCCGTGTCGGTCATCTTCCCCACTGCGGTATGAGAAGAGAGAGTGCCCGTGTGTACTGCATACACACTTTGGCACTAGGAAATTGCTCCAGCGTAATAGGGTTTCAATGAAACCGGTCAATACACTACAACGGTTTAAAAGGCCTGTTATACTATTCTGTTATACTTCAGAAGTGGGTGGTAACTGGTACGTAACTTGAGTAAATGTGCATTGCAAAAGCCTCCTTTTCAGCCACAAAAGCCTCCTTTTCAGCCATTTTTTCCCGAATCAGAGTAGGGCAGTAGACGATGGGTGTTTATTCTCTTCTGTTCTGACTGTTATTGTTTAGTTGCTAACCTCATAAAGGATCGAACGGAATGGAGCCAAATTGCCATGTTCTGATGCTATCATTGCCGATTCACGAAATAACAGAACCTATTGCTATCCCTATAAAGTACAAATTCGTACAGCACTTAATAACTCCACATGCAGTCATGACAATCAGTTTTGAACCTAACCAACTGCTAATAGGGGTGTAATTCGTATGGAAGTGTAGCTCGAGGTACAGTCGCGGCAATAAGCGACTTCGCTTCCAGCGAGCGATTACGTT
Organism: Aricia agestis; assembly: GCF_905147365.1. NCBI lineage: Eukaryota > Metazoa > Arthropoda > Insecta > Lepidoptera > Lycaenidae > Aricia > Aricia agestis. Next base: position 693,374 of record NC_056413.1, read on the forward strand.
TGGAAATTCATTTTGTAAACTGAATTGTTTATTTGTTGGTTTTGTTGGTCTTGCTGCGGTATTCCATGAGATATTGTTTTGATTTCAATAAAATCATACTCTTTATTACAAATGCGAGAGTATAAAATATTATGTCTGTAGTCTGTCTACTTCCCACTTCTTTTGCTTAATTTCGTTGCATGATAGACATGTCCTTTGGCACCTCCACAAACATAGATTAATATAGATACCGCATGTCGCTCCATTTGTATGAAAACGAGCGTGCCACTTTTTTCCTACCTACTGTGACGTACCGATGATAAGAAACGTGTCCATTATCTAGGCCAACGTTTCTATTGGAATTTCTACAGCTTAATACGGCACTTTTAGGCATTTAGGCATTTTTAAAATTCCGATTGACGTCCGATTCCGATAGAGACTAAAAAATAGACTTTCGAAAGACGAGCATTGCTCGTCGTTTAGGAACCTTAAGTACTAATTATTGTTCAAAGGTTTTCGTAGTTGGTTACCACTTATCGCTATAGATCCTGTCATACATTAGTAGCGGCGGTGGAAAAATCTAGTGAACCAATTACAGTTTAAAAAATCTGTCTATTCAATGTTTAGACTAAAATCGCTGAAACTTAAAATTAAGATATCATAAGCCACTGAAAAGTTCTCCCGCAATGAGTGAACGAAGTGTTTTCGGTATCAGCTATCTCTAGTAATACTCGTACCGCAATGAGACAAGCTGACGAGTGACTTAGCGATGCAGAAAGCTGATCGGCGATCGCACATATTTTGTCAGCTCCGTACGCGCCGCACGCGTCGAATGCACCGCAATACTCAACAGTACCACAGAATAGATAATAGTAGAAGTAATAAAATTAAAACTTTTTAATCGGGACTTAACGCGACTTATTCAAGTACTTAATTACAGGGATAGCAACAGTCCCCTCGTGACCACGGCCGTTGCAACACGGCCGAAACGTCGAGAAAAAGTATGTATTCGTAGTAGCATTACTACTTGAATAAGTCGCGTTAAGTCCCGATTAAAAAGTTTTAATTTAATGCAACGCGAAAGTTTAAAAAGTACAAGTAATAGTACACGAAATGCGGTGTGAGCATAGTATTAAGAATAAGGAGGATGGTGCGAGGTTTCGCATCATTTTATACAACGAATTCTAAATTGCGGCGCATTCGACGCGTGCGTGCTGATAAATGTACCTGATCACCGCTGTACTAACTTGAAAATTAAAATGTCAATTAGCTTGACTGACTTGACTCTTTAATTTTCTATTTTTGGTTATCGCTTCAGCTTGCCTGGTTTCGTTCCTGCCAATATTCAGGGGTTTCGACTACTTATGTCACTATATCCAGATCAATATTCTAGTAATATTTGGTGGTTAACCAGTGAGAAGCAAATACAATAATGTAAATATGTGAGGTTGTATGTTACGGATAAAGTCTAAAATCAGACAAAATTTGATAGTGCCTCTATCGATAGCTACATCGGTATTGGTGTCGATGGCCGGTTTCATCCATCGGAGGCATTGATCATTTTTATAATTTTGTATGTCATAAGAACGATGTAAGTTATAAAATATAAAAATACCGACTAAGTAATCAGACCACTTAAGTTTTAATAGCAAATTGCTAATTTTCATACTAATATTTACGTCATCTTATAATAAAGAGGGTTTTAAGGACCCGGGGCGCCCTTCCCCCAACTATTTAGTAATCTGTGCTTCCACCCCCTCTGCAGACTTCAACGATACGAAAAATAACCCACACTAAACTGAAAAAAATATCCTTAAAATTCAAGTTTCTATAATAAATATATTATAAACATATTTTAGCTCTACAAAGAAAAATGTTTAAATATCGCATAATTACAGAAGGTTTGCTTCTTTGGTATACTGAAAAAGTAATATATTATTATAATATGTCAGACGAAGACATTGAATACGTCTAACGCTACGTAAATATCATTATTAGCAAGAAAGTTGTTTACGTTACATAGATATATCTAAAACACAAAATAAATAAAAATACAATACAATATTATACCGCCTTTATAAATAATTTATTAGCTAATAATCTAATTTGTCAGTAACATAAGCTCGTTATTGGAGCGTTTATTCGACTGTTGACTTATCATTCGGCTTTGGGATGTTCGCGAGTGATTGATTGGGTCTTATTACACATTTACACACTCATACTACCCAATACGTACGAAATTAGTATAGTATACATACATATATTATAAAGAAGCGTTCGCATCGCAAGAAGTACAGGTTTGAATTGAAAAAATATTTTTGTTCTGGTTAGTTTACACTATATCGAGGAAGGCTTTAGGCTATATAACTACACGCTACGACCAAAAGGAGCAAAAAAAACAGAGGAAAATGAGAAAAATGATATGAAAAAACTTATCTAACGAACAACTGGAGCAATTTTCTCATCCTTCATGACTGGCATCCTTGAGATCAGGCGTTCCTCACTGATGACTAACGGCCGTTCCCAATATTTGATCTATCTCTGGTTTTGCTCTACTAGAGATAGGAATAGCTCACAATTGACATAAATTTTTATGTCTAATGTGAGCTATTCCTATCTCTAGTAGGGCAAAACCAGAGATAGATCAAATATTGGGAACGGCCGTAAATAGTAAATAATTATTATGAAATCTGACTGACATTATACATGCCCTTCGGAATTCGAATGCAACAATCATTCAGGGTTTATCTTGTCACACATCAGCTGCTGATCAGCCGGCTTTATTCTAACCAATCCCGAAACTACATCTTTCCAAAGCGAGAATCAAACCCACGACCTCCGAGTCGACTTGACTGTAGTAATATTCTAGTTAAAGGCTGTGTTGGCTAATTTATTTGCGGCGGCGTGATCGCGCGGTTCAGCCACTACGCCGCGCCGCGATACCACAAGCAAATGTATTTAGCGATTTATTTAAATAGCGGCGCGATAGCGCTGTCATTTACATATATTGAATATTGCTTGTGATCTCGCGGTATACTTAGTGCCAAACCATGCGTTTGGGCGGACTCATATTATAAATCCAGTCTAAGGCTTCAGTCCCCAAATCAGCGGGCAGCGGACCGGGAGCGGTGCGTTCCAGTGTATAGATATTATTTGGACCGGTTCTCGAAAACAGCGGCGTGGCGTACTAGACGGCTTCCCTCGTCACCGCCACCGCTCCGCTACCGCTCCACTACCGCTCTGCCACCGCTCCCGCCTCGCTGCCCGCTGATTTCGAGACTGAAACCTTAGAGCTGTTGAAATTGGAAGCTCATATTATTCTCCATGCTAATACTGACGTCATATCGGCTTTTATATAATTAATTAAACCCGTATCTGCTGGCGGGCGGCCAAGCCGATCGCTTCTCTATTTTTGTTTAAAATTTCATTTCGTCGGCTGCAGCCGCCAGCCGGGACCAGATGACACTCAACACCACGTCACCGGGATATTACCTCTTCACACGTTATATCGGCTTATGCCCTCGCTGCTGGTCATTTTAAAATCATTGCTTTTTAAAATATTTAATATCTGTAGAACTTTTTTTGCCGGGAAATGCTATTACGCATCCCCGGCAGGATTGGGGAAGGACCACCGGGGTATGTGGGACTTGCTACGGCCGAAGAAATGGTAGGTGGCCACAGCTGTACCCACTAAAACCGTGTTCCTACTCCGCGCAGGACGGAGACGCGAGGGCCTATTACACGTGTTCCGTGGATTCCGTCCGCGCTCGCCTGCTCACCCAAAGCAGGCCCACGCTGTTGGGGTTTCTTGTCCCCCTAGGCCGAACAGAGGCCCCACATGGGGGGCTTGCATAGGCCGGTCGTCTTCTTTGTGTCGCGATGCGCAGGAACACAAAGCGCATCGCGGACTTTCTCGGGGACTCGGTGCAATGAGTGGCGGCATCCCCATACCGTCACCCTGAGTTCCCTGCATATCTGTAGAACTTGCGAGCAACATGTCTTAAACATGTTTAAATTTTAGAGGGTAAATCTTACGCGCTACGCGAGAATCGCAGGACTCGCGATTAAAACTTTTTTTTATAAAATAAGGGGGCAGACAAGCAAACGGGTCACCTGATGGAAATCAACTACCGTCGCCCATGGACACTCGTAACTAAAATTTGAAGACTAGATCTAATTCCATTATTTCTCGTGGGAATCTTACGTTTTCCGCTATAAAAACTATCATACGTCCTTTTCCCAGACCTTAATTCTGGATTTCCTCTATGTCGGTGTAGCGGTTTTGGCGTGAACAGCTAACACACATCCACTTTTATACATAAAGTAAGAATTAATATTGCCTTGTACATTTCTGATACAAATTAACAGAAAATCTATAACCTAGGTTTCCTAGATTTCCAAAATATCTTGAACTAGAACCTAAGTCGTGTGTCATATAAATCCTGTACAGCTTAGCGCCGTACAAATGGGCGACAATTTGCCCCTCAGAGGCGGATATCCACATGCAAGACAACCTGGGACTTACCCACTTGTCCCTGTCAGAGTACGCCCCTGATGCACTTAATCCGCTGCAGCTAAGTAAATCATCTACATTCTAGACCGTAACTAAAACCTAAAACTATAGGCCGCTTCACTGCGAATATCTTACGTGGTTCGAAATTGAACTTTATTTACTAGCTAAAAGCCGAGCTTTGTCGTGTTGCGTCGTTTTTCTGTGTGGTAATAATGTTTAAGATAGTTTTAGGGTTCTATACCCAAAGGGTAAAAACGGGACCCTATTACTAAGACTTCGTGTCTGTCCGTCTGTCCGTCCGTCTGTCTGTCTCCAGGCTGTAACTCAAGAACCGCTATAGCTAGATATCTGAAATTTTCACAGATTGTGTATATCTGTTGCCGCTATAACAAAAAATAGTAAAAACAAAATAATATTAATACTTAAGGGGGGCATTCCCATACAACAAACAAAAAAAAGATATCTATAATGGCAACAGGTAGGCACTTGAAATTTTCACAAAGGCCTAAAATATATTATGTGTACTTTGATAATTAATAATTTAAATAAAATAAAAATTTAACGGGGCTCCCATACAAAAAACACAAGTTTTAGCCAATGGCTGCTGAGTTCGACTCGCAATTGGCCGATTTTTTTTATATTTTAATAGTAACCAAACCTTGACCGATGATAATTGATAATTATCATTGGTCTTGTTTTTTTGGGATACTTACACCTATTGATTACGCAGGATAATACGTAATTGCTGAAATCAAAGTCTCAAAATGTAAAGTAAAAACTTCTTTAGTGCTCTTGTGTGCTTCCTTTAGTTTGGGTTAAAAAACCGTACATTTTTCCGGGATAAAAACTACCCTATGTCCTTTCCCCGAACCCAAAGTATCTCCATGGCAAATTTCAGCAAAGTCAGCTGTCAAATTGAAACTTTTTTCAGCGTTGACAGGACAAGCAAGTTTCAATTATTATTATTTCCCCCACTAGCAGGTACCGGGCCGCCAGTAAAATATATTATAAACTCACGATTACTAACGAATAATATATCAGGTATAATCATTTGGTTGGGCTTTGTCCAAAAATCCCTTACGAGACAATAGATTCGGGATTTCGGGCGAAGTTTATTAGGCAGGTACCCTAATAAGTTAATCAAACTTCCCGAATATTGTACACAGTGAGAAACGTTGAATAAGTAATGCCCCAAGTATAAGTCCCTTTGTTGGGAATTAACTGATCATCACAGAATATAATTATTAATATCAAATAGTAGCCCCTTTACTCATTAAAAGATCCAGAAGTTATAATGACACAATGTTTTAACTTTTATTCTTGTATTTTACGGGATAAAAAGTATCCTTTGTCCTTTCCTGAGACTCAAAGTATCTCTATACCCATCAAAATCGGTTCAGCGGTTTGTGCGTGCAGAGGTAACAGACAGATAGACAGACATACTTTCACATTTATAATATTAGTATGTATATAAGTCTCAAGTCAAAGATAAACATTGTACACACGATTTTTTTAAAGTGACTACTCTTCAAATATTATAGAGATTTAATTTAAGGACCTTTGTAATCATTACTGATTACATACAGTGTCTAAGCCGCAAATTTAACTGTCGATCAGAACAAAGTTTGAACCATCTCTGTCAATAACGAGCTAGTTGACGGTAAAATCGCGCGTTTGTAGTTGACAGCCTAGTTTAATTAAACACACTAATTTGACAGCGGATATTAACAATAACCACGTATCAGCAGTTAGCTGTAAACGGCCGTTAAGTTAACCAACCGTTATGGCCCATTTACACAATGTTTAATAGTCGTTTAGCCATTTAGATGTTTAAATTGATTGACTAATAATATTTAAAGCTGTGTAACATTGTAATAATATTTCATGTCAATAATAATATTGTCTATTGAACGTTTTCATCAATCGCGTCCTAAAAATCAGTTTAGATCACAACGTGACAAGGTATTGAGATAAATGTTTAATTGAGCAATTTCATAATTGATACATTGGCAACCCAACATAAAATGCCATGACTCCCCTTATTTTAAGTTGAACCTTTTCAAAATATTCTTTTTTATTTTATACAAAATATTCTATTTATCCTATAGACGTGGGAGAGCCATGCTTTGGCACGAATGGGCCGGCTCGACCGGAGAAATAACACGTTCTCACAGAGAACCGGCGTGAAATAGCGCTTGCGCTGTGTTTCGCCGAGTGAGTGACTTTACCGGAGGCCCAATCCCCTACCCTCCCTTATGGAAGGGAAGGGACCCTTCCCATCCCGACCCTATTACCCGATTTCCTCTTAAAAGGCCGGCAACGCAACTGCAGCTCTTCTGACGACGGAAGTTGCTTTTCATCAGGTGACCCGTTTGCTCGTTTGCCTCCTTATTTCATAAAAAAAAAAAAAACGCAAATTTTTTCAAGCTGTTGCATAGCTTGTAACGCGTGCTTTGGGCACGGTTACTGAAAGAAGATATTCCGTAACGCAAATTAACCTAACACTCCCCTTCTTCCTTCCTGTTAAAAATACATTTCTTGACTACTTTTGTTACATTTCAATCGCAACTTCAAAGCCACATAATATTATAGATACCGTCAATTAATATCGTCCAATCGATAATATCAATACACGTAACGTATAATCAGTTTAATTCTAAGCCCGCCATTATCGATGGCGGTGTAAGCTGAATACGTAACAAGGTGGAATTTTGGCCGAGGCCTTTTTTCCCCCGCAACGCCCGTCAAATATTTAAGAGCTCGTCCCATCGATATACCATGCTATACAAGTGTATCGACCGTTCAAATGTGACTCCAGTTACTACTTGCTGCCATTAATTATTCAAGCCCCATAAGAGCACCGGTGATCGCGACAACAATAGAATACTATAGCATTTCCTGGAATCCGCGATCGAAGTATGTAGGTTAAGCAAGGAAAATTGTACAACCAATCCGACAGTAACAGCTGATTAAAAGTACGCAATTATTTTGTAATGATTTTATGGGTTATGCGAATAACTTCACTGTGTTTTTTATTTTATTTTTTTTGCATATTTTCGCGGACCCTTTTTTAATCGGCTCCAGCGGCCGTGGTCACAGGAAAATCATAAAATACGTCTAAAACATTTTTATTTTTTCTAAGTTAGTCTTCTATAGTGTAGTATTTCGTTGGTTCGTTTATATTTAATGTTCGGACAGGGCGCTTTCGTGCCATAATTTATAAATACATACTTTGAATAAAGCCCAGGTCAGCTTTTGAGTCTAGGATGTTAGACCGGATTTTAGTTTAACGAAACTCGGTTGTAAAATGTATGTGTTGAAGTGGTAAGCAGTTTAGTCCTGAATAGCTTGCTAACTTAACTAGCTAGTCTTAAATAAGGATTGAATTTTTGCCTAGTTTTTTGTTCCGGAATTTCCATTTATATTGTAAAGTCAAATTTATCTTACGTTTCACGATCCTGGCTGTAAGGCGTCATCCTTTTATCATTAGGGTGTATTATTATGAGTTTATGACAAAAATTAAGAGTGCAGTTCAGCTTTATCACATGGTAGTGTTGTAGACGGTATAATTCGTTATAGCGCGTAACTTTCGTAACAAGCTAGTACTACATACGTAGTACATTTAGTATTAGTTAAGTTATCTTTGCTATTACGCCTTAATATTGAGTACTTTATAAGTTAAGAAGTTACTAAGGGGCCACCAATAGCACAGGGCCAGACTGATGCGGTGTTAAGCGTCCGTATAAATTATTAATACCAGCAACACCGCCAGAAAGTAAAAAGAAAAATATCTTTGTATTTTTACTATATTTTAAAAGGTGATCTTTGTATATTATAAAAAATATATTTCACAATCAAATGTATACCACACAGTTCAAAGCCTACCAGTAAAACAACGTAACTGTAGGATAGAGCCGTTACCGAATCCAATAACAATATGGGTGTTATCAAAGGCTGATTAGTATCGAGATTTCACAGGTGGACTGACGCCACACGCCAGTGGACTGACCACTATCACCAAAGGGTGATTCTGGGTAATCAGTTAACACGGCGATAAGACGCGTCGATGCGTTTTACAATTGATGAATCAGTTCTTGGTTCAGTTCATAAGATATCCGTCACGTTATACCACATAATATGAAAATAGCACAAAAAATTATAGAGTAGATTTCGGGAAAGGATATGGAACACAATTTGTCATAGCAAAATGTACGTTCCGGCAGGATTTCTCGTGTAAGGAGGCACAAGTGACTTGCTTAAATTATAAAGGATATACCTGGTTACCGATTCGACAAAATGCACAAATCCACCAGGATTCGTTTCGTTAACTATAGGTAATTATAACAATTTTGTAAAAGCAGCTGGCTGTAAAGCATAGCTTTTAACGACATCAGCAACTGAAGACTTTGTTATTATAAAATAATATGAATAAATCTTTGCTCAAAAGTTAATGTTCTGTTCTTTTATGTAGCGACGAGCGTTTTAGCTTTGTTCAAATATTTTATGTCGGCAAAAAAGCGGGAAAACTATGTTAAATGCGGGCTCGTAAAACGCCAGGATATTGTTATAGGTCCTTAAGAGGAATTCCAGTTAATATTTTTGATGATGAAAAACGTTATAAGTATTTTTATTTTTTTAATCTTTTTATTTTACAGAGGCTTTTAACACTCAGTGTTAATGTCAGCCTCATAGGTGAATACGGACGTGTGACGTTATATTTTGTGGTGTATTTTGGCGTTAAGCATTTCATGTGGCAATTGTTGAAATCCCGCAATGGCAATAACAATATTATTATTTAAAAACGTACAAAATTATTGTGAATCTAAGGGTAAAATCACACCGAATCGAGCTAGAGAAGGTGCGACAGTGCGAGGCCCTGACCCTTATTATATTCAAATGAGAATCGCTTGGTAATCTAAAAACATAGTAGAATGGATTCTGAAGCAAGTTTGTTCACCTGATTACATACAATCACGTCATATCGGTTCAATGTTGCTGTAAATTAGTATCAGAAACAAAGATTTGTTATTTACAAAAACATCAATTTAAAATAACCTAATTGGCATATCGACATTCCTAAATTGAACTCATAATAGCAAATGATTGTCTAATGACCTGTTAGCGCGGCGGAGCGGACGGGGCCGGCTGAGGGCCACAAACAGCAATATGACTAGACTAGACTAGACTATGACTAGATGACGCCCGGAACTACATTTTCAATCACCTTATCCCGCGAAAACCGTACATTTTTCGGCAATGAAAACTATACTATATCCTTTCCCGCCTGTTGAAGTCGTTTTAGATGCTTTAATTCTTAGCGTCTAAACACACCATGCCGAAGTTCCGCGGCGGAAGTTCGGCATGATTACGTTAGCAATGTCAAACCCATACAATATAACGCGACGGAATTTCGGCATGGTGTGTCATCGGTAATTTAAAATACATTGCAGGCGGAATCATGCCGAACTTTCACCGCGGAACTTTGGCATAGTGTGTTTAGACACTAAGAATTAAAGCATCTAAAACGACTTCGACAGGCGGGAAAGGATATAGTATAGTTTTCGTTGCCGAAAAATGTACGGTTTTCGCGGGATAAGGTGATTGAAAATGTAGTTTCGGGCGTCATCTAGTCATAGTCTAGTCTAGTCTAGTCATATTGCTGTTTGTGGCCCTCAGCCGGCTTAGATCCTGTAAATCCCATAGATCTTGTAAACGTTGTTTTACCATATCATACGAATGAATTTGTGAGAATAAACCTGAGCCCAGCCTTATCTTAAGACGTTGTATTTGCGCGGGAACCGTGCGTATTTTGGATAAGGCTAATACTGATCGCAGGCCAACCTGACCGGACTCGTTTTGTGCAAATATGCAATAGTCCGGTAAGTTTCCCTTGCGATCAGTCCGACGAGATCGATCGGCCTCGTATGGGGACAGTACATGTTGTTGTGCCAAATGTGGTCGAACCCACGATCTGGAGTTTAGAAACAGGCTCGCCAATGGACGACGAGATCGACGGGGATAATATATTGTTGTGCCGTATGTGGCAAAACTATGATCCACGGAGTTATATCTAGGCTAGCCACTGGACGATAAGGCATGATGGTACGAAATCAAACCATTGAGAGTACAGGTACAATACGACCGAAATAAATATTCAGAGCTACCTAACGACTCTTGCTTTTGGCATCGCAAATGCATACAATAAAGGTTGCTTTAATTCCGCTAACAATGACGTCGCTGTGGCTCCTATTGCTGAGGAAATACAGACTAAAATAGCGTGAAGATCGCCAAGAATCAATTAAGAAACGGTTCGATAGGGCTGGCTTTTGTGGACTTTATTGGGACAATGTAATTGACTCTAACAATCTGTTCTCGCCATCACTATTGTTTTACATCGGCTTCTTATTATCCGACTATACCAAAAGGAGGATCTTAAGAATCTGTACTATCGAGAAATTGCTGTACAGGGTAAGTCCAGCTGAACGACCAACATCCACTTGACATAAGCAGGCCAAATGTTCTACTATCTTCCTACGATTCAATTTTTTTAAATAAAATAAGGGGGCAAACGAGCAAACGGGTCACCTGATGAAAAGCAACTTCCGTCGCCCATGGACACTCGCAGCATCAGAAGAGCTGCAGGTGCGTTGCCGGCCTTTTAAGAGGGAATAGGGTAACACTTAAAAACATGAGTAATCACTTAAAAATATCGAGTGTTTCTCTTACCCCAAATCTCGGGAAAGAGGAATTTTTTATGACCCAGCTTTGTTTCTAAATTGTGCCGTAATTATACGTACAATCTAGTTCTGTGTCAAAAAAAATGTAAGTATATTTCAAAAGCGAAGATTTGTTTCAATTAATATCGAAATAAATGTATAATTTTGATATCTGAAGGCCAAAATGTTCAAAATACAGTAAAGTATGTTTCTCTTACCCCACCTGACCTGAGCTTGTCTGTCTGGTACCCATTGAACCACTTTTGATCAAATTTGGCGTGAAGGTATTTAGAGCTCCACAAAGTAGAGAACACAAGGCTTTTATCCCGGAAAACGTACGATTCTCGGATTAACGATTTTAGGCGCAACTTTGTTCTGTTGAAATTAAAATATTATTGTAAACAAGATTGTGCCCGCGGCTTCACTCGCCTTAAGAAGTGTTATGATATACACATTTTCATCCCCTATTTTAACCCCTTGGGGGTAGAAATTATCAAAACCCTTTCTTAGCGGATGATGATGCTCATCATAACATCTACCTGCATGCAAAATTTCAGCCCCAATCGTCCAGTGGTTTGGGATGTGCGTTGATAGATCACCATGCCAGTCACCTTGAAGTTTTATATATTAATAGATATATAGATATTGACAAAATAATGAAATGAAATGAAATGAAATAGTTTATTAAATCAAGTTACATAGACTCATTTGTTAGTAAAGGCTTATAAATTATGTTAGAAAAATTATCTTTATAAGTTTAAATAAATAATAAAACACTTTACTTAGATTAGCGTATCCATTGGAGCGTAGGGATCAATAAATTCACTCGAAATAATTAATGAACTTCCATAAATCACATAATTTCAATAATAAATATTCAGTTGTGTAAAATGGCTCGGCTTAAATTGGGATATTCAATTAAATTAGATTACTGGGTTTAACGATTACCGAATCAATATTTTGCTTGTTTATTATTCACTATCCGTAATAATTTGTTTGATCTATCTGTGTTTTAAATGACTTGTCTATCTGTTCGTCCGTGGCACCGCAGTTTGCAATTGAATAAATTTATCTTGAGTTTGATCTTGCTTTATTTGATTATTTTATGTTATTGCTAAAGGAATTTCTTGAAAACCTACATTTGTGATCTACAACGCTTTAATTAATATGACCCTAGTGATTGTCATTTGCGACACTAGGACAACGTAAATTGTACGATCGACCCTAGTATACCTACTAAAGTAACATTTTGTGGAACTATTTTTTACCCTCAGTTAAGTTTAGGTCAAACCTACGCGACCAAGCGACGAAGCGGGAGCGTCAAGTTGTCAAATAGTTTAAAAAAAGAAGTCTAGTTACAAAACACACATTTGACACCTTGACGCTCCCGCTTCTCAGTCGCCTGGTCGCGTAGGTTTGGCCTAAGCTTTAACTCTTTCCTAGCATGGTATTTCCAGAGTAGACAGAATGATAGAGTATGCCGACTTAGAACTGATGTTGAAAATTTTAAATTTGACGTATTATAACGAAAATCGTCGCTAGGGTTGTTAACCTGTTACCTACGAATTTAAAACTATGACATATTCGCTGGATGTGTTCCTCTTTGGTCGTATTGTTGTTTGTGTTTTGGCACATGCGATTAAAATTGTCAGAATCCAATTTTGAAATTTTTATTTTAAATATTTAAAAATAAATTATATCAGCCAGCGCGAGGCACATTCCGTTCATAATCCTAGTGAAACCCGACGAATTTGACAGATATTGAAACCTGTCCGTTTCTTTGCAGTCGAACTACTGGTAGTTATGTCTATTGTGGTATTTCGATGTTATATCTCGCGTGCTAGGTAAACCATAATAACTAAACGGTGGGTACAGCTTGTTCAATTAATTCCCGACGCGGAAACAGAGCGGTAGTAATTTGGCTGTGCAAATTAACAATCGGTCCAGCCCCTTCGCTGTAAGTAGCTATTGAACACTGTTTGTCTTCGGACCGATTGTTTTTGGCTTGCGCTACGCCTTGACGATGTAGGATTTAATATTTATTAACATTAATGATTTCAATGACATCATTGAATAGTGTTAAATTGATATTATGTCGGATAAAAGTAGTAGTCAAATAAATTGTAAAGTTGATTGGGGCGATTTTGATATTTGAGTGGTTGGCGTTGTTTTTTGTAAATTGTAATCACTATAATAGTTCTGCAGTAGGGCACTCTACTCTCTAAATTACGCATTTTTTAATTTAAAATTGTATATAGTTCGAAAAACTTCGGTTGGATTATTTTGAGCTTAAAATGGAGGCTCAGTGTGACCGTCTATGCTTATACATATTTACTGCGCAATCAAAAAAAAATTAATCAACATAACCTACATTTTAAGTATCAATAGTTTGTTAATATATTTTATATCAAAATGAATAAGAACAGAGTGTGTCAAAGGCTTAAAATCTGGTTTATGAGACGCAGCAGCGTATGATCAAGTTATCCGTTTGTAATTACAGTATCTAACTGCCGTCTTCGTAAGTTTGAGAGAGTCGGTTGGGCTGACTCGGCGACTTAGTTAAAAACTTTAAAGATTTACTTCTATCGAATTTATATGTGCAAAGAAACGGGGAATAGCACAAGAACGTAAGTTTTTAAAAGTTATTAACGTTACAGAAAAGGACTACAGGTTGTACTACAGGAATGCCGTCTGAAGTGAAAAAAAAAAAACACGTGGGAGAGCCATGCTTCGGCACGAATGGGCCGGCTCGACCGGAGAAATACCACGTTCTCACAGAAAACCGGCGTGAAACAGCGCTTGCGCTGTGTTTCGCCGAGTGAGTGAGTTTACCGGAGGCCCAATCCTCTACCCTATTCCCTTCCCTACCCTCTCCTATTCCCTTCCCTTCCCATCCCTACCCTCCCTTATTACCCTATTCCCTCTTAAAAGGACGGCAACGCACCTGCAGCTCTTCTGATGCTGCGAGTGTCCATGGGAGACGGAAGTTGTTTTCCATCAGGTGACCCGTTTGCCCCCTTATTTCATAAAAAAAAAACAGCATTCAGTTAATTGATATTAGACGTGACATAGGATAAGTACTGTTATTAAAAAATATTTCTTACCAAAATCTGCTTCATGTTCTAATACCAAAATATTATGTAGACACTGTAGACATCTATACAACTATTATAAATGCAAAAGTGTGTCATCTGTCTGTCTGTTACCTCTTCACGCACCAACTACTTAATCGATTTTACTAAAATTTGGTATGGTTTATACGTGGGAGAGCCATGCTTCGGCACGAATGGGCCGGCTCGACCGGAGAAATACCACGTTCTCACAGAAAACCGGCGTGAAACAGCGCTTGCGCTGTGTTTCGCCGAGTGAGTGAGTTTACCGGAGGCCCAATCCCCTACCCTATTCCCTTCCTTTCCCATCCCTACCCTCCCCTATAATTATCCTATTCCCTCTTAAAAGGCCGGCAACGCACCTGCAGCTCTTCTGATGCTGCGAGTGTCCATGGGCGACGGTAGTTGCTTTCCATCAGGTGACCCGTTTGCTCGTTTGCCCCCTTATTTAATAAAAAAAAACAACTTCACAATTTATTTGACCACTACTTTTGTCTGACATAATATCATAATTTAACACTCAAAATCAAAATCAAAATATTATTTACAGCATACAGTTAATTGATATAAGACGTGACATAGGATAAGTGCTGTTATTAAAAAATATATTTCTTACCAAAATCTGCTTCATGTTCTAATACCAAAATATTATGTAGATACTGTAGACATCTATACAACTATTATAAATGCAAAAGTGTGTCATCTGTCTGTCTGTTAACTCTTCAGTCTTCACGCTAAAACTACTAAACCCATTTTTCTGAAATTTATACTTTTCATCCCGGAAAAATGTATGGTGTCCGTGCGATAAACTGGCGTTACATACGTCATCTGGTTATAGAAGAATTTTTAAACATTGCACCCCTAAAGGGGGTCAATTTTGAATAAATCGATGTTAGCCATATAAAGCTAGTTGTTCATACCGAGTCCAGTGCAAATGGAATCTGTCGTCAGTAAGATTGCACGTCAGGGCCAGGTGACCGCCCGCCGACGTATTGAACTCGGTAATCGCTTGTCAAAGCACAAATACTGTCTCTGTTAGTTGCATGAGAGGAACCACTCATTGAATAGCCTTTCTGGTGAAGTCGGGTAAAAAAAAGGTTGATTTTATGCGTCCAGTCTTTTTTACGAATACCATGGAATCGAGACGAGACGAAAGCACGTCTTGATAAAATAAACATATTTTGAGATGCAATTACCGTGACTTTGCTTGACATTTTGGTCCCAAATCCCAGACTCCAGAGCGATCAGACAACTTATTTTAACATGAATAAAACCTTAGGTTGTCAGTAGTGGCTCATGTACTGATAATACCTGCGTGTTTGTGGAGCTCTACGTGTGATACCTACAAGCTACCAGGTGAGAAAGGTAACTTAAAATCAGTCTTAACTCTTATCTATATATTTAACTTTGTCTTGGCTATAAAATATGATTTATTAATATAAATCTCCTAGTGTGTGTCAACTAGTGTATGTAATGTTTTATTTGTTAAAAAAATTTATGATAAAAGCATAATTTCAAAATAATATTAGCTCGATGCACTCCTTCACCATATTATAAACTATGAATGTGCAAAATTTAAATCACCTACGTTTTCGCATTTTTTGTCAAAAGGGATCCAAAGTTTTTATTATTTTACATTGAATTTTTACTCTTAGTCTCGTCGAGTTGACGCAACTGAGCTGTATAAGCTGTGAAAGTGACGTCAGACCGTAATATTCAAGCTAAGCTAATTAGCAATAAAGGTAGAGTCGTAGCCGAGCGACTGCACTGTAATTGTGTTGTACTATTTTTGTAGGGAAATGACACACTGTGTGAACACGGTTATCACACGAAGACGACGCTACGCATACGCTAATGATTTCTGAGGTTTTAAAGTAGTTTACCTTTTTGAGGATCCAAAAAGGAGAAGGTTCTATTCGTCTGTTTAAATATTTTAAAGGCAATGCTTATAAGTCTAGTAAATAGATAAACTCCAGTCAGAAATCGGGAATTTGTACTAAAGTGTCTAACGAATAGAAATGTTTGTTCTACAAAATGCTGGCATTGAATAATTATGCTTGAATAAAAAGTCTAGGAGACCATGGTTCGCATTTGTGTGCTCTTAACTTTATTTTACGGAAAATTTTATTCATTATGATAATTGGAGCATTTTAGAAACGCTGTATAAACTTTGTAGTTTGCAATGAAGAAAGAAATATATTTTTTATTGCCAGCTAATTTTACAGGGAGTCATTATTCTTAAATTCAAGGATTTGTCACATTAGGCGCGGATTTTAAACATATAAAAATCTGCAGGTAACGCATGTGTTGCAGCGACGACGCGCCTTCGTGTGATGGCAGTAATAAGTGAGCTCTTAAAATATGGGAGCGCTGAAAACGAGGCCAGCGAAAAAGACACGCGGTTATAATTTGAGGCTGGAACGACCTCATACACCTTTGTTTACGGTGATGCTCATACGATATTGAGCTTCTAGTTACGCTAGGATTACGGTCCATTTTTGACAACTACAATTGTGCCGAAATACTTATTTAACAATGTACGATTTAACTAGATGACTCATGCAACTCCGTTGCGCCAAAAAAGTTGATTGCGCGCGAACTGTACATTTTTCCGGGATAAAACTATTCTTTGTCCTTTCCCGGGACTCAAACTAGTATCTCCATGCCAAACAGAAAAATTGTTTCAGTGGTTTGGGCGTTAAGTGGTAACAGACAGACAGACACACTTTCGCATTTATAATATTAGTTTGGATTATTTGTGTAAAATAAATTATTCGTTTGGACATGAATTCCTAAAATTGATGGATTCAGGAGATACTTAATATCATAATAAAAAAATAATATTTCACTGGATTTACATTCATGTGTAATTTTTTTTTTGATTAGGTATTCGTCGATATCTAAAGTAAAATTGGTTTTATCCATATTTACGGACCTTCCGCATCATTGGCGTATATTCCACGCTTACGGTTGCATCAAATCAACATTTAATAAAGCGTTATGAAGTGGAAAAGTGCAATATGCAAAACAAAATAAATATTTCATTTGAGAATTTCCAATTCAGATGAACACAAAAAACGACCTCTGGGGAAATTCTGCATCTCATGTTTTAGTTGGCGGGTGGTGCAAGAAAATTTCGCGCTAAATAATCTCGTTTTGTTGGTGAAATGAATTCTTAAGAGGCGATCCTGTGAACAATACTGTTGGCAAGCTTTCAACGAGGAAACATAGTTTTAGGGTTCCGCAGGTTCAAGTTGAGATGTGTCGCAAATAATGGTAAATTCATCGAACCAGCTTACAGTATCTTTAAAGGTATTTTGGTACGAGGACATTAAGAAAACTAAATAATTAAATGAAATGAAATGAAAATATTTATTTCTAAATAAGTTAACAAAGTTAACACTTTTAGAACGTCGCGTCTA
Source organism: Aricia agestis (assembly GCF_905147365.1). NCBI lineage: Eukaryota > Metazoa > Arthropoda > Insecta > Lepidoptera > Lycaenidae > Aricia > Aricia agestis. The sequence continues at coordinate 711,114 of NC_056413.1, forward strand.
CATAAGGCCTACCACCGGTTCGGGAACTACCCCGCCGAGAAGAACCGGCGTAAGAAACTCGCACGGGGCCACCAAAAAGGTGGAAAATAACAATAATAGCTAAATTACACTAAGTATGTAACTTCTACATTTCAATACTTGATCTTTTAAATATATAATAATATATTTATAACATAGTTATGACCTAAACTTTCCCTTATGGTGCATATTTTATAATATTCGCTATGTTCACACTGTGCACGTGCACTTTCATCTTCAATTTTCGTCATCAACTTTCATCTTGCCGCATTCAATAATTTAATGCGTTAAGGAACGCAACGCGAATAGTGTGATTTTTGATGTTTTGGATACGGTCAGAGGACATGCGTCGCGGGCATGCCTCACGTTCGCTGTTAACTGCGCTATAACACATGCCCTTGACGAACAGAAAAAGGCACAGTGCGGATAAAGCTAGTAGGACATATTATGCAAGAATCAGTTCGTATATTTTTACAAAATGTTCGTATATTTTTCTGTCCATGACAAACTACGTGGGAGAGCCATGCTTCGGCACGAATGGGCTGGCTCGACCGGATAAATACCACGTTCTCACAGAAAACCGGCGTGAAACAGCGCTTGCGCTGTGTTTCGCCGAGTGAGTGAGTTTACCGGAGGCCCAATCCCCTACCCTATTCCCTTTCCTACCCTCCCCTATTCCCTTCCCTTCCCTACCCTCCCCTATTACCCTATTCCCTCTTAAAAGGCCGGCAACGCACATGCAGCTCTTCTGATGCTGCGAGTGTCCATGGGCGACGGAAGTTGCTTTCTATCAGGTGACCCGTTTGCTCGTTTGCACCCTTATTTCATAAAAAAAAAACTTATACTATATACTATATTTTTATTATTACTGTTTGCAAAACAGCAATAATAAAAATATAGTATACTGTATAACGTTTCTTAAATGGTTATACATCGCATCGCATCGAAAAATTCTTAATAAAAATGACATTACGATGCGAAGTTTTGTGGGGGAGCCCTTATTACCTCTGCGTATTGCTCAACAGCCTACACGCGAGTAACACAGTTTTAAGCTCAAACTAATTAGCCCATTGAGGTAACTAGTTAACTGCGGAACCCTCCACTCCAGTAGCGCGCTCTTGACCGTTTGGTCCTGCGCTCGAGTGGGCTCGTTACAGCCGGCCCTACGTCCTGAAATTAAAAATATATAAAATATTAATTGCCTACCCTAAACTTAAATAAGTTTTAAACGCTTTTGCAGAGACTTATCATGGCTCAGGTGGTTATGCGATGCATTTTAAAATGGCCTTAAAATTGTAACAGGTAGCTCCACACCTTCTGTTGTCTGTCAACTTAATGTGTTTACCACAGAAATAAATCAAGATAGAATGGCTAAGCGGGTGGAGTACGCGTGTTTTAATCTTGCAGTATACTGCAAGGACCGCCTCCGTGGTATAGTGGTATAGAGCGTGGCTCTTGACTCGGAGGTCGTGGGTTCGATTCCCGCGTTGGAAACATGTTATTTCCAAGTTTGGTTAGGACAATGCAGGCTGATCACCTGATTGTCTGACAAGTAAGATGATCCATGCGTCGGATGGGCATGTAAAAAGTCGGTCCTGCGCCTGATCTCTCGCCAGTCGTGTCGGTCTTCCGTCCCACTGGGTTATGAGAGTAAAGGAATAGAGAGTGCTCTTGTGTACTGCGCACACACTTGAGTACTATAACCAACCACCTGGGCCACCGTCACCGAAACCGGTGTGGGAGCTATTATTATTATACTGCAAGGAACGTCTCGATTTGATTACACCGAAGCGGTTGTGCAAAAATGCCTCATTGTGCAGTGTCTAATTGTAAAAATAGAAGTACGAAAGTGAATCGGTCAAAAGGAGGTATTTCATTCCACGGGTAAGTTATTTGTTCTAACTAAAAGCAAAGCAAAAATTGACACGAGCGATTCCTTAGCAACGCACGCGCGTCGCCGTTCTATCTTGATTTATTTCCGTGGTGTTTACCCTTGTATAGTTAATACAATCGTAATAAAAACAGACGCTAAAGGGTCTGAGTTTGAGTGGTCTGATCTTCGCGCAATCGCAACAAAAAAATGAAGTGGTACCAATTTAATACTCAATGCAATCCGAATGTCAGTTTGTTGAATTATAGTTTTCACAGAAACGCATATCAATGAAGTAACAAAAGGTACACATAGCTTTTGTATATTAATTCATATCCGGCTAAATTATCATAGTGACTGGGATTATGTTTTGTACATTTCAATGAATGGTACCTACACAGTGCACAATATTGAATATTTATTAAATTACGACTAATATTAATGTTCAATATAATTTCATAGCACATTCAGTATTAACTGTGTTGTTTTAATTATAATTTGTTTGCATATTCAATTTTAGTTTTGGTCATAATTGAAATGTGTAACTTTTTGTTGTTGCGGCTAAGTTTTATAATATTAATTATTATATTATTAATATGTTAATGTATTTTAAAATAATAAATAACGTCTCACTTATAATAATTGTAAACGACGATCAAAAGAATAAGAAGACATTCAGGAAATCAGGACATACTTTATTTATGTATCTACGAGGTGTATAATACTTTAGGGTGTGTAATGTGTATGTGTCTATTGTACAGAGTTCACTGTGATAGTAGCTGCGCTGAGAGATGCACAAATTACGTTAAAAAAATAATTTTTTGTCTTTTTCCGAATGTCGAAAGTATCCCTATATATAGCGCAGCTACTATCACAGTGAACATAAATAAAGTATGTCCTGATGTCCTGAATGTCTTCTTATTCTTTTGATCGTCGTTTACCTCTTTAAATATTATAAGTGAGACGTTATTTATTATTTTAAAATACATTAACATATTAATAATATAATAATTAATATTATAAAACTTAGCCGCAACAACAAAAAGTTTCACATTTCAATTATGACCAAAACTAAAATTGAATATGCAAACAAATTATAATTAAAACGACACAGTTAATACTGAATGTGCTATTAAATCATACTTCAATATATTGAAGTTTCACCAAAATCAGTTCAGTGGTTTAGAGGTGTAGAGAAAACTGACCAACATGCAAACAGGCACAATTTCGCACTTATAACATTAGTGTGGACTATGGATAACCAAAAGATAAATGTCTGAAATCTAGAGTAACTCTAGTTCTAGCTACATGTTGCTCAGTTAACGTTTTAATTTTTACTGGGTACTGGTGAGCACATAATTCGCCCGGGATCAGAGCCGGAGCTTGTAAAATATTGTGAGCGCGTGTTTACATTGCACGGAGTTTACTGCATGCGGCAACTGACTCCATTGTGAATAAGACAGCTGGTTTAGCTCGTTTCATTTAGATTTTAGAAGTTAATTAACTTTTTGGTACATCTCTAACTCCCTTAAAATCTACAGTGTTAGTACAAGTCATACGTTGCAGTTAAACAATTTCTACTGTACAACTATGGCGGTTTTTGAGCTACAGCAAGTTACCAAACAATGGATAGGCAGCTACGTCGTAACAATAGGGTCCTGTTTTACCTTTCGGCTACGTGGGTTTCTATTAACGGATCTTAGTAGATATTGATATATAAGCAGCCAAATTCAGAAAGTCGTAAGTACTTACTTATGAAAATATGTTTTGCAAATTACTAAATTATTGAAAAAATAAAAAATATTCGAAATATTTGAAAATAATTTGAAAAGTATTTGAACATAATTACTTTCCACGCCATGGTAATATTATTCCTAAGGTCCTATAAATATAAGGCCGTTCGTACACCACATCAATATAATAAAAAATATTATATATTATTTAAGAAAATATACAGGGTGTAACAAAAACAAGTGATAATACTTTAGGGTGTGTACGTGTTCCTTATAGAGAGTTCACTGTGAAAGTAGCAGCGCTGAAAGACCAAAAATTTTTTTTACTTTTGTATGGGCAAGCGCCCGAACGTCACGAGTTTTCCCATACAAAAGTGAAAACAAAATTTGGTCTTTCAGCGCTGCTACTTTCACAATGAATTCTCTATAAGGAACACATACACACCCTTAAATATTATCACTTATTTTTGTTACACCTTGTTTAAATATAAACAACTTAAGAGTAGGAAATCAGTAGAAAGTATTTCCCGTCACGGCCCTGCACCGGAAGCGGCGTCGGGCAGCGTACACACTTCCTTCCCACTACTAATGTACTCTTTGTTGGTTTCTGCACTTGTTTAATGTTTTATTTATACGCTTGTGGATGGGAAGATGATACTAGAAGAGTAGCAGGATGTACTATCAGAGAAGTTGATTCATTGGCGGATGGCATACGTAATTTGTTCGCGTTATGTCAAGCCCAGCTGCTTATTTCACGGTTTACATCGAATCGACATAATTCAAATTTCAACCCATTGATGTAGGTGTAGATAAGGAAAACAAATCGTGTCCTATGGGAAGTTTGAGGGGAGGCCTATGTTGAAAAGCAAGTCGATCTTTGTGGAGCTGGTGTGACTCTGTTGTCAGTGATAATAACCAGCTAAAAGCCGATCTTTGTGAGGGCTCGCGTCGTTTTTCTGCGTGGTAATAATCTTTAAGGCAGTTTTTTATATTTTAATATTAACCAAACCGTGACTGACCGATGATAACACGTCCATATAATATTATTATATATAAACGTAAGGCCTACTAGGGCGGCGCTATATGTACGGCGCCATAGCACAAATCAATAGGCGTGATAGTTTTTCCGTAAAGTTTACCATAAAGGTGCTCGCTTCGCTCGCCCTGAATAATACTTTGCAATGTTATAATATGTCAGATTGATAAATATTATTGTTATTGTTTTTAATTAACGCTTCTTATGTACACGTAACACAAGGACCGTGTAAATGGGTTACGTAACGTAAAAACCTCTTATATCCATTCTAATAATATTATAAGTTCCTTTTCCGTTAAAAACCGTCTACTATATTTGGTTGGGCATTGAAAATAGATTTCATCTGGAAAAAAGTAATTTTCTTAATATATATAAATGAAGAAAACATACTTGTGGGCAAATCTAGCCGTCAATTAATCATAGGAGTAACCGCAGACGAAACTATTAGAGTTTTCTTAATTAAATCTCGCGAATTTTCTCTCGAGAGATTTGAACTTTGGCACTTAAAACGTTTGGAATACACCCACCACAATCGCTGAGCATCGTTTGTTATATTAATGATCATTCGCACTTTGCACTTCTGTTCATCATCATCGTCACTATCGGTGAATATTATGTTATCCAGTATATTTAACTTTATATACTAGATGACGCTGACAACTCCGTTGCGCCAAAATTTGTTTATTGCCCGGGAATGGTACGTTTTTCGGGGACAAAAAGTATCCTATGTTCTTTCCCGGGACTTAAAATATGTCCATACCAAATTTCAGCAAAATCGCTTCAGATTTTGGGTCCGAAGAGGTTATAGACAGACACACTTTCGCATTTATGATGTTAGTATGGAGACCCGTTATACTAATATACTAAATAGCGATTTAGTACTTTTTTCAATCTTAACCAATTCCAACACAACCAGCTTGTATATTGTAAAATATTCTCTCTCACATAATGCGCGGAGGGGGAAGGGGGAGGAGTGACGTCACAGTGATTTGTCAACGTCAATTACACATTCCGTTCGACGTTGATCATAATTATAATAGATGGGCCGAGGCGGATGAAAATCTCACGGAAAAGTTTAAACAATGTACGGTTGAAATATCCACATACATAATTTTATTTATGAACGGGCCTGTTTCACCACTTATTGATAAAGTACCGGATATCCACAACTTATCTGACAGATACTCCATCTGTCAAAAAAAGTTGTAGATAACCTATCCGGCACTTTATCAGGAAGTGGTGAAACAGGCTTTAAGTGTCGGAACAACGGGTACCACTCATACCAGGATACTTAGACAACATGAATTCGATAAATATTTTGACAGCACATTTAGATTAGCGAAACAATGGCTATGATGTTGCATGTCTAATCCCATATTACATTATTTATATCAATTTCGTAGTTGACTGCTGATTACTCAAATCTCCTTCTAGCATAATAACCCCCACACCGGTTTCGGTGACGGTGGCCGGTTTCACTGAAAACAAGCCAGTTACGCAGGAGTAATTTTATAGTGCCCAAGTGTGTGCGCATTACACAAGAGCACTCTCATAACCCAGTGGGACGGAAGACCGACACGACTGGCGAGAGTTCAGGCGCAGGACCGACTTTTTACATGCCCATCCGACGCATGGATCATCTTACTTGTCAGACAATCAGGTGATCAGCCAGCATTGTCCTAACCAAACTTGGAAATAACATGTTTCTAACGCGGTATTCGAACCCACGACCTCCGAGTCGAGAGCCATGCTCTGAACCACTGGACCACGGAGGCGTTGAGGCGTCTTATAGTATAGAGTAAAACTGTTAAAAGAAACTACAAACTAAATACATCTGCATAAAATCTTAGCAGCTTTTACTACGTTTTAGCGGCATTTTTAGTATTTCTGGTCGAGTGTACCTTTTACGATATGTGAGTTATGATCGACTGTGGGGGAGAAAATGACGCGTCTAGACGTGGGGGATTTGTACACCTATACTAGTGTATAGTTACACTATATGTGCCTATACTGACTATACAGTTTATACGGCAGTATACGTGTTAGGGACTCGCTATGACGCTTAGGGCAATTTTATTGAAAACTGTTTTCCTAGCGGCCTCGCTCGTATTAAGGAGCTAGACTCTAGCTGCTAGAGGTTACTAAATGCATTAGCTACACACTATGGGCACTATGTAGAAGTGTTACTACAACACTTTCCTTGGCACACTTATTTCACTTTATGCACACGGAGCCCTACATTTTACAACAATAATCTAGACAAGAATTAGCTCCCAATTTTGTTTGCGTAGAAATTTAATACAATCGCACATTTAACCGCGATGAAAACTGTATTATTCATGTGTTTCCCAGAACAAAAAGTATCTAAATCAAACAGATAGACTCCTGCATTTGTATGGTTTTATTACAATGTATAATGGTGCTACAAGGATTCAGGCGCTTTGCAGACGACGGGGCGGGGCGGGCCGATCAATTTCACCGCGAACGATAGCACAAAGGGAACCCTTTATTACCAACGCACACGACGGGCAAAAAGACCGCAGCTGTCCCGCGGGAACGGGCGGAGCATGTCCGCGGCTGCCCGCCGTGGTCCGTGGATCACACAAACCAGTTTACATGCAGTAACGCAGACGGCGTGTGCTTTGTGTACGCGGGGCGGGTAGCTGCAGACATCGACGAGCGTACGCGGCGAAATTGACCGGCCCGCCCCGCCCCGTCGTCTGCAAAGCGCCTCACTCTTCTTTGTAAAAAAATACGTGTGGCACTCCGGGGCTGCTGCGGTAAAGCAAAGCATTTTTATAAAGTTATTAAAATATATCTTGCATACCTCTAGTCGCACTCACACAAGTACCGTGCCGAATTCTGGCAACGCCGCCGCCGTGTTAGTTTTTTTTTCATTATGGAATTTTTTGATTCGTTCGCCGCGCTTTAAGCCCACGATAAAAGCTATGTAATAGCTTAAAATACTAAAAAAAAAAAAAAACTCCCAGAAAAAAAACGGCGTAATCACCAAATTAAAAGTAGCATGTGATATATGAGGCGGCTCGCTAGATGGATGACTCTGCGGAGTCGATCGATACGTCAGGACCAAGGACGGTCATAATTAAAAACACGATTACACCTTTAAAGGCCCGGGGAGATTATCGACATGATCGCTTAGATTAATAACGTTAAGGTGCTGCATTCGCTTGTAATATAACGTTACAGAATCGAGCATCAGTGAGGGACGACAACCAAGCATTACAATGTGCACCTGATACCACTGATGTGTAGTATCTTGATACAACTTGTAACATCAATGCTACAGTGAAGTCAACTTGCTATGGAATGCTCAAAGTTGAACCTGTACCGTTACATTACACGAGAATGCTCGTCAGTCAGGGAGGTAGTATTGTAATGTAATGCTCAAAGACGAATTCATAAGGTGAGGGAGCACCTTTAGAATGTTTGTGAATTTGAGTAAGGTTAGGATTTTTTGTTTTTTTTAAAGACGTCTCCAAATAATAATTTTCGTTCTTATGTTTATAATATAAAATCCTAGCGATCCGCCCCGACGTCGCACGGGTATAAAATATATAGCCACTGAAAAAATGATTAAAATCGATAGCCTATGATCCTTCACGTGGACTCGCGCACGAAGAGTTCCGTACCGTTACTGAGCGAAAGATGGCAAAAATTGTGTTTTTTGTAACATAATTTTTTATTTTTGTATTAATTAATAAAGAACAAATATAATTAGGAATTTCGCGAGTATTTCAAGTGCCTACCTGCTATCATTATTGATTACGAGCAAAAAAGGCCAAAAAATACGTTTGTTCTATGGGAGCCCCCACCCTCAATATTTATTTTATTTAGTTTTTAGTATTTGTTGTTATAGCGGCAACAGAAATACACAATCTCAATTGTAAAAATTTCAGAAGTCTAGCTATAGCGGTTCTTGAGTTACAGCCTGGAGACAGACGGACAGACGAACAGACATCGAAGTCTCCGTAATTTTTACCCTTTTTACCCTTTGGGTACGGAAGCCTAAAAACTGCAGTTAGTCATCTTCACGCTACGCCGTAGCGCCTCTACGCATTGTGCTACGACACATTACTTTCGTAGCTCTTAACAAAGGTGCTCCCACACAGCAGTTATAATATAACGTTATAAATATACGTTATATTGTGTATCACGATAAAATTTTATAACAGCGTGGAACGAACGCTACAGCATGTCAAGAAATAAACTGGTATTTTGTTATAATTTGTAAAAAAAGTTAGACAACAAATGTTAAGCAACAGTATCTAACGTTATCTAGCTGCTGTGTGGAAGCACCTTAAATTTTATTAAAAAATAAGTAGGCGGAAGTGGTATAACCATAAAGTTAATATATAGGTATATTAACTTTATGGGTATAACATCTTTTTAGAATCAAAACAAATAAAAAAAACCTATACATATTGATATACGATAGATCAAACAATAACACATAACATTGATTTACTTATTTATATTTTTTAATTACTTGTACCTGTAATTCAGCATCAGCAGCAGGGTGTTACAAAACGAGATGATAATACTTAAGGGTGTGTAGGGGACCCCTACATAGAGTTCACTGTAAAAGTAGCAGCGCTGAAAGAGTTACTTTTTTTACATTTGTATGGGAAAATTCATGACGGTGCTTATTTAGAAGTAAACTCTATACAAAGGACTTTAACTAAAGTAAGGGGTTTTCCAATAAGGACTTGACAACTTTTTTCAAAATAAAATTAAATCCATTTGAGATATTTCAAAAATTTTAGTATCGAATTGAAGTATAATGAACAATTTTTTCGGAATCGGATCGGAACTCGACTTCGCTCATATGGCCACCGCAGGCACGTTTGCAACGGTGATTCGCTGAACACAATTTTCTATGACTCGGCCACACATTTCGGCTATTTCACGTTTAATTTTGGCCCTGAGCTCTTCAATTGGCGTTGGCTTATCCGACGAATTGACGCATCCTCAAAGAATACAATCTAGAGGCATTAAATCGCACGAACGAGGCGGTCAATCGACTGGTCCATTTTTTGAGATAACACGCTCATCAAAATTGCTCTTCAATAAATCGATTGTAACTTGTGTTGTGTGGCTTGTGGCGCCGTCTTATTGAAACCTCATGTTGTCAAAGTCCATATTATTATATTCTAATTAGGGCCAAAAATAATCCATAATCGTGGCCAATTTGCCTGTATACTAGGGCGAGAAATACAATCGAAAATCGGAGCTAACGCTCTTAAAGTAGCGGCCATCGACTCCGAATTTCTGCAGTATTTTTTTAAGATTTGCAGACGTTGTTCATTCGTGTACTTCAGAATGATAAAAATGTTATGTCTACTGAGTAAATTGATAGTATCAGTTCGATGCTAAGTGAAAGGGTGCGTCCACAATTAAAATTCAAAATTGTCAAGTCCCTATTAACCATTTATTATCACAATTTTTTGTTATACCTAGTATATTTCAATATTATATTTATTACAACAAAGTATTAGTTACCTATAGGTTATAAAATTCAATAGCATTCGGTACCCGCGGCGCCCATAATAGGCGATAAATAAAACATGGCCCACGACATTGACGCATGGGCCGGTGCAGACTCCACAGGTCGCTAAATGGGATTGAAGATTACATAAAACATGAAATATGTTACAAACCTCACTAAATCTTGACAGGATTTGGGGAACGGGCAATTTTATGTGGCCGATAAACTTAAATCAGTCGCGTAAAATCTGTCAGCGGTTTTTTTAAGGGCAATTGTTCTGACGCATTGACTATAATTAGTATTAGTAGACTCTTTAGTCAGTTACCGTTAGGAGGAAAGTTGGATATAAATTACAATAGAAATCGAACTCGATCGAACTGATCGTAGACCGAACTGACCGTGACCGTGACTCATGCACACACAAACGAGTCCAGCCCGCGCAGGTCGTGGTTCGATTAACGGGCAGATTAGGCCTCTCCCTGCAGGAGAAGAAATGATAAGAAATTTCTTTAAAAACAAAAATCAAACTGCGATCAACTCAAATGTAGAGGGTTCACAAAATTTTAAGCAAGGCCTAAATCAGATTGGATCTAAAGCTTGTAAGTAATAGTTAACACCAATGCCCTCTCTCAATTAAATCTAAGTATAATATTGTAACAGTAAATAATACTGCTGGTATTATTTTCTGCTACAGATGCTCCTTGGTCCATGTCAATTTCAACTACATGCCTAACCATCCTTGTCGTCATAATTATTCGAATCGTCACCTGTACAAAGTGGAAGCGGGCCCCGCGGTATAATGTAGATTGTAGACAGTTTAAAATCTTTATTTCCCATTGTTAGGTCCGCCTTTGTGTGCACGTGAAATATTATTGCGCCGACGTACTTTCTGCAACTTAATTTATAATGACTTCAATTTATGACGCCATTTTTGTTAAAAGAAGTGCTGGTTTTACATAGGAAATGAATGGACGCTTTGACTGTTTCCTGTTTAATGTAAATTATTCATAACTAGATGACGCCCGCAACTCCGTTGCGCCAAAATTAGTTTATCGCGCGGGAACCGTACATTTTTCCAGGATAAAAAGTATCCTATGTCATTTCCCGGGACTCAAAGTATCTCTGTACCAAATTTTAGCTCAATCGGTTCAGCCGTTTAGGCGTCAATTAGAGGTAACAGACAGACAGACAGACACACTTTCGCATTTTTAATATTAGTATGGACTACTTGCATCAATGTAAATGTTTGAAATATGATGCTCTTTTAGATGTTGCATTAGAAGATACTTGTTGCTTTTAATCCTGCGATCGTGGATTCTTAGAAAACTATTGTTATTTTATAGTGTCTCGCTTACCGGTGAGCTTATGGGGCTTGATGGGTTAATTGAAACACTACACTCGCAACACAAAATATTAGTTACTTCAGGTTTACTTCGGCTTTTAAGTGCGGAGATAATATTATAAAGGTACAATTCCATGCATCGCGAATCGCGACAGTGGTAAGCCGCGCGCGCGTCATACATTTTCATACAATGACTATTGTCGCGAGCGGCCGACGACAGTCGTAGGTCTTACTACTAGGGTAGGCTTACGACTGTCGCAATGCACGGAATTGTACCTTAACAGTAAATACTAACAACTGGTCAAGGTAGAAGGAACAAAGAAAGGTAAATTCAAAAACTTTTATTAAAATTTGGTAAACACTTTTTTGATCGTATAATCTGCAATGAAGCATATCACGGGCTCTGAAACTAGCCCGGCGAGAGTAGCCAAGCATTAGACTTGACTTGCGCACACTAAGGCTCAGGGATTTTCCGAATTGAGATTTCCGAACGAAAACTACTGATGATGATTGAAAAAGTTAGTCGCACAAAGACTCCCCCGTTATAGTTTCTCGCATTTTTTGTGGAAAGTTTGATAGCGAATAAATATTATTCTGTCGGATGATCGTCGAATTCGTCCCGATATTTTTACTTTTTCTATTCGTTTCCTGCACGTTTGTGTTCCACTCGACCGATAGATTTAAAACTTTGAGCCAGTATTGTCCGCGATTTTAAGCTTTTGACCCCAAATTGTGTTTTAAAATGGAATGTTGAAAGATTGAAATACATTGCCAGAGCGCTGAGAGTAAGTTTTATTACCGTTAACCGTAAGCGCGTCAGCAAAAATTTGTATGGTGTCGAATTAGTTACTATTAATTACCGCAAGGTATTAATTACCACTGACCTCCATTATACAAGTACGCTGGACTTACGATACCCTTTGAAATGACTGCTGGTTTTTGTGCTTATTTGAAGCGGAATTAGCGCCCCCAATGCGGGGGAAGAGAACTAAATTTGACGTAAAAATGACACTTGAAAGTCGCCTTATTGGCGCTGATAGCAGTAGTGGGAGTACTTGGAACTAATACTAGTTTCTACAACCAATAGCGATTAAGCGGCTATTTGCAAGTCACGTCAGATTTAGTTCTCTCCCCCGCATTGGGGGCGCTGATTCCCCTTCAAATAGGCACAAAAAGCAGGTGGGTATCATATTAAGTCCAGCGTACTTGTATAATGGTGGTCAGTGTGCGATAAAGATGAAAGTTTTACTTCTTTGCAGTAAGAAGTGGGAAAAACTGCCATCATAGTACAAAATAATAATATGACTTCAGTTTTTTTTGTAACTTGACAACTTGGATAAACGTATACAATTAATGTTAATGTACCATCGCAGAAATTGATTCATAGGCAGTTGACGGACCTACGTCATTTAGGGCCGAAACACATAACCGCGTTGCGGCGCCGCGCCGCTGAAATCGGCAGTTTGCGTTGCGGCGTCGCGACGTCGCGACGTCGCGACGTCGCGGAAAACAGCGTTTAGGTAGGGTAACCAGTTCCTCGTGATTTTTTAATGTGAATGGACGTGTCTCTGGCATGGATCGTCGAAAGAAATTCTTTGCTTATTTGTTATTAAGAAGACATTTATACTTGGTTTTAAATATACAACACAGAAGATACTGGATTGCGTTTCGGCCTATAGCCGGATTATGTCAACATGATGCAAGGGTCAATTCGGACCGCAACGCAACGCATAGATGCATATCTAAATTTGTATGAATTGACAGATTTGCAAAACGTCTCCCGCTATTGAAATCTGTGAAATCCGCACTTTAGAAATGCATCTACGCGTCGCGTTGCGTTGCGGGCCGAATCGACCCTTAATGTAAATCGTCATCCGCGGGCTTGACAAAACGTGACTATCTGCCTGTGAATTAACTTCTCTGACAGTACAATTTTGTCTATCGTCAATTCCCACTTCTGTGTGAGCTAACCCTAAGTGTAATGTTAGCATTACAGTCCCCAGCGAGTTGTGTCAGACCTCAATACGTTGATGGTGCGGATGTAGGTAACACACATTCAGGCGGCCCCGTTCCGAGCAATACCTGCGACCCATTGACTCATATCCCAAATCTATTGTGATGAATAATGCGCCGTTTCAGATATTTTCACCGTAATTATTATTCGACAGCGCGAACGTTGCTAATTAGTTAACTATGTGACCAATCAAACGCACTGTCAATATAAATAAACTGTTGTCAGAAAACCCCAGAATGAATTTTTCTTACTTTAAAAACTAGCTGACCCGGCAAACATTGTTTTGCCATATAAACTATTTCTAGTATCAATATAAAAGTAGATAAAAACCTATACTATTCTCAGGCCTAAAATACAAATTTTTATTTAAATCGGTTGACCCGTTTTAGAGGAGTTTGCGCACAAACACTATGACACGAGAATTTTATATATCAGTATCGATATACTTTGTGCCCGCGAAAGGACCTAGACAGCTTTCCAGTTTTACGAATACATAAAATTTCGAACGATCGCCTAATACGTGAAGTAATACACGTATTAGGCGATCAACAGCTGACTAACTTAACAGTAGGCATTCATAATGAGTTATGTAAATTAAAAAACTTTCATAATCATTATTATAGTGTACAAGGATTTGTCAAGCCATATGCTACTAGCGACATAATATTACAATATTGTGATCAGTTATGTAAATCCAAGGTGTTAACTAAAAATAGTATTATTGTAATTGGTGTTGGTAGTAATGATAAGAACCCATACAAGCTATTTACTAACCTTTGCAATACCTTGAGCAAACTTTCAAAGACAATAGTGTTCATAATGTTTACTCCCATTATGAACACTATTGTCTTTGAAAGTTTGCTCAAGGTATTATACAACCGGTACCTAAATACTAAACTTCTTAATAACGTAATCTGTTCAATAGTTAAGAATTATGATAATTGTTTTTATATTCATTCAGACGAAACTATACATTCAGTGCCTACATATTATTATAACAATTATAATGAGAATTTACACAATTTATGGTTAAAAATTAAATCTTTATTATTAAAAATGACATTTAAGAAAAATTACCAAAATAATAAAAAAATTGGATTACACTCTATACGGTCTGCACACAAATTAGACAAAAATAGGAACAAAAAACCACAAATACATATCCTAGGAGATCATCATATAAAGGGTCTTAGCCATATGATACACAAATATAGACAAAATACGGGGAACAATAAATATTCGGTATTAGGGATTGTAAAACGAAATGCTACCTACTCGCAGTTGTTTAACATTAGCAATGAATCGGCAAGTTTGTTCACAAAGATTGACTATGTTGTTTTAGCTGCGCAGGTGAATGAAAGGAACTTAAATTCATTTATATTTATTATTACATACACACTTAATAAATTAGCTCAAACTAATGTTATTATTGTTCCATATTTCAGGAGTAGTGAGTATTACATTTCAAATAATATACAAACTAAATTAACATCGACTTTCACAGATTTTCCTAATGTAAATATTGTTAATATTAGAAACTTTATATACCAAAATTCTTTCTTAAAAGAAATATGTCATAAAATAAATATAAGAATTGACAGTAACGATTATGAGACTACATATATATCAGGTTTTAAACAGAAAATTAATGAACATAAAAATAATTTTAACTTCAACAATAATAAAAATTTAACAACAAATATCATACAGAATAAAATAACACAATACTTTAAAATTATACCTAGGAATGTAAAAAATAATGAAAATTCTTTTTTATATCGAACAAAAACAAACTAACTTTATTCCATCAAAATATCGCTGGAATTTTAAATAAATTGGACATGTTACAAATAGCCTTAACAACAGTCTTGCACTCAAAAGTAGGGTCTGTGGATATAATATGTTTAAGCGAAACATTTTTGATAAAAAATTCAGAAAAAAATTTACAAATTCCTAACTACAAAATTGCCGCTTATTTTTCGAGGAAAAACAAAAAAAGGGGCGGTACTTGTATTCTGGTTAAAAATGGTCTAAAGTTTAAAAATCTACATTTATGTGAAGATTATGGTAAAGAACGTGTTTTTGAATGCTGCGGAATAGAATTAATTAGCTTCAATATAATAATAATTTGCATATACAGGGTTCCTAAAGAAGACATTAACATATTCTTAAATAGTCTTGACTCTCTGATAACAGATTTTAGTCATTTAAATAATAAGAATATAATTTTATGTGGAGACTGGAATATCGACTTAATGAAAGATTCAAATGAACATAAAGAATTGAGGTCCTTACTACTTAACCATAACTTACAGACTAATATAAATATACCTACAAGAGGCCGATCCAGCATTGACCTTATTGCTAGCAATTTAAAAACATATAAATCAGATGTTCACCACTTAGCCCTTTCAGACCATGAAACTGGTCAGACAATTACTTTTCCTGTAAATGAAAAAAATAAAAAAATAATAAAGAATGACTACTATTTCACAAAACGAAGGGATTTTCATTCAGACAATATTAATAAATTTTTGAATGTAATGGCAACACTAACATTTAATGACGTACATAATCAGACAGATTGTGAAGAAAGTTTTAAAACTTTTTATGATAATTTCATTTTGTTTTATAATCTTTGCTTCCCCTGGATAAATATTAAAATAAAAAATCAGCCTATAAAAATGGGTTGGCTAACGAAAGGAATTAAAAGGTCGTGTGTAGTTAAACGGATGCTGTATTTAAAATATAGATATGAGGCAACAAATAAAAACTATTTATTACAGAAATATAAAAAATATACACAGATTTTAAAAAATTGCATTAATACATCTAAAACTAGAAATAATAGCAAGTTTTTGAAAATGTCCAAAAACAAATGCAAAGCCACATGGACATTAATAAAAAATAATAGTGACGAAAAAAGCCCACGTAACAATATTGACACAATAGAAGTAGGTGATAAACTATACACAGAAATATCCGACATTGCTAAATTATTTAATGATTACTTTATTGACATAGCAAAAAATAATAATAATTCAATTGACGTAGACGATGACATTATTACATATGACAATATAATTGACAATGAAACAAATTCAATATACCTTTCTCCTCTTATTCCGAATGACATTTATAAAATTATCAATTCTCTTAATAATACTCAAGCTACTGGTTACGACCACGTTAATACTAAAATTATTAAACTATCTGCAAAATATATTTGCTACCCAATTTGTCATATAATAAATTTATCATTTGAGCAAGGACATTTTCCATCATCATTAAAAATATCTGTTGTTAGACCTCTTTATAAAAAAGGAGATACAAATAAATTAGCTAATTATAGGCCAGTTACACTAATACCAGTAATTTCTAAAATCTTTGAAAAAGCTATGCAATCAAAAATAGTGCACTACTTCAATGCAAAAAATCTAGTTAGCAAACAGCAATTTGGCTTTATAAAAGGTAGTTCTACAACACTTGCATGTTTTTCATTAACAAAACAAATAACCGAAGCAATTGATAAGAAATTATCTGTGGCGGCAGTTTTTCTCGATATGAGTAAAGCTTTCGATTTTGTTGATCACAAACGTTTACTAAATAAATTAGCTAGATATGGTATTAGAGGAAATGCATATAAATGGATTAAATCTTACCTTAAAGACAGAAAGCAATGCACTGAAATAACTCGTATTGTGAAAAATAGAGAAATTACATATATATCTGAATATAGTGTCAACACTTGTGGTATACCACAAGGTAGTATGCTAGGACCTGACTTGTTTAAAATGTATATAAATGAGTTACCTAATATTTTAAAACACGAGGGGGTTATGTTTGCAGACGATATAACTATAATAATTAAATGTTTAAAACAACTTTTAAATGAAGAAATCCTAGAGGAAGTTAAAAAAGTAACTAAATTATTAAAGAATAATAATTTAGAGGTGAATCTAGAAAAAACCAAAATAATCAAATTTCATAAATCAAGTGATAATAGTGACCAAAAACTAGAAATCGAACTCAATCCGATCAAATGCGTATCTTCAACTAAATTCTTAGGTTTTGTCGTAGACAAAAATTTAAATTGGAAAGAGCACATAGATCATGTATGCAATAAACTAAATAGGTTTGTATTTGCTCTTAGAAGGATTAAAAATATCGTCTCCAAAGATGCAGCTCTAACAGCATATCACGGCTATGTCTCATCGACATTAAGGTATGGGCTGGTATTGTGGGGTAATTCAGTCGAACTAAACAGAGCATTCATAATACAAAAAAAATGCATTAGAGCTATGACCGGAGCTGATAGACGTGCTCATTGCAGACCGCTATTCAAGAACTTGAAAATACTTCCTCTGGCGAGTTTATACATTCTCGAATCTTGTTTATTTATAAAAAAATATTATACACATTTTGAACAAGAAAAAAACACAGAAAATAATAGACATAAAAGAAGTTTTAAGAAAATTACAGTACCAACGCAACGTTTAGCAATCCATAGTAAAAATGCGTACTGCATGAGTATTAAAATATACAACAATATACCAGATAAATTCAAAAATGACGATATTACATTAAATAAATTTAAAAAAGAATTGTTCAACTGGCTCTTAGACAAATGCTACTATACGACCCAAGATTTCTTAAATGATATTATAGTCGAAAAGAAATTTAATTTTAATAGATTTTAATTATTAAATTGAGTAGTATATTATTTTTTTAAGAAGTCAAATTAATTAAACTATATTTTATGATATGAATGATTTGACATTTAAAATTTTTATTGTATTTTAACCACCTTTATTGTATCTTAACCAGTTTCTATGATTTTTTGCATCATATTTTTATTGTCATGATTATATCATAATAATTATTATTTAATTGATTGTATTTTCTTTTAAGGAATTGAAATGAATTTTACTAATTATTAATTATTATTTAATTGATTGTAATTATTTTTAAGAAATTAAAATGAATTTAACTAATCTAAATATGAATTAATTGACATTTAATTTATTTAATTGTATAGTTAAATATATAGTTGTCATGACTTTCTTGACAAACTATATCTTCGACCATTATTTGACTATTTTATATATATTTTTTTATGATTTCAGGATGTTTTGACTGAGTATTCGTATTTACATTTATTTTTTTTCATAACTTTTTGAGGATTGTATTATAATTTATTTTAGATTCTATTTAAATATCTGTTTGTTATTAATTATAGTAATAAAGCATGATTTTTTATATTTAAAAATATTTCCACGCCCTAGAGGCAGAAATTGTGAACTATAAAAATAACAATAATAAGAACATTGTAACCAATTTCATGGAAATAAAGACTTACTTACTTACTTACTTACTTACTTAACGAAGTGGCCACGTGGCAACATTTTCTTCTAGTGCAGTCTTGCAAGAAGACAGAAAAAAAACACTAGCCCGTTACAACAATTTGTGTTAGTTCCATCATAGTGACAAAGTACATGATCAAGTTTGATAACATCTAAACAACAAACTCCTATTACGCAGTTTACGCTAAACAAAATCTTGTTTTATCACTTAACGTTTTCAAAGGGAGCATACAATAATTACTTCAAAGAATAATTCGTTTATAATCGGAACTCAAAAGCCACCATTAGATTTAATTTATGTGACGTCATTCACAAAATATTCGCGTAATAGAGTCGTAATATGCTAATTTTAATGGCCTATTAAACGGACTGGCCTTTTCGCTTTTATTTTTTGAAAATTATCCCCCGTGTTACCGAATTACCGTTGTCTCTCGGGGCTTAGGGCCCCTCTACACGTTGGGCTCTGATGAATGACCTTGATTGCGAAAGTGTCAATCACTAGATTTTTTTTAATTCATATTGATGTAAGAAGCTTTATTCATTTATTTATTTAACTTACATAACATCATAAGTATAGGAGTTCACAATATTTAGGTTGCTTACAATACATTACTTAAGGCCTTAAGGCCCCTCTACACGTTGGGCTCTGATGAATGACCTTAATTGCGAAAGTGTCACTAGAAAATGCCATTGATATTGATATTTTGAAAATTGAAGTTTTCTAAGGGCTTTCAAACAAAAAAAAATCTTCTAACTATCACGTTTACATTTATTAGGTATTTGAACTCTTAAAACTTGTAAAAGAGAGTAAATAATTTTTGAGATAGTAATTTTTTAGTGGTGAAACTGTTATTCCTTATCTATTGTAATAAATAAAAGCATATATTCTGTATACTTAGGGCCGATTTTTCAATCGTTAGATAACTTTTATCTAAAGAATAAATAAGACACTTTGAAATTTTTTTCATATAAAATCTGTCAGAACGCCAAATTTATTCCATTGGTAAAATTTATCTGACGATTGAAAAATCAGCCCTTAGAAGTTAGATTGGGTTAAGTTAGGAGTTAGGACTTAGGACCCTTTTGAATCATTCCATTTTTGTAATATTATAGAGAATGGATGTTACGAAAGTAAGGGATTATTTTGATCTCATCGCTTTGCAATGTGACCTGACCCTAAGGAAGCTGTTCACGTCACGTCGCATTAGATCAGGACGAGCGCGTTATGGCGCGTTATGGCTCGTAAAACGTAACGTTAAACTTCATGTCAACTTATTTCGAGATTGCTTCTTCTTGATTATCAAAGTAACGCCCAAATCTTGGTACAGGATTTTCTATTAGCTAAGATAAACTTTTGATTTCATTCCCTGTGGAATTGTTTATTAGGTGATTGCGAAGCAATTGCAATGGACTGTTTAAACTGAAAATGTGTGAAAATACCAACTAGAACTAGGCCGGCAACACATCTGCAGCTCTTCTGATGTTGCGAGTGTCCATGGGCAACGGTAGTTGCTTTCGATTAGGTGACCCGTTTGCTCGTTTGCCCCCTATTTTATATAAAATAAATATGTGTTTTTTTTATGAAATAAGGGGGCAAACGTGCAAACGGGTCACCTGATGGAAAGCAACTTCCGTCGCTCATGGACACTTGCGGCATCAGAAGAGCTGCAGGTGCGTTGCAGGCCTTTTAAGAGGTAATAGGGGAGGGTAGGGATGGGAAGGGAAGGGAATAGGGGAGGATAGGGAAGGGAATTGGGCCTCCGGTAAACTCACTCACTCGGCGAAACACAGCGCAAGCGCTGTTTCACGCCGGGTTTCTGTGAGAACGTGGTATTTCTCCGGTCGAGCCGGCCCATTCATGCCGAAGCATGGCTCTCCCACGTGCGTTGTGATCACTGTCATATTTCCATAGAAATACTTAAAGTTAAATACGTTTAATTTGTTTCATGCACTTATAGCCCTAATATTATATAACATTCTTTCTGATTTCTGATTTGTTTAACATTCTTTGGGGTCAAGTGTTACTGTATAGTCTCCTACGCGTTGATAGTACTATGCCCAATCAACGTAGTCAAAATAATGGGCAAAAAATTTTATACGTTCTCAAAACGGACAGTACAGATACAACCGAAATATAGTATTTTCCCAAGGCTAGCTAGAATCAAATTTTCTTCACAAGACCGGGAATTGGTTTATTTATACCTACATTTTATCATAAGTTACGGATGTATCTGAATATTTGATTCATACACGAGTGGACCCTGCTTCTTATTCATAACACAAAGGTTGCCCAAACTATTTCTGTCGCCCTTATATTAACCCCCGCGACTGAGCATATTTACCAAATCGTGTGTAACATGAAACGGCGGTGACAATTTATCAATTTGGTTTTGCATTCAAAACGTAGGGAAGGAGGTTGATGGAGTATATCTCACCCGAATATGGCGAAGCCAGGAACGGTTATGGTTTTGGCAGTGCTCTTGTAGCAGCTAAGCTACTCATTCGATTTAAACAAAATAACTTGTGAGTTGTGTTATCGTGTTCGTCTACCAGGATCTGATGGCAAGAAGTGAGAAAAGAAATTGACTGTAGCAATGCCGGGGTATTGGAATAAAACATTTTGGTTCTTTTTTCCTTATGGCGGCTGACTCTGTGTGTGAAATGAAAATATAAAAATTTATCCAATGATCAAGGTTATTTTTTTTAAATCTGCCATCCAAATTTGCCATCAGATCCTGGTAGACCGTCTACCAGGATCTGATGGCAAATTTGTTTTTTTTTTTAATGAAATAAGGGGGCAAATGAGCAAACGGGTCACCTGATAGAAAGCAACTTCCATCGCCCATGGACACTCGCAGCATCAGAAGAGCTGCAAGTGCGTTGCCGACCTTTTAAGAGGGAATAGGGTAAAAGGGGAAGGTAGGGAAGGGAAAGGAATAGTTGAGGGTAGGGAAGGGAATATGGTAGGAGTTAGGGGATTGGGCCTCCGGTAAACTCACTCACTCGGCGAAACACAGCGCAAGCGCTGTTTCACGCCGGTTTTCTGTGAGAACGTGGTATTTATCCGGTCGAGCCGGCCCATTCGTGCCGAAGCATGGCTCTCCCACGTAGAATTTAAAAAAATAACCTTGATCATTGGATAAAATTGCTCAAGCTGCATTCGCATTTGAATTTGGAAGCTCAAGATGGCATCTATAGGTCTACCGTAGACCTATAGATGCCATCTTGAGCTATTGTTCCTATGTCATCTATTTTATTGCAATGTGCGGCTTAGGGGAGACTGATTGAAAGAGAGTTGTCTTCTTGACTGATGACTAACTTAATAACTAATTACATTAACTTATATAGTAGGGGGGTGAGCCGTACACTACATTATATTTTATTGTTAGGCTCTATGAAGAGCATCTGCCTAATTTTCTCATAAGAATTTTCTAATACTGATACAATATCATTTAATGTGCCGTTAATAAAAACAACAAATAATAATATTTTTAATATCATTTTTCATCACTTTTATACAAATCCTAACAAAAACCACACGAAATTCCTATTTATACAGAAAAGATGAAATAAACTCGCATTTATGAAATGTTTTTTCAGTTCCCGACTGCCGAGTGCCGTGTCGAACAAATCATTACTCGAGTATAAAACGCGGACAGCGCCGGAGTAACGAACGCCCGTAATTGTAGCGTTATTTACAAGTACAAAAAGGTCGCTCTTGCTAGTGGATTTTATATTTATAGGGTTCCGTGCCATAACCTTACCGTGGGAGAGCCATGCTTCGGCACGAATGGGCCGGCTCGACCGGAGAAATTCCACGGGCTCACAGAAAACCAGAGTGAAATAGCGCTTGCGCTGTGTTTCGCCGAGTGAGTTTACCGGAGGCCCAATCCCCTACTCTATTCCCTTCCCTACCCTCCCCTACCCTATTGCACTATTCCCTCTTAAAATGCCGGCAACGCACCTGCAGCTCTTTGATGTTGCGAGTGTCCATGTGCGACGGAAGTTGCAACAAGCAGATCTCATATTCGCTGTGTAAATAATTATTTACACAGCGAATACGAGATCTGCTTGTTTAAATAATAATTTACACAGTGAATACGAGATCTGCTTGTTGCTACTTCCGTCGCCCATGGACACTCGCAACATCAAACAGCTGCAGGTGCGTTGCCGGCCTTTTAAAAGGGAATAGTGCAATAGGGTAGGGGAGGGTAGGGAAGGGAATAGGGTAGGGGATTGGGCCTCCGGTAAACTCACTCACTCGGCGAAACACAGCGCAAGTGCTATTTCACTCTGGTTTTCTGTGAGCCCGTGGAATTTCTCTGGCTGCAGCTCTTTGATGTTGCGAGTGTCCATGTGCGACGGAAGTTGCAACAAGCAGATCTCGTATACGCTGTGTAAATATTAATACTTAAAGAGGAAAAGGGCTCACAAGGTTAAAATCAACCGGAACCGGTTAAGATGGTTATAATTTTCAGTTAGATCAAGGTATGCTTGACTTTGGCACATTGGTTAACACGTGATAGAAAGCAAGGCTTGAATTCGTATGTAGTGACCTCAGTCACTTTTTATAATATCGTAACAAAATTCATTTTATTTTGTCAAAATTTATAGTTCATAAATTTACATTTAAATAAGTTTTTACATTTTACATATTTTATATTTACAGTTATATTTACAAAGATAGTTTTTACATATTTACAAAAGTTGATTTTATATTTACACTTTTTTATACAACTATACTTTATTAATTTAACGACTGATAACATCTAGTCATTTATCTATATTGTATTCTATAACTACTATTAAACCTAAACTTAGTTATTTACAACTAGTATTATAAATTAAATAACTACTTACATAAACTAGAATAAGAATTGTAAAGTAGAATTCTAAGTTAAATAAATAATAACGGGCAGCGAACAAATTAGGCAAGTCGGCAATTACTCGCAATGTATGTTGCAGTGTACAGAAATTCGCACACTAGCTGTAACATTCCGTGGCGCGCGCGCGCGGAACCGGTTCGGCCGGGCGGCCGGCCCTCGCCCCGCCGGCCGGGCGCTCGCGCAGTAGTCTGATCGATGCTTTTACGCAGGACGCATGACTATCGCTGATTTGCTCCTTGCCCGCTTCGCGCTAAATACGTATTTTATTTTCGCCTATTCTCTCTCGCTTGGCTGTGTAGCTCCTTCTAGTAATAGAAAAGGTGGACTGTACTTTTTCCCTGCTTCACGTATTTATCCTTACTAGTGAAAGGAATTATAGTGTTTGATGCATACAGACTATCCGATAATTCTTACCATAGTGATGATGATGAAGATTGCATGAATTTCAACAATAAAGCAAGCAAGACTTTATATACATCAACGTGGGAGAGCCATGCTTCGGCACGAATGGGCCGGCTCGACCGGAGAAATACCACGTTCTCACAGAAAACCAGCGTGAAACGGCGCTTGCCCTGTGTTTCGCCGAGTGAGTGAGTTTACCGGAGGCTCAATCCCCTACCCTATTCCCCCACCTTCCCCTATTCCCTTCCCTTCCCTTTCCTACCCTCCCCTATTACCCTATTCCCTCTAACAAGGCCGGCAACGCACCTGCAGCTCTTCTGATGCTGCGAGTGACCATGGACGACGGAAGTTGCTTTCCATCAGGTGACCCGTTTGCTCGTTTGCCCCCTTATTTCATAAAAAAAAAACATAAAGATAATTGTATAAAATGTATAAATGCAATAACTACTGACTTTGACTGTCTGGACAGACCACGGGTATTTTGAACGCAGAATTGAGATCGTGACAAAGGACCAGAGGAAGTACTAATAGCCAGGAGGAGACGGACTGGATTTAACAAGAAACGAAATTAAATTAATTTTGCTTCCATACTTACAAATCCGTTCTTCCATATATGTATATACTAACATTATAAATGCGAAAGTGCGTCTGTCGGTCTGTTATCGCTTCACGCCCAAACTGCTGAACCGATTTTACTGATTGGTATGGAAATACTTTGAGTCCCGGAAACAAATGATACTTTTTATCCCGGAAAAATGTTCGGTTACCGCGCGACAAACGAATTTTTGTGCAACGGAGTTGCAGATGGCATCTAGTTAAATAATAATGCCTCCCACTTTTGTAACAGTGATCAGTTTCACTGAAATTAATTCGAAACGACTCTTTTCTAACGCGGGGATCGAACCCACAATAGTTAAGAGCTAACCGCTAACTCTCTATAGTCACTGGGCCACGGAGGTTTTGCATTGAGGTCAGCAGCATAGTAAAAAGAGGAGAAGTAAGTTATCTTCATACAAAGGCACCGCGCGCGGCTTGTATGTGTGCGCCATAGTATCAATGCGTCGCCACGTACGGCACACAACAAAATCTCGGCGGTACCAGCCTAGTAAAACTGGCCGAGATTTTGTTGTGTGCCGTACGTGGCGACGCATTGACTACTAAGTCAGCAGCTGGGTGATCACATAATATCAAGCAACAAGTATTTGACATCAGATATTGCACAATGTTGTATGTCAGAAATTATTATTGTATGCAAAATTTTTGATACTTATATCGTGCGATATCTGCAGCTGTCAAACGCCTGCTGCTTACCTATCGTAAATGCATAATCAGCCTGCTGGAATACTTCTGAATGGATTCACTATTACCCACAGGACATAGGCAATAATATTCGCGGTTAGGGCGCTTTTCCTGTTATGCGCGTTGTCGCACACGGCTCTTGTCCGCATGCTAAACCTGCTCCTGGCCGCAATCGTGTTGCCACAATATGTTAGGAAAAATATATGAAATGATACGGGCAACTTTCCTGCGGACCAGATCCGTGTGCGGGCGATGGAACGCATAAAAGTGGTTTCAGACTACGCTATAATATTATAATAGCATATACTATATTATATAGCTCATAGCACAAGAATATCCATTCATCCATTGTATATTGTTATGGACACGTTCAAACTGCACTGTTGGCTTGCTATACGCTATATGAACATGTATGGTGCGCGATATTCTTGTGTTATGAGCTATATACTATATGCTATTATATTATATCGTAGTCTAAAAGCTTCATAGGAAAAGCTCCATCAACGTAGTCTATTTTATAGTAAAAATAATATATGTTTACGCAGCCAAAGCCATGAATCACGGTTAGTTTTATGTGTATAGTTTATAGCGTCGTTAGGGCTCTGGAACACGACGCCATGAGTGACTCCCTATTACATTGACTATAAATGTACTGTTTTAAGACTTAGTTACGCTTGTTTAGCATTAAAAAAACCGGCCAAGTGCGAGTTGGAATCGCCCATGAAGGGTTCCGCAGCAGCAATAAGGTTTATTTTTATGAAATTAAGAGGTTTTTGATTTATTTTCATATTTCAATTGATTTAATGAAAGTTAAATTAAGGTTTACCATTTATGACGTATAAAAAAAAACTACTGGCTAGATCTCGTTCGAACCAATTTTCGTTGGTAGTTTTTATAGTAATGTACATCATATATATTTTTTAGACTTATCATGCCCCTACTTTAGAAGTTAGAGGGGGGGGGGGGGGGGGGGGACACACATTTTTCCACTTTGGAAGAGTCTCTCTCGCAAACTATTCAGGTTATAAAAAAATGATAGTAGAAACCTTAATATGATTTTTGAACACCTATCCATAGATACCCCACACGTATAGGTTAGATGAAAAAATTTTTTTTTTGTTTCAGTTGTATCTATGGGGACCCCTAAAATTTTCAATAATTTTTCCAATTTTGTATCAAAATCTTAAAGCGGTTCACAGACTACATCTATTTACCAAGTTTCAATAGTATAGCTCTTATAGTTTCGGAGAAAAGTGGCTGTGACATACGGACGGACAGACAGACAGATAGACATGACGAATCTATAAGGGTTCCGTTTTTGCCATTTGGCTACGGAACCCTAAAAACCACTCTGGCCGGTGAGTAAAAAAAATACTCGGAACTCGGTAAAGCTTTTGCGTACTTACCATTTTCTATCAACTTATGCAATTATAATTCGCATCGCAGTCGCAAGCACACAAACACCGTGCCGAAGTCTGGCAACGCCGACGCGACGGTCGGAGTGGGGTCTGTTAGGTTTTTCCGT
Organism: Aricia agestis; assembly: GCF_905147365.1. NCBI lineage: Eukaryota > Metazoa > Arthropoda > Insecta > Lepidoptera > Lycaenidae > Aricia > Aricia agestis. Next base: position 738,108 of record NC_056413.1, read on the forward strand.
TTCAGAATTTCATGTTTCGGTCGCCGCGCGCCGCGTCAAGCCCGCGATAAAAGTATAAGCAATAGTTTAAAACATAAGAGCCGATATGCGTTTTGCCGCGCGGTAGAAAGAGGATGTAACTATGTATTTTCTTCCTCTGCTTATTTTATCTAATAGTCTGACATGATAGATAGACATGCAATGAATAATGTTGAAGCGTGACGAGACAATTACATTTATTATAGAAGTCCGCATTTATAACCATTACTATTATACAACATGACTGGTGAGACATGTTTAATACTTAAGGAGATTCTGTACTCGATTCTCATTATATTATGTAATAAAATTAGGTACTTACTTAATTTTTCCCGAATTTTCCATTAAATAAATGAATCACTAAGTAAATTACGCGGCTAGGTAAGCATACTATGCGGCCGGCGCGGTGGCGTGCGCCATCAAAGAAACACCGCGCCGCTGCCCGCTACTCTTCCCGCGCGCGGTGTCCATGCGTTGGTTAAATAATAATTATTTAACTTTAGGCTACATTTACTCAGTGATCAATTGTTTTTTTTCATCTAATATAATAGCCAAATATCACGTCCTCGATTGAACATGTCTCACCAGTCACGCAGTAGCGTGTAGACTGCAGTAGTACGATAATGGAAAATTTCGTACAAATGTACGAAATTTTCCAAGTTTTTCGTCTGATAGATTTCTTGCGATGGCTCATTGGTTTTTTCACTAGCGTTAGGGCGCGCATTACTTTGATTAATGAGGAATCTCTGCTCAGCATCGTATCTAATAAAGCTGACATACGCGAGTTTTTCAGGTCGAACGAATGATCGAGAGATTTCTTTACATGTCTATCTTTAGATAAAAGTAGGTTAGTCATCATTTCACAAAGGTTTTTCAAATTTCAAGTATATTCCATTGGATATTCGTGTTATAAATTATAATAAAAAAGGAGTAGAGAAAATTAAATGATCCTATCGAAATTTCATTCAAGTAGTTTAGGCGCTTTAGTTGTACCTACACAATGCTTAAAATAGACTGTCAAAGTCGTATTTAACCTGGCTTCGCCGTAATAACTTAAACTAGAGATCGCCCAATGGTCGAAATTCGACCTTAGTTTCAACGACATTAGGACTACTACCTATGTTTTGTAAAAAATATTGACTTTGTCATATTTTTCAACTCTTGTCTCTGGGACTCAGCTGATCTCAGACTGGCCGTGTAAGCATTGTCTAATAGTATCAGATTCAATAAAAAAAACTATAATCCATTTTCAATTTGTCAACTTGTTGTCAACAGACCTGAACCATAAATAAAAGAGTATATAATTCGTAATATGTATAGGCTTGTCACTACAAAAATCTGTCATTTCTCATGTGTGTGTGTTGTAGTGTGTGTAATATTTTATTTGCTAAAAAAATGTACGATAAAAGCATAATTTCAAAATAATATTAGTTCGATGCACTCCTTCACCATATAAATTATAAGTAACTGTGAAAATTTCATGCACCTATGTTTCCCCATTTTTCGTAAAAAGGGTTACAAAGTTTTTCATTCGCGTATTAATATTATGATACTCAATTTGATGATAATGAAACATGCTTAGTAAATATGATATTAACCTTTAAATTATAAAAAAGAAACTAATAAAAAATATAATGTCTGAGATTAGCTATAGAGCTGCATCTCCAAGTATTAAGAAAAGAATTTTGTCTCTAAAATTCTGAGAGGCCTGTTGATGATGATCAGAAAAACGCGCTCAAATAAAAAGGCTCACGTCACGTTCGCTTATAAATCTAATTTCATCTATAATCGTAAAAATCGATTCGACAAACAACACTAAAACTTCGGGGATCAAGACGGAGAAGTCGGAACTAATATAATAATCGGAGCAATTTCAGTTACGAATATAAAAAGTTGGCGAATAAACCGTCGATATCGATATTCCTGAGCCGGGACTAATGAGGGAGTAATGTGGTTCCCGTGTTTGTGCTCAACGATGGATCGACTTCATTTTTTTTATGGGAACAAGCAATAGGCTGCAGATTGCGTTCGATATTTTTTTATGAAGAAGTTTGAAATGTTTTCTCGAAAAAAAAAAAATTTAATTGTATGCGATTATTGAAGCACGATATCTTACTAAGTATTAAATTCTTAATATTATGGTTTGGGCTTTCTTAGGTTGTGTATTGAAGGTACGCCCATCGTTATAATTATGGCATTGCAATGTTGCATTAATTGCTGTAATGCATTTTTTATTAAGGTTTGGGCTTTCTTAGGTTGTGTATTGAAGGTACGCCCATCGTTATAATTATGGCATTGCAATGTTGCATTAATTGCTGTAATGCATTTTTTATTTATCTTTTTTTTTTATGAAATAAGGGGGCAAACGAGCAAACGGGTGACCTGATGGAAAGCAACTTCCGTCGCCCATGGACACTCGCAGCATCAGAAGAGCTGCAGGTGCGTTGCCGGCCTTTTAGAGGGAATAGGGTAATAAAGGAGGGTAGGGATGGAAGGGAAGGGAAGGGAATAGGAGAGGGTAGGGAAGGGAATAGGATAGTGGATTGGGCCTCCGGTAAACTCACTCACTCGGCGAAACACAGCGCAGGCGCTGTTTCACGCCGGTTTTCTGTGAGAAAGTGGTATTTCTCCGGTCGAGCCGGCCCATTCGTGCCGAAGCATGGCTCTCCCGCGTATAAATCTTATATCTTTAAACGAGCAATTCTTGTATATTTATATTATGTATAAATATAATTGGAATCTCGGAATCGGTTCCAACGATTTTCATGAAATTTTGTATATAGGGGGTTTCGGGGGCGATAAATCGATCTAGCTAGGAATCATTTTTAGAAAATGTCATTTTAATAGTGTTGTATCGAATACCGAGCAAAGCTCAGTCTAGTGATTAAATTATTAACGTACGCACACGTTGCTATGAATAATAAAATAATATTATTATAATTTTAATTATAATAATTTAATTTTATTATTTTAATTTTATTATTTATCTATTCTATATCCAAGGAAACTGATACTGAACTGGTCTGTCACTGGACTAGCCAGTGACAGACCAACCACACTTGGTCGGATCATGTCAATTCAATGTTATTTGCGGCTGGGTTTGACATAACGCGACCAAACTACGTAGGTCCCCCATCTGCCTAATCAACTTCTCTGATAGTACAATAATTAGTATTTCAGCACATTGCAACGACGGTGACAGTTGGAATGTCAAACTTAGTTGGATGTTCATGCACATTGCACACCTTTGGACTACATACTTTGCCTTTTGCTGAGTTAGCTTCTAGTGTTGTTCGCCAAACATAGATGGCGCTAAGCGACCTCTAGATCGCGCTATCGTTTGCTTTTCTACGAAGGTACTCTATCGAATCTAAAACCATTATCGTTTGTCATAATACGAGATTCTACTCAGAATCAATGAATTTTTGAACATAGTTACACGTTGTGAAACTATGATCACTACAGCTCCACCGGCCACACGTCTCATACTCTTTAGACTAGGGATGTGACTTTGCAGATAAAAAATCGATTTTTAAATGATCGATTTTTTTAAGTTAAAAAAAAATCGATTAATAAATAATCGATTTATCTTAAGAAAATAATCGATTTTTTAATATAAATCGTTTTTTTGCAAATTTTTTAAATAGTTTTAAAATAAACGTATATCTTTTTTATTTTATAAACGTTTATTTTGTTTATTATGTTTTTCTCGTTAATATGTACTATATTAGGGAACTGAAATAAACTAAACCCTTATTTATTCATTATTATTTTATTTTATAATCACTCTCTCAATTAAACTTAATTAAAGCAAACCAGTCTTTTCTTCAGTAATAAATAGGTAATCATTTTCTAAGAAATACTGGCATAAGAAGACATACATAATATCTACAGTGTGTAACAAAAATAAGTGATAATACTTTAGGGTGTGTACGTGTTACTTGTAGAGAGTTCACTGTGAAAGGAGCAGCGCTGAAAGATGATTTATTTCACTTTTGTATGGACGAGAGCCCGAACGTCACGAGTTTTCCCATTAAAAACTTTTAAGCAGCCTCTACACGTTGGCCGTGTTTGCCGAACAGAAGAAGACGGCGCTATACTAAAAAAAGAGATTGAATTATTTGCGTCTTTCTTTCTGGTATAGCGCCATCCCCTTCTGTTCGGCAAACACGGCCAACGTGTGGAGGCTGCTTTAGGCTTTAACATCTGTTACATTGTGTTGTTATATTATGACCTCAGATTACTTTATACAGTTTTATACGAACTTACGAAGACAATAAATAACAGACTTTACGCATATTATATAACGTCTTGTTGTACAGTTATAAGTGTCTGTCGATTATTATCGATAGCTCTCCACGATCAAATCGCTGAACCGTTTTTGATGTTTGGTATGGAGATTTAACGCCTCCGTGGTCTAGTGGTTAGAGCGTCGCTCTCGACTCCGGAGGTCGTGGGTTCGAATCCCGCGTTGGAAACATGTTATTTCCAAGTTTGGTTAGGACAATGCTGACTGATCACCTGATTGTCTGACAAGTAAGATGATATCCATTCCTGCGCCTAACCTCTCGCCAGTCGTGTCGGTCTTCCGTCCCACTGGGTTATGAGAGTAAAAAGGAATAGAGAGTGCTCTTGTGTACTGCGCACACACTTGGGCACTATAAAATTACTCGGCCACCGTCACCGAAACCGGTGTGGGGAGTATTATTATTATGGAGATACTTTGAGTCCCGGAAAAGGACATGGAACAATGTATGGTTGCCGTGCGATGAACGAATTTTAGTACAACGGATTTACGGACGTCATCTTGTTCATAATAACTCATATTAAGTCATAACAATTGATAATAATCGGGTTAAAACTACGCGGCGACCACTTTCCTGCAATAAGCGCCCGACCAACGCTGATTGGCCTCGCATAAGTAATGTATGCGTTACGCTCTAGAGTTAAGGTTGAATTTACTGTGTTCAGTGTTTAGGAATTCGCTTCGCTTCGCTTCGCTTCGCTTCGCTTCGACTCTGCGCTATTATAAATTGACCCTAAGTATAAAAATTTTAACATTAATTTATAATTTAAACATTAAAATGTTTCATAGCTAATAAGTTAATAACGTTATAAGTTGAATACTCAGCCGAAATGTTTAAAAGCTTTACTAGATTAAGGTCTGCAAAAGGCCCACCTTTATTTTGCCTAATCAGCGTAAAACGACATCTGTTTGGATTATTTAATAATTAATTTGGGTGTCGAAATTACTGGAATCTTTCGGGCTTAAATACGTAAAAAGGGTTAAATCGCTGAGGCGGCAAACTCTGGATACTTTATGATTGTGAATAAATAAATAGAAGCGACTAACGAGCGGACAGCTGGCCCTTTAGCCAAAACATTTTATGGCTTCTTTGTAGAATCTCCAAAAATGTATGACATTGACATGAGCGTTCGATAAAATATGGTCGACATTCGACTCATAAGTCATAATTCTATTCGTTTTGATTCTATTAAAAAGCGATAAAGAAAACGTCTATGGGCTCTGAGGGTTAGCTGGCGCAGGCGATTTCGACTTTGATACTTTATTGCTTGAATAAAGGCTCGTTGAGGATAAAATGTCTTCTAATAGGTAATTAGTGTAAATAGATGAGACGCAGAATAGAAATGTACCTTTGGTGGTTTTATGTATGTATGTATCAATGTAACCCTCGAGAAGGGTATTAAGCCATGGCCCATGATTAATACGGCGGCAGCTACGCCCCCTGATACCAACCGTTGACAATTTTTGAATCCGTCCCTGTCAAAATCCATACTTACTTAATATATTATAAATGGGAATGTGTCTGTCTATCACCTTTTCACGCCCAAACCACTGAACTGATGTGGTATAGAGATACTTTTGGGCCCGGGAAAAGACGTAGGATTTTTATCCTAGATGTAGGTACGGTGTAGAGAAACGCGATAAACTTTTGGCGAAAAGAGTTGCAGGCTTCATATTTTGTTAATGAATTACATTAAAACAACCAATAATCATTGAACTATTATTACTACGTATAGAAACGACACAGCGAACTTGTTTTTTGCGCTGTGAGTTGAAGCTGACTGGCATCAACTCAACATGTCACTTCTATCATGTAAAAGTGTCGCTTTTGTTACGGTGATATCTCATATCGTGTTCTATGACTAGTTATAGTTGGGGCATAGATAGTTTTCTTTTTTTTAATTAAATAAGGGGGCAAACGAGCAAACGGGTCACCTGATGGTAAGCAACTACCGTCGCCCATGGACACTCGCAACATCAGAAGAGCTGCAGGTGCGTTGCCGGCCTTTGATTTGTTCGCGCCGTCTTTTCACGTATTAATAATAGTTCAATGCCAATAATTCACATTGTGCGAATGTCATTCCCACTGACAGCGTGACACGTGAAAAAGCGCAAACACGGCGGCCGTGACGCCACGCCGTGACGTCATCAATCCACGTCACGCTGACTTAATTAGGCGCTGATTGATTCTGATTGAGCGCCGAATATTTATAAGTTTATAGGGAAAGGTGTTCTGAGAGATAACGGTTCACCGACCGCACCTGCCTATCTTAAGTTTTCAATAATCTTAGCAATAATACTGGAATCTAGATGAGCCTTTCCCAAAGTGGGCGATAACGCCCCCTTGTGGGCGCTGAAGGTCTAAGGAAGGTAACCCAGAAAAAAATGGAGGCGTTATGTTTTGAGAGGAGGAGAGGCTTGGGGGTGATTTATTTCATCTGAATGCATTTTAAGTTGAAACGAAGAGGGCGCTAAAACATAATTTGTTCTCGAACTTCGAAGTGGGCGGTAGACAAAATAAGTTTGGGAACCCCTGATCTAGATGATGGGAGATTTATACGTGGGAGAGCCATGCTTCGGCACGAATGGGCCGGCTCGACCGGATAAATACCACGTTCTCACAGAAAACCGGCGTGAAACAGCGCTTGCGCTGTGTTTCGCCGAGTGAGTGAATTTACCGGAGGCCCAATCCCCTAACCCTTACCCTATTCCCTTCCCTACCCTCAACTATTCCCCTCCCTTCCCTACCCTCCCCTATTACCCTATTCCCTTTTAAAAGGCCGGCAACGCACTTGCAGCTCTTCTGATGCTGCGAGTTTCCATGGGCGACGGAAGTTGCTTTCCATCAGGTGACCCGTTTGCTCGTTTGCCCCCTTATTTCATAAAAAAAAGATGATGCCCGTTGAGCCCCAATCGTTTATCGCGCGGGAACCACTCATGTTTCCGGAATAAAAGTATCCTATGTCCTTTCCCGGGACTTAAAGTATCTCCATACTAAATTTTAGCAAAATCGTTTCACCGATTTCGGCGTGAAGAGATATCGGCGATAACCTTTCGCATTTATAATATTAGTATGGATGCCGTCTAGGTATTTAAGGCACGTATGCCTTCTCACCAACTTTTGTCAACCAAGTCCTTAGACATACTTTTAACTTCTATGTGCTGCTGCTACTTATACAGCAGACTAAAAATAGTATAAGGGACACATACACCCTAAAGTATTATCACCCTAAAGTGCAGTGTGGACATAGCTATTAGCTTTTTTTTATGAAATAAGGGGGCAAACGAGCAAACGGGTCACCTGATGGAAAGCAACTTCCGTCGCCCATGGACACTCGCAGCATCAGTAGAGCTGCAAGTGCGTTGCCGGCCTTTTAAGAGGGAATAGGGTAATAGGGGAGGGTAGGAAAGGGAAGGGAATAGTTGAGGGTAGGGAAGGGAATAGGGTAGGGGTTAGGGGATTGGGCCTCCGGTAAACTCATTCACTCGGCGAAACACAGCGCAAGCGCTGTTTCACGCCGGTTTTCTGTGAGAACGTGGTATTTATCCGGTCGAGCCGGCCCATTCGTGCCGAAGCATGGCTCTCCCACGTATAACTCTCGCTTTGGCCACACTGTGCTTTTTTTGTTTATCAAGGGCATGCGTTATATAATAGCGCAGTCAACATCGCACGTGAGGCATGCCCGCTACGCTATGACACTTTTCTTTCCAACGCGGGTGGATTTTGACGCATTCAATTATTGAATGCCAAACGAAAGTTGAATAAAAAAGATGATGGCGAAAATTAAAGATGAAAGTGCAGTGTGGACATAGCTTGGCTGATATGATGCGTCTTCTGATTTTCTTGATGCCATTTGTCATAATAGTCATATGTCCATAATATTTACGTAGTGTTAGAACTTCAACGACGATTTGTTTATATAATAATCTCGCCGCGATGTAGCCACCAAACCGCGCGTTTTCGCGAACGCATATAAATGCAGCCTGAGATTTCAGATACAAATCAATGCCGTTCCTCCACAAAAAGCCCTGCATCATTTTAATTAGAACATTTGGATCTGTCCGCCGATACGTAATAGACTTGTTTTAATTAAAGTCGAGCCGAAAAACCTCAAACGAAGCCTCAGAAAAGAAAATAAAATACGAGAGCTAATAGCGACCAGCTATTAAGGCTCATCTGAATTATTTCTTTTGTTTGAGTTGGGGGCAATTGTGGAATTGGTGAAGGGTGAACTGATTTTATTGGACGTGATAGTGGAGCCACACTAGATTGAGCCTTCGGCAGATTCATACTACAGATTAGAATTTGTTCTGTAGTATAAATCGCTGCTTTGGAAGAATAGCGTATTATTACCAAATACTACAAAATTGAGTTTTCAACACCATTCAACGTAAAATGATCTGTTTTGTATACTCAGTAAAAGTCGTATTTCTATAACAATTTTTACGGCCGTGGCGCCACCAAAAGACTGTATCCTTTTGTTCAATTTTGGCCTCATTTTTTGTAGACAGCGTTGTACTGCAAGTTGCAACTTGCCTTTAGAAGTGAACTCTAGGTTGGTTTTCTGGAATATGGTGATCTTACAAAATAATACCGATTTTAAGTGCGCTTTAATCTAGAACACTGCATTATTTTGAGATGTGACACTATTGTATTAAAAAAATCTACAAGAACTATCAGACACTTCTCATAAACAAAGTATAATTTAGGATTACTACGTTGTTGTACAAAAAGTAAGTATCACTGTATTATATAGTATAGTATAAATATAGTATAAATGTACTAAAATTAGTTATCACTGTTTATAACAAAAGATAGAGTCGATAGTATTTATACAATCAAAATTATAACGTTTTTCTAGATAAATTATATCGTGATTGTAATTGTATTTTTCATATTGTAACTGTATCTGTTAAAAAATATGGTTGCATTTTTGGACTTGATACAGTATTTCAGATAAAAAGCAACTCGAAAACGCATTTTTTAAAATCAGATACCTAGTAAACTAATCGGAATGAGCCTACAGAACCCTATTTTAGTGGGTACTTTGTGTTTTTTACCTATCAACTCTTTATAATCCAGGTAACTAGTTACTATTTACCAAAATTATAAAATGACATAGTGATTTATCAACGCACAGCCCAAACCACTGAACAAATCGCACTGAAATTTGGCATGCAGGTAGATGTTTATGACGTAGGTGTCCGCTAAGAAAGGATTTTGATCAATTTTACGCCCAAGGGGATGAAAGTTTGTATTAAACTTTGTCAATTTTAAACCAATCGGGCTGAGACTTTGACAGGTACCTAATTAATAATAATACTTATTAATGCGAGCTAAGCCGCAGGCAAAAGCTAGTTGACTAATATAGACGCTAATACGTCTGAACAAATGTGACAAATTTCAAAAGTGTATGTATTTAAGTTTGTGTATGTATTTATGTCTACAGATCCGATTTAGGTTATTCTTTTTTGTTGTACTATGTATTCTATTCTATTTAAATAATGGAATTCTGCAAGTTTCATCAAAATTGGTCCAGTAGTTTACTCTCAACTATTCCCTTCCCTTCCCTACCCTCCCCTATTACCCTATTCCCTCTTAAAAGGCCGGCAACGCACTTGCAGCTCTTCTGATGCTGCGAGTGTCCATGGGCGACGGAAGTTGCTTACCATCAGGTGACCCGTTTGCTCGTTTGCAAACGATTTATTTCATTAAAAAAAAACATGATTTACGATTATGCTACAGGAAAATCAAGCAGAAGATAGAATGTAGGTATCAAACCAAATGCGTGAATTGTGATTATTTATCCTTGACGACCTCAATACAACATTTTAGATGCAGAAGATTTTAGCTGATCTTCTGCAACTATTGTTCAGGTGACAGCGTTAAGGATCTGTCTGACGTAATTATAAATGATGACTATTATTCAGATTCTTATCATAGTGACTTAAATAGTAAGACACGCGCAAAGCAATTTAATATAAATAACTTTGCTGGAAACAAAGTGCCTAAAAAACCAATGCGAAGAAGTACAAATTATACTAAAGACGACAAACAAATTATGAAATATGATTATGAACTTCATCTTAACAATTAGCAAGGGATCAAAAAGATGAAGACAAAAACTATACTCAGGACAATAATCGTACACTTAAGTATATCTGTTTATGATCTGCAAGCGACTATGCCTTGTCCTAAAGGTCGACATTTTCTTGTCCTATAAAGTTTAAGTGCTATAATTTTACTATTTATGATTTTAAAACCAAAGATATAAACTGTTTCGTTTGGCATGAAGGCGAAGCTAAACGTGGAGAGCTATAGATATTGGTACCTGTGTACTGAGGAATTGTTCGGAATCATACCTCCTGCAACTTTTTGCCATGTTCCACGTGAAAAATATACGATCCTTATTACCTTGATGAGTGGCAGTCTTCCACCGTGCGTTTTTCGCGTACCCGTTATTTCGCGCACTGTAAAAATCTGGAACGAACTATCACCAGTACTATTTCCGGATAAATACGATCTGCAAACCTTCAAGAGGAGAGCGTATTCCCTCTTAAAAGGCTGGCTACGCACCTGAAACTCTTCTAATTTTGCGAGTTTTAAGGGCGAGGGTAGTTGCTTTTTTTTAATGAAATAAGGGGGTAAACGAGCAAGCGGGTCACCGCTTTGAAATGAGTGTGACAGTGTTTCCTTCTGTTATAGAGCGTCAAATCTAAAGAAGCCTCGAATCTGGTGCGACCTGTACACCTGATCAATACACACAGATAAAACAAAGTGCCTAGAGACCCGGCCTATAAAGCATAATATGAACTGAGCCTTGCTGATTATTATTACCAAAAGTTTAGCAACTGCTATCGGCAGGAATAGAATGTGAGTCAACAACAACCCAATCCCCTACCCTATTCCCTTCCCTACCCTCCCCTACTCCCTTCCCTTCTCATCCCTACCCTCCCCTATTCCCTTCCCTTCGCATCCCTACTCTCCCCTATTACCCTATTCCCTCTTAAAAGGCCGGAAACGCACCTGCAGCTCTTCTGATCCTGCGAGTGTCCATGGGCGACGGAAGTTGCTTTCCATCAGGTGACCCGTTTGCTCGTTTGCCCCCTTATCACATAAAAAAAATGGCAGTAAACACCATTGGACTATCTATAATATTATAATATCAAACCTGCCCCTCTGAAGTGCGAACCAAAGCTTGGCTACGGAGTACGGACACCATTATACAAAAGTTTTTACAGCATTAAGAGGATACACCAGGGGCTAGAGAAATAAAAAAAAAGTACGTGTAATATCTATAGCTGTCTCCCTTACCTCAAGCCTATACCGCAGAACGCGGTAGAGACAACTGCAGAAAATCCAGAAAATCAACAATTCGTTGTCCCCTGATTCCTTTTCCAAAACTTAACCGGTTTAAGTAATTTTTTCATTAAAGATTAAAGAAATACTTGAGCTGTGTTCCTATGTTTTATTTTTTTTGTATAATCTAGCCAAATCTGTTTTCTGGATGTTTGAACACAGCGGAAAATCTGACCATTTTTTGGGTTTTTGAACGTTCTTATCTTTTTTAATAATAAAATTATGAAAAAAAAGAAAACATAGGGACATTGTATTAGTGGCCGTAGATATTCAGGAAAAAAATTATAACTCTACTAGCATTATCCAGGGAGGAAACAGGGGACAACGTTTGTATGGAAAAAAGGGCGGTGTGGACTCCTCTTAATGGCCTCATATACGGTAGCTATAATATGTATTATAAATATATTATAGCACTCGTGTGTGGATCATGACGACGCCTTTGGAAATATGTTTTGTGTTTTTTTTACATTTTAGCTGCTGTATATAAAACGTTTTATGTACAGCGGGGCTAAAATGGTCGCTTTGAAGAATCATGATATGATTCATTTTTCTAAAATCGCAAAATGTAACTCTGCTTGCAATTCATTTCTGTATTTTTGTACTACATTGACATAATATTTTGTCAGTTTGACAGTTTTGACAATTCATTTGCTGAATTGATTGAGAGGAATTGCTAAATATGACCATTTTGGCCCCGCAGACAATAGACATAAATAGATCGTTATTTAATAGACAGGTATATAATTTCATTAGCGACACACAATGGGATCAAGACTGTGATCATTCAGCGGGAAGTGGCCTAATCGATTACAGGTAATTAATAGGACATACCTGGTATTAAGTGACGCGAGGTGTGCGAGGTAGAGGATGGGTGACCGCCTCATCAACATCCATACTAATATTATAAATGCGAAAGTGTGTCTGTCTGTTACCTCTTCACGCCCAAACCACTGAGCCGATTTTGCTGAAATTTTGTATGGAGATACTTTAAGTTCCGGAAAAGAACATCCAAGGATACTTTTTGTCCTGGAAAAATACGGTTTTCACGCGATATAATTTTATTTATTATTTTACTAGTAAAATTTAATATTTTGCTTAAAAGAGGTGTACATACTTACATAGTACACAGACCGCTCGTGGATGGGTGACCGCCCAGTTTTGATGTCAGAATCGATTCGATATTAATACTAATAGTGTATCACTCTATCTATCCGTTATTATTTTACGCTCAAGGGATATCGTAATCGATTAGTTCGATATGGAGAAACTTTGAGTCCCAGGATAGGACACAAGATGGTAAAATTAGCAACAAACCTCCGAATAAGCTAGCCATCATGTAGGCAACTTTATAGGGCCTTAATATTGAATGAATAATTACATAATATATTATGTAGAAGAAGGAGCTAAGTATCCATAAATTGCTAAACCACAGGTACGACAAAATTAATACCTAAGTATGTATTCAAAAATGTTATAATGTGTGTAGTGACTGCATATTTTGTGTTTTTAACGGACTGTGTTGCTTTTTTAATTTCATACACGTTTACTTTTTTGTGATTCAAATAGTTCGGACCATAAGAGCTATTATATGGCTGGATTGACGTTATAAACACGACCAAATTATGTAATTTGGAAAATAATTCAGTAGCAGATACGGCATCCATCTGCTAGGTCCGTTATCTGCTACTGAATCAATTTATACAATATATTATAAGTATTTATAATATTATATTTTATATAAAGGAATTATATTACTTATTTTTACACGTCATTAACTTTCTATAGTAAATTGGGCGCGGGCGATTTGTTGTAATTTAATGAAATTCAATGGAATATTAAGTCGAATGTGATTCAGGCGAGCAACTTCGTATTCATGATCTTATTATTGTTGGCTGTTGAATGTAGAAAGTTGTCGGGGTGTGTTAAACACGTGTCTACACGAAATACTTAAGCTGAAATTATTTACTTGTGTTAAATAGTATAAATACAGTTACGTACATATTATATTAAAAGGTGAGGTGTATTTTAAAATAAATGTTTTTGACTTATGATAATTCTGTAGAGTACAAAATTATAAATAAGTACTAAATTATTACAATCATAAGATCGAGACACAGTATTTCGTACAAAATTTGACATTTTGTACGAAATGTTATACTTACCGTTTGAACTTTTGAAATTAATCACTTATTCTTTAATAGTATCAAACAAACTATTATACTTACTTATAGTATTATTAATAGGAATTGTTATGCAGAAAAACTGTCCACAAAAATACGATTTCATGGTGACTACAATTCTGAATACGAACGGAGGACAAATTGTAGACTCCCTAACCATTTTAATTACCTACCATCCCGAGCTACGGCCTACGTTTGATGTCGTGTAGCGACGTTTTTAAATTATGATTCATAGCAATTTGCTGAAATTATCATAATTTACTTTCATTCATAAACGGGAGGAAATTCTGACGTTTTGTCAAATTGGACGCTTCGGGGCGAGGGTGACGTTTATTTTGTTAATATTAAATCGTATTATTTATGGTTACTTTGAAATAAGCGTTAAAGCAATTGTTTTACTAAAATTATGATTAATCTTATACAGGGTGTAATGTAACAAACCAAAGTAATATTTAAGGGTTTGTTATGTAGAGTTCATTCTAAAAAGTAGTAGTGCTGAAATTATTACTTTTTATGAATTATTAGATGACACACGTACATTTTTCCGGGGTAAAAAGTATTCTATGTCCTTTCCGGGGAATCAAAGTACCTCCATACCAAATTTTAGCAAAATCGGTTCACCGGTTTGGGCGTGAAGATGTAATAGACAGACAGACGGACACTTTTTACGTTAATAATTTAGTAGTAATATTAGTATAACTAGAGATCGCCCAATGGTCGAAATTCGACCTTAGTGTCAACGACATTAGGACTACTACTATATTTTGTAAAAAAATATTGACTTTATCTTAATATTTTTTTTCAACTCTTGTCTCTGGGACTCAGCTGTAAGCATTGTCTAATAGTATCTCAGATTCAATAAAAGAAAACTATAATCCATTTTCAATTTGTCAACTTGTTGTCAACAGACTTCAACCATAAATAAAAGAAGATGACAGATTTTTGAGTGACAAGCGTATGTATAGGCTTGTCACTCAAAAATCTGTCATCTTTCCTAGTGTGTGTGTTGTAGTGTGTGTAATGTTTTATTTATTAAACATACATGCCCAAATCATAACCCTCCTTTTTGCTTCGCCGTAGTCGGGTAAAAAAATGTATGATAAAAGCATAATTTCAAAATAATACTAGCTCGATGCACTCCTTCACCATGTAAACTATAACTGTGCAAAATATATGGGAACATTCATGGTGTTAGGTGTTCTCATAGAAACCTAGAAGTCAAAAGTCAGCGCTGCTACTTTCACAGTGATCTCTGTATGACGAGGGACACATATATTTCCTTTTTTTGTTGGGGTAATGTGCATCCCCCGGCAGCACGACCTGGCAGTCTGGAGAGAGACATTGGGGTATGTGGGACTCCCCGGGGCGGTGAAGGCTGCACCATACCCACTAAAACGGTCTTCTAGTTTTTTCCGCTTTGGTCAGAGCCACGGGATACGCGGAATACACAACCGCGACACACGCATAACCGCATATTATCATATTGTTTTGTTTCCACTCCGTTTAAAATAGCAAAATATCGTTTGCTGTTCTGCAGGTAACATTTTCATAAGATTAACTGAACAATAAAGCTTGGTATGATTTTTATGTCTTCAAACCTCCATCGTGGGTATCACAGACACAATAGATTTTCAATTGTTATGCGGCAGCCGGCTGCCGCTTGGGGATTGATGGGTTAATACTCCAAATCCATAATAATACATAATATTATAAATACAAAAGTGTTTTGGCGCAGCGGAGGTTCGGGCGTCATATTTTAAATTAAATTTCACAAGGCTCTTCAAGTAATAAGCCTACCTGACTACTGAGGCAGTGGACATCTCATTGCCGGTCAGTAAGTTTCTCGAAGGCGTTGAGTATCGATTGACCTTCGGAAGGGAAAGGGCGGATTAGATCAAGTATTTTTAGACTTTCCACTATCCCCTTTGATGATACCTAATCCCTTTTCTTTGCTTTCCAATCTGCAAACATAAATTATACATATTACAAGATTTACGAGTAGGAAAGTGTGTTTAACTATCTGCTATCTCTACACGCTAAACCTGCTCAACCGATTTACATAAAACTAGGTATTGCAATACAGGCCTGAGAAAGGATATAGGGTAGTTTTGATCATTTAGCCATGCTTCGGCACGAATGGGCCGGCTCAACCGGAGAAATACCACGAGCTCACAGAAATCCGGCGTGAAACAGCGCTTGCGCTTTGTTTCGCCGAGTGAGTGAGTTTACCAGACGCCCAATCCCCTACCCTTTTCCTTTCCCTACCCTCCCCTATTCCCTTCTCTACCCTCCCGTATAACCTATTCCCTCTTAAGAGGCCGGCAACGCACCTGCAGCTCTTCTGATGCTGCGAGTGTCCATGGGAGACGGAAGTTGCTTTCCATCAGGTGACGCGCTTGCTCGTTTGCACCCTTATTACATAAAAAAATAGTATTTATTGTGGAAAATTCATAGTATTTTTGGCATTAAGTAAATGAATTTTAAGGCAACGGAAAGGCAACTTTTACTTACAATAATAATTATAATTCATTCAAATTCAAATTCAAATTCAAATTCAAATTCAAATTCATTTATTTTTGCGTATGTGTGTTACAATAATTTAGGTCTTATATTTGATATTAGGTTCAACACATAGGCCTTTGTTGGCATGCAAAATTTATACATACATAACTATTAGCATTTTATATGCAAGAAGAATAATTGATATGCAAACAAAAATACGAGTTTCACTTCTATTCTAAATTCTAATTATAGACATAGTGGTACCGTGATTCGCGAATCGTGAATTATAAAACTGTTATAATAAAAAACATTTCTGTTGTCTATGATAAATAAATCATAAATATTACGATGTTAATATATTTTATTTTCAAACAAGAATTTTTATCAAAGAAACTGAAGTGTTTTAGTCTGTTCTACGTAGACTAGAAACATAATATTATTTTTAATCGCTAAGCTTCCACATATGTGTCGTCTTTCTTGGGCATTCGTTAAATTAAGAATTAGCTAACTTTATTGCTGAGTCGTAACCTAAGCCGTTTTTCTCAAATATTTATATTGAATATGAATTTGATTCTTATTGTGATCTATATAAGGTTCTTATTGAATCAGCACGCAGCTCCGACATCAATTTATACGCGAAATCAGCCACCGATCGTGTTCACACTACTGGCTTTTAGGGTGAATGCAGACCTATCGCGATCTATAACTGTTCACGGCTTGTAGCTGTCAGTAAAAATGTCATAATGATATCCGATATAGCTTAGTATTATCCAACATTTAATACTGTTCATGTTGAGTTTGCTGTAAGAATTCAGTAGAAATATCGTAACAGTGTTCGCTAAAAACTACGCTCTTTTTATGAGACGCTTTTGTTAATATTATGTTCCACGCTGTTAACAAAATATTATTATCATAGCAAATTAACACATTGCATCATAATTTGAAATTTAAAAAATTTACAGCTAAGTAACACACAATTTAGTATTTAGTTTTGCCCGTCTTCGTTTCACAAGAGACGTAACCCACAAAGTAAAGAAGGTACAAAATTAGCTCTCCGCCACATTATTTGGTAAGATTTGGTCTGCAGACTGCAACCCTCTTCCCCCCTCAATACTTTTCGTAATATTTTTTGGACTTCCTTATCAGGACGTACCCTGCAATTATAGAGCCCGGATACGCGGTGCGACGGGCGGTACGCCACAAGTCTGCGACCACCTTTATCTAGATTTAACAGGAAACCTGTGTTGGAGGATTTGCTATAAGCCGATTACAGCAGATTTGTGCTATATTTTAAATAGAAATATAATAGTTTTAGTAAATTGAAGGTTTACTCGTTCTGATATTAAAGAGTATTAAGAGTTATAATAGAAGCTTTCTCGTACATTATAAAAACAGAATTATTTATTAGCACAACAGTAGAATATTATAATATAAAATACTAGGTGACTCCCACAACTCCGTTGCGCCAAAACTCGTTTATCGCGCGGAAACCGTACTCAAAGAAGGTACATATCTCCATACCAAATTCCATCAAAATCGATTCAGCGGTTTGGGAGTGAAGAGGTAACATTCAGACAGACAGACACACCTTCGCATTTATAATATTAGTATGGATATTAATTGATATGGATTTTTTAAAACAACATTTTTTTTCATCATTAAGTTTCAATTAAATAATATGAAGTTTATCTTTACTTCGAATTTCGTATATCGTGCAGACACTGCGCACTTTTTGGGGATATTTTTCCATTCCGAAGACCCATCTGAACCAAATTTCATCAAAATCGGTCCATAAATTTAAGCTTGATAAGGTAACACATAGAAAAACACACATACATGCTTTCACTTTTATAATATTAGTATAAAGTATATTATGGACGTTTTCAGCTATATGCCAACTTTTCGTGTAATAAGCAAAACCTAAATCGCGCTGAATCTACCGTTGTGCTTTATTAAATTTACGCAACTCGAAACATGCGGTCGTTGTGGACAGTAATGTAAGGGTCCGTTCATACTGAAGTAGAGTAGAAATTTGGTGGTGCGCATTAGCTACAGTTTCGTAAAAGTGGTTGTAGTTTAGGAAGTTTAGGTTTTCAACCAATTCCTAAACACTGAAAATGTTTTAAATGTCCATATAAATAAATAGACAGTTCACTATCGCTTAGTATAGAGTCAATCGTTATGTATTTTTGAAAAACACTTTTATTTTGTATAGGAATAATTTAGGTACTTTACATGGGCTTAGTAGGAAGATAGAACCTAAAGTCTCACAGGTCGTAATGGCAAGAAAAACTGCTGGGGGCATCGGGGCTAAAATGGTCACATTTAGCAATTCCTCTACCTAACTGTCAAACTGACAAATGTCAAATTAGTACCAGTTACTAGACATGAATTGCAAGCAGAATTGCATTTTGCGATTTAAAAAAGATTAATCATATTATCATGATTCATATTATGATTTTCCACAGCGACCATTTTAGCCCCGCGGTTCTATCGTGTAGTTCTCCGTTCGTAAGAATATCCCCTAATCGGACTGCAATGTGACTGGGCATCCACAATTCGGGCAGTACACAAATTACGCGACTGCTTAGCATATTTAGCGGGCACCGCCACCGGCCTGTATGGTTTTACACAAAATTTCGCCGAGTAATAACAACCTTTCGAACCCTTGTCCGAAATACTCAGCAAGAAACATAGCTGCGAAACTGTTAAGAGCACGCTGCATGCTTTTGTGGGACAAAATATTACTCTCAATTAATTTTATTTATTATTTTGTAATTAAAAGCGATGTTAATGAAAATTTAGTTATACATAATATATAGTACATCTCTTTTGTTCGATACGTCTTTTAAGTGTTGAACCAATGCTGTATCAGAAACTATCGAGTTTATTCCATTAGAATTCAATTTTTTCAACAATATTTTTTAATGTTATAAAATATGCTTTTTGTTCAATTTTATGTATGCTACATAACTATTATTTGTACACATATAATATAAACATAGCATCTATTCAGATATTCGTGAGTTTTCGGCGAAAAATAATCTCCGTCGGGTACTGGGAGCCTTTGATTAAAGTTTCACGGCGACTTTGTCACGCGCCGACGCGCCCGAACAATCGCCGCAATCTATCGCCCCGAATATTGGAAGGCGCACTTTTGGTTTTGACGATTTCAAAAGAAATTGGATCCTACGTAGATATTCCTTCAAAGCAGTGGTAACAAAAGTTTCAATAAGACGTACGAGATTTTGAAAGACATTTCGGCATTTCTTTTTGTCTGCATTAACAATGGAACAAGAAAACATGACGCTATACAATGTTAAGGTCAGTTTTTATTGTAACATGATGAGAGATGAGGAGACATGATGAGAGAACAAGATGAGACAATGCAAATTGCGATGCATTTTTAAATGAGTCATTCAAAATTGGAATAGGCAGCACAGTTATGCCGCGGGCTGCAAGTCTGTGAATTTAATATATTTATGTATCTTGTAATGCACTAAAAAGTTTGCTTTGCACAGTAAACTAGCCGTTTAGCTTATTTAAAAATTACAATGTTTATTTCGGTATTGCTATATGTCTAACACCAAAAATGGCTTTATCACACGGACATTGGACAGTCTCGAGAAACAAAAATTAATGCTCACCCCACAGACCCTTCAGTTATTGTAGAATTTCTCTCGCCCTATTATTATCGAACCGTTAGCCGACCTATAATTGACCCTAACGTCTATAAACTCACAAAAGTGCCCAAATAAACCTTCGTTGACCTTTTTAACAACCGAATTGCACTTTTCAGGACGTTGAAACGGAGAGAAATGTAGCGATTTGAATTTAAAAGTTCTAGTCGTTCAAAGCGTTTTATTATGTTAGTTTGAAGTGTTTTTCTTTATGCTTCTTTGAAGACTTATGGGGATTTTGTAGACGTTAGAGGAAATGTTACGTAGTAGCTATGCCCTTTAAAATACTTTAGATCTTATATTGATAATAATACTAACATTCCATGAGTGTATAATGCGACTTCACAAGATGGCGGCGTTATTGATTATGATCATAACAGCCTTGTTAGGAGTGGTTATGTCTCTACCAAGGTTTTTGTACCTATTTATGTTACTACTAATTAGGTATTATACCTCGAAACCTCAATCACCTACTGATAATGCAAAATTATGTTATTACTCTTAGAGTATTTCAAGAGTCAAGACTCAATCCGTTTTTGTAATGAATATTATAAGATAATATATGATTTCTTATATTTTTATTATTCCTTGTTATATAACTACGAAGTCCAAGCATATTATAAAATATTAATAACGTAATCGTAGCTCGCTCAGTGAATCTCTGAGGCACTTTACATAACTCGATAAGCGGACGGAGGGACGGACGGACGGACTGTAATCACATCACTACATAAACTTCGCCTTACAAATCTTATATATACACATTACACACGTATAAAAGTTTTGTGACACTGCAAAACAAACCCTCATTTTCGTATGTAACTAAGACTTTTAAAATACTCTCTTAGAATTTTTATAATCAAAATTATCTTGATGTATTGATATACATCAAGATAATTTTGATTAAACAGTCGAAACTGCTATTTTAAAATTTTGACCATATTGTATGACAGTATACTTACCCAACTACGGCGAAGAGAAAAAGAAGGGTGATGTATGATGAAGAAAGAAGAAAAAAAAAGTAATTGTTCATATGTTACAAAAATATATTAGTTAAACCACTTCATCTACTTACTGGTATGTCTTCAATTACTTTTTGTTTTGAATGCTTCTTAGTCAAGTAAAAAAACCTAAAACTCATTCAAGCAATATAAAAGCACAAATTAAACCTCATTCAGAAACATTTACTGAAACTAATTCAAGTCAAAAACACACATGAAGCTTATTTACTGAACATAAGTAACGGGAAGCTGGAACGATTTACGTTCACGTTATAGAGACGTGAAGAATTTCTGCCCAGTGA
Organism: Aricia agestis; assembly: GCF_905147365.1. Classification (NCBI taxonomy): domain Eukaryota; kingdom Metazoa; phylum Arthropoda; class Insecta; order Lepidoptera; family Lycaenidae; genus Aricia; species Aricia agestis. Next base: position 759,457 of record NC_056413.1, read on the forward strand.
GCTTTACAATATGAGCGGGTTAGTCCTGTGCGTATATTGTCCGGGTCAAGCCCGGCGTTTTAAATATGTTTTTACTCTATTTGTACTACTATAATAAATATGATGGTGTATATTATGTTTGTTACCAGTTATTACATCAATAAAGCAGTGCTAAGTAGTCACATACGTGGGAGAGCCATGCTTCGGCACGAATGGGCTGGCTCGACCGGATAAATACCACGTTCTCACAGAAAACCGGCGTGAAACAGCGCTTGCGCTGTGTTTCGCCGAGTGAGTGAGTTTACCGGAGGCCCAATCCCCTAACCCCTTCCCTATTCCCTTCCCTACCCTCAACTATTCCTTTCCCTTCCCTTCCCTACCCTCAACTATTCCTTTCCCTTCCCTTCCCTACCCTCCCCTATTCCCTCTTAAAAGGCCGGCAACGCACTTGCAGCTCTTCTGATGCTGCGAGTGTCCATGGGCGACGGAAGTTGCTTTCCATCAGGTGACCTGTTTGCTCGTTTGCCCCCTTATTTCATAAAAAAAAAAACATACGGTTTTGCTCGATCGAGCAATAGCGTCGAGCAAAACCCGCGGCTCGGGATTTCGTCCACACATTTAGCATTGCTCGATAGTTTTATTCTAAATCGATATATTTAATTCCATCAAGCCGGCTCGAGCCTTCAGGCGGCTCGATGCGAGCCTTCGAGCTGTGAGTTTTGCGGTCCACACAGTAATTATTACTCGATTTGGAGTAAAACTATCGAGCAAAACCGCATGTGAGTACTTAATTTTGCATGTTGAAAATGTATGTCCCGGAAAGGACATTACGACTTTATAACGAAGTTGCGGGCTATACTATGGAGATACTTTGAGTTTCGGGAAAGGACATAGGATACATTTTAATGGAAAATGTACGGTTCCCGCGCGATAAACCAGTTTTGGCGCAATTCAATTGCGGGTGTAATCTTGTTATATAGGTAGTGTGTTAGTGTAAACACCGTTATCCTTGAAACCATCAAATGAGCCCGTCAAAATGATCAACTTTTTTTATGAACCCATACAAATTGCCAATTTTATGAAGACGGATTTTTTTGAGTTTCCAGCATTGTTCTCATAGAAAAAGTTGTTCATTTTGACGGGCTCATTTCATGATTTCAAGGATAACGGTGTTTACACTAACACACTGTATGTATTAGCAACTATCAATAAATATGTAATGTTTGTTAATATCCAATAGGGAAAATCATAATTTAAATGAAAAATAACAATTTGATAGAATTTCTCGTATCGCTGAAGTTAGATTTCGCACCAATTTGGTCGGCAACCGCGTTACACTTTCGCTAAACTGGATTATGTAGAAATAGGATATCTATTTTGCATACGAGATTCTAACTTTCATATTAAATGGAAGGAAATATTTTGTAGGTTGTTGGGTAGTGAAAATTGGGCTTAAGTGGCGTACAGTGTGTAGTTTTTAGGGTTCCGTACCCAAAGGGTAAAAACGGGACCCTATTACTAAGACTTCGTTGTCTGTCCGTCTGTCTGTCTGTCTGTCTGTCTGTCTGTCTGTCTCCAGGCTGTAACTCAAGAATGGTAACAGCTAGAGAGTTGAAATTTTCACAGATTATGTATTTCTGGTGCCGCTATAACAACAAATTCTAAAATCAAAAGAAAATTAATATTTAAGGGGCCCATACAACAAACGTGATTTTTTATGGCCCTTTTTGCTCTATATCAATAATGACAACAGGTAGGTACTTGAATTTGTCTCAAAGTCTTTAATTATATATTTACTTTAATATTTAATAATAATTTTGAAAAAATAAATAAATTAATGGGGGCTCCCATACAAAACATACAAATTTTGGCCTAATTTTGCTCTATACGGGACCCTTCGTGCGCGAGTCTGACTCGCACTTGGCCGATTTTTATTATGCTAATGTAAAGATTTTATCGCGGGATTTGAGCGCGGCGACCGTATCAATAAATTCCGTAACGAAAAGAAACCTAACACCCCCATTTCGTGATACGTGATACACCCACATGATAGCGTTTTAAAGAAGAAACCGAAAAAAGAAGAACTAAAAAAAGAATCCTTTAGAAAATGAGGTTGTTATGTTGATATAGGGATGAAGCTAAGATTTATACTGGTTTTCAGGAAAAATCACAAACAAATAATTTCCTTGAATATTACCAAAACTGAGTATCTTTCGTATCCGCAATGAAAAACTACGCCGAAAATAAAGTTGTTCCACTACACGTATTTTCATTTCCCTCTCTCAGAATGCTGATTCTGTCGTGTGATCATTCTCGGTAGTGAATAAATAAAGCGAAAATAGATTCTATCCAAATAGTATAATGTCCCTACTCCCTAGGTACCTACAACAACTTCTTCCATTTCCTTACTGTTTTCTCGACCCTGAAAACAATAAATACACAGAATAATGTTCCCCTTTTAAAGTAACTGAAGAACTAATTAAAAACGTTAAAAGAATTTAACGTTATTAAATTAAGTTTAAAAATAACCCCGTTTAAAAAAAATTGGGTACTTAGATCGAACTTACTTTTTTCAGTACTGAGCGGGCGGATGATAAACTATAGCTAAAACATACTCATTATCGAGTATGATCATCTTTCAAACAAAAATATCTGGATCTTTTGTTTCAAATCTGTACTCATGAACTTTTATTTATATTATTATCGTTGTATGACTTCTTTTAAGCTATTGCATGGCTCTGAGCGCAGCGACCGAATCAAGAAATTTCGTAACGAAAAACCTAACCTAACCTAACATTCGTCTAATGTCGTTTCAGTTTAGGTTCGGTGAGTTGATAAAAAATGCTATGCAATAACTTCACCGCGGCAGTCCCCGAGTGCCGCACGTATTTTTAAAGAACAGCTCATGAAGTCAATTTCCTGTTCTCTTTCTTCGAAAATGTTTTAAGTATTCCAGGTACTAATATACATAAGACTGGTGTTTGCCGCTGAAACTAATAACGGAAGTCCGCGGTCGGGCTCCCTCAACTTCGCCACTTCACGGACGTGATGTCTTACGGCCGTGGTCGAGGGGAGGAGCGGAAGCGGGTAGGATTTGAGAAAGGTCACGTGACTTAATTTAAAATAAAAAATAAAATAAAAAACATATTCCCCGCCACATAGCCCACAGTCCTAAAAGATAGAAATTGATCCCGAAACGGTGGTAGGCCCCATGTAAACGCGACGTTCTAAAAGTTAATCTATTTAGAAATAAATATTTTGATTTTGACCATTACTCCTTCTCTAACATAGAGATTGTGAAACTTGAGACCTAATGGTCAATTCAGACCGCAACACGACGCGTAGATGCATTTCTATATTTGTGTCGAATTGACAGACTTGTATGACTTCTCACGCAATTGAAGTCTGTCAAATCCATAGAAATTTAGAAATGTTGCAGTCTGAATTGATCCTGAGACAAATTTTTATTTCACAGAAATTGGTGTAAACATTAATTGAAGCATGATAAAAAGTGGAAGTATAATCTAATGCAGGTTATTCGTATCTATTAAGCAAAAAAAAATATTTAAAAGTTTTACTTTAACTTTAAAGGCCGTGTTTTCATAAATGTGCATAGCATGACTACCTACTTAAATTTGATTACTCAAAATCGCCACAGCTTGTGACTTGAACTTTTTCTTAATTTTTCATGCTGATACCATTTTTTCCTCGTTAACATGAGGATGAAAAGAACAATTTTCTTCCCTAAACTGACTATCACGTCACGTTTGTGAGTGTACGTGGTTCTTTACAACAAAAAGTTGCTGGGTTGACTTAATTTTTCTTAATATTTGTATTATAATATGCTGTATGTTAATTAACGACTTACGAGAATAGTATAATATTACCACATACTCGAATTTGTCTACATATTACGAATCTTTCATGACTTTTAAATTATAAAATGACGTTGCAGCATATCTTTTAGGGTTCACCCAGTAGAACGACATATTACCATGCCAAAAGATTTTTGGCTTCTATTTGGTGTAATACTTGACCCCAGATTATTATCACAATGACTATAAAAGTACATTTTTATTTAACACCTCCATCGTGGGTATCGCAGACACAAATCACAATAGATTTTAAATTGTTATGCGGCAGCAGGCTGCCGCTTGGAGATTGACGGGTTAAAATTATTATCTCCAATTATTTACATTATAAAATAAAGACATTACTACACTACCATGACCAAAGATTAACACAATTTTGTTTCGTGGTAGAGCCATGCTTCGGCACGAATGGGCCGGCTCGACCGGTGAAATACCACGAACTCAAAGAAAACAGCGCTTTCGCTGTGTTTCGCCGAGTGAGTGAGTTTACCGGAAGCCCAATCCCCTACCCTATTCCCTTCCCTACCCTCCCCTATTCCCTTCCCTTCCCTACCCTCCCCTATTACCCTATTCCCTCTTAAAAGGCCGGCAACACACTTGCAGCTCTTCTGATGCTGCGAGTGTCCATGGGCGACGGAAGTTGCTTACCATCAGGTGACTCGTTTGCTCGTTTGCCCCCTTATTTCATATTAAAAAAAAAACAATGACGCCTGTACATTTTACAAACCGCCTACTGCCTAGTTAGTAGTTACATAAACGAAGCCCAACGATTCAGATGACTTCACCTAAACCGCTTACGTTAATCTACATCTTGAGTAGCTCGTGAAATAGTATTAGGGGGCACTTAGTTACTAACATTACAGGATAATCCGGCGGAAAAACACCGAAAATGTCGCAAACAACGGGAAAACCTTTTAAAGCTGTGAAAATTCCTTTCATTTTTCTCCCGTCGGCGCTCGCTGACGTGACAATGTACCGGACTTGTTTGTCCAGGTGTTGTTGAATTAAACTAGGATTGGGTGATTTCATTGCTTTTTTAACCTCGGAAGCAGGGGGTTATGAATTTGAGTGTTTTAGTGTTCTACGAGTAATAAAAACTAAAGAAGAGTAACCGTGTCAAAAATGTTGTCCGCGAGTCTACAATGTGACTCGAATACTGCATGCATATTTTATGCATGTATTCGGTAGGTACACAATTTTGTGTAAATGACAATTAATGTCAACAGGTTTATTTCGTAAGTTTGAGTGTTTCATTGCTATTGCTGTATTTTAGTGTACGAAAAGGAACCAAATTCAAAACGGTTGAAGTATGGGAGTTACGTTTCCTTAGTTTTTATTATTCGTAGGTTCGACGTGGGAGAGCCATGCTTTGGCACAAATGGGCCGGCTCGACCGGATAAATACCACGTTCTCACAGAAAACCGGCGTGTAACAGCGCTTGTGCTGTGTTTCGCCGAGTGAGTGAGTTTACCGGAGGCCCAATCCCCTAACCCTTACCCTATTCCCTTCCCTACCCTCAACTATTCCCTTCCCTTCCCTACCCTCCCCTATTACCCTATTCCCTCTTAAAAAGCCGGCAATGCACTCGCAGCTCTTCTGATGCTGCGAGTGTCCATGGGCGACGGAAGTTGCTTTCCATCAGGTGACCCGTTTGCTCGTTTGCTCCCTTATTACATAAAAAAAAAAGGTTCTACCCCAACGAATAAACGTTGCTCTAGTTCTTTCGTTTGTAAGCTGTCGTGATCAGGTGGTTTAAAGATATGACCACTTTGACCATCTGTAATTTTTAGGGTTCCGTACCTCAAAAGGAAAAAACGGAACCCTTATAGGATCACTTTGTTGTCCGTCTGTCCGTCCGTCCGTCTGTCAAGACCCTTTTTCTCAGGAACGCGTGGAGGTATGAAGCTGAAATTTATATCAATTACTCAGGTCTACTGTCCCTTGAAGCTGTGAAAAAATCAAACTTCTAAGCCAACGCAATCAAAAGATACAGCCGTTTATGCCGCAAATTTTCGACACTTGCAAGGGAATCAAAACCTACAGGGTGCTTCCCGTGAACTCAGAATCTTGAAATTTGGTACGAAGCAATGTCTTATAGCATAGATAAAGGAAAAATTACGAAAACCATAAATTTTTAGTTACATCACATAATATATTTTTTTTTAATAATTTTAAACTTACTACCCATTTCCTCATAAACGCGTAGAGGTATTAAATTGAAATTCATACCAAATACTCAGGTCTATAATACCTTTAAGCTGTCGGAACCCTCGGTGCGCGAGTCCGACTCGCACTTGGCCGGTTTTTTTTATTGTAGAGCAAATTTAGATTTTAAGTAGAGAGTGGGACAGAACAAAGTGATGAGCGCTGCACCTTTCGCTGTCAACTCCATACAAGGGACACATACACGACCAAAACTCTATAGTTTTGGACCTATTTCTACCAGAATCAGATGGAAAAAAATGGAAAAAAGAAATTGACGCTACCAATACTTACTGGGGAAATTGGAGCAAAACGTTTGATACTTTTTTTCCTCATCACGGCTGATTCTGTGTGTGATACATGCAAATGTAAAAAATATCCAATGTTTTTAAGAATATTTTTTGAAAATTTCCCGTCCAAATTTGCCATGAGATTCTGCTAGACTTCTATTATTATATTATAATTCGATAGCTTTGTTTTGTTACACTCTGTAGAAAACTATCAAAATCGTAGTTTCATATTGAAGCCGTTTTACGTTAAATGACGTGAAACGGAATATTAAACACAAGATTAAATAGTTTATTTAACATTACTATTGGACGATGCATCTCTTTGTCTAGGCTTAAAGATACGTCTGTTTTTTGTCCGGTAAAAATATATCCCATGTTATAGTTTTTCGTTTCATACACCGTATATTTCTGTCAGGTCGTAGCTCGGTGTTAGCACATGCAAATACTATGTACACTATATGTTACGCCGATGTGTTTAAGTCGGCTCTGGTATATTTTTCCTGCCCAATACGTGTTTATTTTGTCAAACGTTTCAGTGTTAAAAGTATCAAGAGGGTTTACCATACTGCAGTTTACTTTGTACTATATTTTTTGGGGTAAAGTTAAAAGTTTAAAGCACTTGCTATCTTACAAAAAAAATATTGTTACAGTGAATAACTATACAATGTTACCATATAGAATAGCAAATAAAATTATGATTATGATTATAATGTATGCTTGTCTTTCCGTCACTTCATAGTGTTAAAGGAAGTGGGTTTACGCTGTCTGTCCCTCTATAGTCTACAATATGCTTAGCTAAAACCATAAAGTTAATATACCTAAGGTATATTAATTAACTTTATGGGTAAAACGCAGCGGATTTTGATACGGTTTTGAACAGCCAGTGCAGTGATTCAAGATGAAGGCTAACATGATATTATAATATTAAATTTTGATGAAACAAGCACATTGCAGAATCTATATATATATTTAAAAAAAAAAAAAAAAGCCTTTATTAATTTCTTAAAAGATTACATCTGCATACATTGTTGTGCTTGCAGCTCGCATTTAAACATCACAGATATTTTTATTATATTAAATATTATGATTACTTTATAAAAAAAATGTTACTTAATATATTAGTACAGTATTGTTTAAATTATTTGGATCTAAAATCTTAGTTTTTATTCCAGTCATTATTACCACAATATTTATTTATAATATTTATATTTTTTTATAGACAATATTTACATTTCTAAAGTTATTTTTTATTTTTAATAATTTATATTTTCATTTATTTATTTACATTTATATATATAATATATATATATATATATATATATATATATATATATATATATATATATATATATATATATATATATATATATATATATATATATATATATATATATATATAGTCAATCAGTCAGTCAGTCACCTTTGAGTTTTATATATATATATATATATATATATATATATATATATATATATATATATATATATATATATATATATATATATATATATATATATATATAAAACTCAAAGGTGACTGACTGACTGATTGACATAATGATCTATCAACGCACAGCTCAAACCACTGGACGGATCGCTGCTGAAATTTGGCATGCAGGTAGATGTTATGACGTAGGCATCCGCTAAGAAAGGATTTTAATAAATTCCAACCCCAAGGGGTTCAAATAGGGGATGAAATTTCGTATATAATAATACCTCTTAACGCGAGCAAAGCCGCGGGCAAAAGCTCGTATAGAATATTTTATATTATGGGTATGGTTTCGCGGGTCAGCTACTCGTAGTAAGTAAATAATATTTTAAAGCTTATGATAGAATATTCCAGACTAAATCTCAATCCCCGGGAGGCCTTATCTTAGATTCCCTCATTTTATCCGACTCCAAATGAGGTAAAAAAGTATTGGGAGACTTGAAGGTGAATATATTTGAATACTTCGCTCCTTCTAATACCACAGAGTAAATAATGTGCTAAAGCGACTTTCATTTTTGTCTGCAGTCTAAGGCATAAAGTTAATATACCTAGCGGAATAGAGAAACAAAGGCCTGAGCAAGCGAGATGTCACTATCAGTAACACTGCGTGGTAAAAAGAGACGTATGATACATGACAGCAGGACTCTTTTTTTGACGCCCTGTCGGCACTTTTCGGCACGTTGACAATTTAATCTCTTAAAAAGATGCTTGTGTAGGTGTATACGTTAACAAATTTTCACACACAGGCGTAAATCAATTTCGGTTGCATTTGACAGCTCGAGATTGTTGCTTTATTCCGCTAGGTATATTAACTTTATGCTTCAGTCTAAGGATTTCTTAAATCAGCACTAACACTGCACCGCCATCTTGTAAAATGGCATTCGGAAGACAGTTGTTTCGTCATCTCTGAAAATAAGGAATATTACCAGCGTTGCCAGACGTCCCGATTTTGGCGGGACGTCCCGATTTTTTTATCAAAATTAAATGTCCCGCGCGGGACAGGCTCAGTCCCGCTTTTCGAGGAAAGCCCGAACGTACGTGCAGCGTGCTGAGAAAGAGAGGTGCGTAACGAAGAGGGAGGAGGAGAGTGTGAGAGCTAGAGGGGTGGATTTTCTTTGGCTACTTTTGCTATCTATTATCACGTGAACGTTATTTTAACGCAAATAAAAAGATAAAATTCAAAAACTTTTGAATTAAATATTAAATAATTAAGTGGGGCTCCCATACAAAAAACACAATCTTCAGCCTGTTTTTGCTCTGTTGTGGTACCGGTACGGAACCCTTGGAGCGCGAGACCAACTCGCACTTGGCCGACTTTGTTTCACTTTGTCCCGCTTTTGAATGAAGAATTCCGCTTTTTTACTCAAAAAGTTCCAAACTTCCCGACTTGGCACAAAAAAAAACTGGCAACGCTGAATATTACGCAAAATAAAGGGCGCCACTAGTACATACAGAAAATATCTGACCAAAATCGGACACGTCGATACAAAAGTTATCAAACGTCAAATAATTTTTTTGTTTACTGTGTGTGCTGGTGCTGCAGTCTAGCGTAAAAATATGTCAGTAATATATTCAAGTTAAATAAAACTTGTTTTTTATCAGCGGCTTCGCCCGATTATACCAGCTTAATGAACAAACAAAGTATGAAAATAGAAATAACACAGCGAAAGAGAAATTACATAATTTCCATTACATAATATTACAATATTTTTTAATCAACCAAAAATACATTATCCCGTTCATTTTGAACCCGTATAATATGGGTTAAGCGGCTGTCAGACTTCAATACTGCGTTTAATGATTTCAAGGGTAAGGATGAGCTGCTTGAACACTTATAGTCTGTCAAAAAATCAAGAAATTAAAAGGTGGCAACATCGTAGTGTCATCCCTTTCAAATCAGTCTAAGAAAAGAAGATGACACTACGATGTTGCCACTTTTTAATTTCTTCACTTTTTTGACAGACTATATACATCGCAATTTGCGTTGTTTAAATTTAAGTGTGAAACTGTGAGCCTTCCAATTTATATTTGAATTACTTATTTCATATAAATAAAACCACTTTAACAAAAACTTTAATTACTGAAAAAAATATTATTTTCGTTTAAAATATACTCCATGAAAGCATATTGGGTGCAAGTCTATTAAAGTTATTTTATTCGACTTTTCATTTGTTTTGAAAAATAACAAAACCATAAATTTTTTTTTCTTTTAAAAGTCGTCGTTCTGACACGATCAGTCCTCATAGTTAAATCAAAATGTGTAAATCTGTTGTTTTGGTTGCTAATGATTTATGAAATTTTAAATCACTTATTATGTATTCGCATTTAATTCGCACTTAATATACATTACGCAGATGAAAATCAACGTGATTTTAAAGTTCCATTGGCCGCTAGAGACAATTTAACGTGTAGACAGTACCTGTCTTTTTCCCAATATGACTGCACAATACGAGTATAGTAATATATATGAGTGCACGTAATTCGATGACAAAATTATCCAATTGAATATGACAGCGTTGCTCGGCAAAGATTTGTCATTGTAACATTATTAATTGGCGCAGCAATAATTAGTTCAATTTATTGATGAGGATGTTCAATTAATATGATGTTACAGCTTACATTGTTATTTGTTAGTTTATACTGAGCTTTTGTCCGTGGCTCCGTACGCGTCACATCCCATGGGAACAGTCACTATGTCTAGATAAGCAGGAGGCAAGAGGTTCATTATGTGATACGAGGTATCACATAATGAACCTCTTGCCAACTTGTCTTACGCTCATTCTTGTATTAAGTTAGATTAATTAGCGGACCCGATCTAGACGTTGTCCTTTACAAATGTCATAAATATTGAATAATGGAAACAAACTGTTAAAATCTAGTCCGTACAATTTATTTAACAATATTACCTCGATGACCGAATTATAATTTTTAATAATTCTCATATTATCCTCGTAAGACTGTTATATTTTAGCAGTTCAGTAATTTCGTCGTTATTTACGAAAAAATGTTGTCCGCCGCTTTCTAGTTTCTTGTAACGGGGTTTGCGCGTTATAAAGTGTCGTGTTGGAGGCCTGCCAGGGCTCCGAAACCATTCATCTTGTGTTTATCATTAATATTTTTCGATTCCGAGAACATCGACATGCGGGAGAATTTTTAAAACAACCTTCTTTTATAGAAATGTTTACGTTCTCCCGTTTGTCATAGCGTAAGGTTGCTGGAATTTGAAATAACAGTAGGTAAGGGTTATTTTTACATTGAGACGTGCTGCGACAACGCGTTTTTTTCTCATTAAAAACTAAACTTTATTTACTTTACAATAAAATATACATTGCATTGACAGACCGCGTTGCCTGCCTATTCATAATTTGAATGGTTTAATTTAAACTGCATCGCAGCACCTTGCGGCGTTGTAACTAGCAATCCTTTTAAAACTTGGGGCTTGATGTGTAGTGCATAAAGTTCAATTTTGAATCGCTATTTTAAAGGTGTGGTGTCTCGGTCGGAACTTACGCTACCAAAACAATATTCAATATTATCCATAGCCAAAGTAAATACGAAGGCCCGTTCATAATTCATTCGAATCCACGCTCGAGTGTGTTTGTTGAAGATTCGTACTATAGTTCGGTCGCAGGATAGACAGAAATTCCTACAACCTATCACTTCCTATCTGTTTCATTTACACGAAAATATTGGCATCTCGTTTCTACGCTCACGTTAACTTTATCGAATACCAAATACTTCTAGGCGTATTAATGGGGTAAGCAGCTAATCAGCAAGCTATCAATTTGATTCTATTGCTTGTAAGTTGCAGCAATACTTTGCAACTTAAACAGCACTCAACTAAAACATTTAGCTGTATAGATGATTAGCACGTAATTATAATATCATTATTCAATCAATCAATCAATCAATCAATTATTTATTTGCATTAAAATTATATTTTTTTAATTATAATTATATATTTTGCATTATTTATTATTAGGCTTAGGCCAAACCTACGCGACCAAAGCGACTGCGAAGCGGGAGCGTCTACTACGCGGCGGACGCTAAAGGTGCGTCCACATTTGTATCATCTGCGCGATCAGATCTCCGTCGTGATCATCGCGCCGTATCAAGTATGCGTATCATAGTGTGGACCCCTATTAGATCATTCAGCCGATCATGCGCGTATTTGATACGACACGTATCAGATACGCGGTTAATAGTGATCGGGGCGTATTATCATACGCGTATCATTTTGATACGCTTCGATGATACGCGACGGAGATCTGATCGGAGATCTGATCGCGCAAATGATACAAATATGGACGAAGCCTATTCGTATCCCGCATCACTGACGCGTAGGTTTGTTCAAAGCTTAATTATTTTTTTCTAGCCTCGTAGTCGTTCTATTGACAATGACTTGGCAGGATTTAAAGATTCCAAGTAGCATCTGCCTCCAAGGTTTTCTAATAATGTAAGACTAAAGCTTAGTCGAACCATCTGTCTACCCACATCTCTCTATTTATATCAACGTCAACTCCGCTCCGGCTTTGGCCTTATTTCATTTAAAATTGATTTACCTTGATGTTACCAAACGGACAACTGAAATAACTTCATATTTTATGCCCCAGAATATTTCATAAGCTTTTCGATAAACGAAATACAATTTTATTTGTACAACTAGAGCAAAGTTGCTTCCGACTTTATGCTAGCTAAGACCACGGAAATCGTACAGTTTTTGTTTTTCTGCGCCAGTGAGCACGTGAACACAAAAAAGTAAAAGTTATTTATTGTTAAAAAATCATGACAATATCTTGTGTTAACGTATGCTGTCTCTTTCACATTGTCGCAATGTGAAATAGTGTCAAAAGTTTCAAGTCACTGTCAACTGAAATTACTTAAAAAAATGCTGTTCAATAAGCCCATGTACCTTATAGCTTATACTTACAATATAAGTATATTATACAATTATAGTAACCCTTATACCTACTGCATAAAGATCATGTCAACGACAAAATAACAAGTTTAACACGTAGTAAATAATATTATATCTAAGGCCAACTTGCGCTAATCCGAGTTAAATCTAACCGTGTGTTAAAATATCATGTCTTTTCTTTCATATATTCGAAAAACGAGAAAAATAACTGGTGCAATTGTGGCGGTGTAAATAGCTTCACAGTTTTGAATCGCGCTATCGAAGTTTTCTGAGCGAGTCATTATTAAAAAAACTAGGCCTTTACATTCATTATGGATGATTTATACAGCATTTTTCAGATCAAATCAAATCAAAATCATGTATTCACATAGGTCACACAGTAACACTTATGAACGTCAAAAACATTGTAATATAAATTAATTGTAGTACATAATATATTCGTTAAATTATTATCACAAAAACCTAATAACTTATAAGTAGATACTAGCTATTTGACCGAGCTTCGCTCGGTATTCGATAAAACACGAATAAAATGACATTTTCTAAAAATGATTCCTAGCTAGATCGATTTATCGCCCCTGAAACTATTTTACCTATATTTTACCATATTGTCATAAAAATAAGTCATACATACTTAATAATTATTATTTAATATCATACTTTATTAAATTATAATGTCCAAAATTAAAAAAATAAATTACTAAATAATTATTAATCATGAATGTCATAAATATTATAATTGATGTCAGATAAAGTAGAGCAAAAATAGTAATAAAATAATTGAAATTAACATTTAACTATTACATTAGAACTAACATTACAAATAATCAAAACCTAATCATTTCCATGGTTGAACGTCATTAAAATATTCATTTGTCGTGTAATAACCTTTATTCAATAATTGATTTTTGATACATCCCTTAAACTTAGTAAATGGTAAGTCTAGAATCTCAGCAGGCAATCTATTATACAAACGTATGCCGAGTCCCACAAATGAATTTTGTACTTTATGAAGCCGTGAATAGTTACTAGCTAACTTGTTCTTATTTCTGGTATTGAAAGGGTGAATATCAGCTTGTGAATGTTTTTTCTAATGTACATGATATTGTCAAAGATAAACTGAGATGCAATTGTCAAAATTTTTACGTATAATAATTATCTTTAAATTTTTCTGTCAAAGAATCTCTGGGTCCTAGTTGATATATGGCACGTATTGCTCGTTTTTGCAGAAGAAATATTGTCTGAATGTCAGAAGCGAAGTAACCACTCCTCAAATACTGTAGTGCCTGGGACAAGATTTTTTAATGTCCGTATGATTGCCCAAGCGCATACGGCATTCTCGCATAATAGTCGGCCTAGTCCAGAGGAAAGAACTAGTCCATAGTTTCTCAACCTTATTTTGCTTACCGCCCACTTTGAGAATATATTTTTTTCTAGATTTATTTTATTTTGCCTACCCTACCTGCCTTACCCATCTTAATTTTACCTACCATCTATGGCGAATTTAAAACGGCTATTGCCACGATTATATTTAAACGTAACATATTATAATATTATATTATAGTCGTAAGATCTCTGTACTTTAACCTCAATTGTAGTACTTTTTATAGTTTTTAGTAATTATGATTTTAATCCATTGCTCGTCCTGCCAAAATACGTGCACACGTGATAAAAATGATTACAATACCTACATTAACAAAAATTAAACGATATTAATTTTTATTTCACTTTAGTACGTGATAAGCGTGTATTATTTTGCCTTTTTAGACTATATTTTTAATCTACCCACGCCCCATCTGCGCCATCTCAATGCCCCCTAATTTTCTCTTACTGCCCCCCCGAAAGTCTCAAACGCCCACAAGGGGGCGCTATCGCCCACGTTGAGAACCTATGAACTAGTCAATACGTCTGGGACCAACTATGTGCGGGTTTTCTCACGATGTTTTCCTTCACCGTACGAGCGTCCGTATTATGTACTTGAGATCAGAGAATGTCTCATAGGTACACGCCTCCACCCGGGTTCGAACCTGCACCCTCTAAGAGTGTGAACCAAAGGTCTACCCATAAGGCCACGGACGCTCGAGTCAGTATAACTATAATAATAAATGTACGACAGCTGAAATGTATCATGTGGGCTTCGGCCTGACCGAGCATACCACCCCGTTCTATCGGAAGATCTTCCTGTCTCACATATTACTCATACACAAGTAAGCTTGAGGCCGCCCATCCAATCTAAGATAAAGTTAATGGGTTTTCTTTCAGAAATATGAATCAATAGGAACAATATTATATTTAACCCAAGATTAACTTTTGCCGTGGCGCAAGTGGGCCAAACAAGTAGGCAGCTGGTGCGGTTTCTCGGGTAACTTGTGTGTATCTTGGCGAACTTCGAGAACTGGGAACAGCCGTGAAAACAGTGATAGCAACTGTAAGCGCCTTACTAAACAAACCGTTAGTATCTAAACTGTCTGTGGGTTACACTTGTAAAGTTGATTATTATTGTGATCCCATTGGGTATTAGTCTTGGGCCTAGAGCTAAGATCATGCTCAAGATAATCATTTTAAGGGCCAATCCACACGTACCACAACCACACCACGTCGCAGTGATAAAATGTTGTCGAGCAGTGGTTACGTGTGAATGCTGTCGCTGCAGCTTTTTGTAGTTGCGTTGTGGTACCGACAAAATGCCGACGTGGTTGCGTTGTGGCCAGTGGTTGCGATGTGGTTACGAACGAAAGTCAATGAAACGGAGAGGGGAAAGAGCGCGGGCGGTGTGCGCGAACTGTCATTGCATTGACGCAACGTTGTGATGTGGTCGGTATCACCCAAGTGGTCGACAACGACTACAAAATGTGGTGCGTGTGAATGGTCCAGTTCATTTACAATACGAAATATGGTGGTGTGGTTGTGGTACCTGTGGATTGACCCTTAAACTGTACTGTTACACGAGCAAATTGAGCCTGACGGTGTCAGTAATCCACACTTATTACTAATATTATAAATGCAAAAGTATGTCTGTCTGTCTGACTGTTACCTCGTCACGCCCAACCGGTGATCCGATTTTACTAAGTATGGAGATACTTTACGTGGGAGAGCCATGCTTCGGCATGAATGGGCTGGCTCGACCGGAGAAATACCACGTTCTCACAGAAAACCGGCGTGAAACAGCGCTTGCGCTGTGTTTCGCCGAGTGAGTGAGTTTACCGGAGGCCCAATCCCCTACCCTATTCCCTTTCCTACCCTCCCCTATTCCCTTCCCTTCCCATCCCTACCCTCCCCTATTACCCTATTCCCTCTTTAAAGGCCGGCAACGCACCTGCAGCTCTTCTGATGCTGCGAGTGTCCATATGGGCGACGGAAGTTGCTTTCCATCAGGTGACCCGTTTGCTCGTTTGCCCCCTTATTTCATAAAAAAAAAAAAACTTTGAGTCCCGAGAAAGGACATAGGATACTTATTATCCCGGAAGCATGTACGGTTTCCGCGTGATAAATGAATTTTGGCGCAACGGAGTTGCGGGCGTCATCTACAAGTTCATAATCCAGCCGATCATGATCCCTATAATATAGTTTATGAGTTCCGTACACCACCATTACTCGAGGGAACTCTAAAACATAAACGTCAGAACGTCTAAAGATTACGGAATGAATATCAGAGAAGATAATATCTCGCTGGCTTACGCGGAGTATAAGGAGCTTTGCAGATGTGGCCCCTTATAGTTTCAGATAATCTCGTCCCGCCTTCACTTCTTAGATATTTTGAGCAATGGCTTATTAAATAAATTGCGCAAAACGATATCACAGTGCATAATTTCCTTCCTAGTAGCTCAATTCTAATCATTTTTAATGCAAGAAAGAGGATATCATTTTGCAGTTTGATAGAAAACAATTGAATGAACATATTTTATTATATTATGCTACGTTAGTATAATTGTAAATGTTTATGGCTTTCACCAAAATCGCTTTCAATCGACTCATCAGATCAGAATCACGATACTACAATATCCAACCACTAAAAATATTCGCTTCAAATCTGCGAATAATAAAAGTTTTTATTATTCGTAGCTTAAAATCCATAAAACTATTTTAATTACCTGCGGCTAGTTGAGTAGTGGCTACGTCCATAAAACAAGGTGCAGTAAAAATTGTAAAGTTCGCAAGCAATTTCATTAAATCACGACCCGCACATTTAAATTTCAAACTTTGAACTCTGAAGATAACACACAGAGCTTAGGACGGAGACATGGAGATGAGATGGAGCAACAAGCTTTTTTTCTGTTAGGCTGAAACTTACTTGTAATTTTTTTGGTTCTATTCGGTAGAAGGTAGCAAATACCTTTTTCACAAGTGGGAGGGTTGTTGCCTCCTCTTGGTTAAATTATATTAGATGTCAGAACCGCACATTTTTCTGAGATGAAAAGTACCTATATCCTTTCCCTCCCGGGAAAGGACATGGATACTATAGTAGTACTCAAAGTATCTCCATACTAAATTTCATCAAAATCGGTTCAGAGATAAGGGCGTAAAGAGGTAACTTACATAATGATAGTTAGACAGACACACAGACACACTTTGGCATTTATAATATTAGTATGGGTAAACTAGTATTTAGTATGGGAGAAAAACATTATTCTCCCATACTAATTCATGGAAATGGGTTTCGATGACTTCCATAAAATTCTTCTCTTCTTTAAGCAACAGCCGCACACAGAGACAGTCAATCATTACTTATTATTAATTGAATGGAGATTTTAACAGATAATTTGTATAAAATTAAAGTCAAGTAGCAAAATAAAGTCAGAGCCCGGCTGTTAAACTTAAAAAATATATTTTTTTATTTTTTATAATGAAGTTTTCATTTTGCGTAATAGTTTGCTGTGACGCTCCATCTCTTCTCTATATCCCTGGCTCGGGATAAAATGATGAACAAAAAGTGCTGGAACAAAGATGGTGAAACTCGGCACAAACATTTGTCCGCCGCGTCAAGTGCTCGCAAATATTACTTCCTCGCCGAACAAAGACAAACTTTTTTAACGGGCTTTGAGGAAATGCCTTTTTAAAGTATGGAGATTCTGTAACATTTAATGCCGTGGTTTTATCATAGGTTTTTGCCAACTGACGCTGCTGATTAAATGAAATAATGTTTTGTATACGGAGGTGTCAGATAAACAGTTACTAAGTACTTAAAATGTGTATTTTTAGGGTTCTGTTACTTGGTGGGTCTTGAGAGACTTTTTAAAAAAAATCACTTTTATTAAAACTTGAATATTTATTTAAAAAACTTAATAATTATCTTAAGAGAAAACCTGCACCCGACGAAGGTCCAATTCGATCTGATCAAAAAATACGGAAAATGGAATAATAGAAACAGCAAAAGTTTGCAATTGCAATTCATGGAAATGCAACTGAAAACCTAAGCGTTTTTACTACACATACGTTGACATGTGACTTCCGATATAACAGCCCCCCCGTTAAGATCGATCATCACATGTCAAAGTGATGAGAGATTGAAATAAAGTAATTTGAAAGTAATTAGAAAAACGCGGGAAATTGGACTTTCGTTTGGAGTATACAAGGAAGTAGCTAAATTATAAACTATTTAATTAATGACATTTATTTAAAAATTAAAACTTAACTAACACACAATAAAAACACAAAATTATAAAAAGACACAAAAATTTTAATAAGAGATTATTATAATATGTAATTATTATAGAAAATAATGTTTATCATTATTTATTCAATATTCAAATAAAATCATACAGTAATAAAATTGTTACATTTCATGATTCTTTACAACATTAGTTATAACAACATTTCTTTTCAAAGGAGTCGGTGTGCTTACAAAATTTGTTTCTTCCAACATAGAATCATTCTTTACACTATTATTATCTTTAAATACTACAAGAGATGTTGGATGATCAGTGCGAGTCTTTGAATTATGACACTGATTAAAGATTTGAATACAACAAGGATTTTTCTGAGAAGTAATATTTTTGCGACATTTATATAAGAGATAAAATATGAATAATATGCTACTAAATAAACTTAAAGACATGTAATAATTTCCATATGTATCAAAGTGAGATGGATTTTCTAAATTATACAACTCATCTTCCATCGAACGAAGATGGATGCTGGCATGAAGTAAAGAATCAAGATTACCAATGTTCTTTAAATTAGAATGTGGAAGTTTAGAAAAAGTTTTATTAATTTTAGTTTGTTCACAACAATCGTCTAATAAAATGTTGAAATTGGAAATTACATTTGTTACGTTGCCGAGTGATGTTTCATCAACTGCGGTGAACTGCAAAGTCTTATAAAATGCTTTACAATGTTTAGGTAAGGTCAGGATGCCAGTACCAAATAAAATTACATCTAAATTTACGTCAGACTTTTCGCAGGTAATATGAGATTTCCCTGGTTCTGATTGTACAAAGATCCAACGGTTAAAACTAAGCTTATGAAATACATCTATAGAACCATGAACAATTTTAGCTACACAAGAGTCTGGGAGTTTAGTAACCACTTCAGTTAATAACGTTGTTTCACACGTAGGATTGGCAACGACTGAGAACAAGTCGGCGAGCACACACACATATCACTTTTCACTTATTAATTTGCACTTGTCAATGTCCCTTAATAGTGAATAGAACATGCGATCACCTGTTACTGCTACATATGAGCTAGTCGGCTCTATTAGAATATAGGTGTCTGGTTTCAATATATCGTATGGGACGGGTAATGGTATTATATTATAAAGATTATAGGTTTGAGGTAGGACTAAAGGAATGTGAAGGACGAATATTATTTTATTTTGATGATAATAGCAAACTAATTTAGAAATATCGGTTAATTCCTGAATATTTTGTAGCGTTAATGGTATAGGCAAATCATAATGGCTAGGGAGTTTATTTCTATGTTTATCTAATTCGTTATATAACTGATAGGGACTGAGTACAGTCGGGTGTAAAATGTTAAGTTTTGCAAATAAAATAGCATTATTTATGTCATCGATATCGAATGACGACGTTAAGATTATAGCTTCCAAAGAGTTAGACAAAGAATTAATTTGAGTTTTTAAAGTAAGCTTGTCATTAGTATTTGAGACTGAATCTAATATTGTATGTATTGTTTCCATATTTTCCAAAAGATGTTTTTCATTTAAATTAACTTTTGATATAGAATTATTAAACGATGAAATAGTGGATTGTATGACATGAATATTATCTTTCATAAGATGAGCGAGATGTTTCTCGTCTGTCTGGACACTATTTATAGCCTCTGAATATTTGACAGCATCTTCGGCATCCAATGTACCGAAGATAGTTTTCAAGATAGAACCTCCTAAGTCAATAAGACCTCTTTTAAAACGCTGTTTTGCGTTATCATTTTGAAGCAAATATGAAACCGAAGAAAACTTATTAACATTAATAAGGTGCTGGTTTTTCAGCGCCGTAAGAGAATTCATGCAATCCGACTGTATTTTCGACGACGTAAGAGAATTACAAAAGACTTTCCAATCATTATTAGTAAACTTAACATCTAAGAGCTTATCGAAATAGAGGCCCGGACTACTAATGATGGGCGATACGTAATCTGATATAGCTAGCGGCGACAGCGCGCATCTGAAATAGAGCGAAAGGACTTATGTTACGATTATGTTATAGTTATTATAATATAGTTACTACTAACTTACTGACCTAGGACACTATGACGTGTCATCACTTGCCGGCTTTATTTCATCGAAATGATGACGTACGTGCTTACGATTAATTAATAACGTAGCCGTATGATTACCGTTGAGCTTTATTATTTTATAAGGGCCTTTCCACACTGGGGACAAGGCTTTATTTTGTTTATGGTGGCAACGGACATACACCATATCGCCAGCATTATAAATAATAGGCTTTGTTCGTATATCATAATAATTTTTTGACTTTTCTTTAGACGCTTGAATATTTTGTAGAGCCTTTTGACGGCTATAATAAAGACGATGATTTAATGCTCGAATATAGTCTGTATATGTATTATTATCGAGAACATCTATGCTAGATGGTATGTAAGGCTTAAAACCGAATAAAAGTTCTAGAGGGGAATAACCCGTTGTACTATGCACATTTGAATTATAAGCTATCATAGCGCTTGGGATGTAAAGGTCCCAAGTATTTTGGTTTTCGCCTATATAAGATCTTAAATATTCTTTAAGGGTGGAGTGGCTCCTTTCGAGAGCTCCACAAGTTTGAGGATGGTATGGTGAAGCGAAAATATGCTTAATACTGAATAATTTAGCTAATTGTTTAAAGAGATCTGAACAAAAGTTTGTGCCTTGGTCTGAAATTATCATTTTAGGTATTCCCATGTGTGCAATATAATTAACGAGAGTTCTAGCTGTGTCTTCAGCTGAACATGACTGCATAGGATAAGCCTGTGAAAATTTTGTGAGATCATCCTGAACGGTAAGTAAAAATTTATATTTATATTCATATGTTTCAGGCAATGGACCGACAAGGTCTAAATATATTTTTTCATTAGGCCGCGATGCTGTGGAAGTGATTATCATTGGAGCCCGATTGGTTTGACGTAAGGGCTTATTAATTTGACAGGAGTGACAATTTTTAACATAATCTTCGATATCTTGTCTCATATTTTTCCACCAAAATTGAGATTTTATTCTTTCCAGCATACGCGAGATACCGGGATGTCCGGCTACAGGTGAGTCATGATTATCTTTTAAAATTTGCTTAATTTCACTAGGTGTAGGATATTTTATACAATTATGATAGATATGAATTTTAATATTAGTGTTATGAAAAAGAAACGAAATAATATTATATATTTTTGTGAACGAAAGTTTAGAGAAGGGATCTGTGAAATCTGATATTGCTATCTCTTTCTCTTCGGCATACCAGTATTTTATCATGTCTCGGTATTCACGAAGGACATTAAATATCTCTTTGTAAGTCATTTCGTCAAAATGATTTAATTTAATAAACAAATGAGTAAATATATGATTATCGTTAGAGGTTGAATAATATGAATGAAGTTCGCGTTCAATATTTCGAATATTAGGCTCACTAGTAGATGCGTCTATAATTTCGCTACAATAAGGAATAGAATCGTCTAAATCGACTGATGTAGGATACGCGATTAATTTTATTTTAGTTTTTAATAGTTTTTCATTATGTTCTTGAATTACGGTGTCAAAAGTAACACCGGATTGTTTTGAGATTTGAAGAAATTGTTCGTAAGTTTCAGATATTGACGGAAGGTTATGAGAGTCGATGTCACTTCCGGGTGACAGTGTAGGATTACATAACATTGAATTATCAGTTGTATTTTCATCTAAGGCATGTACTGGATAACGAGATAATGCGTCAGCGTTAGCGTTTAATTTTCCTTTTTTATATACAATTTCATAATCATACTCTTCTAATTTAAGGCGCCATCTAATGAGTCTGGATCCGGGATCTTTGACACTAAACAGCCACACTAATGGTTTGTGGTCTGTTATTATTTTAAACTTACGGCCATATAGATAGGGACGGAATGTTTTTACACCGAATAAAATCGCTAAGAGTTCTTTCTCTATGGTAGAATAATTGCCTTCGGCATTATTTAGGGTTCGTGACGCATACGAGATAGGTTTGTCTTTGCCTATGTCTCCTTGCGATAATACAGCACCTACCGCGTAATTAGAAGCGTCGGTAGTTAATAAGAAAGGTTGATTGAAGTCTGGATATTGAAGTAAAGGTGCTGAAGTTAATTTATCTTTAAGGTTATTAAAAGCTAATTCTTGCTGATGAGACCAATTAAATATTGCATCCTTTTTCAATAGAGATGTCAAGGGTTTTGTGAGTTGTGAAAAGTTATTTATAAAACGTCGATAGTATCCGACTAAGCCTAGGAAGGATTTTATATCCTTTGGATTTTTAGGAGTTGGAAATTGAGTTACGGCCTTGATTTTATCTGGATTTGGACAGACACCTTTGTCTGTGATTATGTGACCTAAATAAGCAACTTCGCGCCTGAGAAACTCACACTTATCTGGTTGTAATTTTAAGTTAAATTTTCTTAAACGATCAAAGACTAATTTAAGTTTTGAAATATGACTCTGAAGGTCGTGACTATAAATAATAGTATCATCTAAATATATATATATGCATGCAACCCCTGAAGACCCGAGAGAACCGTATTCATCAGTCTCTGAAATGTAGCCGGGGCGTTTTTCAGCCCAAAAGGCATTCTAGTGAATTCGTAGTGTCCAGAGACACTCGAATTTGTATTTATAGTGAATCCTGTCTTTGGGGCGTCTTTAGAACTCATCCTAACCTGATGAAAGCCACTAGATAAATCGAGGGTGCTGAAATATTTACTATGCCCTAACTGATCTAAAATATCTGTGATGAGAGGTAGCGGATAACTTTCTGATACAGTGACGTCATTTAACTTACGATAATCTATTACTATTCGCCACTTCTTTTTACCTGAAGCGTCCATCTTTTTAGGAACGACCCATACTGGAGCACTCCAAGGTGAAACCGAAGGACGAAGGACGTATGATATTTTGGTCAAGCATTTTACGAATCTGTGAATCTACCTCTTCCTTATGACATTCTGGGAAACGATATGATTTTACGTGAATAGGAGGCGCGTCTCCTGAATCTATGTTATGTTCGATCGCGCTTGTAAATGTTAGGGGTTCACCTTCCATATGAAAAATATCTGTGTAGTGTGAGCAACATTCCAAAAGACTTTCTTTTTCTTCTTGATTTAAATGTGAGCAGCGAATAAGATCGAGGACTTTTTGGACTCTATCAGAACTAGAATAAGAAATAGAATTTACGGATTGAGACGGAATATTACACGAAGAATTTTCTTGTTCAAAAGGGCTTAATTCTACGGAATAATCTTTTATTTCGACAGCTGAGTCGGTAGTATTTAAAATTGAGACATTAAATCTTTTATTTGATTTTATCATGACAATACTGTTAGCAAAATAAATACCAGCTTTTAAAGTATGGTCTAATAATAAACCTTGATTATTCGGATAACGCTCAGGTGTGTAATTAGATACCGCGCACTCGATGACGGCTTCGGAACGAGCTGGAATTATATAAGTTGGTTGGACATAGTTCATATCCATGGTTTGCCCGCAAATATTAATTGTTTTAGAATCGTAGTTAATGTTGGCTTTAAAATGACCGAGAAAATCACTACCGATTATACCGTCATATTCTAAACTTACATCATCATTAAATATATGAAATTTATAATTATAAATATTATTAGATAAGTAGAAATTAATTTGAGATGTACCTAGAGACTCAGAGCATTGCTCGATATTATTTATTCCTTTTATTTTAATGATTTCACGAGACAAAATGTATTTATTATTTAAACTAGATTTTTTAATTAGACTTATACTTGCGCCCGTATCAATAAGAAAACGTAAATTACGCACAGAAAATTCAGTTTTTAATTCTATATGAGGTAATGATATTTTTGTTATAAATGATTTTATTTCATAAATTGGAGTTTCAGATTGGACTTGATTTTTGTTTTGAGATTGGGCACATATTTGGGACTGGTTACCCGCGGCTCTGCCCGTTGATTTTCGATTTTGGACACATATTTGGGACTGGTTACCCGTGGCTCTGTCCATCGATTTTTTATTTTGGACACATATTTGGGACTGGTTACCCGTGGCTCTGTCCATCGATTTTTGATTTTGGACACATATTTGGGACTGGTTACCCGTGGCTCTGTCCATTGACTTTTGATTTTGGACACATATTTGGGACTGGTTACCCGTGGCTCTGTCCATTAAAATATGATTTTGGACACTACTTTGGGGCTGGTTACCCGTGTCTTGGTCCATTGAAAATTGATTTTGGACACTACTTTGGGGCTGGTTACCCGTGTCTTGGTCCATTGGAAAATGATTTTGGACACTACTTTGGGGCTGGTTACCCGTGTCTTGGTCCATTGATTTTGTATTAAAATAAGTTAATTTATTTTTAGATTTAGAAGGAATTCGCAATGTGCCTAAATTAGTCGGAAAACGGCGGCACTTTTTCGTAATCCGATCATTTAGTTTAAAGAATTGTCGCCGACATTTACACAAGCATAAGGTGTCGGTGACAGTGGCGACGGCGGCTCGTATGTAATATGATGCGCGTTCGCGGACTTATTGTAATTATTAGAATGATTATTATATGAATTACGATTTTCATGATTGTATTTATAAGAATTACGATTTTCATTATTAAATTTCCTTTTATAACAATCTTTAATGTCATGACCGTCTTTCTTGCAATATCTACAAAAAGCTTGAGAACTGAATTGATTATTATTATTAATATTAAATGATCTTTGACCTTGAAATTTTGAAAAATCACGAGGCGGATAAGAACGTCTATCTTTATAATTACATTCAGATTCCGTATGCCCTGTCTTTCCGCAGGTTTTACACCTGGATTTAGAAATATTAGTTTTATATAATATATTTTGAATTTTTTCTTCTTCTAGAGCGATATTGATGGCGTCATTTAGATTTTTAGGACTTCTACATCTAACGTTATTACTTAAGCGCGAATGTAACCCTAATGAAAATGAAAATAATGCTAAATCCTCTGTCATAGCAATGCGACCAGAGATATCTTTTTTAAGAGAATCAGAATTATAGATTTCGGACTGTAAATCAGTAAGACAACTTTCAATACGCAGAGCAAATTGTGCAACAGGTTCATTTAATTGCTGCTTACATGACTGTAGATCTAGTAATAAATGGTTATAGTGTTTTCTTTCGCCGAAATTTTGTTTGAGGAAACTTTTTAATTGATTAAAATCTTCAAAAACTTTATGTGAACAGGCAATTTGAGCCTTGCCTTCTAGACGCGATAATATATATTTATTTAATAAATTCTTTTGAGACGGCGATGCTAAATCTAAGGCGTTTTGACAATTAGTTAGAAAAGCAGTTAGACTTTCACGATCTCCTTTATAGGGACTAATAAAATTACATAATACATTAATAGGGAATTGTTCGCTTACTGACACTTCTGCCTTTTTATCGACCGACATTTTTAAATTAATTTAAAGAATTATTTATTTATTTATTCTAGATTAATTTATTAATAATTAGGTATAATATTGTTACTTTAAGGATAAGAGATTGGTAAGGAATTTGGTAAGTATATTGAATGACACTGATTAAAAATATAGCTGAAATGTAGCAATAACAAATAATAATATGCTTTACTCACAGGGACAGGAACACTAGGAACTTGAGCGGCATAGCAGCACGGCGAGCGACAGCAGGCAGCGGCGGCGCGTTTCCAACGCAACCACGTCAGGAACAACGAGAGCGACAGCAGAAGGGCAGCACGACGACCGGGACGGCGGCAGAACAGCAGCAGGAACAATGACAGGAACGATGGCAGGAACGGCGGCGTTACGGATTTATCGCGATTCGCGCGCGAGATGTCGGGGTGCAGGAGTGCAGGACTGCCTGCACTCCTGCACCCCGACATCTGCAGGCTTACGACGAAAGGCTTATTGTCGAGACACAGTGCACTTGAGTTTTACGAAGTGGACAAGGACACAATCACACTCCGGAGACGAATTGGTTCATAGTTTTTCTATTCACTCAGTTCTCTTTTCACTTTTCAGTTCAGTTTTCGCGAACCGTTAAGGAATACCAGCGAAACGACGGATTTAATGCTGGTATCCCACTTCTGACACCACTGTTACTTGGTGGGTCTTGAGAGACTTTTTAAAAAAAATCACTTTTATTAAAACTTGAATATTTATTTAAAAAACTTAATAATTATCTTAAGAGAAAACCTGCACCCGACGAAGGTCCAATTCGATCTGATCAAAAAATACGGAAAATGGAATAATAGAAACAGCAAAAGTTTGCAATTGCAATTCATGGAAATGCAACTGAAAACCTAAGCGTTTTTACTACACATACGTTGACATGTGACTTCCGATATAACAAACCCATAACGTATATAACGTACCCAAAGGTTAAAAACGGGACCCTATTACTGAGACTTCGTTGTCTGACCGTCTGTCTATCGGTCTGTCTGTCTGTCTATCTGTCTGTCTCCAGGCTGTAACTCAAGAACGGTAATAGCTAGAGAGTTGAAATTATGTAGTTATCTGTTGCCGCTGTAACAACAAATACTAAAATCAAAATAAAATTAATACTTAAGGGGGGGCTCCCATACAACAAACGTGATTTTTTTAGCCTTTTTTGCTCTATAATATTAAATAATAATTTTAATACAAATTTTGGCCTAATTTTGCTATATGATGGTACGGAACCCTTCATGCGCGAGTTCGACTCGCACTTGGCCGATTTTATTGTAATTTAACGCTAGCCGCATAGACACATTTTCGGTATTCGTTTTCCTAATGTAGAATTTCGATTTGGGATTCCGTGAGACTAGCAAAAACGTTCGTTTTTCTCACGGGCACCGGCTTGCATTCGAAACGCACGTGCGGAATTCGTTCCGTTGGGAAAAAAACGAACGTATGCGTCAATTAATGTATTGTCTACTGATTCTACGCATTCGGATTTCTGAATATAGAAAACAAATTCAAAAATGGAATACGAGAAAAGTCCGTTTGCGGCCAGGATTTTTGAAAGGATTTTTTTATGTTTTTGGATATAGAGAGGCGATGGATGTATCCTTCATATTCAAATGGCAAATCAACAATATTCTGGACCATTCAGAATAACATACAACATTGATATTCATACAATAATCTCTACAAAAGAACAATTTTAATAAAATAAATAAAACACTGGCCACAGTTTAAAATGAAATCGAACGTCAGAATTTCCGAACTCATGAAAGTTTCAACTCGGCTGAATGTCGGGCTATAGTTTACCCGACTTGTTCGTGAAGTACTGTTGACTATTTTTCCACAAAACTATCGGAATATTAGGCACTGATGCCTGGATTCTGAGGTCGTTGGACAGAGTTTATTCACTAGCGTTTTTGGCTAACGAAATATTGAGCAATCAACAACATTGTTGTATAGATGAACTACGAACCGAACATAAGTAGTAGTATTTTATTTAAAAATAAATTATGAGCAAAAAACTTTTTGAAAAAAAGCTTTTATTTAAATACTCTAAAAAGAAGAAAATAAACCCCTTAAAAATTCTAACTATTAAGTTATAACCTCAATATATTATACAATTTGCATGATAATAAAAGCTTGTCGCGTGATTTGTAAATAATAAACTAGTAAGTGCCAATTTAACTGAGTAAACTGATATTATATTTTTTTATTTTATTAAAGTAAGTAATTAAATTTTGACTGATTGTTAAGTCTCGCGACAAGCTTTTATTATAATGCAAATTGTATAATATATTGAGGTTATAACTTAATAGTTAGAATTTTAAGGGGTTTATTTTCTTCTTTTTAGAGTATTTAAATAAAAGCTTTTTTTCAAAAAGTTTTTCCTTATAATTTATTTTTTGTTTTTTAGTTAAATCTCTGACTAGATTTCTTAAGTCTGCTTGATTGTAGTTTGTTTGGTTTCAAGAATATGTTAAAATCTGATTAACTTAAGTCTTTAGGAAATCGTACTTATGTACTTAATTTTACGACTAAAAAATTAAATATCACTTAACAAAAATTACCGGATTCAACCAGGCATTTTCTAATGCCCGGCTGGTTTTGACTTGACATAAAAAGACACGACACGACACGACACGACACGACACGACACGACACGACACGACACGACACGACACGACACGACACGACACGACACGACACGACACGACACGACACGACACGACACGACACGACACGACACGACACGACACGACACGACACGACACGACACGACACGACACGACACGACACGACACGACACGGCACGACACGGCACGACAGGACACGACATGTCTTTTCAATTTACTCTCAATTAACCTTTTGTTTGATACCCATATTGCAGAAGTGCTTTAAAAATAACTATATTCCCCTATCTTGGATGAGCCGCCATATTGGATGTAGAATGACATTACATTCGTTTCCGAGTTACTCTCAATGAGCCCTTTCATTTGATACCCATATTGCAGAAGTGCATAAAATTTTTTATTTATTTATTTATTTATTTATTATACATTCTTACAACTATCATTACAGACTAATGTCCAATTCAATAGTATTAAAATAAGTATTACGCCATCTTGGATGGTCGGCCATATTGGATTTAGAGTGATGTCACATACAATATCATGCATTGTCATCCAAACTAAACGTGCATGCAAAATTTCAGCTCAATCGGATAAATATATCTTCTTCAAAATTGAGTTCCAAAATTTCACCCGAACATACATACTTACATACATACAGAGCAAGTTAAATAAAAGCTTTTAAAATAAGTTTATTGTGAATATTTCGGGTCTAATTTTTGTCAATATGTAATTGAAAAAGTTAATTTATTTAAAAAAAAGAGCGTGTGTGCCGAGCACTTCAGAACTTCAGAAGTGAAACTTAGTCAAAATCGTCGCCTTAGTGTCTAAGCGTACTATGCCGAATTTCCGCGGCGGAAATTCCGCATGATTACGTCAGCAATGTCCGCATACAAAATAACGTGACGGAATTTTGGCATGGTGTGTCATCGCTAATTTAAAATACATTGCAGGCCGAACTTCCGTCGTGGACATTCAGCATAATGTGTTTAGAAACTTACAGCCATGCCACACGACGCAGTGCGGCGCCGCACCGGAGGCCATCTCGCCGGACTACCGGCCACACGGTGAGTGCAGCGCCGCTTCGTTTTGCAGTACCGTAGCAGCGACGGACATGAGCTCCGCCAATACATACACCCTCCCCGCCTCGTCTCGATTCCGGTGCGCGTGAGGTGCAGCGCCGGAGCGCACCGCACGGAGCCGTGTGCCATGTAACCATACATTTTTATATGTAGGAAAACGGAGCGGCACCGGTCAGACGCCGCACCGCATCATGTGGTATGGCTCTTACGGCCATGCCACACGACGCGGTGCGGCACTGCTCCGGTGTCCGTCTCACCGGAATACCGGTCACACGGTGAGTGCGGTACCGCAACATATTTGCAGTACTGTAGCAGCGACGGACTCGAGCTCCCCGCGTCCCCGCCTCATCTCGATTCCGTTTCCGTCCGTTTTTATATGTAGGACATCGGAGTGGCACCGGTCAGGAGCCGTACCGCCGCCGCACCGCATCGTGTGGAAAGGTCCTTACTCAGCACCGTGACGTGACCTTGAAATTTTACTCTCAACGCGCCTAAAGAAGTTTCCCTTCAAAATAATAAAGTTTGGTTGGTTTCGACATTGTCAGCTGGTAACAAAGGTAACTTTTAGTTAATTCAAATATCGGGTTAAAGACATTAAAAATTAAGTTGAATGAGTATGGTTACAAGGTCAGTCTGGCATCAGTTCAGTCCATCAGTTTGAGACTGACGCCAGAATGATGACCGGAAAGTACATAATAAAAAAATGATCAGTCCATCAATCAAACGGTTACACGATCATTCTCCCGTCAGTCTGGTTCAGACTGATGGACTGAACTGACCGTGTAACCTATGTCTAACGCTAACAAACGATTTTAAAATCTTGCCTGGTTATATCAAGCTTCTTTTAACCTCTTAATATGCATATTTCGTGCAGCTAGAATGTGTCAAATGTTTTTTATAAGGGGCGAGCTCAAGTTCATTAATATTCAGCGACAAAGTTGACGGCTTGAGTTTAACTTTGTCCCGGCTCTCGAGCACCCGGCTGCAATCTTTCATCATCATCATCAACACCACTGTCACTAAGTCTATGAAGTCACATCCTATTTGTTTCATCAATAACTCTATGATATCCTTATCGCTCCTTTACGTTCATTTTTATGCTCTTAATTCAATCTAGCATGACTTAAACGCTACATTTTGTTCATTTAATTACAAATATTATGCTATGTATGCTTTGCTCAGCCAAAATTTGTTTTAAATTTAACAAACGTAAAGGTGCATCTAAGCACGTTTTCTGCGCGCGGATGCAGGTCGCGTGTTCTTCCAAACGGTATAGCAGAAAACACGCACGTCTGAACGCGCCGTTAAAGTACATTCACTTATTTATCGTATTCACTAATTTTAATAGTAACCAATATTCAGCGAAAAAGTTTAGATAAAAAAAGTTGAGGTAAGTATCAGAAGCTTTCCTTAATTTAAAACAAAGTCATTGTAGCAACTAGCAACTACTCATGAGAGAATTTCATGATACAAAACCATAACATCAAAAGTAATTATTGAAAACCATAACACTTAAACAAAATATGTAAACAAAATGGCTACTCGTAAAATAATTCCACTTGGATACAAAGTAGTGTGAATGTAAAATAAGGCGGCGAACAGCCTGTAGACGGGAGAGAGGAGAGTGGAGAGTGTTCTCTACCGGGGCTCATTGCCCCGACTTTAATTAACGTCCGTTTATACATTACAGGAGTAACAGGAGTACAGATTAACATGTAGAGGGGACAGATGGTAACGTGTGACATCTCATATCCGTGTGAACGCCAGAAAAACCTACGTCTTGTTGGATTTTTTAGTTTTGAAGTTCTTTAGCGGTGTTCATGACTAAAAAATTTAAATTTGCGTCAAAACACTTGACCGGGTCAAAAATTTGTAAAACGTACATTTTCTAATTACTAACGTAAACTCAATGCTTATTTGAACTTACTTACATAAAACGGGTCTTTCGCTGGTTCACATTGACATTTATATTAATAAAAAAACAGTAAAATTTGGTTTCTGATAAATCTATATATATATATATATATATATAAAACTCAAAGGTGACTGACTGATTGACATAGTGATCTATCAACAAGTGTCCTCAGAGAGGCTCAGAAGCTACCTCTCTCGAACAACAATCAAACTACCTCTCTCAATGTATTACTGAAATAATGTAGATCTTCTGCCGCTCAATGAAATAATGGAGTTCCAAGTATCCACTCTACTGTCCAGTCTACAACAGTCGAAAACTGGCTCTATGACAGGAAGAAGCTCCAAGTATCCCTAAAACTGCTTTTGAGAGTATGTAGTTCCAAGTATCCCCTCTACTCCCTACTTAGTGCACAGGTACATCATTAAACACGCGTCGCCCGGCCGCGTCTGTTGACTTTAAACGCCAGCACTTATTGCTTGTTAAATCATATTTTACCTCTCAACGACTGGTGAAAGTAAGGGTCGTATTATAATGCTTAATACACTGTGGTTTTATATTGGTTTATGAATACAGGGAGTAAAATTTCACGGAAAAAGTTAACAAGTCACTAGAAGTAAAAAAGGGACTCCGAGGGTGCCCATATAAGTAAAAACATAATAGCAGCAGGCATACATTTTGTTGCTCGGTAGAAAGAGAAGGGGATAATTTTCTTCCTTTTCTACATAGATTTAGAGTAAGCCGCAGAGAGAACAGTATATTGTAGACCCCACGTCTTACGAATTTTCATGTCCTGATGCGAGTTTAATATTGTTATCCTCCTCAAAAAGTCCATAACACTACTAAGAAATATTCACTTAAAAATCATTTATATTTAATAAAGAGATTATACTCTACTAGACGACGCCCGCAACTCCGTTGCGCCAAAACTCGTTTATCGCGCGGAAACTGTACATTTTTCCGGGATAAAAAGTATCCTATGTCCTTTCCCGAGACTCAAAGTATCTCCATGCCAAATTTCAGCAAAATCAGTTCAGCGGTTTGGGCGTGAAGAGGTAACAGACAGACAGACAGACAGACAGACGGACGGACAGACAGACAGACACACTTTCGCATTTATAATATTAGTATGGATACACTATACGGTATACACAGGACAGTCTCTCTAATCAAAACACTACATCACTTTTCAAAATGATTGAAACCAAAGTAAATCACTAGAACAAAATATTTTCTACATCGGAGATTAAATTGACAATAAGACTATTGGAACCACAGATCGGAACCAATAAGGTAAATAAAGTGTAATTATTTTAAAAACTAAAAAAATGCATATTAAAGTATAAAAAGGAAATAATATTATCCTATGGCCTTATCTACGAATTTTTTAATATAATAAATTTAATGGCAAAAGTAATAATTCATTGTGCAAACAACTGTAACAAATTGAATTAAGTAGATTCAATAGCAGAAACTTTAAAACAATTAAAAAGTATGCAGAAGTTGTGAGCTGGTGCCGACAATGAAAGTTGGAATAAAATAAATAATGTCCTAATTTGTTCTCGGAAAAGTAAAGTGAAAATAAAATATTTTTTTCACTCGTCAATATCAATTTGTTCAATGATAAATTTTGTTTCTTTTTAAGGCTTGCTCGCACTGTCAGGTTTATTGATTAATAGGTAAATGGCGGACGTGCTATTTTAGTTTGATTATGTCTAGCGAGGCCTATCCGTAGTTGATCCTTGGGCATATTTAATACCTCGATCGTGGAAATCGCAAACACAAAATATTTTCAATTATTATGCGACAGCCGGGTGCCGCTTGGGGATTGATGGGTTGAACGGGCAATTGGCCTAGCATACATTTCCAGTGCTGAAACTCCTTAAATGTCGCCAGACTCAACTTGATATTATGTTGTCAGGGATACCCGTGGGACAAGCTCAATCTGTCTCGTGACCCGTAATGAAATTAATCATAAGAAAAGGCATCCTAGGTCGTAACTTTAACAACCTGCCTGCTTAACTATAACCTGGCTAGTTAACTGATTGGTGATTCTCGGGATGCCTCAAGCCTCAACGCCTCGCTACAACACGGTCGACCACAATTCGCCAGCACTTCCGTTAATTATGTACTGCTACTGTTATAACATGAAACACTAGTTTTTTTTTATGAAATAAGGGGGCAAGCGAGCAAACGGGTCACCCGATGGAAAGCAACTTCCGTCGCCCATGGACACTCGCAGCATCAGAAGAGCTGCAGGTGCGTTGCCGGCCTTTTAAGAGGGAATAGGGTAATAGGGAAGGGTAGAGATGGGAAGGAAAGGGAAGGGAATAGGGGAGGGTAGGTAAGGGAATAGGGGAGGGTAGGGAAGGGAATAGGGTAGGGGATTGGGCCTCCGGTAAACTCACTCACTCGGTGAAACACAGCGTAAGCGCTGTTTCACGCCGGTTTTCTGTGAGAACGTGGTATTTCTCCGGTCGAGCCGGCCCATTCGTGCCGAAGCATGGCTCTCCCACGTATAAAAGTTAAAGAGATGTTTCGGTAGTATTGTATTTAAATACTAGCGACTCGCCCTGGCGTCGCACGGGTATAAAATATATATGTGATCCTTCATGTGGTCTACTTCTTATCTTTCAAATAATTTCCCCCGTTTTCTCCACATTCTTATTATCTATTACTCTTAGCGTGATAAAATATAGCCTATAGCCTTCCTCAATAAATGGGCTATCTAACACAGAAATATTTTTTCTAATCGGACCAGTAGTTCCTGAAATTAGCGCGTTCAAGTTAGCCCTTTCAAATAATTTTCCCCGTCTTTTCCACATTTTCCTATATTTTTTCGCTCCTTTTAGTCTTAGCGTGATAAAATATAGCCTATAGCCTTCCTCGATAAATGGGATATCTAACACTAAAAGAATCATCAAAATCTGTTGCGCAGCTTAAAAGATTAAGGGAACAAAGGGACATGAGGGAAAAAAGCGACTTTGTTTTATAATATGTAATATATTATAATAGATTGTGGTATCAGCACGCAAAAAAGATTTTATTATTAAAATACTTAAAAAGTTTCATGTAGATAAGATAAATGAAAAAAATCTCATCGTAAAGGTGACTGTCCTATCTTTGCTCTACGTCACTATAATGCATCGTCGGCATAGATAACAAAACCGACAGCCTAGGTAATAAAGTGACCGTTTATTTGTATTTTTGTAGGTCGCGATCGTACTTTGCTGCAAAGATCGGAAAGCTCACTTATGAAAAACAAGTTTGACTTAACACTATTACGAAAATCTTGAATCTGGTGACTTTATCATAATTTTCAGTATTATAATAGCAACCAAAATATTAACTAAATTGATTGCTATGCAGGCAGCGAAAATGTATGTAAATAAAACGCTATATCCTTTTATAACTACTAATGAAATTAAAGACTGCATTGTTACTTGTTAGCCACAACTTCACCACATAAATATTTAAACCCAATTAATTCTCACTTAGTTTATAAACTCTGTTTACGTATTCATACGTGTTCGCCCGGTAACAAATCACCGCCGGCGTGGAACTTGTAATGAGGAATTCGTCCCCTTAGCACGATATAAATCGTGGGACCAGGTGAGCGTACACTTTAGCCTGACTTACTGCACCTACCAGTGTAAGCTGACCCCTAATTGTCTGAGATTCCACTTAAGATTACCTAAATAATAGGCTAGCAGTGTAAACTAATTTAGAGATTAAAATTTAAGGTTCACTGAAACAAATCTGGGTTTAAGTTGACCGTAAGTTAAATGTTAAGTATCTCTCGTTAAACATTAAGATCGAAAGAGATAAAATTATATTCCAGCCACGGTTTTCTTAAAACCTTGAAAGGTGATTATTCAATGATTACGTTTTTTGAGACAGCTATTCTACAGGTGTTTGAAAGCAGATATATTGTAGCAGATATTGTGCAGCAGCCGGCATCTGCTGTCAAACGCCTGTTGCATAGGTATCAGAAAATACATAACCCTGCCATTCTACGTTGGAATTATCCTGTTAAAACTGATTCAGTAAACTTTGCTTTACCATCTCGAGACTTGGATGAATATTCGAAAAATACAGTTGAGTACTAAAATCATTACCTTTTTGCTCCGTCGTAGCTGAGTATACAGCTATAAAATAATACCATAGACTATCAAAATCATAATGTACCCTTTCCGCTTCGTCGTAGTTGAGTAGATAATGATCTAAACATCTTTAACACTTTAGTAAAGGTCTCCGCCTACATGTGACCCGCGCTCACTCGTGCACAGAATGTCATCACTTCATTACATTAACTACACATCCATACTAATATTATAAATGTGTTTGTCTGTCTACTAGTAATATAATATTACTAGATGATGCCCGCAACCCAGTTTCCAAATTCGTTTATCGCGCGGGAACCGTACATTTTTTCGGGATGAATATGTGTCCTATGTCCTATCTCGGGACTCAAAGTATTTCCGTACCAAATTTCACACAAATCGGTTTAGCGGTTTGGAAGTGAAGAGGTAACAGACAGACGGACACACTTTCGCATTCATAATATCAGTATGGATAGTAACATCCAATTATTGGTACTTTAAGAGTACATGGTACAGAAAATCTCATGATTATTGGCATTCCTAGTATTTTCAAACAATGTTATATCAACAATAGGACGACTGCCAACAATTTAATAGTTCACCCGATCGTTTGTATAATATAATAATGGAATGTTATGTTTGCAAATTATATTATAATTTACGTAGTAACTTACAGCACGACAATAATTATTTATCAAAATTAATACGAATTTGACGAAAAGGGAACCGAAAGGACTATAGCTAAATTTTACATATACTTTAGGTAGAATATTACTTTAAGGAATTGAAATAAAGGTATAATTGATATTTTAAAAGTGAAAGATAATAATATATATATATATATATATATATATATATATATATATATATATATATATATATATATATATATATATATATATATATATATATATATATATATAAGTTAATATATATATATATATATATAAGTTTAATAATAATATAAGAAATAATAATATCGTTCGCCGCTTCCTAAGCCTATCATCATCTTTCACTCCACCACAATCTTAACACTTTTTATCATGAATCAGGATAACCCGAAATACCCCGAAATAAGTACCCGAGACAAAAATTCTTCATAATAATAATAAAATTATTTATTTGCTCAAAGTACCCATGTGTCATTTTAATGTTACATGAAAGTTGGTGGCTGAATAATATATAATGTTCTGCTTGGTTCTTAAGATAAGATAAGCCTGTGCTTTATGTGCCAGCTAACGATCGGTACAGGTTTTCCGAACAGCCCATCAAAGATAGTCTAACATCGTAAAAGATTAAAAGTTTTACTTGAAACATTGATTTTCACGAGTTTTCACTCGATTTAGAACATTGAAAGTAATTTTTCGACATAAATCTATCACTCGGACATCTTAAGAAAGGTCTGAGATATTTACTGCTCGATTTTTACTTTCATTAGCCTTATAAAATTACGAGCTTTTGCCTGCAGCTCGCGTTAAGAAGTATTATTATATACAAACTTTCATCCCCTATTTGAACCTCTTAGGGTTGGAATTTATCAAAATCTCAAAATCCTTTCTTAGCGGATGCCTACGTCATAACATCTACCTGCATGCCAAATTTCAGCCCTATCTGTCCAGTGGTTTGGGCTGTGCGTTGATAGATCACTATGTCAATCAGTCAGTCAGTCACCTTTGAGTTTTATATATAAAACGAGCTTTTGCCCGCGGCTTCGCTCGCGTTAAGAAGTATTATTATATTCAAACTTTCATCCCCTATCCCCTTGGGGTTAGAATTCATCAAAATCCATTCTTAGCGGATGCCTACGTCATAACATCTACCTGCATGCCAAATTTCAACCCGATCCGTCCAGTGGTTTGGGCTGTGCGTTGATAGATCACTATGTCAATCAGTCAGTCAGTCACCTTTGAGTTTTTGAGTTTTATATATATATATATGCAAATTATATTATAATTTACGTAGTATTTATCAACATTAATACGAATTTGACGAAAAGGGAACCGAAAGGACTATAGCTAAATTTTACATATACTTTAGGTAAAATACTACTTTAAGGAATTGAAATATATATATATATATATATATATATATATATATATATATATATATATATATATATATATATATATATATATATATATATATATTTCCACCCCGGAGTTGATATTGCGTCCTACATGGCGGTTTTTACCGATGATATTGCGTCCGACTGACTTGTTGCATCCTGTATACGGACGCAAGATTAACCATCTCTCAAATTCAGCCAGAAGTAGTGTTAAGGTTAGTACAATGGCTGGGTGAAATATTGGCATGGACGTTGTTTTGTCACCGGAGTGCTTTTCGGCGTATTTCTTAGTTCCGCTATTTGGCGCGCGAATTTTGGAGGTCGCTACTGTGCGCCGTATATCGGTGGCGTATATTCGATACTTTGTTTACGTATAACACGCCGATAATGTGGATTCCTGTATATAATAAAGTTTTTATCAATTCTAATGTGTGATTTAATTACGTCCCACAAAACGACATCGTCCCAGAGGAGACGCGGGGGTGACAGAGGCGAGGGGGTGGAGTTCGCACGCGACATGCAAGGGCATGTTTTTGTTTATATTTTTTGCCGGCCAGCGCGGACGTAATGACGCTTGTGGTATAAATATTGTGTAGTGGGGCGAATATTTGAGAGAGACTAAATTCATGTCTTCAAAGTTGGGTTCACAACGCCTTCGTAAATTTGATGTAACATTACACATTTCAATGTCTAATTAACTTACAAAAATGCTGCTAAAACTATTTGAAAGTAGAGTTAATATTTCAAAAGTTATTATAAAAAAAAGTACCAAATTATGAAATTTTTGCGTGTCGTTTCGATACTGCCGCTTACAATTTATTATTTATAAAAAAAAATGAGCTAGAAAGGATTAAAAATTTAATGTTAATTTGAAGATAAAGAAGAGAAGAATCCGATACCAACAAATAACACATCAACTTACATTAAATAACTAAAAATTATATTTTTAAAATGTTCATAAAATTCGCGTCATTGTCCTGCGCATTGTTTGTTTTGAATGCCTTGCCGATATACTCAACGTGACGGGTTGAAACCTATTTTGCGATAAAATCTGCTGGCTCACTTTATTTGATCGCAGTGCTTTGGTGTGGATAGAGGTCTTCGTTTTATGCTCTCTCTCTCTCTTTGAAATACGTTCTACAAAAATTTCCAAATAAGACGTCATTTACATTTCTCGACTGTGCTAACATTTGTCTGTTTTTCACTACTTTTTTTATACC
Source organism: Aricia agestis (assembly GCF_905147365.1). Classification (NCBI taxonomy): domain Eukaryota; kingdom Metazoa; phylum Arthropoda; class Insecta; order Lepidoptera; family Lycaenidae; genus Aricia; species Aricia agestis. The sequence goes on from NC_056413.1 coordinate 798,308, forward strand.
AAGTTATAAAGGCCCGCAACATTTCTAAGTTCTTAATAATTTTCTTTATATCAATACTTAATTATAAACGAATTTAGTGAATTCCTCATTTTCCTGAACGTCTTTTTCCTGAATAGCCCTAAAAACATAATGACGATCATTCAGAATAATGATTAAATCTGTAACTGTATTTCAGGAAAACAGGAACAAATATATCGAATCGATGCAATGTCGATATTACAATTAGGTAGTTATTTGACACATTTTCGAAAAATAGTAGTAGAATAGTAAGAAAAGTAGTAAAAATGTTATCTACACTTCAATATTATAAAGCAGGAGAGGTTGTTTGTTTGTTTGAACGCGTTAATCTCAGGAACTACTAGTCCGATTTGAAAAATTCTTTCAGTGTTAGATAGCCCATTTATCGAGGAAGGCTATAAGCAATATTTTATCACGCTAAGAATAATAGAAGCGAAGAAATAGAGGAAAATGTGGAAAAAACGGAGGGTAATTATTTGAAAGGGCTTATTTGAACGCGGTTATCTCAGGAACTACTGGTCCGATTTGAAAAATTCTTTCAGTGTTAGATTGTCGTGTCAATGGTTGTCGTGATTGATGTAGATCGTTTTTTTTTAAAAGAAGTGATTTTAAAAACTATTTTAAAGACAAAATAAAATGGCCTTGGCCGTCGACCCATTTTGTAATACAAAAAAAATGTTTTAATTGTGGTGCAACGACCAAGAATAATATCAATATTATTACAAATAATTTTGTTCTACCTATGAAACGAAAGAACATAAAATCGCTTTATAAATCTTCATTTTTCTGGTGCAGCATATTTATTTACAAATAAATATGCAATTTACGATCATTATCCTGACGTCCAGTGTCCTGTTTGTTGTTGAACTGTTTATATACTTACCTGTCTAAAAGTATTTTGGATCGATTGTATTAACTACTATGTCCCTACCTACATACCTACGTATATGATTTTCTTTGATAATTACTTACCTATTGTATATTTTAAACAAAAGCCCATCAGTGAGTGAGTTTAGACTGCGAATTGGGTTGGGACTAATGTATTTTTAAATATCTATACTTACTAATATTGTAGAGACGAAATATTTAATCGTTTGCTTATTACTATTTAACTTACGAGTTACGAGACTACTGAACCAATTTAAATAATTCTTTCGCTATTAGAAAGCCACGGTAATGAGAAAATAGCCCAAAGTGCATCGAAACTCAACGTCAAGTGGTTACCGGGTCATGGGCTAGGCTGTACACTGTACAGTGTTCTGAGATTTTTTTTAAATCTTGACTTTGTTCATTCATAAATCGACACCCTTGACAAGATTTATAGTAACTGTGATGGCATAATAATAATGTACTTTTATTCAGCTCGATAACATAAAAACCTTAATCTAGACAATTACAACATGCAAATTATTTTATTTTCAATGGTTTTTATATTAGAATGTTAAGATCGCAACCGGCAGCTTAGCTAGGTTACAGTATAACCTGTGTTAAAGCCACCGGACCCTTTCCCAACTACTGATCGCATATCGCTGATTTTACATTTCAGGCAATTCAAATTAGATTACAAATCAAATCAATGTTTAAAATTAATCAAACTTGATACAATAAACGGGGGCGGTGGTTACTCGCGTCCGTAGGAATTACCTTTTACTACCCTACACGTGTCCCCCGGGTGGTGCTAAACGAGTAACAACGCCGAGTCTCAGGCGGCGGATATGATAACCTGACTCCTAGGCAGTAGTGGCCTTGAGGACTAAATACCCTCAAAAAGTCTAGCGCGGAAAGCAACGGGAAACTACCGCGACTATAATCCCAAGAAAACCACCATGATTAAGAACGCCACCAGAGATAATATGATGTCATGCGACCCGACTAACGCTCGGCGCCAGCTTGGTTCCGGGCCGACTGGTGTGAAATTGGCTACCGGCTGCAGTTGGAAACATAACATCTTACTCTAGCAAACTAACACCCAAGGGAAGGGCAATAACAATAGGAACCTGGAATGTCCGTGGACTTTTAAGGCCAGGAAAAATCGAAGTTGTTGAAGCGGAGATGGAGCGCTATAATCTGGCTATACTAGGATTGAGTGAGACCCATGTCAAAGATAACGGATACCACATCACACCTGAAGGAAATATGGTAATCTACTCTGACAGGCAAGACAATAGTTTTAGTGGTGTGGGCTTCATAGTTGCTAGCTGGCTACGAGACAAGGTATTGGGGTATAATACCATCAACAATAGAATTATATCCTTAAAAATTTCAGCCCATCCACACCCAATTAACTTTGTACAGGTCTATGCGCCGACCACTGCAGCCACCGAAGAAGAGATGGAGGAATTTTACCACGAGCTAGAATTAACCTGCAAAGCGTTACCAAAGAAGGAATGTACTATCATCCTGGGAGACTTTAATGCTAAGATAGGGCACACTGATAATGATCAACACCTAAGGAATGTTATTGGGGAATACGGCTTAGGAGCCCGCAACAGTCGAGGTGAGATTTTGTTAGAGTTTTGCATTGAAAAAGGACTATTCGTAACTAACACGGCATATAAACAACATCCAAGACGCTTATGGACATGGCGATCGCCAACAGGTCATAAAAATCAGATTGACTTCATATTAATCAGCAGCAGATGGAAGTCGTGCATAACTCTCTCAAAGACTTTTCCGGGTGCAGATTGTGGCAGCGACCATCAGCTGCTAATAGCTCAATACAGAGTCCGCCTCAAAGTAGTTTCAAAGCCTCCACCATCCAAAAATATTCTTCTAACACAAGAAGCGAAAGCTTTTGAGGACACACTACAAACTCGACTGGACAGTGAAACGTATTGCCCATTTGACTCAGCCAATACATCATGGAATCAGCTTAAGGCCGCATTAGAAGAGACAACTAGAACAATCACAAATGGACGGAAAGTAAAACACCCTAGATCTGAGTGGATGACCACTTGGGAGGCAATCGCACAAAGAAAGGCTCTAAAGACTGGAGGAATTCGTTCAAAGGAAGAACAACAGCGATACTCTGAACTTGACTCACTAGTACAGCGTCTCTGTAGACATGACAAGAATGCATATATCAATTCTATATGTAGAGATATACAAACACACTCTGATACCCTACATCCAAGAGACATGTTCCAAAAGGTAAAAATTCTCACACGGGAACGAAAATCAAAATCTTGGAACATAGAAGATGAAAAGGGTAACCTGATTTTAGACAAGAACCAAGTGATGACAAGATGGAGGAACTACTGCCAAGACCTGTACAAATATGACGCTGATGAACCTGACACTAGATTAGATTTTACAGATAAAGAACCCGACATCGTTCTCCATGAAGTAGAAGCAGCTATAAATAAGCTAAAAACAAAAGCTTGCGGTGGAGATGGTATACAGGCACAAGTGCTTAAGAGCTTGGGTAAGTGTGGAATCAGAGTAATGCATTCAATATGTCTTAAAGTATGGAGAACAGGACAGTGGCCAGACGATTGGACAGAATCTCTCGTGATACCACTACATAAGAAAGGGTCGACTAAAAAGTGTGGAAATTATCGGACCATCTCACTAATTTCACACGCCAGTAAGATTCTTCTCCATGTTATAAACAACAGATTGGCACACTATATAACTAGACAGATATCCAAAGAGCAGGCGGGATTCGTAAAGGGCAGGGGTACCCGAGAACAAATCCTAAACATCCGTCAGCTGATAGAAAAGAGCAGAGAATTCAATGTCCCAATAGTACTCTGTTTTGTGAATTACGCTAAGGCCTTTGACTGCATCGTCTGGTCCAAAATGCTGGAGGTGATGAGAGAGTTGGGCGTCCCCGATCATCTCATATTTTTGGTACAAAACCTCTATCTGGAAGGTCGATCAAGGGTGCGATTAGACAATGATCTGTCAGAGCCGTTTGCTACAGAGCGTGGTGTCAGACAGGGTTGCATCCTCTCTCCACAGCTGTTCAACCTCGTAGGCGAATATATAATGCGTCGAGTGTTGGAAGATTGGGAGGATGGTATTAAAATTAACGGATACCTTCTCAACAACCTAAGGTTCGCTGACGACACCACGCTTATAAGTACTTGCGAAGTGAAACTTGCTGAACTTCTAGCGCGGCTCGAAAAGATTAGTCGAGACTTTGGCCTCCAAATCAATCGCAATAAAACCAAACTGATGTACGTCGATAAGCTGAACCAAATACAAAAGACATCCTTACTACAAGATCTCCAACCCGTAGAGGAGTTTGTCTACCTGGGATCGTTGATTAGCAACAATGGTAACTGCGAGAGGGAGGTTGTCCGACGGGCTCAGATGGCTAAATCTGCGGTTGGGCGCTTAGAAAAGATATGGAAGAATAAAAACATCTATCGTAGCACAAAAATAACACTAATGCGTTCCCTAATCTTTTCAATATTTTTATATGCCTCCGAGACATGGACACTAAAAGCACGTACTCGAGCTAAGATTGACGCTTTTGAAATGTGGTGCTGGCGTAAAATGCTCGGTATCCCTTGGACCGCACACCGGACCAACACGTCTATACTTCAGCAACTCAAAATTACCACCCGCCTGTCCACGCTTTGTCTACAACGATCACTTGCCTTTTTTGGCCACATAGCCCGCCGGGAGCCTAATAATCTTGAGAGTCTCATACTAGCTGGGCAATTAGAGGGGAAAAGAGGCAGAGGCAGAGTGGCTACACGATGGACAGACGCGATTGTCAAGGCTGCTGACTGCACGTTCCAGGAGGCATTTCATCAGGCCAAAAATAGAGACAAGTGGAGAGCCCTATCCCAAAAAGCAAATTTTGGTGGTCACGTCCCTCAGCCATGAGGATACGACTAGGAAGAAGAAGATACAATAAACAATACAAAAAACGATCGAAACGATCTACATCAATCACGACAACCATGATTGACTATGACTATCACAGCACAGAACGCAACGTCGCGTCGTGTTTGCTTACGCGCGCGCGTTAACCAACTACTTACGAAAAAATTTATTATTATTATGAACTTGTATTATAATCAAATACCGTCCTCTTTTTGTACAAAACAAATAAACAGAAATAATAGGTACTATTATAGATAATAACCATAATTTAAATTTACAAACAAAGTATATATATTGTTGTGTAATTTTTGTGTAGTTGTGTAATTTTTTGAGATTTTGGACTGTTTTATCTTATTTTCGATAGGTACGTTAATAATTTTTTAAACGTTTTTATTTTTCTTTTCGACGCCTAAAGGGCCTTTTTTTGAGACTTTGTACTGATAGGTATGTCTGATATGTGATTCTTCAGGTTAATATTTTTCTAAGCATTTTTGTTTTATTTTTTTAACGCCTAAACGGCTAATAACGAATTTCAATTTGTTAAATTTTATCAACTTGTCACGTGGGCAGAGCCACGATTGAAAACTAGTATTGCTTACATACACAAGTTAACTATAGTCAATGTCACAGTAAATTAGCCTCTCAACTGGTCGTTCTTAAAATTGTTAATTTCTTAAATTACTTTTATGTTCCTATTTCGGTGTATTTGATTTGTCCGACACTTTGATTATTATGACTATGGGTTTATTATTGTACCTACTTGATTTTAAACAATAAAACTTAAAAATACCTACTACCGAAACAATTGTTTTATTTTGTGTTCATACTTAAGTTCAGAAGAAACACGCTCACATACATAAAATGATCATATCTATCATAATTATTCTTAATATTTTTTAGTTAGCCTAGCGGACTTACCTAATTATAATTTAAAATTTAATTAATCTATGTAATATAGGGATAACTTGTTTTTAATGTCTGTTATGTACTCCAAGTTATAGAAATAAGTATTTCATTTTAATCGACTTCATAAAGAGGGATGATTCTCTATTCATACATACATATCGTCACTCCTGTCCCTCATTGGGGTAGACAGAGACCACAGCACGCAATGAATTTATTGGGATCTATTATATAGGTACCTATGTATGTATCGATATAACATATAAGGTTAGGAGGAAGCAACAAACTCAACAGTTTATGGCGTACATACAAAAATAATATACGGTACCGATATAATCTCAAATATAGTAAGGAGTCATTTAATTAGTAGAATGCATGGAATTAATATAGTACAATATACGGTATCAATATAACCATACATTTAAATGGATGTAGGAAAAACGATTAAATGCATGGAACGAATACAAAAATATACAATGTGTCACATGATTTCCATCGAGAACGGAAGCAAAAAACCAGCGAGAATTATTTGAAATTGAATATCTAATTTTCGTACGTAAACAAAATTTCTCGTCGACAATAGAATTCACATGACAGCAATGTAACTATATTCGCACGAATAACAATTAAAAAGTCATTGGGAATGGTAGACGCCATAGGGTTCGACTTTGAAAAGACGCAACAAGTCTTCGGCGATTTAAATATATATATATATATATATATATATATATATATATATATATATATATATATATATATATATATATATATATATATATATATATATATATATATATATATATATATATATATATATATATATATATATATGTGGAGTGAAAGATGATGATAGGCTTAGGAAGCGGCGAACGATATTATTATTAATATTTCTTATATTATTATTAAATAATATAAGAAACGGCGTCATAATTTAACTTAATATTTTCAGTTTTGTATCATACTTACGTCAAGTCACCCATCGTTTTGATTTGTTTCGGTGCGATTGGCCCCTAATTCTTCGTTTTGGGCTGGTTGCTTCTTCAACCCATGCATGAGTTGACATTTGTTCACCTGAGAATACATTTCTGAAGAAGAATATGAATTTTGTTTACAATATTTTTATATAATAACTAGCTGTCCCGGCAAACGTTGTTTTGCCATATAAATAATTTTTCATATGAAAAATAGATGTTGGCCGATTCTCAGACTTAATGTGCTCACTATGCTCACAAAATTTCATGAGAATCGGTCAAGCCGTTTCGGAGGAGTATGGCAACGAAAACTGTGACACGAGAATTTTATATATTAGATCTATGGTTTTTATTTGGGCCTTAATATCATAGTGGGCCATTCTATAATTTGAAATGTCAGTGCATAATATTTTATCTGCATAATATCGTGTGCAATAAGTGTCGTTTCTTTTATGAACCATATTCACTTGTAATGGCAGTCCGTGGCTTTTACTACAGATTATAAAGTTTAATGGAGTCGCGCCGAGGTTAAAAAATAAAAGTTTATAGATTTAGAGACTGGTATCTCACCCAATATAATATAGCAAGCGAGGTAGCATTAACCATAGCTTAGTATATTAAAATTTGAACCATAGTACTTGTACTATTATCTATTCTGTGACCAAAGTCGAGGCATGATATACTATATACTTCGAATATTATACACTCCACGTAACGTTAAGGGTTACTTCACATTGCACCGTGAAGGGGCGAAAAAACCAATGCGCTACAATCTAGGAGAGCTTACAGAAGTGAAAAAGAACAGTGGAAACTGTTAGAACAGTTAGTATAAACTAAACAATGTAATTTGCCATAGTTGTCTAAATAGCTCGCTAGTTGGAGCCAATGTCCATAGTCTATGCCGTGTGTCAGTGCTTTATGTTTTAAAAGTATATTTCTGTTGTCTATGCGTGATCACTGATCTATGGTCTCTTTGTCATCTGAGCTGCATCTTGTAATATTATCTTGTAATAGTGTGTCCGAATAAATCTCAGTTTACTTGGGTAATCATTGTTATTTCGCACAATCCCAACACAAGCAGGCATTTCTGCTGAGCACAAAAAGGAGCGACATATTACATCTAGTCCTGCGTCTGCTGTGTCTTACGAATTTCCGATCAGGTCAGGCGCTTATTTACCCAACCCAAAAAAGTATACGCTGTCGCTAAAGGAGTTTTCACTTTAAAAATGTTTGACCCGTTTACTTATGACTAGTTATGAGACACTTAAAATATTAACGTCACGGCCTTTACGACGTCATGACGTGTTAACTATAACTTCAAGTCATAATTTTATAGACGTCACGGGCTTAACGACGTCATGACGTGTGACTATACAAGGCGTCAAGTACTGACGTCACGGACTTAACGACGTCACGGCGTTTCATGACGTCACGACGTGCACGGACTAATGGCCGGTCAATATAAGCCGCTGGTATTGGGCAACAAATCAACTTGTCACGCACTTTTAATCTATTGGTCCATTTGTTGAAGCATCGGGGCCATACATCTGAGCGAATCGACGCGATAGATCGTCCGTGGCCACTGCCCAGTGCCGAGCCCATCAGATGATTGCGAAGTACAAATGAATGCAAGTTGGACTAATGACTTGTCTTAAAAAAATACAATCTTATATTATATAAAATTCTCGTGTCACAATGTTAGGCCGCGTACCCCTCCGAAACGGCTTTACTGATTTTATCCAAATTTTATATGCATATTCAGTGGGTCTGAGAATCGGCTACTGGGTACTTTTTATATTGATAAGTGCATTTGTTGAATAAATAATAGTAAATTATTACAACTCGAGACTGACGGCGACCATTGTTTGCATGCTACGGAATAGCGATGTACGTTGCCATGGTGCCATACTTATTTTTAGTTACTTCAATAAAATAATACGTATATTATATGACAAAGAAACGTTTGCCGGGACAGCTAGGAATGATACATAATTTATTTCCTAAACTTAGTTCTACTTAAATGTTGTCACCACTATAGCACCGGTTTGTGAATCAACCCGTGAACTGGCATAAGAAAGTCGCACAGTACTCAGGGTCTGTTTTACCACTTACTGATAAGTACCGGATAGGCTATCTACAACTTATCTGATAGCTGATACTCCATACTCTATCTGTCATAACTCATAAGAAGTATTTAATAAGAAAGTCGCACAATATTTAGGGCCTATTTCACCACTTACTGATAAGTACCGGATATACTACCCACAACATATCTTACAAATAGAGTATGGGGTATCTGTCAGGTAAGTTGTGGATGGCCTATCCGACACTTATCAGACATTGATTCATATTTCATAAGCCTATGACTCAATGTCTGATTGGTAGATCTGATTAATGTCTAATTAGTAGATCCGCCATCTGGCGTACCTTTCTATTTGATCGTTTTATGTCAAGCCAAGCTGACTCGACATAAGCCAACCAAATGACAAAGGTCCGCCATCTTCTTACCGATTTCTTTGACGTCACATACTCTGTTTTTATTGTTCACGTACTAAATTCACGTTGGCGATTTCATAAATTCGCAGTTTTCTACGGTAGCCAAAGGTTGTTAACACTAAATAACAAAGAACATAACAAAGAAGCTACAATAAAAGTGATTTATACTTTTAATACAAGTAGTTTGTTTTTAGCGAAGGTCGTCGTTAAGTATGCTTGAGAAATTTTACTGCGGAAAAAGTAATTTAAGATTTATGGGCGTTTCGAATGAATTGTGCCGAGAGAGGCGACGGGACTGAAATAGACGTACACCGTCATATTGTTATTATTAGATAGGAAGTATTTTTTAACGAAGAAGAAAGAGCAAGTGGGTCACCTGATGGAATGCTTTCCACACTACCACATGGACACTCGCAACATGAAGAAAGTTGCAGGTGCGTTGCCGGCCTTTTAAGAGTGAATAAGCTCTCTTCCTGAAGGTTTATAATAAAATAGGCAAGAAGTGTTGTATATTTTAACAAAAAATTTATGCAGATTTTCAAGGTAAAGACAATAACATGTTTAATTTTCTTCGTTAATAGTGCCTTTTTCAGAATTCGCCTAAACCTCTCAAGCAGTTCTGTATTCAATCTCCATAATTTTGTAGTCGGCACGAGGTAAGTCAATGATAAGTTTTTTGGCAGAATGTTATCTTATATAAAAAATCTAGGCATAACTTAACTAAATTAAAACGTGTCAACATATGAGTAATTTCTTAGGTTTTTTTTTTTGAAATAAGGGGACAAACGAGCAAACGGGTCACCTGATGGAAAGCAACTTCCGTCGCCCATGGACACTCGCAGCATCAGAAGAGCTGCAAGTGCGTTGCCGGCCTTTTAAGAGGGAATAGGGTAATAGGGGAGGCTAGAGAAGGGAAGGGAAGGGAATAGTTGAGGGTAGGGAAGGGAATAGGGTAGGGGTCAGGGGATTGGGCCTCCGGTAAACTCACTCACTCGGCGAAACACAGCGCAAGCGCTGTTTCACGCCGGTTTTCTGTGAGAACGTGGTATTTATCCGGTCAAGCCGGCCCATTCGTGCTGAAGCATGACTCTCCCACGTATTCGACAGGAGTCTTTCGAAATGTGTAAGACTCCACTGCTTAGTTTGTAGTTTTTTTTTTAAATTGTACGACATTATAATAATATTAATAATAATATACTAATACGCTTCACACCACGTCAGTCTGGCCCCGTGCTAAGTACCTGAAGGACTTGTGTTATGGGTACCAGACAACGGAAATATAATATTTAATACTATTAAATTATACAATATATATTTAAGATTTTTATTATATCATACATATAATTATTTATTACACATCCAATACCCAGGAACATAGAACATTTTTGTTCCTTCGGCGGGATTCGTACCCGCGGCCCCCAGCCTGCGATACCAACGCGCCACCAACTGCGCCACAGAGGTCGTCGTATTATGGCAAATGCGTATTTTAAAGTCATACACATTTAATATTAAATTCACCAAGCTCTTACATCGATATCCTCAACCTCCTAATCACTGAAACATGAACCGCTGACTTCTCGAGAAGGCGTTTTAATTAAAAACTCAACTCTATTAATAACAGAATGATAAACCGAGTAAATTTAAATATCGCGTTGCGCACAACTGAAACCACAACTTTGAATTTCAGATGGTTAATTCTTAGTAATTTATGTATAATTCTATCCTAATTCTTGTAATAGACTAGAATTTCAGTATGGGAGGCCTAGATTATACCTCGGCTACAAAGAAAACCAGCGTAAAACGACCTATGTGGCCAAGTGCTCCTTAGCCTAAAGAATAATTCATTCATCTATTTTATTTCATGTCTTAAGACATTTCCCTCGGGCTCCCTGAGATCATATCAAAAGGTATACGTGGTTGCCTGTCAATCCTGGCGACACAGGAGATACAGTGGTGCGAATGTGTGGTGGTACAAAGCCCGTTAAAAAATGGCTAAGACATTTTTTCTTACAAAAAAAGTAATAGGTTTTAAAGTAGCGGGCAACTAGTTAGCAAATTTCCTCAAACATTTTGAAGCTATTTTACAAATAATGTTGTCATCAGTGTTGTTTGAAACATAGTTGGCCAAGTTGGAGCAGTGTTGGGATATTTATGTGTTAGCCGCGGGCGGTTGGCGAATTCAGGTGCATTTGTTTGCGGTTGTTACTTGGTCTTGCTGATGTTAAAAATGAGCTGTTTATTATATTCGTGCTGAAGCATGGCTCTCCCACGTATAAAATGTTTTGATATTATTTAAGAATATAAAGTATAGGCCAACAGTTTCCAGCTATGCTAAATATTTGCCAGTCGAGCAGCGCGCTCAGCGTCATTTTATACTATTACTAACAGGTTAAGCTAAAATGTATACAATTATATTCACAGGAAACTTACAAAGTATATAATTTTTAGTTAAATACTACAAGTATTCAAAAATGCTCGGAGAAAGCTTTAAAATATACTTTTCCTTCTAAAAACATATTGTATTAGCTAAAGTAAATTATTACTTTAGAGCTTACAAACTATAATCTTTTAAGCTAACTTAAATCCAAATATTTTCGCGATATCAAGACGAAAATAAGGCCCCTGCATGTTCCATTTCCTGCAATATTATAATATTTTGTATTGCAATTTTTTGTACAAAAAGCATGTTTCTTTTTTCATATTAGGTATGTTTATTACATTATGTTGATAAACGACCTGCGTCACTAGGAGGGTTGCGGGTGCGAATCCCATTCCGACTCCCGTATGTAAATAATAGAACATAATTCTATGATTTGTTTGGTTTTTTGTTGTATTAGCTGCAATATATTTTCGGTTTTTCAGAACAGGAAGTAGGGTTATTGTGTTTCGTATGCAACTATATGGATGTGACATAATATTATTAGTTATTACTAGCTATTTGACCGAGATTTGATCGGTATTCGATAAAAAATCGAATAAAATTACATTTTCTAAAAATAATTCCTAGCTAGATCCATTTATCGCCCCCGAAACTCCCCATATACTCATGAAAACCGTTGGAGCCGATTTCGAGATTTTTCCAACTATATACATATATTTCCAATTATATATGTATATACAATAATTGCTCGTTTAAAGATTGTAAATATAAAGATTGGAAATGTAAATATAGGGGTATATTGTATCTCAGCATTCTGATGCATTTGTTATCATGCACTAGTTTTGCCTGCTCGACAACTAGGCTCCTTATTTAACGATTTAAAACTTATATTTACGTCAATTTTATTTTAAATCGAGTAGTAGACCCTTACGGCCGTTCTCAATATTCAATCTATCTCTGGTTTGACATACAACCGACCGCAGCCAACATTGAATTGACATAAAATATATGTCTCTAATGTCTAATATGAGCTATTCCTATCTCTAGTAGGGCAAAACCTGAGATAGATCAAATATTGGGAATGGCCGTTAGACACCCCAGTTATCTCTTAAATAAGCTTCTATGGTTGACTACAAATATTTTAGGCTAGATGTTAGCCAAAGATCGAAATAAATTAATCCTGCTAACTGACGAACTTCGATATAAAGATGGCCCTAGATCAGTGTTTCTTAAATTGTTTTTGCGACCCCCTAGAGTACACGTGTGTACGGAGGACCACCTTTTATCTCAGACCACTTGAACTAATAAATACAATCTGGCAAGTCTCGTAATCGTGACGCTTATTACGGCAAGCGTGCACCAAAGCGTTTTTATAAGGGGTCCTTGAAATTTTTCTAGGAGTCCATGGATAAAAAAAGGTTGAGAAACGCCGCCCTAGATGATGATGAGCAATGTTCCAGCTGCAGTGGTCGACCAAACGTTCAAAAATAAATGTCAATTATCAATTAGGTATAAAGTTATTGGCGCTGACAAAGTACCTAGTGATTAAAACTCTTTAATCCCCGAAGCGAGAGCTGATCAAAACTAGGATTAACTAAAAGTGGGAAAAGTAGGCCATCATCATAATCACATTGCGGTTTAGCTGACTAATGAGTATTACCTGAATATTAATTCCCTTTAATTGCATATATAAGTATTATATATTATATTACATTCAATTATATTATTAAAAAAATGTCCATGGCGTGATGGACTACAATTATTACAATTAAGTAATAATATTATTATTTCAATTATCCTTGGTGCGAAAAACAATACAAAGATATCAAAAGGATATGGGCGCTAAGGCCAATAATATAAAATATATTAATTCCAAAATGCGTTCGACACGCGTGCGGTGCTGACAAAAGCTAAGCGTCCACTTATTGCACGCAACGGATTTTAGTATGCCTTGTATACGAACACATACAACAGCGTGCATTAAGAGGATTCCACACCGCCCTTTTTTCCATACAAACGTTGTCCCCTGTTTCCTCCCTGGATAATGCTAGTAGAGTTATAATTTTTTTCCTGAATATCTACGGCCACTAATACGATGTCCCTATGTTTTCTTTTTTTTTCATAATTTAATTATTAAATAAGATATGAACGTTCAAAAACCCAAAAAAATGGCCAGATTTTCCGCTGTGTTCAAACGTCCAGAAAACAGATTTGGCTAGATTATACAAAAAAAGCAAAACATAGGAACACAGCTCAAGCCTTTTTTTATTCTTTAATGAAAAAAGTACTTAAATCGGTTAAGTTTTGGAGAAGGAATCAGGGGACAACGAATCGTTGATTTTCTGGATTTTCTGCAGTTGTCTCTATCGCGTTCTGCGGTATAGGCTTGAGGTAAGGGAGACAGCTACAGATATTACACGTACTTGTTTTTCATTTCTTTAGCCCCTGTTGCATCCTCTTAAACCGCACCGCACGCAACGGCTTTTAGTACGAGGCATACTCCGTTGCGTGCATCCGATGCGTCCAACACTGATTACGGATAAGTGGACGCTTTTATAGATTAGTGGACGGATATCCTAAAATATGTGCTATCAGCTTAAATTTAATCGGACTGATCAAGCCGATCTGAAGTCGTGCAACACGGGAATGCATATAGCGAGTTATGTCGGCCTGTCGATACCCCAAAAATGGGTCTTTAGTAACAATTGCTTTGACACAATCAAAGAGAATTTCTCTTTTATCTCTCTCTCCTATCCTACTCAGTTCCCACGAGTTTGGATGCGTCGTTGCGAGATTGTTTTCAGACCACAAATTGTCACGCAAATTGTTTCGACAGCCTGTTCGCCTATTGTTTTAGAGGGATATGGTTAAAATCGATTTCCAAAAAGCTGGCTTACTAAGGCTACTGTGCTAATATTATTTTATTTCATCATTAATAATATTGTTTAAAATGATAATGTAAATTCGGAACACTTTGACGAGAAAACTACTCAACTTATGATTATGAAACTTTGTACACATATTTTTGGACGTATAACAAATACACACATGCACACACCCACACACACACACTTTATAAAGAAGACAAATATTAAAAAGAATATTATATAACGTGACAGGCTACGCCATGCTACAACTCGTCTACGAAGCGTAGCACGTGCTACGCGCTCTTCTACAGCATGCTACGACGTAGTATTACTGCTACGCTGCTGTACTCGCAAAACAATAGCACAGTATAGCAATATGACATACAATAGTTTCTTTTAACTTTGCAGTATAATATTGTAACACGATAATAATGTAGTAATGTACAAATATTCCGCAGTAGCAATACACAAACACACACACATTACATAAGTTTAAAAATACAACGTAATATCATTTTTAGGGTTCCGTAGCCAAATGGAAAAAAACGGAACCCTTATAGATTCGTCATGTCTGTCTGTCTGTCTGTCTGTCTGTCTGTCCGTCCGTATGTCACAGCCACTTTTCTCGGAAACTATAAGAGCTATACTATTGAAACTTCGTAAGTAGATGTAGTCTGTGAACCGCATTCAGATTTTGATACAAAAATGGAAAAATTATCAAAAATTTTAGGGGTCCCCATAGGTACAACTGCAACCAAAAAAAATTTTTTTTCATCTAACCTATGCTTGTAGGCTATCTATGGATAGGCCTTCAAAAATCATATTGAGGTTTCTAATATCATTTTTATTTCTAACCTGAATAATTTGCGAGAGAGACTCTTCCAAAGTGGTAAAATGTGTGTCCTCTAACTTCTAAAGTAGGGGCATAATAATTCTAAAAAAAAATATTTGATGTACATTACTATAAAAACTACCAACGAAAATTGGTTTGAACGAGATTTGGCAAGTAGTTTTTTTTTAATTAATTAAAAACCTTTTAATTTCATAGAAATAAACCTTATTGCTGCTGCGGAACCTTTCATGGGCAAGTCCAGCTCGCACTTGGCCGGTTTTTTTTTAATAATTTTTCCATTTTTGTATCAAAATCTGAATGCGGTTCACAGACTACATCTACTTACGAAGTTTTAATAGTATAGCTCTTATAGTTTCCGATGAAAGTGGCTGTGACATACGGACGGACAGATAGACAGACAGACAGACAGACAGACATGACGAATCTATAAGCGTTCCGTTTTTGCCATTTGGCTACGGAACCCTAATAAATCAAAAACCTTTTAATTTCATAAAAATAAACCTTATTGCTGCTGCGGAACCCTTCATGGTCGTTCCAACTGGCACTTGGCCGGTTTTTTAAATTCTAATCATATAATTCAGCCATACATTTAACATTCAAACACCAATTGTTGAACAATCAAAATATCTCTAAATGTTGTGTTACTCAACACAAAATGACTCCCTCAAGAGCCCTCGACGACACCCCCCCGTGTGTCGGCCCTTACAACACCGTAGTGAATAAAAGTACTTACGTACAGAGAAACAACAGCATTGTTCAGCGGGCTGTACCGATTAAAGTGAAATTTTGTGGCACGTAAGGAATATCTATCAGACAGAGAGCATTGAAGCAGTCACTTTTGCGTTCTTTCTTTATATAACGCTTTAATATATAATTAATAAAGAACGCAGACCTGTTGTAGCTCTACCATGAGTTTAAAGCTATATTATTTATCGGGTTACCTGATGGAAAGCAACTTCCGTTGCCCATGGACACTCGCAGCATCAGAAGAGCTGCAGGTGCGTTGCCGGCCTTTTAAGAAGGAATAGGGTAATAGGGGGTGGGGGGATTGGAAGGGAATAGGGGAAGGTAGGGAAGGGAATAGGGGAGGGTAGGGAAGGGAAAAGGGTAGGGGATTGGGTCTCCGGTAAACTCAGTCACTCGGCGAAACACAGCGCAAGCGCTGTTTCACGCCGGTTTTCTGTGAGAACGTGGTATTTATCCGGTCGAGTCGGCTCATTCGTGCCGAAGCATGGCTCTCCCACGTCTAAATATACCGAGTACGTAAATATTTTGTATGGCGATTTTAGTTCCGCAAGTAACCGCTATAGGCGTTGTGAAATTTGTCATACTAAAAATTTACGTAGTCGGTATCGAGTATCGAAAAATACTATAGCTTTAAACTCATGGTAGAGCTATTGACCGCTTGATCTTTTGCCCGTGACCGCTCTCGGTCTAATACGTCCTCAAGTTCTGAAATTGCTCAATATTTTTTCTCAATCACGAAAAAGCGTTTGCCAGGTCATCTAGTATGACATATTTTTTAAACGACAGCTGCTTCCAAAAGAGGAGGTTCTTTATTTAGCTGACTTTAATTTTTATTCTATTCTGAAAAAAAACCCTCTCAAGAATTTCTTTCAACTTTAAAACATTCGTCTGCATACTAAAACATCGAGAATTCTTTTAATTGGAAAGCAATTTTCTTTCAGTAATTAGTCGACTTCTAATGCAAAACAAGGATTATTGTTATTAACTGAAAAGAATAATTAACATTCAAATTACCGAAGTTTTCTAAATTCCTCGAGGAATTGAGAAAAGAAAATTTAATTTTGGCGTAGTAATTATTGTAATTAAATATTTACTTAAAATTTATCTCGGGGAAATTATTTTTGGTATTGTTTCCTACTTAAGTATCATCCCTTTTAAGTTTTAGTTTTGACATTGTATTTATTAAAATTTGTATTTATTAAAATTTTCCTTATTTTGTTTTTAGTATAGTAAAAGACTTTAACTCTATACTACAGAAGAAAGTTTTTATTATCATTTTAAGAGTCTCATGCTGTAATAAACAGCATGAGACTCTTAAAATGATAATAATATTATGCCTGCTCACTTCCAAAAATTAACCGACTTGAAACTACTTTATAAAGTACTGTATGTATGTGATGTCTATACAATCATAATATTATATTGTAAGCTTACTAAACTGTTAATACTACTAGTAGTAACGATAGTGAAATAATGATGGTTTTTTGAATAACGTATTCCATCTGTCGCCGGAACCGAAGTCGGTTTTAATGTTCTTTATTATTCTTCATACAAAACGAGGCCGACTATTATTTTTTATATAAAAAAGCCACCGACCTTTTAAGAGGGAATACGCTTCTTGAAGGTTTGCAGGTCGTATTGATCCGGAAATAGGCAACAGTTCGTTCCAGAATAAATGGTTAAAAGTTGCCTATTACAAAACTACACTTGAATTTATATACCTAGTAGATGACGCCCGCAACTCCGTTGCGCCAAAACTCGTTTATCGCACTGGAACCGTACATTTTTCCCGGATGAAAAGTATCCTATGTCCTTTCCCGGGACTCAAGGTATCTTCATGCCAAATTTCAGCAAAATCGGTTCAGCCGTTTGGACGTGAAGAGGTAACAGACAGACACACTTTCGCATTTATAATATTAAGTATGGGTAGGGTCCCTAAAAGGTTTAGACATACGAATTCGATTATTAAACAAATTTCCAAAGAAACCCACAATAACAATACTCATATTCATAAAATTTACCTGTACCACGTGATATGGGAAAACGATGCTTACGCCATTAACAATAAAACCTACATTCCATTCACGTGAAACTATAAAAAGTCTAATTTCGCTAACACATTTCCCGAGTATGTTTGGCCATCAAAAATATTGTTACCTTATTAATTCGTCCCCCATCGATTTCCAATACGAATTATGGCTATTTCTTAACTTTCCTTATCTGCCATTTTATGGCTTAGGACAGTTTCACATTGACTTATAATAGTTCTACTTCTATGTTTTTAAACCGAAAGTAGGTCTATAGATTGTAGACTTAACGTCGAAAATAGCATTGTACTATAATTGGTATATATACCAATTTTGAAAATGTATTTTTACTTGATTCGCATATTAATTACAATTTTCAGAACGAGGTGTCAATAATATATATAGAAAGATTGGCTGATTTACATGTTTAGCTTTGATATGACATATATATTTTTTTATGAAATATGGGGGCAAACGAGCAAACGGGTCACCTGATGGAAAGCAACTTCCGTCGCCCATGGACACTCGCTGCATCTGAAGAGCTGCAGGTGGGTTGCCGGCCTTTTAAGATGGAGTAGGGTAATAGGGGAAGGTAGGGAAGAGAAAAGGGTAGGGGATTGGGCCTCCGGTAAACTCACTCACTCGGCGAAACACAGCGCAAGCGCTGTTTCACGCCGGTTTTCTGTGAGCCCGTGGTATCTCTCCGATCAAGCCGGTCCATTCGTACCGAAGCATGGCTCTCCCACGCTATAATAGCTAAATATGTTGAGTCTAAAGTCAGTGAACACGTAGACTTTCTAAAAAAAACATTAACCGTCTTCGTAGGGATACACTACACAGTTCCAAATTTAAGTTCTAAATCTAAAATTAGGGCAATATAAAACGTTTAAATGAGAACTTTAAATCTGGGGATTCGAGTTGCGCTAGTTAAAAATTCTCAAGCGGTGCATGTATCCAATCCGGCTAAGAGAGCTCCGTGTCCTTTCAGAATTAATTCCCTGTGAATTTTAAGTCCCTCGTAAACTGTTTTATCATTTTTAAAACAGGTACTTGCCTGTATTTCGGACGAGACAATTTTGTGGAAATTAGGAGCTTAAAACAGGAGAAAAGAGTAGTAAAATTACTTACCTAACAGTTTACAGCCTTACAGTTTTAGAGTAATCTGCTTGAGTAAAGCTCCGTTGCGACAAAATTCGCTTTGTCGCTTCCCGGCACTCAAAGCATCGACATACCGAATTTCAGCAAAATCGGTTCAGCGGCTTGGGCGTGAAAAGGTAACAAACAAACGGACCTTCGCATTAAACAGAAGAAAGGTTTGTTTGGTTGCTTCAAAAAGCGAATAGGTTCCGAAAACACTGAACAGCTTTGTCCACACTGTGCCTTTTTTGTTCGTCAAGTTCGTTATAGCGCAGTCAAGAGCGAACGTGAGGCATGCCCGCGACGAATGCCTTCTGACCGTATCGAAAACTTCAAAAATGACAATATTGGCGTTGCGTTCCTTGACGCTTTCAATTATTGAATGCGCCAATATGAAAGTTGATGACGAAAATTGAAGATGAAAGTGCACAGTGTGGACATAGCTTGCAAAGTCTTGTCGGCATCACACACAACATTGTGTCAACATTTTGGTCGCCGTCTGAAGGCGACCTAACATAATATATATGCAGCATTACAGTATACCTATACTGTAATGCTGCATACCTTTTTACAAACATGTCATAACCCTTATTTATTCGCATCCATCACAAACAGATGCAAACTTCCATCAAACCTCCCCTTTCAGAAGGAACATTTTATCACAGGAACATCAGAAACAAATCCCAAAATCTTATACATTTATCAGTCTCCGCAAATGTGGCAGGGCGTCTATAACGTTAAAATATGCCGGTGTCCCTCCGACGGAGAGGTCTCATAAAAAATAAAATATTGTTATTGCATGTTATAAATTCGATTATCACATTCGCAGCAAATTATTCATACGGGAATTTTTGGACAGGGCCTCTATACTTTCAGAGAAATACACAAAGTGTGTAAAAGGTTAAAAAAAAAAACAAAATTTGGTGTTGAAAGAATATTAAAAGGAGTACGAGGTTGACTGTGCCATATTTTGACATTTTCCCGAGCTGAACTAAAGGAACTGGTTTCGGACTCTGTAGGTGCCTAATACCTATTGCAAAAACTTTTAAAAGATTATAATTATTGCATGTTATTTTATTTTTAACTCAAGAGAATATATTATAGGAATCATGAGTGGTCAAGTAAATAAATTAACATTGTTTAATTTTCTTCGAATATTTTATTATTTAAGTTTCAAATCAACTTTTTTAAGTCTGCATTAAGACAGTCGCATGTTGAAAACTGTGTCAATTACAAAGTTAACGACCATAATGTACCCTAACACTCGTAAGATTAAGTAACACAATTAGAAAACTTCCTCTCCCATCTCCAATATCGGCGATAATAAATCAGCCGTCAAAGCCTTCGATCCCCCACCTTTGTCCATCACGGCCTTATCTGCAGATGACTAATTGACTTTTATATCTTTAACTGTGATAACGGATGAAAAATGGCCCGCCATTTTGACGTTTTTAAATCAACTCGAACTTTACACGTGTTTGGTCCCCTTTTCCTTGTTATTTTGGTTTTAGATTGGATCAATCAGGTTTTTAGAAGTTACGATATTTTTTGTTTTTTCATTTCAAATATTAATATGAATTGTAATTATGTATATTATGTTTACTGAACTTGTGAACTTATGCTTCCTCTCAAAACAGATATAATACTACAGAATAATATTTGTTAGTTGTTACATTATAATGTTTTTTTTTCTTTATTTAAAGGCCTTACATCGTAAGATTAAGTCAGCCTTAAAACATTAATAATTACAAAAAACTTAGATCTAAATCCCTTAAATACAATGAGTGGATTACATAACTTAAAAATATATCACTGCATTCAGCCTTAAAATTAGATGACATAATGTTATGAACAAAAAAGAACAAATTGTTACATTTAGCATGTTGTATAAGTTCAAGGCTAATACCTTCGTTCCTCCTACATTCCATGAGCATGTGAAAGAGGTCCTCGTATCGGTCGCAAGCGGTACAGTTGGGATTGTCCGTTTTCTCCATAAGGTAAATAAAATTATTCAATGGAATGTGGTTTGAACGGAGGCGGAAGGAGAGAGTTAAATCTCTTTTATTGAGATGTTGCGTTTGTGAACCAAGGACGTTTCGGTGGTTTGTCTACTAAGGTCCTATACCAAATACCCGAATTAACAGATTTTTGTTGAAAATATTGGTTCCACAAATCAAAAAATTTTTTCTTAATAGTTCCTAAATAATCATAGCAAAAAGGTGTCACAACAGTAGACGTACCGACGGATCGTGCCGCACTCGCCAAAGCGTCGACAATCTCGTTTCCGGAAATACCTACATGAGAGGGCACCCACTGCAGGCGGACATTAACCCCATTACGTATTAGATTGTAAATACATTTAATAACGAGGAAAGCTTCGGGCCTACCCGTGCTACCCTTACTACAAGACATCAAATGTAAAAGTCTGCTCTTAGAATCACTAACGATGACGACACGTCCATAGATAGTAGTTTCTATGTATTGCAATGCTTTAAGTATGCCTATTATTTCTACACTCATGATCGGAATGATATTATTGTCAATTAAAAATTGACCCTTGGTCTTAGATTTAGAGTCGTAAAATGCACAACCTGCGAAGTCAGAAGATTTCGAACCGTCCGTGTAAATATGTACGTAGTTACAGTATTTAGTGGACAGTAGCTCAACACTAGCCGCTTTTAAGTTCTATCGGTGACATTAACTTTTTAGCCCTATGTACGAGCGGAACTTCGGTAAAACATACGTCCTGAAATGGAATATCGTAACTATGTACTCGTATATCGAGTTCGTATGGTGGTCAAATGTCGTATCTCGAGATTGATAAGTGGTTAAGATTCTGTTACATTATAATGTTATAATAAATAATTATAAAAAAAATATATAATATGTAAACTATACATAATTTTGCCATTAAAACAACAAACAATGAGTAAGTAACCATCCAAAGTAGATTAAAAATCATCTGCAACAGTTAGCGACCGTAATCTATTTTACAACAAGATTTAATCGGAAATGAATCTATAGATTGGATTTCTTTTAGATTAGCCTAGGAAATAGGGAATCTAGATGTGAGGCAGATTAGCGCTAAAGTGCTATTCGCATGCATATGCCATAAACAATGACACAACGATAAACAATGGCATAATTGCGTGCGAGATTTTCCTATTTCCTCAATTAGGTGATACTATTGTGAAGAACTTTCGTTGTTTTTTAACCGACTTACAAAAAACGAGGAGGTTATATATTCGGCTGTGGTTTTTTTTTTTTTTTGTATGTTCGACCACTACTCCGCCGTTTGTGAACCGATTTTCAAAATTTTTGTTTTGTTATATTAGGTTTCACTCCAATTTGGTCCCATTTTCACAAAAATGGTGATCTGATGATGGGATCCATGAGTAATCAAGGGAACTCCTCAAAATTTATATAGAAACATATAGTGATTTTAGTTTTATGAGAAGCATCCTAAGCATATGCTACCAAAACGCAAGATTTTGCACCAAGGTATACTATGGTTCCGAAGACACTAAGAGAACTCCGGATTCCTTATAGATACAAGTTTGGGGGTTTAGGCGTTGTTTTAAGAACTAAAAGCATATGCTACTATGCAAATCACATTCATCATCATATTCATCATCACTACCATGTCCCTGACATGGTAGTAATGATGATGATGATGTCCAATGTCACAACTCACATGGTTCTATATGGATACAATATACACACAACACCATAATAATAACATCATCAGTCATCACGTTATGTCCTTATTTATTTTGTACATTTCAAAGCGATTTTAATACGGGGGAGACTCCGGAATGAAGCGCGCGTCACGTCACCGTTAATTCGTGATAATGTGTAGTTGTTAAGTTTATATAATTTTTATGTATGTTAGTCATTAAGGTATATATTGTATGGGCCTACGTAGCCTGATTTAAATAAATAAATAAATGAAAAAAAAATAGAAAAAAATTTACTTAATGTTGTTTCAAAATACATAATATTTCAAGTACCACGAAATTGAACATAAGTAACAAATTCAACCTTTACTCCAGAGCGTAAGGCACACATTTGGATTGGACTGAAGGAAACGGGGCACTATGGAAAAAAGACTTCAAAAATTTTTCGTCAAAATTTTAACCTCTTATAACCACCCTTTTTGAATATACCAATGGATAGCGCCAAGGAGAGCTCAGATAAACTTTTCTCAAAAATCAACCGCTGTCGAAAGACAGGCCGAAATGTGACCCTCGTTAGCACGGAGAAAATACTTAAAAAAATTTGGATTTTTGAATACATCAATCGATAGGAGGCGCCAAAGGAAGCAAAAAAGCTCAGATAAACTTTTCTCAAAAATCAACCCCGAAATGTGACCCTTGTTAGTATGGCGAAAATACTTAGAAAAATTTGGCTAAGGTTTAGGAACCTACGTCAATTAAATGTTGGTGACATGGGTTAAGGAGGATTATTTTGGGTGAGAAAAACTCCTGCTTACCGTTTCCACCGCCAGTAAACTCTCCGTTTAGAAGAAATTCGCATATGAGATTTAGAAGTAATCTTCAGATAAGATCATCTGTTTTCTGATGTTTACGAAGTATTTTTAAGGCATCTCAAGGCTGTGATGACTGGGTCTTACTTAACTACTCAGCCACGGATACCGAAGGAGGGGGCACATTCCCCACTAAAGGGGGGGTTCGGGGTCCAAAAGTAGGTTAGGTTAGGTTGGAACTTAGACCACAACACCCAGAAATAGGAGGCTTGCGTAGCGGGGCTCCGTCGACTTTCTTTTGTAGTAGTTTGTCAAATAAATTGGGGTAGATACGTAGAATATTAAATATACTTACGCGATGGTTAGTAGGTAACTAAAAAGAGTGAAATTATTATTTTTAACAAAAAAGTTAAAAAAATAATAACATCCTTATAATATGAACTGAAAAGTATTTAATAATTTTTCCTATCTAATAGTGCCTTTTTCCGAATTCGGCTAAACCTCAACTATTTCTGTACTCAATCTTCATCATTTTGAAGTCGGTGCCAGTTCCAAAAGTTTCAAATATTCTGTCAGAGAACTAAAGATTCAGCTATCTGGTACCGACTTCAAAATGATGAAGATTGAGTACAGAAATAGTTGAGGTTTAGCCGAATTCGGAAAAAGGCACTATTAGATAGGAAAAATTATTTAATACTTTTTAGTTCATATTATAAGGATGTTATTATTGTTTTTACCTTGGAAGTCGGTTTTAATTCTAGATAGCATCATCATCATCATCTAGTTCCCTCTCCATGTCGAAGTTCGGCGGTCAGCAGGTTGAATATATTCCGGTCTTGGGCTAATTTCTTTAGTTGTGGGTAGCTACATCTGGTCCATTCCTTTATATCATCGATCTATTTTCTTCTTGGTCTACCAGGTGGTCTCTTTCCCGGAAATCTACCCTCTATGATCAACCGTATAAATTCGTATTGGGATCCTCTTTGTAGGTGACCGAAAAAAGAGACCTTTCTTTGGATGATGATATTCATAAGTTGGCGTTCACAATCCGCTCTTTTTAAAACTTCTTTATTCAATATGAATTGTGACCAAGAAATTTTTAACAGTTTTCGTAGTGTCCACATTTCAAACGCCTGTATCCGTCGATAACTATCCTTGTTTAAAACCCATCCTTCACAGGCATACATAAGGATGGACCAGACATAACATTTAAGAACCCGATATCTTGTTGGGAATGGTAGTTTTGGGTCACACAATACTTTAGTCATTTTATAGAAAGCAGTTTTCGCCTGTCCTATTCTACACCTAATTTCCTCTAGGTTATTTAGATAGTAAACATTCTCTCTAGGTATTTAAAACTATTTACCACCGAAATTATGTTACCTTTACATTTTATTTGCGGGTTTCTAGATAGATTCACCTTTTACTTAACCAGCTTTTGCCCATGGTTTTGTATGTTTGAACTTTAAAATCGTATTACTGGTATTCACCATTTCGAAATTAATTAATGTCCTAAGAGTTTACTTACAATTAACAGCTTGACTTTCTGTTAGTCAAATAATAAAAAAAATATTGGTTTGTTTACTAGACCCATTATACTCTCAGACAGATTATACTCTCAAATGTTACAAACTACTAAATTTTAAGTCTTTATTATTCATAAGCGTAGATGTGGCTTGATTTATTAGTTTTTATTATGTTCATATTTAATATAACTTAACCTGAAAAACAAACTAAGCAAATATAATGCATAACATCTATAGGTAGTTTAATTTAATTTATAACTACGCGCCATAATAACTTTCAGGCTTTAATTCTAAAATTAGAAAAGTTAATTGGAATTTAATAATAAAAGCGTCCTGTCCGCGGTCGTTCTAATGAAATATTAACGGCTCACTTACTCAACTGTACAAAATATGAGTTTAGTAGTTAATACATATTATTACAATTTAAAATGTTATGATTTATGAGTTATGATCGTATTAACAACGTTTAGGTTCTGTAAAAAATTGTTTTTCTTCAACCAAAAAAGTTTGAGAGCCGCTGGTTCAGGTATAAACAAGCTAAAGAAAACATTATCTGTCAAGTCAATTGTGTAAGCGGGCGCACTGGCCTGTGCTGGAGCGAGTTGGTGGCGCCAGCTGTTGGCTGCGCTTGCTGTGACATCCTTCCTCGGTATGCCTCAGTGCCTTGACGGAGATATCTTGGAGTATATCGTATCGGTAAGGTTTGATAAAATCATGAGTCGGCTGTGAATATTGTGAGATAATACATTCTACGGATTATGTGGGTAATAGGCTGCACTCAGATACATTAAATTATAACTAAAGTGTTTGATAGAGAATTAGAGTTCTTGTTATAATAAATTAATTTTAAGTGCGGCAGCAAGATAGGTAAGATAAATTATTATTTTCAAGTTGAGGTATATTTTTCGCAGGATATTGCTAAAAATGTCCTGCGTGTTTGGTAGACAATTAATAATAATATAACATATTATTATTTGTCTACCAAAATCTGATAGCTCCTAAAATTCTATATAATATACCCAACAGTTTTAATGGACATGCTGACACTAGGAAACTTCCTGATCATGTTACAGCTACCACTTTGCTGGTCATTAATTTCGTCAAAATTACTGTGCTTTATCTAAAATATGGTCTACAAAGCTGTATCATACCACATTACTTATTTATTATATCTTACAATTTGAAACACTGTATTTAAAATTTTACCAACACCAATGTTCCAGCATTGGTGTTGGTAAAATTTTAAATGAAACGCTGTCATATTTATATTTTGTTTCTTTTATTTGAACAGTCAAACTTAAAGCTGAACAAAACTGACTGATGATAAAGTAAAAACAAATACCAGTTCACAAGTTAATATTGGGAAGATATTTTATAACTACGCACAGTAACTTTAGAGCAGAAAAAACAGAGTTGTAATTACGAAAATTAAGGACACATGTCAAAGGCTACTTGGCTCATTTACTGCGTATCGTGCGAGAGGGACTTCCGAGGTCTTAATTGTGTTGCTGTCCCGCTCTAATTGCGGGTGGTTTTGTTGGAGTGCATTTTTAATTAAGGCACATACGCCGTGAAAGAAATCGCGCGGACAATGGTGGAGTGTAAGCCACAGGCTGGAAAAATTTCATGCGTGTGTTTTTTCCAAGCCAAGGATTGTGTAGCCTTTTCATGGGCGCTTTTTGTGAGTTCCAGCCTTCCAGGCGGTATTTTGACGCGCACCTACGGAAGTGCGATTCAAATACGGATTTTAAAGTAACAAGTTTTACAGACTCTGTGTTCTGGACCCGTAGTAATAAGGAAATCTCGTATACAAATCGCCTGCATGTACATTTTATAATATATTTTTTATTTTCATATTTGTTGGCATTATAAAATTGTTATAATTTTACTAGCTGACTCGGCAAACGTTATTTAACTATATTAATTATTTCTAGTATCAATATTAAAAAGTAAATATAAACCTATTCCCATTCCTTATGAATGTACATACAAAATTTTATTTAAATCGGTTCAGTCATTTTAGAGGAGTTTGCGCACAAACATTGTGAGTTGTGACACGAGAATTATTTGTCCAAAATGCTTCGATAATATTCAAAAGTGGTAGTTCCTCGGAGCTATCGACCCTACCTACTTTGATAAATAACTTGTCACCAACACTATAAATCATTTAAACTTGGGTGTAGCTAAGGAGTATGTGGTGAAGTTGTCACAGCTCTATTTGCCGCTTGGGAGACCGAATTTTCATACGACAACTTGGTTTGAAACAAATAAGAATTACCATTTATTTCAGGCATCTAGGCCCATAATACAATTAATACCTTAACGACTAACATACATATTATTATTATACACTTAAAAACTACACTTTATCACGTGTTTACGGCTACGTGACGCGCTTCATTCCGGAGTCTCCCCCGGAACCTCCGGTAGACCACATCCATCGGCCAGAACGTTCTAACCTAGTAGCGAGGTAGTTAACTAACTGAAGGCCTACGCCGTGGAGCCGAGGCAAATTGCGTAATTTAAAATAGAAAAACTCTAGAGCTACCTAAACAAAAGCAAAATGTAACGCTTTTTGGAAATAAAAAAAGCTTTATTATCATATATTTTAACTAACTGGTTTTTGTCTACTTATTATTATTTTCTATATTATGTCGTTAAATTCGTTTATGTAGCTTAATTTCTCGCTCCAAATGTCTTGTATCTTTTCCCGGAACTAAAGTAATGTGATGTACGATGTAAGCATCGCACATTCCTAGGTCAGCATCATAATTAATTTATCAATTTAGTAAATATCTCAATATTTGAACGATTTCGTAATGTTTTAAGTTTTGCTATACTCATCATTATCATTACTCTCATATCACTTATTTTCTTATATCAATTCTCTTATAATTATGTGTAATCAATAAACAGTTATCATTTTAAGGCTGTTTCTATAATCAATCATCATTATCAGCCTGTAAGGTGTACAGACCCGTACATAATATTATGATGTCCATAGAATTATTTTGATATCGTTGATGATGTCCACATGTAGTTTAGACGTGAAGATGTGATAAACAGCAAGACAGAATATACACTGTGTAAGAGACGTGTCTATGGCTATATAAAATCTACAATGTAATCCATCCCTAAAACTAATTACGAACGGCATAACGAATTCACGTGATCCGAAAGCTTAGCAATTATGAGCTTAAAAGCTTTGCGTCTTGCATGGAGCTTACCTATGCATATGCAACAACACTCAACAACTTCGTAAAATTAATGCTCGGAGATGGACTTCATTTAGTTATATCTATCTATTTTATTACATCTAGTATGTATTGTTTAGGTTCAAATAATTACCTAGGGACCTAAACTTCTAGGCAACAACAAAGTTAATCCCCGCACTTTACGACTGGACAAACTGATTGTATTCAACAATCTATTTTTGGGGAAACCCTATAACTTCAACCCTTATATTTTACCCTCTAAAGCGGTTCCACCATAAAATGTCCCTTCGTATCTAGATTGTCTGTTTAACTAAACCAATGATTTTACTGCAGATAACTTATTTTTACACCCGAGGCCATAAAAACTATCGCTTGAAGGGGCTTGAGAAATCAACGGTGAGTAGAATGGTATGTGTATAAATGCGGTGATGGCCAACGCTCTTAATTAAAAATCATATAATAATAGTAGAAAAATAAGCGTTAAAATATTATAGTCTAGGTGTCTAAAGACACCATGCCGAAGATACGCGGCCGAAGTTCGGCAAGATTACGCCTGCAATGTATTTTAAATTGCCGATGACACACCATGCCGAAATCACGTCGCGTTATAGCGTACAGCCGAACTTCGGTTGAGCGTAAACTCGGCAGCGATTCGGTGATGTATTTTGTTTGGCGTCAATTCGACGGCTTTCGAGACACTGAATACTCGGACAAAGTTACGCAACTGAATTTACGCCGCGATATTTCGGCTCTTATCGTGTGTCATATCAGCCGAATGCGTTCCGACATAATATCGGCCACGGAACTTCAGCCGTGTATCTTCGGCATGGTGTGTTTAGACACTAAAAGTTCAGCAGTATTTCCCGACCAGTATGACCTGCAAACCTTCCAGAGGAGAACGTGGACTACGTATGTCTTTTAAAGGCTGGCAACGCACCTTTTTTGCAGCTCTTCTAGTGTTAAACGTATACATAGACGCAATTTGAAATAATATTTTCACAACCGAAAAACAAGCAATAATTTTCAACCCTTTTCAACTCCGTAACCGATACCCATAAATTATCATGACGGTTCGTAAAGGGAAAAATTCGTAACATAACGATTTACGCAGGGCACAAAATGTGCAAAAATCCCATACGCACTACACAGATATTTTAATCTTAAAAATACGTCTCCGTTATTTCGTCTACAAAGCATGACGCCTATGGAAGCATGAAGAATACAAATTAGAATGAACGGCATAACACAGCATCGCATGAATTAAGCCTTACTGCTTTAACTTAAGGTTGAAAATGTGGCCGTCGTGAATATTTCAACAGAGTCATCATCGTTAAAACCTAATCGCGTACGGTAGCTCATTATGCAAAGCACTGTGTACCCATTAGGATCTCCCATCGAAATTGCGTGTCTTGTCTCCGCCTTTAGCGGGATTACCCGGGACTGTTACCCGGGACTGTTACGGGATGTCCCGGACATTCCGAAATATTCCGGATAGTCCGGAAGTCCCGGATGATTTCGAACTATTTGGGACAACTTCCCAATCCTATGCTAAGGAAAAAACTTATTTCATTCATTCATAACTCATTAATATCTAAAGAAAAATCAGCGGACCTAAAATGGTCACATTTTGCGATTCCTCTAAAATCAATTCAAAAAATGAATTACCAAAACTGTCAAACTGACGAATGTCATTAGTACGAACTAGACATATGAATTGCAAGCAAGCATTGCGATGTTTAAAAAATGAATCATACTATGATTCATATTAATATGATTCTCCAAAGCGACCATTTTAGCCCCGCAGATCTGAGTGACTAAGCCCCGGGAAAATACTAGTTAGATATAAAAGGTTTAAGTTTTATAGGGTGAGGCTATAAAAAGCCCATTAATTTTAGGATTACTTATGTAATTTTAGGCTTAAGTACGCAATATTCTTTATGATCTAGTATCTAGATTATAAAACTTATATTGGGATGCGGCCTTGAGATTGTAAGTCATGAGTCTTACAATCTCAAGTTCTAATTCATATTTACTCAAGATTTTGACGTGAGAGAGCCATGCTTCGGTATGAATGGGCCGGCTCGATCGGAGAAATACCACGTTCTCACAGAAAACCGGCGTGAAACAGCGCTTGCGCTGTGTTTCGTCAAGTGAGTGAGTTTAACGGAGGCCCAATCCCCTACCCTATTCCCTTTCCTACCCTCCCCTATTCCCTTCCCTTCCCAGTTCCCATCCCTACCCTCCCCTATTACCCTATTCCCTCTTAAAAGGCCGGCGACGCACCTGCAGCTCTTCTGATGCTGCAAGTGTCCATGGGCGACGGAAGTTGCTTTCCATCAGGTGACCCGTTTGCTCGTTTGCCCCCTTATTTCATAAAAAAAAAGATTACTCGTAGGTACCTACTTGATAAGTCGAGATCCATATCTACTAATATTATAAATGCGAAAGTGTGTCTGTCTGTCTGTCTGTTACCTCTTCTCGCCCAAACCGCTGAACCGATTTTGCTAAGGTATGGAGATACTTTGTGTCCCGGCTAAGGACATAATATTAGGATACTTTATCCCGGAAAAATGTACGATTCCCGCCCGATAAACGAATTTTGATGCAACGTACTTCGACTATAGTCTATAATATATTTAAGTTAAGGTGCCCATACACGAGACAATTTGTCGTTTCGATCGATCGTCAAGAAATCCGTCCAATCGATGTTTTGAACGTAAAATAGTTTGCGATATTGCTACACACGTACAATTTGTCGTTCGATTTTAACATCGAGGAGATAAATCGTTACGATAATAATTGTCCCGTGTATGGCCTTTAACAATATTATTAAAAGATCTCAAATATTTTTTTTTTTTCCAATATTGAAACAGATTGAATGACATCGTCGTTGGAATTGAGCTAAACTAATAATTGTTTTACAATGAGTCTGGTAAAAGTGAGTCGCGTCAAATCCCACTCTAGGGTAGGCGATATTATGTTTTGTTGGCCATTTTGATTTCAAAATGTTTTTTTTCGTTTAAACAATTTTTTTCTCGCAACAATCACATGTAGCCTATCCCGCCTTTTTAAATCTTCGTTTATAACATTTTAATCAAACCTGTTTTACGACATATATTGCATTTTATTTGGCATTCATAAAATGCTATAAAAGTTTTATGTGACATTCAATGAGGCATATACAGACATACAAATACTCTATGATATATTATATACAAATATATTCTCTGTATGTTTATGATTACCTCAGGGAGGACGGCTATTTAAATATTGAATATGAAGTACATTGGATAAGCCGATTTATTAGGTGCGGGAGTGATTTTATACTGAATTTCGTCGTTATACGTTGCTTGTTAACCGACTTCCAAAAAGACGGAGGTTTTAATATGTTCAAAATTCTGTGTGTTGTACAAAATATGGTTCGTAGTCTAGAGAGTTTAGGGTTTAGACTCAATTAGTTAAAAAACCAAATTTTGAGACTATTATGCTAAGTACCCACTACTCCTAATCGAGTAATAATAGGGATGATGACAAGGTCAAAGATAAGCGCATTTTGTTAATAAAATAAAGAAATCACGGTAAAAAATAAGTGTTCCCAAAATTTCAGCTTGATAGCATTTGTATTTTTTTTGTAATGCGCCTTTAAAGTTGGATATTCAAGTCGAATTTTTTTTCAATTAAATTTCTTAATATTTATGCAATTATGCAATTAAAAGCAACTTTTGTTATGAAACCACTTTCATAAACGCAATATTTAATATACCTGTCAAACAAAGTTGTCTCCCGATGCGTACAAACTACGAAAGACTGACGTCAGTCTTTCGTAGCACTTTGTATGGAGCGTTTCGGGCAGGCCTTTTTTATGAGATATTTGAATAGTCATATCTTGGTGAATTTTTAAGCTATCAGAGTCATTCTTTCAACGATGTTTCTGTTTTCCTTCAATTACTGATAAGAAAAAAAAAATAGTCATCATGCCTATTATTACGCATGGACCGCAAAACTCACAGCTCGAAGGCTCGCATCGAGCCGGTTCGATGGAATCAAATATATCGATTTAGAGTAAAACTATCGAGCAATGCTGAATGTATGGATGAAATCCCGAGCCGCGAGTTTAGCTCGACTTTATTGCTCGTTAGCATAAGATGCATATTTTCTGTATGGATTTGACAGATTTGCAAGACGTCTCACGCAATCGAAAACTGTCAATTCAGTACAAATTTAGAATATATGCATCTACGCGTCGCGTATTGACCCTAAGACTCAGTCCACATGGCGCGCTGCTTCAAGCATTGTGTCGACTCTGCACTACCGTTGCGTTGTTTTACATACAAATAACAAAGGTGTTCACACGGAGGGGGGGGGGGGGGGGGGGGGTTCTAAGACTGCTTCGTAATAAATCGTATCGCAGCGTCGTAACAAAACATCACTGCGATGACGCAGCGTTGTTACGACGCTGCGTCAATTTTTACGTACAGAACTTTTTTCAGTTTTTGCTCCAGCCAGCCAGCGCTAGAATCCTGTAACACTAGCGCCATCTTACACTTAAGTGATCCGATCACGATTTTGATGTAGCTTGAAGCTTCTATCATGATCCCGAACAAACTCCAACCATTATTGAAATTGCGTTGAAAAAAAGTCAAATTTTCGATACTGATTAGTTAGAAATTGATCCATGGCGTGATCGTGCGCTAGTGTAGATGTAGTGCATACTGAGATCAAGTTGACTCAATTCTCGATTGTGTCGAGAGTAAGTTGTACTCAACAACGTAAATCAGCATTAAGAGACGTGAATCAAAGGTTTAAATTTGCGGTCACATAAAGATCGAAATTAAAGCCAGTTTTTGTGCAGAATCTGTGGACCGGCACAGTATATGGAGCATAATAAGTGGCAGTTACAATAAATAAGGTTGTTTTTGTGAAGATTTCGATGAAAATAATTTTGGAATTTACACTGATATTTTTTGCATATGATTGACGAGCATTGCGTTATAACCAGGAACACTTTCTCATCCTCGTTTAGACTAAATATATACTATTATGCGATGGACAGACAAAACAAACCACCTCAATCATAAAACTCCAAGTAATTCGAATGAAACAAACAAAATAAATACTTTGACTTGTAATTTTTACTTCCCTTCCTTATCAATTTCTAATAACACATACAGCACAGCAAATAAAAAAATAAAATTTGAAATAACCTACATAAATAAAACAATACATAATATTATAATTATTACTTCAATTAGGGCCTGTTTCACTACTTTTTGATAAAGTGCCGAATAGGCGTAACTTTTTTGACAGATTCTCCATACATACAGATCAAGTCAAGTTAATTGGTGGATAGCCTATTCGTCACTTATCAGGAAGTGGTGAAATAGGCCCTTAGTCTTTTAAATACTTAGAATTGTACTTAGGTAACTTTGTAATCAGGTACAGTTATAAATCGCTCGCAGACGATGTTTTTCAGGCTAAGGTGTTAGTACTTGTAGTTACACTAATAACTCAGTTTCGCGCACGCGACTCGCACTGCTATCTGTGACAGTTTAAAAATGAACCTATGGGTAGCGACAGCAGATTTGTCATGCATGTGCTAGATTCTAATGGAACGGACTGCATCTGCGAATAACAAAATTGTAAACGAGCTAGGAGGAAAGAAAGAAAGAGTTGAAAGCCAAAAGTCATGTTAAAATCAAAGTTAACCCACCACGTGAGAAATCTGATTTCTATACCATGATAACTATACTGTACTTGGCGAAACATGGCGGGAGCAGTCATTGACTCCCTGTCAAAAACTTGTCATTTTCTATATAAACCGCGATTGACAATGAAGTGTCATAAGTTGTCAATCGTGGCTTTGTATAGAAAATGACAAGTTTTTGATAGTACAGTATAGACACATGTCGGAGGCCTATACAAGCTTAATCTGACACACTCGAGCTTGTCGCTAAATCCCCTCTTCCCCTCCCTAACTATAAATGTATATTTTCATGTTATTCTTGTTTTTTTTTCCATACTTTTTATGTCTTTTTTTGCTGACCTTATC
The DNA here is from genome assembly GCF_905147365.1 of Aricia agestis. Lineage (NCBI taxonomy): Eukaryota > Metazoa > Arthropoda > Insecta > Lepidoptera > Lycaenidae > Aricia > Aricia agestis. The sequence goes on from NC_056413.1 coordinate 832,822, forward strand.
CATCCCACCGCTGCCACCATACGTGTCACGTGGGTTAATTTATAAGCTAATTATGTTTATTGCGGTGATATTTTTGCGTCGCTATTTTTATTACACGTTCGTTTTGGGCTTACTAATTAAATATTACCACGCCCAAAAATAAGAACGAACGAAAATGTAATTTAAATTCTGTAAAGCGCTATTTTTACCAGCAAGGACTATTTGGATAACCTTTTGCTACAGACGACAAGATAAATAATCGGCCAAGTGTCTGACTCGCACACGAAGGGTTCCGTACCGGTATTAGAACGAAAATAGACAAAAAATTGTGTTTTTGTATGGGAGCATGTAAATACTATCTTTATTTTATTTTTCGTATTTTTTGTTATAGTGGCAACATATATACACAATCTGTGAAAATATCAGAAGTCTAGCTATAGCCGTTCTTGAGTTACAGCCTGGAGACAGACAGACAGACGGACAGACAACGAAGTTTTAGTCATAGGGTCCCGTTTTTATCCTTTGGGTACGGAACCCTAAAAAGATGTATTTGACTTTACATTTAATTGATTCGGTATTTTGAAGACAGAAATAATAATACACTTTTTTGCACTTATTCAACTTTATAATAAGTTTAATGCTTTATAAGACCGGTTTCGATAAAGTCATCCTGAGGTGCAGTGTAGTTTTAAATTTTTAGTAGGTACAAAAGTTGGACCGTGATGAATAATAATCTATCACTATGATTGCAACAGCTTAGGGCCCTTCCACACGAATTTTTTTACGCTCGTTTGAATCGATACAAACGCAAATTGAACACTCAGCAAACGCAAGGCAGCCTAAAGTTTTAATCTTTATATCTGCCAAAACGCGACGAAAACGCGCAAAAGACGAGCGCATCAGAAACACGCTGTCAGTGCGCAAATAATACGTCGTGTGGAAAGGCGATAATGTCTCGGCGATCAAAGGAAATAATTGACGAAAATTCCGCTCTAGCATAGAAATAGATCAAGATATATTTATCTGTGTGCTCTACAGTTACTGGTTCGTAATCAAATAGAAAATAATATATTCAGAGACGTTGATTCTTAGGCAGATGGCGGACCAACATAATTTGGTCGGTTACCTACATCAAAACTAAACCATCAGATCACAACTAGTATTTTCTATTTATTTAATTAGTCGCTTGAATTGATTTCAATTCAAGCGACCTTATTTAAATTGGGTTATTTAACCCAATCAAGTAACGTAGGACCATCAACTGCCTAGGAATCAATTTCCTCGATACTAAAAAGGACTCCTTCGACGAGAAACAGCATCCACCATTTTTTAACCGATGATTTCATCGAATTACTGCGACGTTAATGGTCCGTTAACACAATATTGCGATGATAATCATGAATGATGTTAATCTACAAATAATTCGTGTAAAATTAATATTGATAAAGCGACGCAAACCGAATATAAATCAAACTGATTGAATCGCTAAATATTTTATAATCGAATCATATGAAATTAATCAGGTCGTAACAAGTTTCGGAATTTAAGTTAATTTAAGATAACAAAGGCTGGTCGGAAGGGCCTGTCCACATCTCCACGTAACGACGTCGTCAACGTGGAACGGTGCGTTGCAAATTTACGTTAACGTAACTTTTTTTTTATGAAATAAGGGGGCAAACGAGCAAACGGGTCACCTGATGCAAAGCAACTTCCTTCGCTCATGGACACTCGCAGCATCAGAAGAGCTGCAGGTGCGTTGCCGGCCTTTTAAGAGGGAATAGGGTAATAGGGGAGGGTAGGGATGGGAAGGGCAGGGAAGAGAAAAGGGGAGGGTAGGGAAGGGAATAGGGTAGGGGATTGGGCCTCCGGTAAACTCACTCACTGGGCGAAACACAGCGCAAGCGCTGTTTCACGCCGGTTTTCTGTGAGAACGTGGTATTTCTCCGGTCAAGCCGGCCCATTCGTGCCAAAGCATGGCTCTCCCACGTATAAAAATGCACATCACGATATAGCAACATTGTGCGTTGCCATTGCCTTGTAAAACTGGTAAATTCTTTTCTACAGTAGTCCACATCTAGATCAGTAACAGAATACGTCACGAATCAGTAACTGATCTAGATGTGGACCGCATAATACGTTTTCTGATTTTGCTATTGTTAATAACTGAGAAAGACAAGATAAAAGACGTGAATTTTTACGTTACGTTGACGTAAATCTACGTGCCACGTTACCGCACCGTTCCACGTTGACGACGTGGTGACGTGGAGATGTGGACAGGTCCTTATCGCAGATAGTTCGTGAGTTTTGGGGAGATTTTGATTATCTTCGTAACAAGATTGGGGATCTATCACGCTCGTGTAAACGCACTAAATTGGTGCGACGAGCTCTCAAAACATAAACAGTGTGGGCGAAAAATGTTGACGGAGTATGTAGTTTTTAGGGTTTTAACTAAACATGATGAAACAGAATTAAGTATTATTAGTTTAGGGATTTTTCCCTCGTATACTTTTTTTAATTTAGGGCCGTCTATGGGCTCTGCGCCCATATCCTTTTTTGCTATCTTTGTGTTGTTTTTCGCACCAAGGATAATTGAAATAATATCATTGAGTAATTGTCATAATGGTTCCCTCGTATACTGCATGACTGGTGAGACATTTGCAATACTAATTAAGGAGTGTATTTGGTACTCGATTCTCATTATAATTATGTAATAAAATTAGGTACTTAATTTTTTACCAAATTTCCCTTTAAATAAATGAATCATGGATCCTGAGTGAATTACGCGGCTAGGCAGGTAGGCATACCATGCGGCCGGCGCGGCGGCGTGTGCCATCAAAGAAACACCGCGCCGCTACCCTTCCCGCGCGCGGTTTCCATGCGTTGGGTAAATAATTATTTAACTTTAAGTTACATTTACTCAGTAATCAATTGATTTTATTTTTTTATATAATTTTTTTTTCATCTAATAATATAATAGCCAAATATCATGTCGTCGAGTATTGAAAATGTCTCACCAGTCATGTTATAGATTTACCTGTGAAAATAGCAGCGCTGAAAGAGTTATTAATAACTGCGAGAGATTAGTCCCTCTTTACATGCCTACACATGAATAATAATAATATAACGAATCATGTTTTCGTGTCAGACCATAAGTTGATTAGCTTGCCTTGTCCTAACGAAATCTAAAACAATTGAATTTTATAGTTGCTTAACAGTATTTCCGTACCAATACGATCTGCAAACCTTCAAGAAAAGAGCGTATTCCCTCTTAAAAGGCCGGCAACGCACCTGCAGCTCTTTTGATGTTGCGAGTGTCCATGGGCGACGGTAGTTGCTTTCCATCAGGCGACCTATTTATTTCTTAAAAAAACACAGAAAATAATACTTACTATATAGACTTTAGTTAAAGCAAGATGTACTTATATAAGTTTATCGATAGGTTATCAAGCGATTCATATTCACCTGTATATTGTATATTGTTCGTGATGAAAGTTCCCGGCAGTTTTACCGAAGTTGTGCTCACGACTTACAATTTACATTTATATAACTTGAGCCTGACGTTCCGCCACGAAACTACACGAGCATTCTGAGTTTTTTGTTCTGTTTGATTTATTTTACAGTTTCTAGTTATTGACATGTGATTTATAATGTTGATGAATATGTTTGATTTTTCACTACATCTCGCTGTTTATCCTTACTAATATTATAAACTAGCTGTCCCGGTGAACTTCGTGTCACTTTGAAACCTTCCCTGGGGGGGTGAGCCAAAATCTTTTCGTTTTCGCTTCGTTATAGAATCACCGATCAAAATGTATGGAATTGACATAAGACGAGTCGAACGTCAACGTCATATTAACGAACGCTTATGTCAATTCCATAAATTTTCATCGGCGATTCTATAACGAAGCGAAAACGAAAAGATTTTGACTCACTCCCCTGGACTTTTACGAATATTTTAAGACTAAAATCAGCCCAATCCGTTCAGCCGTTTTCGAGTTTTACTGCGACTAACACATTTGAAAATTCATTTTTATATATAAGATTCGAAAGTGTGTCTGTCTGTTAGCTCTTCATGCTTGAACCAATTTTGATAAAATTTGGTAGTTAGTTAGGTAGATAATTAATAATTATTCATCCCGGAAAATGACCGGTTCCCGCAAGGCAAACGAATTTTGGCGCAATAAAACTCATTTACCGCATTTTGTCGCTTAAACATTTTTGCCTTCCTTCAATGTTCAGATATCCCAAACATTCCAAAGTAATTTCATTAGCTCCTGATTAAGGGCATAAGATTAATGAGGCCGCGGTTATTTCCTACACGTGTATGTAATTTGAAGCGGTATTTAATCTCTATTAGTAGTATTTTGCGGTATCGCACGCTAATATTATGGTAAGCTAATTGCATTCTATGATAGCCTTTTACACGTTTAGTATGTTAGGTTACCTTTTAAATGTGCCAAATATGGCTTTTGTGTAGGGGCTTCCAGTGAGGTCCATCACACAGTCTTTACTTTTTCTGATATTTATAAGACACAATTATTAGTCTATACTCTATAAGCAAGTTTTCATGCATGGCAACCTGATCGGCATAATATATTATGTAACATATTATTATAAAATGGAAAGACTGAAGATAACTCTGGATGGCCTATAGCGGAGATAATACACAAAAATACGGGAGTATACTAAAATATTAATTATAATGAAGAGATATAATATTAAAAAATGGTAATACTAATCGGACTAATCGCAGGCTGGCCGTATCGATTCTTCCCGTATGTTGACGTCTTTTTGCTAACGACATTAAGGTCTTTTTCAGAAAATTGGAGGTGAAACAACTCTGAACGGCCTTTAGCTGAGATATTTACAAAAATACGGGAGTAAAGCCTAGAACTATCAGCGCGGCGCAATACCCGGGAAGTTACGTCGGTATTAAATTTAAACTTCGATTTGAAATCCTATTGTTCGGCTAAATCAGTTTACGCCAGACCACTCTTTGTAGGTTTTGGCCTCACATTTTACTTCTAACTTCGAATTTAAGTGTAGAACGTTAGAATTGTTGAGAATAAACCTTTATGTCGCGTCTTCTTGCTAGCCATAGTGATTAGTGATCTTGAATGTAATGTAATTACATTAATATTTCTTTGTTTAAAGTTATGTATTGATTAAAATTAAAAACTGATTTATTATATCATATCTGCAAATGGTTGGGACTTGGGTAGCACTATTTAGCAACATTTGCGTCAGACCCATCAAGTAAAATGAAAGTTACAAGGAGTTAGATAAACAAAAGTACTCGTCTGATATTCCCATAAACTTAAAGCATTATGTAAGTTCTACGGAATTAGTAAATCACATTAATATGAGCCACCAGAAAAAATATATTATCATAATAGATGTCCCGCGCGGATTCGCCCGCGTAAATTAGGAATTTCACAGAAACCGTACATTTTCGATTAAAAATAGCTATAAATACTCCTTTCACGTGGTCTACTCTATATAAGTGCCAAATATTGCTCTAGTAGTTCGTGAGATAAACCCTTTCTAATATTTTCCCAGTTTTTACCACATTTTCCTGAGTTTCTTCGGTCGTATTAGTCTTAGCGTGATAATATAGTATAGCCTACAGCCTTACTCGATAAATGAGATATCTAACACTGAAATAAGTTTTTAAATCGGACCTGTAGTTCCTGAGATTAGCGCATTCAAGCAAACATACTCTTCAGGTTTATAATATTAAGTAGGTATAGATTTTTTTTAATTATCGCTTGACAAACTCGAGCCTATGGTAGTGATGATGATGATGATGAATGTAATTTGCATAGTAGCATATGCTTTCCGTTCTTAAAACAACGCCGAAATTCCCAAACTTGTATCTATAAAGAATCAGGAGTTCTCTCAGCACCTTCCGAACCACGGTATACCAGGTATACCTCGGTGCAAAATCTTACTTGTTTGTAACATATGCTTAGAATACTTCTCACGAAACCGAAGTCACCGCATGTTTCCCTATAAATTTTGAGGAGTTCCCTCGATTACTTATGGATCCTTCATCAGATCACCACTTTTGTGAATATAATAAGTACCAAATTGGGATGATACCCTACATACCAAAAGAAAAATTTTGAAAATCGGTTAACAAATGGCGGAGTAATCGTTGAACATAAGAAAACGAACATAACACCTCCCCCATTTTGAAAGTCGGTTAAAATTGTAGCCTATGTGTTATTTTGATGTATAAGCTATATTATTGTAAAGTTTCATTAAAATCCGTTCCCTAGTTTAAAAATATATTATGCGATTGCCGATTTGATTTGGCTTTAAGTCTAGTAATAGTAGTCACTAGTCAAGTTTATGTACCATCGAGGAAATTGATCCCTACCAAGGCAGATGACGAACCTACGTCATGTGGTCGTCTTTTGTCAATTCAATGTTAGCTGTGATCGGTAGGACGGGTTTGACTTAACACGACCAAATTACTTAGCTCCGCCATCTGCCTAGGAATCAATTTCTCTAATAGTACATGTCTAGTAGTAGTCAAGTTATGTATGTGTTTATAATGTCTACGAAATAACATTAATACGCCATTCGCTAACGAATCAATTCCTCTGTTTGTGCTTTTACTCAAAGACTTTCTTGAAGATTTTTTTACTTGAAGAGAAAACAGCTTTTTTGAATCTGATCCACATTGGAACGTCAAATGATTTCTTTTATACAGTGTCAAGTGTGTAATCTGGGCTTACCGGCGTGATATATGATATCAAATCTCCGCTCGTGTGCCGTTCGTAGGCTTATATCTGACAAAACAGAATGTTAATACTTTTTATAACTTATTTTACTGTTTATTAATTACTAGCTGTTGCCCGCGACTTCGTCCGCGTGGACGTCAGTTTATAGCGCGCGATGTCAACAAAATTGGAGTCAAAAGCTTTTATTTAAAAAAAACCCTGGTTAAAAACCCCTTAAATCAAAACAGCTGTGCAGTGTGCACATACTATTTCATTTTTTTAAATTAAATTTTAAAGTTTATTTAGCCCCCCGATTACACAACTTTACCCATAAACTATTTATCATTGATAGGTTTAAGGTTACGTCACTGCATAGATAACTGTTAAAGTACTGAGTTATTTAATAACGTAGAATAGAAATAACAATCGAAAAAAATCGAAACTCAAATGTATGATGATACCACCTTTTATAGAAAAACTTTTGAGCAAGCGTCAGCGCGATGTAGGAGACGCACGGCGCCATATATTATGAATTTTTGGAACTAACTTAATTTGAAAAAATTTACGCATTTTCACCCCCTTACAACCCTTTTTCCCAGTAAAAAAGTAGCCTATGTCGTTTCTCAGGCTTTAGACTATCTGTATACAAAATTTCATTACAATCGGTTCGGTAGTTTTGGCGTGAAAGTGAGACGGACAGACAGACAGACAGAGATACTTTCGCATTTATAATATTAGTATAGATTATCCATACTAACGCAAGAGTAATTTTTATAGTGACCAAGTGTGTGCGCAGTACACAAGAGCACTCTCTATTCCTTTACTCTCATAACCCAGTAGGACGGACGACATTTTACATGCCCATCCGACGCATGGATCATCTTACTTGTCAGACAATCAGGTGATCAGCCTGCATTGTCCTAACCAAACTTGAAAATAACATGTTTCCAACGCGGGAATCGAACCCACGACCTCCGAGTCAAGAGGCGCGCTCTATACCACTAGACCACGGAGGCGTTATAGTAATAATAAAGTACTTTTATAGGTTAGTACTATACAATATAATAAAGACTTTTATAATAATTATTACGATACACATATTTAATACACATCATGACACAGGAATATTATAAACTTTTTTATTCCGTCGGCGGGATACGAACCCGCGAGCCCCGGCTTGAGCGCTGACCACACGCTTAGCCACTGAGCCATGGAGGTCGTCGTTCTTATTATTATTACACAATCATTTTCTGTCAAAATCTTCACAATCTTAAAGTTAAGTAGTCATTAAAGTCAGTGTGTCCGTAAGTTATATATTCGGCAACTAAGGTTGAGTTCTTGAGGCTAAGCCTACGAATAATAAAAACTAAGGAAGAGTAAGGCTGCGTTTCCACCAGAGATGTGTTGCGAGGAATGTGTTTTTAAGATCAAATAGAATCGCTGCGCTGAGCGAGGTCACGTCAATGAAGCGATTCTATTGGTTCTCAAAACACATGCCTCGCAACACATCTCTGGTGGAAACGCAGCGTAACTGTGTAAAAAATTTGTCCACGAGTCTACAAAATGTGACTCGAATACATGCATACTTTATGCATGTATTCGGTACACAATTTTGTTTAAATATAGAAGTGACAATTAATGTCAACGGCTTTATTTCGTTTTGAGATAGTGTTTTGGATCTTTTGGTTTCGTTGCTATTGTCATAGTTTAGATACGTGGGAGAGCCATGTTTCGGCACGAATGGGCCGGCTCGACCGGAGAAATACCACGTTCTCACAGATAACCGGCGTGAAACAGTGCTTGCGCTGTGTTTCGCCGAGTGAGTGAGTTTACCGGAGGCCCAATCCCCTACCCTAATCCCTTCCCTACCCTCCCTTATTCCCTTCCCTTCCCATCCCTACCCTCCCCTATTACCTCTCAAAAGGCCGGCAACGCACCTGCAGCTCTTATGATGCTGCGAGTGTCCATGGGCGACGGAAGTTGCTTTTCATCAGGTGACCCGTTTGCTCGTTTGCCCTTATTTCATTAAAAAAAAAGTGTGCGAAAAGGAACCAAATTCAAAACGGCCTTGAATCCCATACGAGTTACATTTCCTTAGTTTTTATTATTCGTAAGGCTAAACACTATATTGTTACATAATATTACGTTAAAAGATACATCATTTTATTTTCTACAGTTAAACCATGTTATATCAAAGTTATCCCCCCTCCCTTTTTCGGCACACCCGTGTAAAACCGTCGGCAACAAGTGATTACATGTTATCAGAACGTAATGTTATTCTGAAACTCTATCCAGAATCCAGATACTGAAATAACAAAGATAATTTATTTTGTTACAATATTAGTTACAATGAGAATAGTTATTTTATTTGATCCTCACTGATGGATATTATTTTCATGACTTACTAAATTATATCTTATCTATAATATAAAAATGAGTCGCTGAATGTGTTGCTAAGCGCAAAACTCGAGAACTGTTGGACCGATTTCGCTAATTCTTTTTTTAAAATATTCCTTAAAGTACGAGGATAGTTCTTACGGAGACAAAAATTCTAAAAAAAAAGTCTAAAAACAACACTTTTATACATAAAAATGGATTTTCAATTGTGTTAGTAACGCTAAAACTCGAAAACGGCTGAACGGATTGGGCTAATTTTAGTCTTAAAATATTCGTAGATGTCCAGGGAAGGTTTTAAAGTGATACGAAGTTCACCGGGACAGCTAGTAATTATATAAAATTGTCGTGTCACAACTCACAATGTTAGTTATCGTACTCCTCCGAAACGGCTGTATTGATTTTTACCAAATTTTATATGCATATTCAGTAGGTCTGAGAATCGGCTACTGGCTACTTTTTATATTGATAAGTGCATTTGTTGAATAAATAATAGTAAATTATTACAACTCAAGACTGACGACGACCATTATTTTTTGTGCGACGGGATAGCGATGGACGGTGCCATGGTTATTTAGTCACTTCAATAAAATAATAATACTTCATATGGCAAAACAACGTTGCTGGGACATCTTACAGTTATATTTCTAAAATATTTTAATCCAGTAATCCTGACTATATACTCCTCCTTACATCCTACTCCTCCTATTTTATTACGATTTACAGATTTACAGATTTAGGGAGATCGCAGATGACAGACTTTTTGTGCGATCGAGTCTGCTGCGTCTATACAGTCGGCATGGCCGCGCCATGTCCCTCTGCAGTCAAAATATACAGTACTCATTGGTGCCAGCAACTTCGTTGGGCCAAAATTCGTTTGTTGCGCAAGAACCGTACATTTTTCTGGGATAAAAAGTATCATATGTCCTAACCCAGGACTCAAAGTATTTCCATACCAAAATTCAGCAAAATTGTTTCAGCGGTTTGGGCGTGAAGAGGTAATAGACAGACAGACACACTTTCGCATTTATAATATTAACTAGATGACGCCCGCAATTCCGTTGCGCCATAACTCGTTTATCGCGCAAGAACCGTACATTTTTCCGGGATAAAAAGTATCCTGTGTCCTTTCTCGGGACTCAAAGTATCTGCATTCCAAATTTCAACAAAATCGGTCCAGCGGTTTGGGTGTGAAGAGGTAACAGACAGACAGACAGACAGACAGACACACTTTCGCATTTATAATATTAGTATGGACTATGGATCTCGTATGCATTTACTGTCCAGCCGCTGGACTCTAGCGTCTATAACAGCAACTGGACGCTGGACCACCAGTGGCGGATCCCAGCTGCTAGTATCCGCTGCTGGTGGTAAATAATCCCATTTCTCCCACGGAAGCGACCTACCGGAAGCCGTCCCACATTTTGTCACCATTATCCAATTTTCCCAAGAACCTTGACTTTAATTAATTATAACTCGCTAAGATTGCGAGTTGGGAATGGATGACAACAGTTAATTTTAACCATAAATATTAACTTTTAAACGTTAACGCGAGCGCCTAATTAACTCCGGGGTATACCTACTATGTGTTCGTTAATTACTAGCTCAAACGCGCGACTTCACCGATACATTCGCATTGGGTAAGATTATATTATGTTGCCTACAATTTATACCGTACGGTTCCCATGGAGATAAAATATTGTAATATGTCCTTTCCCAGGAAACTAGTATCAGGGCCATTAAAATTGATTGAGCCAGATAAACGTAAAGCGATTGCCGGGAGATACTTTTACAATATTTAAAAATTAAAAATTTAATTTTAAAATAAAATACAGTTTTTGTCTCAATTATTGTCTACAGTCTACTTTTATCAAAAAACGGTTATCATTGGAACTAGTAGCAAAAAATTTAATAATTATACTATCAAGTATTTTCATAATTCATTGAACGAAGACGATAATCATGACTCGACCCCTTTCTCAACTTCAACAATGGCTTAATATTTTACGACTCAAATAAAACGCCTGCAGCCTTAATATCAGAACTTTCGTAATATCCACTAAACTGGCCGCAAAAAATGTCCAAGTTTGGTAATTTATAAGGCGACGAGCACGCGAGGTATCGGCTAATATATCGATATAAACTTGAGCTGTAACTCCTAAATGTCCCCGCTTGTAATTAATAGGTTTGGGTAACGAGTAAGGACGATTGCACACTGATATTATTAATGTGAAAATATGTCTGTCTGTCTTTGTATGTCTGTTACCTCATTATAAGTTTGCCCGAGACAAGACAGGCCGAGCAACGCGCCCGATGTAAGGTAAGTCTAACCCTTTACATATTTTTAAGTCTGCCTGATATTAAACCAGCATCAAGCCGAGACGTACAATGTATATTACAATATCGTCGTGTGTTCCTGCCTTGTGACATTTGGGAAGAGTGTACCAGTGTACAGAACGCGGCAGTTCGCCCTCTACCCAACTTCTGATTGTCTAGGCGAGCGCGTGCAAGCGAACATACTGGATGACAACGTTTAGTGTCTAAACGAAGTTCCGTGGCGGAAGTTCGGCAAGATTCCGCCTGCAATGTATTTTAAATTAGCGATGACACACCATGCCGAATTTCCGTCGCGTTATATTGTATGCGTTTGACATTGCTGACGTAAGTATGCCGAACTTTTGCCGCGGAATTTCGGTATGGTGTGTTAAAACACTTAGATGACAAGCTCTAAACGCGCGTTTTCAACTAAAATCATTTTATTTATACCTGACACAATACACAGTATGCTTGTTGTTGTAAAATATGTGCGTGTAGTAGCGCGTTCGTGATGCGCGCGTTTTTGCGTAGCTCATACGACCGAGAAACGCGCACGCCTAAACGCATTAATGTTACATACAACTTAAATATTTAATTACAAATTATAATTGCAAGTTAGCCCGTATTAAAATTAATGGGTACACGCCGCCTTAGGCCTAACCGCTGATTTTATAACTTTAAACTTTGGAGTTTGAAATTTTTGGGCCTGAGTAATGGACAGCTCATTTATTTTATTTATCTTCTTGTCTGTACTATGTACAGTCACTGACACATACATATCAGTTTACAAAAATATTAAGTTATGTTTATGATGTCTGATAAAAATATGGATGATTAGTAGTATCTTATAACAAGGGTCAATAATATAACTTTTTTCCTTGACCAAGACAACAGCCGTTTAAGAATCACTACCATAAGAAGATAGTAATAATTGTTATTATAGATTATCTGAGACCTAAGATATACACTTAATACTTAATGGTCATCTATACTCTATACTTCAATATTATAAAGCGGAAGAGTTTATTTGTTTGTTTGTTTTAACACACTAATCTCAGGAACTCCTGGTCCGATTTGAAAAATTATTTCTGTCTTAGCTAGCCCATTTATCAAGGAAGGCTATAGGCTATATTTTATCACGCTAAGACTAATAGGAGCGAAGAAATAGAGCAAAATGTGGAAAAAACGGGGGAAATTATTTGAAACGGCTTATCTCACCGAACTACTGGAGCAATTTTTCTGTTATTTGGCACATATAAGAAGTAGACCACGTGAAAGGATCATAGGCTATTTTTATGGCTTATATAATTTCCACAGGCGAAGCCGCGCAGAACGTCTAGTGTATTTTATTTTATTTTATTAAGATAACTACAACCTTAAAACTAACTATTTAAATAAACAATTATGTATAGTTAACTAGAAGGTCAATTAAAGTTACCTTTTTTTTTTTATGAAATAAGGGGGCAAACGAGCAAACAAGTCACCTGATGGAAAGCAACTTCCGTCGCCCATGGACACTCGCAGCATCAGAAGAGCTGCATGTGCGTTGCCGGCCTTTTAAGAGGGAATAAGGTAATAGGGGAGGGTAGGGAAGGGAAGGGAATAAGGGAAGGTAGGAAAGGGAATAGGGTAGGGGATTGGGCCTCCGGTAAACTCACTCACTCGGCGAAACACAGCGCAAGCGCTGTTTCACGCCGGTTTTCTGTGAGAACGTGGTATTTATCCGGTCGAGCCGGCCCATTCGTGCCGAAGCATGGCTCTCCCACGTATAAACCTACTTAAATACAGCTTAAATACTAAACTAAAGCTTAAACCGACTTAATTAGAATATCTAAATATAAGCACACATCATTTTAATATAATTTTATAATGTGTAATATATTTTATCACCTGTTACCGCATGATTATTAACTTCCACACATTAACGTAGCTGGAGATCTAGAATTTGATACAGTAAATAGTAACATTATATTACAGTTTATTACAAAATGCAATGTAATATTTGAATAAAAAAATAAAACATAGTTGTGTAATTACAACGCAACGAGATGTTGCGATAGCGCTTATTACTATCTCTTCCCTTTGTTTCTGTCATAATACTTTGAGTGCAGTATTCTCACTTAACCGAGTTACAAGATTTCCGCGCTTTCAATGAACACCGTACAACTTTCGCAATATTTTTATTGGTTAACTTACTTTTTAAAGTACTTTTGGAAAATGGTCAAAGTTCTGATAATGGAAGTATGTTACAAAATTATAGATAAACTATTTTGAAAATTAAGAGGATACAACAGGGGCTAGAGAAATGAAAAAAAAGTACGTGTAATATCTATAGCTGTCTCCCTTACCTCAAGCCTATACCGCAGAACGCGATAGAGACAACTGCAGAAAATCCAGAAAATCAACGATTCGTTGTCCCCTGATTCCTTCTCCAAAACTTAACCGATTTAAGTACTTTTTTCATTAAAGATTAAAAAAAGGCTTGAGCTGTGTTCTTATGTTTTGCTTTTTTTGTATAATCTAGCCAAATCTGTTTTCTGGACGTTTGAACACAGCGGAAAATCTGGCCATTTTTTTGGGTTTTTGAACGTTCATATCTTATTTAATAATTAAATTATGAAAAAAAAGAAAACATAGGGACATTGTATTAGTGGCCGTAGATATTCAGGAAAAAAATTATAACTCTACTAGCATTATCCAGGGAGGAAACAGGGGACAACGTTTGTATGGAAAAAAGGGCGGTGTGGAATCCTCTTAAGCGTTACATTAAAATACATAAGTTTTAAAACTATATACCGACTACGTTAAAAAATGTATAGCCGATGTCAACTGCAACATTATCTCTTATATTCTATAGGGTGTAACAAAAATAAGTGATATAATACTTTAGGGTGTGTACGTGTGACGCTAGGGCCCTTGCGCATACAAAAGTGAAAAAAAAATCGTCTTTCAGAGCTGCTACTTTCACAGTGAACTCTCTACAAGGAACACGTACACACCCTAAAGTATTATTACTTATTTTTGTTACACACTGTATAATTATTTACATTGAAATTGTTGAAATCGGACCAGTACCTAGTTTAAGCCAAGCCGAGCGGTAAAAGGTAGTAACTCAGACAGTGCGAGGCAGGCCAATTATAATAATAATATGTGCACAATATTATACACGAAGCACATATTATAATTAGCCTGCCAAAATGATATCCCTTTCCTTTGGCTTGACCGTACTGCCGTGCAGACACTAAAGCGCAGTAAGTGCAAAATCATGATTCGGAGAAAAACGCGTTTAAATTTTTAAAACGTAAAAAAATATATTAAAATGTATTTGTTTTATTCTTTTTCAACTTTATCTCAAAGGGAATAACGTAAACTTAATCCTAGACGTAAAGAATGCCCTGAAAACCCCATGAATAATTTATTACAGGCATTAATATTTTTGGGGCCCGTTTACTGCACAGAAAAAAAACCAAGAAATACATATTAAAACGCAGTAAAAAAGGTGCATTACTGCACTTTATTTAGTTTTGTGTTCTGGAACATAAAAGAAGTAGTGCATACAAATGAAACAGCATAATAATTTAATTATGAAAATTTTATTTTTAATAATCAAATAGGATGCGTTTTTCATTTGAT
Source organism: Aricia agestis (assembly GCF_905147365.1). Taxonomy (NCBI): domain Eukaryota; kingdom Metazoa; phylum Arthropoda; class Insecta; order Lepidoptera; family Lycaenidae; genus Aricia; species Aricia agestis. The sequence goes on from NC_056413.1 coordinate 847,872, forward strand.
CTTCGTTTCTAGGCTTAGAATTTATTTAAAAAATCTGCATTTTTGCATAAAAAACTAACAATTATTATCTTCTCTTAGTACGTTAACATCGTTATTTTGAAATAATGCTTAATTTTTTTTAAAATATAGTTCTAAGTGTACTATATTTTAAAAAATACCATTTTTATGTGCATTAGGAATACTAAGCACTTAATTATACAATTAATCAGTCCATAATTGGCACTGAAAGGAACACAAAAATCTATAAAATGGTGGAACTGAGAAATAAGTGGTATATTAATAAGTAACAAATTTTTTAACTTATCAATTGTTATTAATAAGAATCAAAACCGGCGATTGCACTTATCGTTAATTAATATGGCGTCATTTTAACCATTGTTGATATAGTAAAATCTAATATTGACCTCACCATGCAAGAATAATCATTATAATCGAATATCAAAATACGATTTACAATAGCCTGCAAGTACTTATATCTTTTTGTAAAAGATAGTTGTACGAATTGCATACATACAACTCTTTCAAAGAATACTATACAAATACTGCATTTTAGTAAGTAGTATAGATTATATCAATATAGCAATTAACTTTTTAAAATGCAGTATTATACCTGAATTTACTGCATTTTAATTAGTAATCACTAGTACTGATTAAATGCAGTAAAAAGTGTTTGTATGGAGTTAACATATACTTCGTTTTAATTAGGTTTTCACGTGTGTGTATACGGAACTATTTAAAAAAACAGTATTTTATTTGTATTTACTGCGTTTTAATCTGAAATCACAAAAAATCCTTGCAGTAAGAGATTTTACTGCGATTTATATAGCAATAATGTCTTTTTAGCGGTAAAATGGGGTCGTTACTGCATTTTCAAAAAACTTTATGATTAAAAATAAAATACCTCCATTTAACGTAGGATAATGTGAGTAAGCCAGAAATAAAGAGAAAAAAATGTAGATTTAGAATATATCAAAAACGGAAAATCACCAAAATGCGCCTTACTGCGCTTTAGTGTCTGCACGGCATCTTAGTTGTGTAAAAACACCTAGAGTTGTTGAAAAATAGCCAAAGCATCTAAAATAAAAAAATGCTCCGTGACAAAAACCCGTAAGAGCATAAAACTACGAACGATATTCGCATAAACGAAGTTTTATATTTTATTCTCCTTTATTGTGCTTTGAGCATAACTCAGGTAGGTCATAATATAATATAAAACCGCATGCACATATTAATAAAAACTCTATTGAATCCTGTTCTCAATACTTCATGCAGTAAAGATTTTAAGTCCGCTACAGACGGCAACGTGAAACTGAACAGTTCTATCACAATATACATTATACAGTATACACCTAAACATACTTTGCGAAAATATGTCTTCATTTATGGTTCTGTTTATCGTTTAATCATTTAACCGATTAATATTAATTTTGTTTTGGATGTCTTGGGAAAGGACAGATAAAATTTTCAATTGATGTTTTCGCACGCATTTTTGTGACATGAAAGTTACTGGCAATATTTTCTTTATTTGAAGCGTGTGCAGTTTTATCTTTTTAGGTTAGTCATTGTAGATTTAATATCAGAAAATTCCAAACAATATAATATTCCTCCTTCGTCGTACGTCGTCGTCGACGCAGAATATTCACAGACAACTTTTGTATTTTTAGGGTTCAGTAGCAAAATGGCAAAAAACGGAACCCTCATCGATTCCTCATGTCTGTCTGTCTGTCCGTATGTCACAGCCACTTTTCTCCGAAACTATAAGAGCTATAAGTACTATTGAAACTTGGTTAGTACGTCATGTAGCCTGTGAACCGCATTAAGGTTAACCCTATTAACCGCAACTGAAACAAAAAAATAATTCATCTAACCTATGCGTGTGAGGTACCTATGCATAGGTCTTTAAAAATCATAATATTGAAGTTTCTCGTATCATTTTTTTCTAACCAGAATAGTTTGCGAGAGGGAATCTTCCAAAGTGTTAAAATGTTTGTCCCCGCCCCCCTCTAACTTCTAAAGTAGGGGCACGACAAGTCAAAAAAAGAAATATGATGTACATAACTATAAAATCTTCCAACGAAAATTAGTTTGAACGAGATCTAGCTAGTAGTTTTTAACTTAATTTAACTTTCATTAAATCAACTGAAAAATAATTCAATAATCTTCTAATTTCATAAAGATAAACCTTATTGCTGCTGCGGAACCCTTTATGGGCGAGTCCAACTCGCACTTGCCCGGTTTTTATTTCTACCTTCTGTGATCGAACTATGCAGTTTCATCGGTACGTGTGTACCATTCAGTCAGACTCAAATATTTTGACGTTAACAAAAGTTCTTTGAAGGATTCGGGAGAATTTTATTGAGGCTTATAGTATTTGAGGCTTCGCTAATTAATTCGATAAAATCATCAGACGCCGCGGTCGTTTGCTTATTGGAAAATAACTTATATTTAAAACGACATAAAATGTGAAATATTATTATACCTATAAGAATTATTGTGGGTGGGAACTAAATAAAAACTACAATATTGGGAACCCATCGCGAAAAAATCTTGTTATTATTAGTAAGTATTATTTTTAAAGATGTCAAGTCAAGTTTATGACAGAAAAATATGTGAAATATCTAAATAAAGTGCAAGTACTTGTTAAATACTCAATAGTTTTATCCACTCACCGTATAATTACAGGTCATGCTCTCAGATAAATTAATTTAAAGATATTATTTAATTTATTAGTGCCTGAGTGATCTAGGACGAAGTATTTAACCCGAATAATTTATTCTCAATAACTTCGATTTAATGATGTGAACTTACAATTAAAACTAATGAGTAGTGAGGGGCAACGGTATCGACTCTTATGCAAATTTTGATTCGATTTAAACTTGATTGTACCGGATAATTAATTGACATTAAATGCCCTACATTTTTAAATAGATCCTGTATCCGATTAATGTTAAAATCGTCATTTAATTTCCGTGAATAAGTCTTGAGAACCATACACTTTATTAACATAATATGTAATGTTATAGTCACTAGTTTCGTAGAATAACAACTTTTTTATAAGACTACTAAAACGATTTTAAGGCACCGAATTGCAGTAAGTCTTGGAGTAACACAGGGTATTTTTTACTAAACAATAACATAGTACGGTTCCTGCTCGACTCCAAAACACTGTTACTTACGAATAAAATCACAGTCAACATGGTAAAGACGTGTAATCTTTTAAAATTTGTACACACTTTTTTCTATCAAAAAGATTTTCAATAAAGACTTAAGTAAAACAGAATTTAGTATAAGTTGTAACTTACATTACGTTTTATTCAGTCCTTTAATAAAAAGTCACCTCTGTTCCTCACAAACTGACCGGCGGATTTAGCTAACTAAATGTTGGACTTAGATACCTAAAACTCTGGACAACTTTTAACAAGATAACTTTATTTAGGCTCGAAATTGGGACAGAATTTTTCGGTTTTCGGACAAAATATTCAAGCAGACTGACGCGAAATACACTTGAATGGCCGCTCTGCATTGGTCTACGATGAATGATAATGGTGACGTTGACCGGTTTCATTGCAACAGCTATGCAGGACTGAATTTACAGTGCCCAAGTGTGTATGCAATACACAGTTACGCAGGACTGATTTTTTAGTGCCATAATGTGTGTGCAATACGCATCTATGCAGGACTGATTTTACAGTGTCCAAGTGTGTATGCAATACACAAGAACCCTCTCTGTTTATTTTACTCTCTCAATTATACTAATGTATAATTTCACTTTTTTGTTGCTATTTTCATTTTCAAATTGAGATTCACAAATTGTTTTTCAACTAGTTACTAACTTCATGGATTGAATATAACATAGTCACGCTTGGCCTAATCGATTTGTGTGATCCGAATGAATCGATTTAGTTCTCGATTTAGAATCACGGCTCTAATGAGGGTGGTGCAATAATTTCTACCCGATTAGCGCGGCCCTTCGTAATTTATTTTTTAATTCCAGGCCACATTTTGGCGTTTGCTTGAATCGATTTTGTAGTGGAAATGAGTCTTTAATTGTTTTGCCAATAATACAACCTTTACTTGCTTTAAGCGTTTTAACATATAAACCTTTTTTAAATGTAAAAAAGTAAGTTTTTGATTGGTTAAAAAAACCGCTGGTGGAGGATGGGCACCTGATGGAAGGCCTCCAAAACTGGACATCATAATACAGGGTGTAAAAAAACTAAGTGATACTACTTTTGGGTGTGTATAGGTCCCCTGTATAGCGTTTGCTGTGAAATAAACAGCGCTGAAAAAACTTTTTTTTCTAATTTTGTTTGGGAAAATTCATGACGCTGTAGCCCCAGGGCTCTTGTCCATGGAAATCACAAAAATATCCTCTTTCAGCGCTGCTACTTTCACAGTGACCCCTTTATAAAGGGCACATACACACCTTACAATATTATCACTTTGTTTTGTAAAATCATCGAATAGGCTCCAAAACCGCTATACCGATTTTTATGTAGTTGTTCATTGAGGCAAAAACTATTGGGTATAAGCATGATGATATTGGTCGACCGCAGCAAACCGTTTTAGTTTAGACGAGATATAAATGAAATATCGACGTCGACCTGTCGCTCGGTAAATTGAAAAGAACGCGCCCGATGGAGTTGTACCGGGGCCACACTAGCGTGAAACGCCGCGGTTGATTGAGTTATATTACTTGTGTAAAACTGTGTACTAGGGATAAAATATTGTCAAATGAAGGATGGCAAAATAAGTCTTCAGGCCTATACCTCACCGGGATGCCATGGCGACGTGTCCAGCGACATTACCATGGCTACGTCTAGCGCCTCTACGTGTTTTTCTTAAATTCTATGAAGAAGAATATAATACCCTGAATTTTTTTTCAATTATCTGAGGATATCACTAAAATCAGCGAATTATTGAATGACGGAGCCTGCAAAGACGTGCAAACAACTGGCAATGTCGCCAGTCGGTCGCCAGGTGAGTTACTCGTCATACATCACAATAGAACTAGTTGGCGACGCCGCTGGCCTCGTCGCCATGGCATCCCGGTGAGATAGGGCCCTTAGACGACAGCGATTAAACTTTGTAATTTAAGGGCTACACTAGTGTGAAACACCGCGGCTTATTTAGGCCAGCAGTTTTTCCGGACCTACACGACCTGCAAACCTTTAAGGACTCTCTCCTTAAAGGTTTGCAGGGCGTATTCTCTCTTAAAAGGCCAGCAATGTACCTGCAGCTCTTCTGATGTTGCGGGTGTCCATGGGCGACGGTAGTTGCTTTCCATCAGGTGACCCGTTTGCTCGTTTGCCCCCTTACTTATAAAAAAAAGTACTGTAATCTTATCTTACATCTTTAAACGAGCAATTCTTGTATATACATATTATACAATTGGAAATTAGGAATCGGCTCCAACGATTTTCATAAAATTTAGTATATAGAGGATTTCGGGGGCGATAAATCAATCTAGCTAGGAATCATTTTTAGAAAATGTCATTTTATTCGCGTTTTATCGAATACCGATCAGCTCGGTCAAATAGCTAATATATATAATATGGCTATACTTATGTCAAATAGTAGATAAAGTTTTTCAACAAATCTGCCAATTTATACGTGTTCATAAAAACGACTTCCTAAAACACACAAGGGACAAAACACAACCAGATATTAAAAAAAGACAAAAGAATACCAGACAATCAGCTTAACGTATGAATCACAAATAATAATATCTGAGAATCTAATCGGTAGAAGCTTGACTTTTTAACCACCTCTAACATTTTCGAACCCACTACCTGACTTACGGAGCTGATTGTTTAACCACTGAGCTATGCGTTGTGCATTACAGCCGACCTACATACTCGTACCAACATTAATCGTCCGAACTTTTCGCTTTCGAAATTAAAACGAACGAAATATATGAAAGTACAAAAAACATTTGTGAAACTTTTTTTTCAAATTAATAAGCGTGAAATTACACCGTACGAGGTGAAAGGGTTATTTTGCAGTCGGGTACATTATAATAATACCAGATAAAGGATGAAGTAATCTTCTCTTATATAACAACAATTTATTCTGCTATTAAGTGAATAGCAGAGAAATTAAAAATACAGCGGCTACGTATTTGGTTCATATGAAAAAATCTATATAATAATAATAATAATAATAATAATACTCCCCACACCGGTTTCGGGGACGGTGGCCGGTTTTATTGTAACCAGACCAGGTACGCAGGAGTAATTTTATAGTGCCCAAGTGTGTGCGCAGTACACAAGAGCACTCTCTATTCCTTTACTCTCATAACCCAGTGGGACAGAAGACCGACACGACTGGCGAGAGATCAGGCGCAGGACCGACTTTTTACATGCCCATCCGACGCATGGATCATCTTACTTGTCAGACAATCAGGTGATTAGCCTGCATTGTCCTAACCAAACTTGGAAATAACATGTTTTCAACGCGGGATTCGAACCCACGACCTCCGGAGTCGAGAGCGACGCTCTAACCACTAGACCACGGAGGCGTTGAAAAAAAAAAAACTATATATATAACACTCAAAGGTGACTGACTGATTGACATAGTGATCTATCAACGCACAGCCCAAACCACTGGACGGATCGGGCTGAAATTTGGCATGCAGGTAGATGTTATGACGAAGGCATCCGCTAAGAAAGGATTTTGATAAATTCCAACCCCAAGCGGTTAAAATAGGGGATGAAAGTTTGTTTGTTATAATACTTCTTAACACGAGCGAAGCCGCGGGCTAAAGCTCGTATATTATAAATTGTATATTGTAATTTAATATTTTTAAGGACCTACTTATCTGGATTGTTAAACTACTTTATTATTAAATAAGGGGGCAAACGAGCAAACGGGTCACCTGATGGTAAGCAACTACCGTCGCCCATGGACACTCGCAACATCAGAAGAGCTGCAGGTGCGTACTTATGTAGACATAGTAAGAATATTATTGACAACGAAAGATAAATTGAAGTACTAAAGTCCATTTGATTTTAAACAAATAATTGTATTTGTTTTAATTGACGACCTCTGTGGCTTAGTTGATGGGCTGTTGGTAGCTCAAGCCGGGGGTCGCGGGATCGAATCCCGCCGAGGGAACAAAATGTTTTCAAAGTTCCTGGGTCATGTATGTGTATTAAATATGTGAATAATATATAATAAAAATCTTAAATATATGTATACTGTATAGTATAAAGGAATTAAATATATTTCCGTTGTCTGGTACCCATAACACAAGTCCTTCAGGTACTTAGCACGGGGCCAGACTGACGTGGTGCGAAGCGTCAATAGATATTATATTATATTATTATAATTGATGTAAACTTTAAGCCACATATTTATATCATAAAGAATTTTGTAAAACGGCTACGTATGTCATATTATGTGCTATAGCTTGACCGCTGTAAAGTCGACCCACGTAGCATACTCGTAGCATACCTACTAAATGTATGCAACGAGGGTCGACTTTACAGCGGTCAAGCTATAAGTATTACAATACGACGTAGACGCGTGCTGCGACGTAGCTTTACGCTACGTCGCAGCTACATAAAGCGACGTATCAGAATACGTCGTAGACACGTACGACGTAGCTGTGTGCTACGACGCAGCTACACATAGTCACGTAACACAATACGTCGTACTTTGCAGATACGTACTACGTCGTAAGTATGTGCTACGCCGCGTGTGACAAGTTCTCTCCCTTGATATTTATGGACCAAGAGCCTGCGATGGCCAGACCTTCCTCCGTTTTTTTAATGAAATAAGGGGGCAAACGAGCAAACGGATCACCTGATGGAAAGCAACTACTGTCGCCCATAGACACTCGCAACATCAGAAGAGCTGCAGGTGCGTTGCTGGCCTTTTAAGAGGGAATACGCTCTCTTCTTTTCACAGGCAGTTGCTTCCCACTGCTGACACCCTCAAATTCTAATACTTTAGAAAGTTTAAGTGCTTCTGGCAGCTGTCAAAAATGTCTGGCACCAGAAGCAGAGATTCCTCCACTTACCGCGAAGAATATAAGCTATGAAACTGAGCTTTACTCTCGAAGGTCAGGTAGACCTTCAGAACTGGATACTTCCTAAAGTAACTGCGACCGAAACTCCATAGTTGCTGGTCGTTCTTACTTCTGTAGAGGCCACAAACAGGTAAGCTTTCAGCTTTACGAAACGAAGGAAGGTCTGGCCGTAGCAGGCTCTTCCTTTTAAGCTAACTCAAATTCTTTAGATGATTTAATAACTAACTAATAAAAAAAACAGACTTGCTGAGGATCCCGTGACTTCCCTCGCTTAACTGGATTTATTGATTAACTATTATGTTTTAGTTTGTAGGATCAACGCCTTGGGAGTTCCACATACCTCGGTCGATATGAAAATGTGTAACGTATTGCCCCATATATAAAATCCTGACTCACAGACAGACAACAATATTATGGATGTGTTAATACGTTGTAATATAACTCGTTGAACGCACCCTTACCCTCGTGTCTCAAGATATACATTAGGCTGTGTACACACTGTCACGTGACACCGGGAAGGCGGCCATTTGTCAATTACACAGAGTGGAGCTCCGACTCTTTGTTGATGTGATATTGAAGTCTTGTGATATATACGATGCAAAGGTCTGTCTTATTGGATTTATTGAGATTGAAATATAGGTAGCTTCCTGCTTAACTTTTCAATAATAATATCTAAGGACGCGTCAAATCACGTCAGTTTGGCACCGTGGTATAAATATTTGATTGACTTGTGTTACGGGTACTATACAACAGAAATATATTGAATACTACGACACAATAAATATATTTAAGGTTTTTATTATATCATACATATTTATGATCCACGTATATTGAAAACTTTTTAGTTTTTGTTCCGTCGTCGGCGGGATTTGAACCCGCGACCCTCGGCTTGAGCCACCGCTCGCTCAGCCGCAGAGGTCGTAAGCGTGCTTACATTTTTAATGATGAAGCTAAGATTGAAATCAATATTTAAAATATAATAAACGAGCATTTGCCCGCGGCTAAGCTCGCGTTAGCAAGTATTATTATATACAAATTTTCATCCCCTATTTTGACCCCTTGGGAGTAGAATTGATCAAAATCCTTTCTTAGCGGATGCCTACGTCATAATATCTACCTACATGCCAAATTTCAGCCCGATCCATCCAGTGGTTTTGGCTGTGCGTTGATAGATCACCATGTCAGTCAGTCACCTTTGAGTTTTATATATATAAGAATAAATATTTTAAATATTGATTTCTTTATCTATTTGAATAGCTGTTCCGGGGAGCTTAGTAATAAACACCGTGACACGAGACTTTTATTTATTAGATTTTATCAATTTCATCCTATTATTAAAACGTGTTCAGAGAATGTGATTTTTTATACGAACCGACCGTAAAACCTCTTAGAAGAGAGAGGAGGAGTCTAGCATCAGGTGAAATGTTTGCTTACTTGAGAGTTCGTCAAAATCTAAGTGGGGTGGGATTAAAAGGGTTGGGTTAGCTTAACACACATTATACTTATTTCTGATGGTTTGTTCTTTTAAGCACCAATTTTGTTTGCTTCTTCACAATAAGTACTATCTTATGTTCTCAACACTATACCTAACCTTTCCTTTTGCTATTTAACCTCAGCTAAGGACTTTGTCTAAGGCCCTGAATCAACGAAGTTACCACAAAATGTCTCAGTCAATAAATTACTTTATTATCACTTGAAGAAGGTGAATTATCACTTGTAATTTTTTATTTCGATTTACTGATTTTCTTAAAGTAATAAATATTTTACGGTTCAAATATTTTTTTCATTATTTTATCAAATTTCTTGCAAACTTAAGTATTTGAATTCTTTACTCCAGAGTTTTGCAGACATATACAAGTATTTTATAACGGAAATTCATTAAGTCGCATACTTACATAATAATTTCGGATTTTTTTTTACAACAAATAGCAATATTATTGCTATTTGTTGCAAAAAAATCCGAACATACAAACTATAAATACAATGCATTTTTAAGTCGGTTAAAAACCTACCACAGGTGAAGGGTCCTGACTCCTGCCATGGCCGGTTACGTTGAAACTAGACTAGCAGCCCAGGAGTTATTTTATCGTGACCAAATCAGGCGGAGGATCGTCTTTTTACGTGCCCATCCGACGCATGGATTATCTTTTTTGTCAATCTGTTGTCCCAATTTGTTGGAAAAAAAATTTCAAAGTTAACAACATTTTTTCAACACGAATGGGGTACCAAGTCAAGTCAAGAGATTAAACCTAAACGTTACTATAACTCCTAATGGAGATTATTTACAATTAATTTAGCGTGTAGAGTATATCATAATTTCCATATGGAAGATGATATTTATGTGGATATGCCCCAGACGGCTGGTCGTTATGATCGCAGCGCGACTTTGACAAATGCGCATCCATAATTTCTAATCCTAACGATACCAGCTTATCTTGACCTCCCGCGCTCCCCTCGCTGGAACTTGAGTAGGCTTAAACGGGGAGCGAGTGATTGTGATGTGGGCTCAAGATAAACTGGGTGGGTAATGTGCGGAGTCAGTAGCTACTTCGCACGATTAGTTTAAGAGCATGTGGGAATTCTTAAGACTTTATTTAAACAGGGTTTTAAATGTTATATAATGTTGTAAACGATTGCGTTTATATCTGAACTCTCTAATTTGTCTGTCCGTTACTTCTTCAAGCTTATAAATAAAAAATATTTTATTTCCGAATAGATTTGTAACAAATGCTTTCAGAATGTTGATACTACTGGTGCCTACCACCGGTTCGGGAACTATCCCGGCGAGAAGAACCAGCGTAAGAAACTCGCACGGGGTCCCACTCTTTACCAAAAAAGTGAGAAAAAAATTAATCTTTTTAAAATAAAATTTACAATTGTAACTTAAAATTATACAATGTCATCCATACATAATTGTAAACTTAAAAGTCTAAACTAAAATTTTATAAAAATTTGTTATGCCTAACTTTCTATGAAACTTAAAGTCTCATGCATGATTAACGAACTTGGTGCAACCAAGCTGAACACAGCATCCAGTATGAGAATGGAATAACTCAGTACTTGAAAAAAAAATTGCTGTTGAGCAAATTAATATATTAACTTTGACACGCGCGTTAAATAGCTTTGTCTACACTGTGCCTTTTTCTGTTCATCAAGGGCATGCGTAATAGCGCAGTCAACGGCGAACGTGAGGCATGTCCGCGACGCATGCCCACTGACCATATCCGAAACTTTCGCTTTGTTATTAAAAATGACAGTTGGCGTTGCGTTCGTTGACGCATTCAATTATTGAACGCGCCAAAACAAACGTTGAATGAAAGAAGATGACGAAAATTGAAGACAAAAGTAGTGTGGACGTAGCTAATCGGTATCAGAAGTTGTCCGAAGTCATGTAAAAGTGTATATGAGACCAATATACAAGGTCATATAATATGATCTACTTTACACTATTCATATTACAAAATATGTATACATACGCAGCGCCTCCTCAATTAGCGTGTATGATGCAAAGTTTGAAATGCAATTGAAAGTTTTAAAATTAATTTTATCAGGTGTATGTAATACGGGGTCAGATTGTTATGCACATAAATTAAAGTGAGGTCAACTAATATTTATGTTCAGTCGCGGCCCGCACTCCTAATTAAAACTTTAACTCATAACGTGAAACCTCGACCTTCCATACGAGATACAATGTAATAACACTACCAAGGTTTAGTAATCAACGAAAATACGAAAATATAATAGTAATCCATCCATACTAATTTTTTTTTTAAGATAGAAATAAGGGGGCAAACGAGCAAACGGGTCACCTGAACATGGAAAGCAACTTCCGTCGCCCATGGACACTCGCAGCATCAGAAGAGCTGCAAGTGCATTGCTGGCCTTTTAAGAGGGAATAGGGTAGTAGGGGAGGGTAGGGAAAGGAATAGGGTAGGGGATTGGGCCTCCGGTAAACTCACTCACTCGCCGAAACATAGCGCAAGCGTTGTTTCACGCCGGTTTTCTGTGAGAACGGCCCATTCGTGCCGAAGCATGGCTCTCCCACGTATAATATATTATATACGTAAGTGTGCCTGTCTTTCAGTTTGTCCCTCTGTTTTGACGCCACTGAAACAATTTTGATGAAATTTTGTACGGAGTTAGTTTAAAGTCTGGGAAAGGACAGACGTAACATCATGATAGTTTTTAGTTTGTTTGAATGTTTGTGTATTAACCCATCGATCGTGGAATAACGAGACACAATAGCTTATCTATTGTTATCCGCATCCGTGGTCTAGTGGTATAGTACGCGGCTCTTGACTCGGAGGTCGTGGGTTCGATTCCCGCGTTGGAAACATGTTATTTCCAAGTTTGGTTAGGACAATGCAGACTGATCACCTGATTGTCTGACAAGTAAGATGATTCATGCGTCGGATGGGCATGTAAAAAGTCGGTCCTGCGCCTGATCTCTCGCTAGTCGTGTCGGTCGTGCGTCCCATTGGGTTATGAGAGTAAAGGAATAGAGAGTGCTCTTGTGTACTGCGCACACACTTGGGCACTATAAAATTACTCCTGCGTAGCTGGCCTGGTTTCAATGAAACCGGCCACCGTCACCGAAACCGGTGTGGGAGCTATTATTATATATATTGTTATCGCGGCCGGATGCGGCCGCTTAGGGCTTCATGAATTAATTACCTCTTCTCTTACGCCAGTTAACCGTTTTCAATAATGAGGAGATACTGAGAGTCCCAGGAAAGGGCACAGAACACTAACACTTTCCTGATAATTTCGCTATTTCAACAATTATTATTCTTGTATATCTATGGTCCTACATCAACACAGTTGGATTTGTTTTTCAATGTATGAATAAATGATGGGCCAGTTAATTACACGATGCTGTTATAACCCGCGAATATTAATTATAAACTTCATTACACCAGTTATAACCGGTTATAGCCAGTTATAACTCGTTAAAACCGCTTTATTCCTGTTATGTGCGGTCAACAGCTGATTAAACATACGTTTAACTGATGAATTTTAATATCGGCAGTGACGAAAAAATATTTTTCTTATTAAATATTTTAAATTGATGATTGATCATAAAATTAAATATATTCTTAAGGATTAACTTCTTGTATAAATAACTCTTTTTGTCTGCATTGACTCTTTAATATTATTATCATTGTAATCTATCAGGGAAATAGATGATGCAAATGATGAACCTTCGTAGGTTAGGTAGGTAGGTATTAGTAGTAGTAGGTAAGGTTTTGTTAAGTCAAAGTTCAATTACTGATATTCGACTTCGCAATTTTTTTGAAATATTGATTGGCCTTAATTAACTCGACCAACTAAAGAGAGCCGCCATCTGCCAATGAATCAAATCTCTAGTGTATTTTTAACACGTTCTCTGCCGGTAGTACAAACAAGAAAAATTACAAAAAAACTTTTTGGTCGAAATAGATGTATTAGGTCAAGACTTAAACCATGACACCATTTAGGGTTCGATGGGGTGCAGGGTTCCTGAGATATATTAAAAAAAACCCTCGAGGTCACATGTGACCTACGCGGCGCTGTAGTACGGAAAGTACGCAATCTTTATCACTGCGCCGCTCCGGTCACGTTTCCGGTCACTGCAGTCTGACAGTCTCCTGGCTGTAACTCAATAACCGCTATGGTTAGACTTCTGAAATTTTCACAAATTATGTATTTCTGTTGCCGCTATAACAAAAGATACTAAAAACAGAATGAAATTAATATTTAATGGGGGCTCCCATACAACATACGTAATATTTTTGATCTTTTTGGCTCGTAAACAATAATGGAAACAGCTAGGCACTTGAAATTTTTACAATATGCTTAATTTTATCTGTAGTCTAATAATTAATAATAAATTGTTAATACCATTATTGATAAATGAATAAAAAGTTATAGAAACAGTTATTTTTTCCAGTCCTTTGCGTTTTTGTATTAAAATTTTCACGTATAATAAACACATGTGAGAGTATTGCTCTGCAGCGCCGCACCGGTCACTTACTACAGAGAAATGTACGATAAACGTGTCCTATGGCCTAAGAGTTCGTTTCAAAAACAGGTCTGCTCTGAGGTCACCGGTGCCCTACGTGGCGGCTTGATACAGGTATGGGTCCGGTCACCGGTGACCGACGCGGCAGAAAACGTGTTAAAACCGAGTTATGCATATTTAGCAAAGTAGTATTTTTCTGGATATTATTTTTAAAAGTTTTATACAAATAAAAAAGTTTATAGGTATACTCGTAACGGGAAAGTTTTTACGATTATTAAAACTGTTAGTAAAAAGTTTACGAGTAAATTGTTTTTACGCAGTTTTCCACAAATAGAATAAATAAATAAAATAAATAAAAAAGCCTTTATTTCATAGACGATTATTACACTAAGAATAAAAAAAAAACTAAATATGTAGGAATTAAACTAATTATTAATCATCCAGAACCCCTCCGCGGGTGAAGGCCTCCTCCAGAGATGCCCACTTTTCTCTATCTTGGGCTATGTTTGTCCATCGTGGCCCGGCTATAGATTTAATATCGTCTGCCCATCTTTTAAGCGGTCTGCCTCTGTTACGCTTACCGAGCGGGCCATTCCATCGTGTCACTCTTATGGTCCAACGTTCATCCGACAATCTGGCTACATGGCCGGCCCACTTCCATTTTAATTTATGAGCGTAGCACAAAGCATCCGTTGCTTTTGTTTCCTCTCTTATTTTTGTATGTCTAATTTTTTCAATTCTTCTTATCTTTAACATGCTTCTTTCCATGCCTCGTTGGCATGTAATAATTTTTCTCTTTACTTTAGCTGTGAATTTCCATGTCTGGCAACCGTAAGTTAGACACGGTAGCAGGCAGCTCGTCATGGTTTTTGTTTTTATGCTAACTGGTAAGTTACTTTTGAAAATCTCTTTGAGACTCCAGTATTTATTCCAGGTCAGTTGAATACGTCGCTCTACTTCTGAATAGTTGCTGTCTTTTCCGAAACTGATCTGTTGTCCTAAGTAAACATATTTATTTGTGTACTTGAGTGCTTCGTTGTCTATTTTTATTATTTTCTCCAAGCTATTAGTCATGATCATTGTTTTGGATAAATTCATCTCTAAGCCCACCTCTCTACCCACTACATTAAGAGATTCTATCATGCCTTGTAGTTCAGATACTGACTCAGATAGAAGAGCCAAGTCGTCGGCAAAGCGAAGGTGGCTTAGGTATTTTCCGTCTATATAGAGTCCTGTAGTTTTCCAATCCAATTTTCTTATGATCGATTCTAGGATGGATATGAACAATTTGGGAGAGATCGGATCGCCTTGTCTTACGCCGCGCTTTATGGGGAAGTTCTGACCGACTCTGTCCAGTTTTACTCTGCCAATGTTGTTGTCATATAAACTTTTTATAACATTTATGTAGCCTACCTCTACTCCTTGCTCTATCAGCGCTTTCCAGATACTTCTATGTGAAACTGTGTCAAAAGCTCTTTTGTAGTCAATAAAAGCTACATATAGAGTTCTCTGTCTCTCTTGGTATTTTTCAATTATTTGCTCCAGGGTGTGTATGTGGTCGATAGTAGAAAAACTCTTTCTAAAACCTGCCTGTTCCACCGGTTGTTCACTTTCAAGGGTAGCGCTTATTCTTTGGTTGAGTAGAGAAGAGAACAGCTTGTATAAGCAAGGGAGTAGGCTTATAGGTCGATAGTTTGCTATGTCGTATGGGTCTCCTTTTTTATAGATAAGAATTATATTTGATACCGACCATTGTGATGGGATTTGAGAACTCTCCAAAATTCTGTTGAAAAGGTTAGTGAGGGGTAGAGCAAGTACCGATTTGGCCGTTTTTATTGCTATGTTGGTTATATTATCCGAGCCTGGGCATTTGTCCGATTTTAATTTCTCTATCGCTTGAACAGTCTCTGTTATATGAAATGGTGTGATTTCTTCAGAATACGCGCTAGACCAGTCAATGTCGTCCGCATCGTAGATAACGCGTTCTTGGGCGCTGTAGAGTTCTTTGTAGAAGTCTGTTGCAATTTTAATAACATCTCTGCGACTGTTTAGCACTCTACCCCCGCTTTTCAGTCCGTCTATCCAATTTTTACTAGTTTTCAGCTCTTTAAAGGCTTTCCTAGAGCTTCCTGTCTGGGAGAGGTGTTTCTTGATATTTTCCAATCTGTACTTTGTGTAGTCGTATTTAATTCGTTTGCTAACTAGTTTGTATAGTGCTGTAAGCTCATTTTTCATTGATCTTGTCTTATGTTTAGTATTTTGAAGTATGTGCCTTCTTTCCATGAGCGCTAGAGTATTATCTGATAGTATTTTGTGTCTTTTATGTTTATTTTCTTCCGGTGGCCGAGCGGACTGGAGGCTTTGAGTGATAGCATTTTGTATGAGGTCATAACACGTTTGAATAGGGATATTTTCTTGTCGATCTAGTGAGTTTTTTAAGTAGGTTTTAATACACTCTTTGTATTCTGTTATCCCCTGCAAGGTATTTAATGTAGAGTTCTGAGTGTTATTAAAACTAGAGCGGCTCTTTTTTTGTTGAGATAGAATTATTGTTGCTCTAACAGGCCTGTGATCCGATGAATAATTTAGGTTTAGTACTTCAGAGTTTTGAACGATGCTAGGTTTGTTTGTCAGAATATAATCGATTTCGTTTTTATATTTTCCGTCTGGTGAGCGCCATGTCCACCTCTGTTTTGGTTTTTTTA
Organism: Aricia agestis; assembly: GCF_905147365.1. NCBI lineage: Eukaryota > Metazoa > Arthropoda > Insecta > Lepidoptera > Lycaenidae > Aricia > Aricia agestis. The sequence continues at coordinate 864,610 of NC_056413.1, forward strand.
TAAAATATGTATTGATAATTGCCATTTTGTTCTCGAGAGCAAAGTTTACCAGTCTTTGGCCTCTTGGATTTCTTTCTCCGTAACCATTTGGCTTCATTATTAAATATTCGTCGACTCTAGGTTTACCTATTTTTGCGTTAAAGTCGCCCATGATTATTAAAGTGTTATATGAGATTTCCATAGCTCTGTACAAGTTCTCATAAAATAGTTCAATGTCGCTATCACTTGCTGTTTCAGTTGGAGCATACACCTGGATAAGTGTCATTTTTTTACCATTTACGGCTATGTTTAGTAATGCAACTCTATCTGAGATCCCTGTGAAGCTCTCTATTATATTTTTGTGACATTTTCTTATAAGAAAACCAACTCCATACTGTCCTTGAGTGAGTCCTGTGTGGCATAGTATATAGTTCTCGTACTCTAATATTTTTGTGCCCAAGCGACGTATTTCTGATAAACCTATTATATCATAATTTATATTTTTTAGCGATTCCGCTAGTTCTATAAGACGTGCTTCGGACGAAAGTGATCTAACATTGTATGTAAGTATAAAGAATTTATTTTTTGTGCTACTGTTCTCTGGAGGGTTGTGGTCGTAATCTTCCAGGGTGACCAGCCGTCTTGGAAGATGTTGTTTATTTTCTATACTCAAATTTATAATATTATTTGTTGCAGAGGGGGGCGATAGTTGCTAGAACGTTTTAGCTGACTTGTTGTTGTCTGAAGAGCTGGGAGAGTTGTTCAGATCTTTCTTGACTAAGAAGTTGAGCATGCTTGGCTTTCCAATTCCTTCACACTGGCTTAATTTTTTATGCGTTTGGGTCTGTTGTTTATTTTTCTTATTGGCCTGTGTATGTATTGCAGAGTCTGAAGGTGATTCGGGAGATTGGGTAAGTAGTCTCTTGTTGCTGCCAATGGGTTTCCTCGTACCTTGTATAATAAGCTTATCGTACTTGATAAATGCTCGATTACCCTTGTTTTTTTCAGCAACAACCTGCTCTTGCAGCTCTTTTCTTTTTTCTAGTATTTGTTTTGGGTAGTCTTCCGTTATATAGAATGGGGTTCCTTTGAGGGCTTCTCTTTTTTGTTTCAGTATTTTTATTTTTGTACCGAGTGTGGAGAATGAAGTCATAATTGGGCGAGGCTTTTCCCCTTTTTTTCCAATCCTACTAACTTCACGAATGTCTCGTTGGTCCAATTCTAGAGAAAAATATTTCATTACAAAATTAATAATGGTATTTTCGAGCATTTGGTATGATTTTTCGGTTTCTTCGAGGCCGAAGAAAATAACATTATTTTTTCGAACCTGTTTTTCTAAAAAATAAATTCGTTTTTCCTGATTTTCCACTTTTTCTTTGAGGTCCTCGTATTTTTCATTTAAAACATGAAGTTTTTCTTCCAGAATAATGTTTACATTTTGTGTTACTGTTTCTGTTACATTTTTAGCGCTTTCTATAATTGTATTTTTCTGCGTGTCTAATTCGTTCTGAATTTTATTAAGTGCTTTCATGACTTCTTCCATCTTAATTTTGGTATTGTAGTGCCCTCTCGCGTAATTTTTTACGAACTTGATCGGTACACCAATTGATCACTAGTTTGCTAGTTGTTATTTTAGTTTCGACAATTTCTACTAGATGGCGCTGCTGTTGCAGTCAATTTTGCAATTTCATCGTTATATTTTTGGTGACTTTCTTTATTTGTTGCAGTTGTTTGTAAGTAGGTGCACTATATCACTGACACTTTTATATTAAATTCTTCCACAGTTCACTTTTTGAAGAAAATTGCTATTAGTTCAGTTTTAACCGTTGTTTACTTGAATAGTTTTTACACTTGTTATTGGAGTTAATCGCTTTATTTAGGCAAAGTCCACAATATATGTTGGTTAGCACTTCACTATAATCCCAATATAACGTTTTTCACAATTAAATAAACACTTTTTATATTTTTAAGACCGAAGAAAACTGAGAGACGTAAATCAGCTGTTGCACACTCACAAATAGAATAGCGGGGCTAAAATGGTCACATTTAGCAATTCCTCTCAATCAATTCAGCAAATGAATTGTCAAAACTGTCAAACTGACAAATGTCAAATCAGTACAAAAATACAGAAATGAATTGCAAGCAGAGTTGCATTTTGCGATTTTAGAAAAATGAATCATATTATGATTCATATCATGATCCTTCAAAGCGACCATTTTAGCCCCGCTGAACATAATATATTAGAGCCAATCTCAGCGCCAAAACATTATAATGTCAAAATAGAAAATGAATTTTCTCGGGCTATCTCGACAGCATGCATTACTCGCACACAGATTTAAATTGTAAAAGACGGCGCAAGCATACGTTTTGTAGAGTATTTTCCTAAAAGGTATTACATTTTGTAGGAATACAAATTATAGACCTTTAAAATATAAGATAGTATTTATCAAAAAAAACTTGAGAGGTGTCAAGGGACACTCGAATGGAACGAAGTTATTTCTTATGTTCAAAAAACCTTACTCAAAAAAATATTTAAAAAAACTTTCTAAAAAAACGCCATCTAGTTGACGCACAGGAATACTATCAACGTCTTCTGCCGCTACCATACAGGTACTAATAAAAAAGTGTCGTTACAACTTTTTCAGCCTAGCCCAAGGCACAACGCGCGATAAGGAACAATTAGTGTCACAATCCTGCATCGTGCCATCGAAGTTTCTGATAACGTTAAGATATATACGACGTCTGAAATGACGATTTGGCCTGACCGAGCACGCTGTCTTACATCCCTAAAATACCATTAAATATAAAATCTGAAATCGATTTATTATAGACACTGAAGAGGTGGACTTACTTTATTAGGTTGGATTATGTCAAATCAAAGTCAGTCGTGATCAGTCGATTAAGCAGTGGGCTTAGCACAACATGACCAAATTACGTAGGTCCTCTGAATTAATTTCCCTGATAGTACAACCTAAATAGCGGGGTCTTTCAGATATGTCTCTGAAGCATCCCTCAGATGCATTTTAACACGGGCTTTTCTGCTTTCGTTCAATTTATTTTATCAAGCTTTTACCCCTGACATCTTGTGAATAAAAAAATCATCCCTCAAATATGACGAGGACTTTTAAGTTTTGACGCAAAGTTTGCCGTATTAAGATGAAGATTTCCTCAAGTATATCTTGAGATAGAGATTTTACTGCCACATTAACTATCACAATTTACACTAAATATGTTATCTAAAGTGAAAGTTGGCATGTATTGAATTTCTATAACGAATGGAGCAGGATTTAATACACAGGCAATTTTATGTTGATCCTGGCGTATAAGAGCTGTAATGGTAGTAGTGTGGTGGAGCTAAGCCCGTTCAAAGGCTACTTGTTATACCAAAAATATAGTGTTTATCGTGAGATACTGTTAAGCTGATCGCACATTTGTCAATACCGTGCACGTCATACGCACCGCATAGTATGAAGCATTCAAAATGCGGCGCTTAGGCATCCATTACACGGTAGGTTTTGCTGTCAGTTTTACCACAGTCATGGCTGTAACTGATGGATAACCTACCGTGTAAGAGCGTGACAGACGGTTGCATGAAGTTGATTGACGAAAATCTGGATATCTTGATTTTTGCTTCATGCAACCATCAGTCACGAATTTTGAGTGAATGTTGTCACATCTGACAAAATAGGAAAAAAATTAGAATCGTATATAGTCCGTGCAATCCACGAAGACGCGCCCCACTATTCCTCCTAATCGTCTATAGTATATGTGTACAAGCTTTCGCCAATGTTTGAGTGTTATCGGTACACACTAATTACCTATGGGTGCACGCGCACACTACAATAAATAGACCAATCAAGAGAAAGCGACACGGTGAAAGGGAAAGATGCTCACCCAAAAAGTGGTGGGGCGTGTCTTCGTGGATTGCATGGACTATAGCATCCATTATACGCTCATGGAAGCGTCAGTCAATTCCGTCATCATGAATTATGTTTGACTGATGGTGACTGATGGACTGACGAATGTATCCAGATTTTCGTCAATCAGCTTCATGCAACCGTCAGTCACGCTCTTACACGGTAGGTTACCCATCAGTCACAGTCATGACTGTGGTAAAACTGACAGCAAAACCTTCCGTCTAATGGATGCCTACACCTTTGAAAATTTTGGCTTTGACTGACATAAAACTGAAGAGAATTGAGTGACCGTCTAATACCATTCGTCAGTCCATCAGTCACCATCAGTCAAACAAATTCATGATTGACGGAATTGACTGTCGCTTGCATGAGCGTGTAATGGATGCCTTACGGTTCGGACCTTATTTTCCTGTTCTGAGGTTCGGACCAATGTGCGAGGTTTCACATGATTTCATACAACAGATTCCAAAACACGGCATGTTCGGCGCGTGCGTGCTGAAAAATATGCGAGCCTTTAATGACTACAAATTCCTTATTTTCTAGAGATTACAATAAAATGCTACGATTAATATCTAGAAGGCGACAATAGAAGTTTAATTTTTCAATGGAGATTGCATGAGCAAGTTGCAAACTCGGTGCAAACACGAAATTTAACTGCAAGGAACGAATCAGTCGCTTTGTCGAAACTCAAAATATAACTGTTACATAAATACGACTTTAGCAAGTTTACAATGGACGCGAAGGGGTGTCACTTTGCACTATAAAAAATATTTTACTGTTAATGCCTATGTTTCTGAGTTTTTTTTGGAGATTTTGTCTATTTACTGGCACTTTTAAATGGTCGCTGTTAAGCATTTGTGTCCTAAACCACAACTTTTTATTGTTTCTTGAATGCACTCTTGTTCTTAATCATCTAAAGAAAAAAAACTGCATTAATAATTCAATACGTATCTTTTGGGGGTAAGTACACGAATGCTTAAAAACTTGAGAGGTGTCAAGGGAATGGAACGAAGTTATTTCTTATGTTCAAAAAACCTGTATACCTACATACTATATCCACTCAAACAAAATATTAAAAAACGCCATCTAGTTGACGCACAGGAATACTTACTATCAACGCCCTCTGCCTCTAACATGCTGCAGGTACTAATAAAAAAGTGTCGAGGTCAAATCAAGGTCAAATATCGTTCTGTCTAGCCTTCAGATTTACGCCGAACGCGCGATAAGGAACTTCGATCCAAAGCGTCCAAATAATGCAATGAGAATTTAAAAAACGCTCAGAAAACGTTCATTTATAATTTAGTTTAACAAACCAAACATTGGTTTCATTTACACCTTACGCATGATTAAAGTTTAAAAGTGTAGGGAATTTTATCAAAAGTTTTAAAAATTACTTGACAAAAAATAAGAAAAAGGTTTAATGCAGGCTAAAATAGACAGTTCTTCTGTTCACGTCAGTAAATTTTGTCTGAATACGGCGAATTTATGCGCATTACATTGAAGACAAAAAACATGTTCACAGCATTACAAAAATTATATTATAATCAAATAATGCATTATTTATTTAGAATACTATTTAATTATTTTCTGTGAGTCGCCAGCCCTACGCAGCCGAAGAAAAACTTTATCTCTGCAAACTACGGGATTGAGTTACGAGCTATTGAAAAATTAATAAAGTGAATTTCGCGACAAGAGCGCAATTACCCGCCCGCGGTGGAGACGTCGCTGCTACGCCGCAGTTTAGGAATCACTGTGTAATACATACTTTTACATCAATACAGATACACCTATATCGCTATTTGTTTATACGTGTAACAACACAGACGTGGGAGAGCCATGCTTCGGCACGAATGGGCGGGCTCGACCGGAGAAATACCACGTTCTCACAGAAAAATGGCGTGAAACAGCGCTCGCGCTGTGTTTCGCCGAGTGAGTGAGTTTACCGGAGGCCCAATCCCCTACCCTATTCCCTTCCTTACCCTCCCTTATTCCCTTCCCTTCCTATCTCTACCATCCCCTATTACCCTATTTCCTCTTAAAAGGCCGGCAACGCACCTGCTGCAGCTCTTCTGATGCTGCGAGTGCCCATGGGCGACGGTAGTTACTTTCCATCAGGTGACCCGTTTGCTCGTTTGCCCCCTTATTTCATAAAAAAAAAACTAAGTGATAATACTTTAGGGTGTGCAGTATGTGACCCTTATGTGAAAGAAGCAGCGCTGAGAAAGCAAATATTTTTTGTGATTTGTAGGGGTAAACGCCTGAGCGTCAAGAATTTTCTCATACAAAAGTAAAAAGGACTTTTTCAGCGCTGATACTTTTACAGCGAACTCGATATGATGTGGGGTACTCAAATACATCCTAAAATATTATTACTTAGTTTGGTAACACTCTGTATAGCAAAACAATATTATTCTTCATCAATATTTCTATGTTGGCAGATTATCGGACGTCAGGTGTAGTACGACTTGAAAATCGAAGTCCGAAAAAAAACAAAATCGGTCTATTCGTTTTATAAGATTTTCGAGACAACAATTAATAAAAACACGACAATATTTTTGTACTGTGATTTGTATAATATACAGTACTTTAACATACTAATATTGTCTTTCTGTTTGCCAACTCTTCACTCTTACACGACTGGTAAATCGACTTTAAAAAAACTGCATGGATACTTTGATGATCCCAGCAATATGTAGAGTTTTTACTTGTCAAAATAATTTCAGCGCAGTTTGCGTCAAGGTCATAACAGCGTATATCCATCCATCCAAGAGTTCGCCATATCTGAGAATAATTAGTTTGTCTGCACTTTCGTAAGTAAGCATTAAAAATGCATGCATCGACGCTAAGGCATCAAGTTTGAAATCTGAAACAAAGTTGCCAAAGCCGGATTGCCTTAGAGACTTAGTGATGACCTATTCAAAGTCAAAGGTTCAACACCTAGCTTCTGAGGCATTTAGAGAGGACTTTCAAACAATTTAGGTCTGATTGTATTAGAGCTCATTCCAAGATCAGACTCACACATGTATTATCATTTAGAAATGAAGCATTTATTTTATAAATAGACCAGCTTTTTCACTTAGCTACTTGGCTGAAATTTCACTGGAAAAACTTTTCCCTTTTGTACCCTCGAGGGTGCTACTATTATCATAATTATTATTTTGATAAGATTTGTCCGTGACTTTATTTCCCATCATAAATTTTGCCATGATAAAGAGTAGCCTATGTTTACCTTTACATCCGTATAATTGTCCATATCTGCAACATTAATTCGTTAAAAACGGATCTGAATTTATCAGACTGTTTTATTTGCAAAATAGAATGATTTCTTTTTAAAATTATACATTGAAGAAAAAATTTACTGTTATTGAATTGAAATAACAATAGATTTAAATACATTTTGCATTTAAAAATGTTAGGATAGTAAACTCTAAAACTTGCTGACGCATTTTGGAAACTTTGCTGCAAGCTAAGAAACATGGCGTCAGCAAATTAGTTTAAATTGGTCATGCTCCTTTAGAGTTGACCATCAGGCGATATCATAAGTAACCCAATATGTTAAATTAAATTAAGATAATAAAATATATAAATTATAATATTATTATTATACTTAATTTCTATAAATATGAAAAAAAAAAACATAATTTTTGGTTATTTTTACTTTACTAATACTTATTATAAACTTAAAAGTGTTTGTAAGTCTTTATGTCACTTCCTGGGCCAGGGCGTAAGCTAGTTTGATCATAGACAAATTGACAGTTTCCACGTTAAAAACGAATCGATAACGTTGCTTAACATCTAGAAAAATAATGCACGCGTTGGACAAATTCTTTAAAAAAATGTTGAATTACTATAGCTTCTTACAACGTGCAGCAGCAGCATACTATTATTATAATATAAAATACAATCTCGAGATATGACCTAGATTGTCTAAATATTATGTTAGCCATAATATTTTCATTTTGCAATAAAAATTTTTGTTACTTTTTTTTTGTAACAGGCGCGAAGTGATATTTGTTTCTCTAACGTTTTTTCAACTTAAAAGTTTTTTGGAAATTAGATTCACACCGCAATTACATATGATGGTATTAGACATTTTTTCAAACTAATAAAGCATTATACTTACCTTTATTATCATATTCAAATCCCTATGTTGAAACAACGCTAGGCTTCCAATAAAAAGTTTGTAAAACAGCTAATCCTTGAATTTTTTTAGAAGATAGTTTTGTGTCAAATACCGGAAAGATGTTGGGTACCACCACCACACACAAACTGCTTGTCCACGCAAACCCCACGCATTTGCGGTCCGCTCGCGCATCCCGGACTTTTTTTAACAAACTCATCCGAAGCGACAGACGCATCGAAAGCACATCGCAGACGAAACCGAGTGTGGCAGTAATATTTGATCAAAGCGGGCAAAAGGCTTCATAAATATATTCAATGGGCCGGCGAACTGAAATATTCATGTGTGACTCAATCGGACAGACGCAATGGAGCGGAAAATTTGAGGCCACACCTTTGAGACCTATTAGCCTGTACATGGTGAATTTTTGAAGACACCCCAAAATACTTAATTTCGCTCTTCGAAACTCAAAGCTATGTAGCCGCTTGATAAAAGTTAGTTTAGTATTTTAATTCATTGTTTTTGATATGTAAAGTTTGGTATTATCAGTAAAGCACACATTCTATAAGTTTCCCTAAAAAACACGTATTAGCATAGCAAGTGTATATTTCGATAGTTCTAGCTCTATAACACTTAGTTTATATTAACCTTCAAGCGGTCGCGCGACGTCGAATAGACTCCCTTCAATACATTTTCGCCGATATTATCGATATTTCTCGTTGAATCCGTATCGTTCTCTCAGTAGCTTCTCATAATTTATCTATCTACCAAACTGCTTACATCTACTCTCCGCATCCCTTTGGTCATGGCACCGACGTCGAAAAGACGCCGCGCGCCTTTCGCATTATTTTATACGTAGTTTTCATATAATTGAGGGAAATTATATGATTTATTTATATTATAAGTCTTTGATGACCGATAACATCGAGTGTTATTCCTAGATGACGAAAAAATCGGAACTGGGATTAGAAAATTCCGACCACTTTTTCTGCCCCTGTTCACACAAGATAAGCGTCACCGGTTTTATAACTAAGTTTTTACTAATAATACATACAATTTATTTTTCTGGATGAATTGATTACCTTTAAAAAGGTAAAAATTATATTTATGAAATAATAAATAATATTGAATCAAAAATGTTTTGTTTCTCGAATTTACCTAAGACGTCTTTTAGGTTACGCGCGATCACTGCCGTTACAAAAGAGCGCGCGCCCGCTTGAAGGTTAAGGATTAAGAATTCGCCTTTGTATTTTTTTAAGAATGTAGCATGGTCACCATAGAGAAGGTTTCTTTGTACAGAAAAATAGACAATCCGCCATTTTGTCGATAAAATCTGTCAGTGTGTCGATTCTTTCCCATGTCACTCTGGAATGCTTTACCTAGAGACATAAAAATGACGAAAACGTTGAGTCGCTTTAAGATCTTGGTCAAGCAACACTTACTTGCTATCGCTAATAATGATAATAGCTCAACTTAAATTTCCTTACGACTATAGATACAATTATAATAACTTTTTTTTTTCTATCGCTAAATTATTACAATTACATAAAAAATAATGTTCCATACTTTGTTATAAATTATGTTTGTCCGTATGTATGTAAGTATTTTAGATTAATTATGTATGTATGTATTTGTGTATGTAGCTGTTTATTTATTTTATAATTATATATCTATATTTTTATTATATTTATTTTGAAGCATCATGTTACGTTTGATATATCATGTAATAATAAATTTTTGTTGATGGCACATTTACCATACTTATATCTTAAAATTATGTTTCCTCTACCTGTGGTTGCCTGGAAGAAATTACTAATTAGTAATAAGGCCGCCATTGTGTGTTACCTGTGTTTTAAAAATGTCTTTTATTTTAAATTGTTATAAATTGTACCTCAGAGGTATACAACATTAACTGCCAAAACAAAAAATTTACAGGACAGGCAAAAATGCGTGGAGCGAAACTTTGAATGCAATTTTGACATAGTAGCTTTAAAGATATTGCAACAAACTGAACATTATGTTTTATTATTATTTGTTGAAATTATATTGTAATACACAATATTATATTAAAGTTAATTCTTGTCTGATTTTGTGGACTTGAGATTATTTACCTTGCAACATAAATGAACTAAGGTGTTTTAAGAAAGCATTAAGATATTATCATACTTCTGTTTACCTCTAAATAAACCTCGTTTGTGGGTGTTATTGGAATTCGGCATTTAGAAACATTATGTCTCTAGTCAGTATGTAGCGTGATGGAATTATTATAGAATTTCTGAGAGGTTTACTAGCAAAATGAAAACAAAAGTTACTTCACAAAGCTAAAACCAAAATACAATGTATTTTAAACTAGATGGCCCTCGCAAGTCCGTTGAACCAAATCTCGTTTAACGCGCGGAAACTGTACATGTTTCCGGGATAAAAAGCATCCCATGTCCTTTCCCGGGACTCAAAGTATCTTCATATCAAATTTCAGCAAAAACAGTTCAGCAGTTTGGGCGTGAAGAGGTAATAAACAGACAGACATACACACTTTCGCATTTAAAATATTAGTTTCAGCAAAATCAGGTCAGCGGTTTGGGCATGAAGAGGTAACAGACTAACAGACAGACACATTTTTGGATTTATAATATTAGTAAGAGTATGGATATGGAAGTATGGATAACCAACACAGCTACTCGCACGCTTTAGGTAAGTCGAGGGACATATTCTGCACATAGAAGATTCCTATAATAGTCGTGGACATGGCTGGTATCTATTTTGTAAGTCATTATATTTGAGTATCGAAAGAGGTTTTGTGTTTCTCGAATAGGTTTCTGCGTGGATACAGAAAATCCTCTCCGTTTATAATATATTAAAACTAACTTTTTGAATGTTTCCTGGTCAAAAGAAGTTTTGGAGAACATTGAACCAATCTCATTTTTTCTGAATTGCATTCATACAATAGCAGAATATTCTCCCCCAAATGGATTTTTTTTCAGCTCATACCCTGTCTATATATAGACAGGGTAATACATAATATTATAAATTCATCAAAATCCGTTTAGTTTCAGCGTGATTGACGGACAGTTGTCCAAACAAAGAAACTTTCACATTTTTTATAATATTAGTGTGATTTCAGCGCTTACAACAGCGCTGAAATATCTGAAGCTCAAAACAAAGTAATAAGGGTGATTGTTTTTTTTTCACCACTTCCTGACAGTGCCGGATAGGCTATCCACCACTTGACTTGACAGATTATGGAGAATATGTCAAATAAGTTGTGGATAGCCTATCCGGCACTTTATCAGGAAGCGACGAAACAGGCCCTGAACACGGTAAATAGTCATCCCGTTTTTAAATCCTAGTGTTAGCTTAATAGAAACCTAATATGATAGTATGTAAACGAGAATTATCGTTGCAATAATATTTTGTTCGGTAATTACTATGAGTTAAAACTACCACAAGAATCATGTGAACTAAACTACTAACAATTTTTGGCATTGTAAAAAGTATCTTAACACCAAGAAATAAAGATCAATAGCATAAGACGTTTAAAGGAGATACTATTGTTTACCTCTCGTTTTGTCCAATGAAAGTTTAATGAATAATATTACGTACGCGCAAAGCGTAGAGGTAAATAATCTTATGGTCATTTGAGGTCCTTTACCAGTTAGACTTTAGTGGATTTAATGTTATATACGATTGGATATTTCTTTTTCTAGATGTAATAGGATTTAATATCGTATACCATTAAGTAGAACTGGTTTTTGCGATTTTAATGGTGCAAAAAACTCATTTTCAAAAAAAGTGGAGTTACTATTGTATACCTCTGAGGTACAGTAATATGTATGCACAATAAAGAATATTTATCTTATCTGTTGTTATGCTAGCCCTGCTGCAGTCTGACTTCAACGTACGCTTAAGGCGAGGATAAAGCCCAATTTGTTATTCCGTGACTCCCGGTTTACCTAGTTCCAATATAATAACGAAGTATTAAAAAATATGAGATATAAAGCACAATATTTAAAATACCTTAAACGTAATACTTTGGCTGTAATTAATTTACAAACTCACCTCCGAAAAAAATCTATTTCATCGAAATATAAGTATTAACTAGGATAATTATACATTTTATTTGAATAAATTGTTAGTAAATCTATATTAAAACTTCTTTAACCGAACAATTTTGTTTTTTAATATTTATTTCCAAAGATATTTAAAAAAAACATGAAAAATAGAGAAGATCCGCCAGAGTTGTTACAGTTTTATGCTAAGCTAAATTGAATCTTATTGCGATACGTATACGCTTGGTCTTTGGTTGTGTGCAAGGTTATCGTTTTTGATTGAGATTAATCCCCGCCTTAATGACAGCTTCTTCGCATCCATGCTCCCTGACAATGACATCCAAGTGCCATTACATCCCTGCAGGTCTGTAAGTCGATGCTTATTTAAAATATTAATTCTGGTATTGAACTTCAATAAAATAATTATCGCTGGCAACTTGCTGGGGGCTCAGTGGGCGTTTTATTACTTCGCAAGCTACTCGAACAAAAATTCAATTCAAACTACGTGAGGTATATAATTAAGTTGGCTCTAAAAGCGCGCTTAATTTAATCTTTTACCATTAGTTAAAACACCTGAAAACCGTAGCTCTACGTTAAGAATGGAATTGATGACATACGGCGCAATAAAAACAATTTAAAACGGCGCGTTTTAGAAAATATATACTAGTTGATCCAATCAAAATCGACGCTAGTCAATTCTAAGAACAAACCAGTTTAGCAAACGGAGGAGTTCAGATTGTCAAACTCCTCCAGACTTGTTCCTGAACCGATTTTTCATTAAAACATCGCGACACAATAAATTTATATAATAATATTATATCATAAATCACAAACGCTATTAAATATAATATTACATTTTTAAAATTAATCATAATTTACAACACACAAGGGAAACAAGATTATTTTAGAAGGTAAAGTATTCCTAACCCCATCAAACGCAAAACATAATATGGTCGCTGTAAAGATTTTCTTTTAATAAAGTACGGTAACATTTTACTTAAAAATAAATTGTTTCTGCTTACCCCACTTACCTAAAATAATGCTACAAAAGAAAGTAAATATTTCCAAAACGTTAGTGTTAACATTCAATTTAGTAAACAAAGTAATGTAATAATTTAATTCCCATCAGATAAGTTGGCACGGGCTCACCGTTTCCCGACGCAATACTGGCCCGTATGTCGCCACCGCCTTACTAAGTTGTTTTGTAAGTCCACTCACGGTAATTAATTCCATCTTAAGAGTGCAACTTAAACCTAATTGTTACAAATAACCTTAAGAATGTTTGTATTCTACGAACTTGAATAGTGTATCATAATTGTGTTGGGAATTTTGTACGGAGGAGTAACCGATACTTTGGTATTTTAATGAATACTTTGCGAGCTAAATTTGGTTTCGGAGTAAGCAACTTGTCTAGTTGTGTCGAAACTCGAAGTCAAAGAAATGTTTTTTGGAACATTTGAAGATAAGAGTTCGGGCGTAAAGGGTTTTCATTTTGTTGAATGAATTTAATTTTACTTAAATTTAAAATCTATGATATTCGGAACCTATCTAATTTGGTGAACTTCATGACATTCATCCAAAGAAAATAGGGTTGCTGAGGATTCCTCTTCCTCTTCCTCATAATGAGGAAGTTCCGCAATAATTTGGGTTCCTCAACCGTTACCGCATCCTCATAAATAAAAATACAAAAATCCTCTTCCGCTATCGCTTCCTCAAAATTTAGGAGGAATTTATGAGGAATTTCACTGCGCATGCGCGTCGCGTATCTAATCATGCACACGCCAGAGCGCGATGCCGGACCGAACGGGCGAGCGAGACCTACCCTCTCGTCACCCGCGCTGTTCCTTGCTTGTTTGTTTTAATTTTATTGACATAATATAGCAAGCGTTGCTTTGTTTACGCGTGTACGCACTACGCAGAAACGCACGCAGTGCGAATAATCTAATAATTAAGAAAAAATGAAATGAGACCGAAGTGTAGTGCTATATATATATTTTTTTTTATTTGGTTCACAAAACAAGATACAATTCACAATACATGCAGTTATAAATAATAGAGTATGAAAATGACTAATACTAGGGAATATATCTCTCTAGGAAGTGAACACAACATGCACGTAACAAAATAAAAGAGTTGTGTCAACTAAATACTAAATTAAATACAGTTACAAAAAGAAAAGGAAAAAAAAAGACAGCCATTACCCTAACCGAAGATGCCCATAAGAGACTTTTTAGAAGAGACAAGAGAACCAGAGAATATGTCGTAAGCCGTATTGATAGCATTATAAGATGAACATATCAGGGGTTCCCAGACTTTTTTTGTCCACTGCCCACTTTGAGAACAAAATATGTTTAAGTGCCCCCATTGTTTCACCTACTTTCTTTTCCTAATTTAAATTAAGGGGCTTTTGCCACAAATTTGTCGCTAATATTAGCCTCTACAAAATGCCGCCATTTTTTCTGAGTCCCACACTGCCCCCCTTTAGACCTTCAGCGCCTACAAGGGAAACAACAATCGCCCACATTGGGAAACGCTGTACTATATGGACGTACTTCCTCTTCCGCTTCCTCATCCGCATCCTCTTCCTCAAAAATATATCCTCTTCCTCATCCGCATCCTCTAAATTTGCGCGTGACAATTCCTCTTCCTCCTCCTCTTCCTCATAATCACTTCCTCAACAACCCTAAAAGAAAATAATTAGTACCAAAGAGAAAAGAAAGCAATTGTCATTCCATCCTGCTTCAATGGAGTAAATATTTTCACTTTGGCTCGGTGTCAAATTCGTTCCCCTGAGAGACCTTATAAACGAGAGACCTTCCTATTAGGCACTGAACCTAAAATGAAAAGATAAAAACCTCTCTATTCAAATTAGTCCATTTTTAATTTGGAATCTAATTACTTCTTAAACGTGTTTCAACAAACTCTGCATATTATTTAAATTGTTTTATTATAATAGTTGTTCGGTTTTTGTATAACGTATTTATATTTAGAATTTGGTACGACCATTGTCTTGATTGACCTAATGGATTTTCTAATAATAGGGATTAAAGTATCCAAAATATATATAGGAAGAATGTTCAGCAAACCACTAAAACTAAAATTGTTTTATAAATACTAGCCATAAAAACTTTTTGGCGAAAAATACAAATTAGAATTTAACTAAACTCACAATTCCTTTAGAGTTTAAATTAAAGTTTCCCGTAAATATTTGCCGGGAAAAGTTCGAAATTTCGTGGTCACGAGTAGCGGAAAGTTTCCACAAAAATACCTCCGCCTTCACGTCGCGGATACTTGAAACAAAAACTTTCACTACAACTATATCAGAACGTGAATATTTTCAAGTTTTCCATATTTTTCCATCAAGTTTTCAAGAATTTCATTTTAACACGCTCGCACGGGATCAAGTATGAGAATGTGATAGATTTAGTGTCCATAATACTTGGCAGTCTATCACGACGTTAACTTTCTTGATATTTGTGTAAAGTCTTAGTTTATATGAAGACTGACAGTCTTCGCAGACGTACAAAGTTTTCTCTTAATAATTTTCCTTTATCTTACAATTTACACCCTCTAGTCTGAATTTAAAATTACGTTTCATAAATTGTGCATCTATTATTAAAAGTTCATCATTCACCCTATATTTAATGTAACTACTCTTCTATTTTATAAACCCTCACGCCCACTAACTAGTTATACCAAAATAAATTTACATATAATTAAAATAATAATTATAAATATATAAAATGTATTGAATACAATGAATACAATGAAATGAAAGATTACTCTCTCCATTGTAAACTGATGAGTGGATGAATCCGCTAGTTACTTTACGAGTACCCCCAGCGTGTGTATACCTAATAATATAATGTATTACAGGCGCAAAGTTTAATGCACAAAGTGGTTCAAAATACGTGTCAAATATAACAGAATAGCATAGTTCGATAAATTCGATAACTTTTTTCGAGGCCTGTCCATATAAATCTATACATTGGAACGCGCCGCCGCCGCTCCCGCCCCGCCCGCTGATTTCGAGACCTTATTTCGAGATTATTTCGAGAGCCTTAATGGGTATAAAACTAACGTGGATTCTAAACGTAGCATGAGGAGCCTTACCACTTCTATTTATAAAAACTAGAGATCGCCCAATGGCCGAAATTCGACCTTAGTTTCAACGACATATTTTGTAAAAAATATTGACTTTACTTAACTCTTGTCCCTGGGACTAAGCTGATCTCAGACTGGCCGTGTAAGCATTGTCTAATAGTATCTTAGATTCAATAAAAAAAAACTATAATCCATTTTCAATTTGTCAACTTGTTGTCAACAGACTTCAACCATAAATAAAAGAGTTTAATCTGTCATTTCTCATGTGTGTGTGTTGTAGTGTGTGTAATGTTTTATTTGTTAAAAAAATGTATGATAAAAGCATAATTTCAAAATAATATTAGTTCGATGCACTCCTTCACCATATAAACTATAACTGTGCAAAATTTCATCCACTTACGTTTCCCCATTTTTCGTAACAAGGGTTACAAAGTTTTTCGTTCGCGTATTAATATTATGATGATGATTGGCACTCATCATCAAACAATGATGAAACATTATAACTAACGCTTGTAAGTTGTATACTTTAGTACTTTCTATAAGTGAGTTAAACTATACTAATTAACCAACAATGAAGGGGACAAACCGACTGTTTGTTTGTTTATCACTTCTCATGTAACTTATCGCGTAATGGAGCGGGCGTGGAGCGAGCCAATCCGGTTGTTTTGACGTTTTTATTGACTATACATAGGGGAAAGGATTCGCCGGAACTATCTTATTTTTCGTTATATCTCCAGATTACAAGCCATTAAGCCAATGTGAGCTTTTGTTGGTAAACCGACTGCTGAAAGATGGTTGTGTTTGCGTGATTAATTGTACATACTACCTATAATAATTGGTAGATGTTGATTTTAAAAAGCCTTTACCAGAAATATATTCGGCATTTTGTTTAGATCCTGAGAATCGAAAATATTTTTCCTTGATAAAATTATAGTAAGAATTTTTTCGAGACTCCAAGACTCTATCTGTTGCTCTGTATTTTGAAAAATCATCTTAATTTGTTCGGTAGTTTAAGTGCGAACTATTAATTCATTATTACCTGTAGGATCGAGAAAACAACGTGGTCATTTCTCTACTACATATCATACTAGTTAGCCATATGACTACTAAAACCTCCACTCTTCGCAAATATTTGAAGTAGACAAACTTGTAGTAAAGTGATATTTTACAAAATTTCGAGTTAGATCACTTTAATTCAAAGTATAATACATAGTGACACATTTCCGTCGCTTTACTCGGAGAATATCAACTTTTAATGAAAACAAAGTAATCCTCTTTAGCGCTATTTAAGCTGTGTAATAAACTCCCGAACAATGCAAATTCGTCAGATATGGAGACGCGCGATAGAGACCGCAGAGTAACAAGGAAACAGAGGCCGTAGCCAAAGTCCCTTTCGTTGAAAACGATGACAAAATTCGTTATCAAAATGTATCGGATTTGAAATTAGTCTTCGAAAGCGAAATGTCAACGATGACTTATGTCAAACCGCCTACATTTTGATAACGACTTTCGTCATCGTTTTTAATGAAAGATACTTTGTCTTACGGCCGTTCCCAATATTTGATCTATCTCTGGTTTTGCCCTACTAGAGATAGGAATAGCTCACAATTGACATAAAATATATGTCTCTAATGTCTAATGTGAGCTATTCCTATCACTAGTAGGGCAAAACCAGAGATAGATCAAATATTGGGAACGGCCGTAAGGGGGCAGAAAGACTTTCTTATTTTTTTTTAATTTATTTATTTAACTCAGGCATCTTGGCCCATATTATAAATACCTTATAGAGTAACATACATACAATTATACTAAAAACTAACACTAACACTAAACACGTATTGTCTGCGACGTGGGGCGCGACGTGTTCAGAAGTCGTCCTCGGAACCTCCTGTAGACGACTCCAATCGGCCAGAACTCCTCCTCTTTCTCGAAGGAATGGTGCGTCGGGACTCTCACCACAAAGGAGCTAAAATTCACTTTGTGGCGGGACTCCAAGCGCTCGACCCTCAAGACGAAGTGGGTCTTGCTCCTGATGTAGTCCACGACCTGCTCGACCGTCGTGGACCAGTGCAGCCTGGACACGTACAGCGGCGTCGCGGGAGTTTCACGCCGCAACAGCTGCTCGGGTCCTTCGGGTGCGGTGCCGCGATGGTTGCGGACGACGGGTTTCTTCTTCTTCCTCACTTTCGGACAAATCTGTCATAATATTATAAGCTTTTATACCGACTTCCAAAAACGAGTAGGTTCTACGTTAGGCTGTATATATTATATATTTTTAAGTCATCGCATAGCTTTTATCGGGGATTTGAGCACGGCGACCGAATCAAGAATTTCCGTAACGAAAAACCTAACACCCCCACTCCGACCGGCAAAGCGGTGCGACGTCTCCGTGCCTTGTCAGGCATGATTCAAGTTATAAGCTAAACAAGCAACTAATAAGAAAGCTCCCCATTTAGAATATTATAGACGTAAAAACGGTAAAGATATTGCATATAATTTTTATCAATTTATTCAATTATAATTCGCATACTCGTACGTCTAGTCGCAACGACCGGTCGGAGTGTTAGGTTTTTTCATTACGGAATTTCATGATTCGGTCGCGGCCGCACTCCAAGCCCGCGATAAAAGTTTTACAATAGCTTAACACCACAACATAGGACAATAACATTGTGCAAGTGATATAAGGCCAACTTAGGGGTATTATTTATTGATCATGTAATAATAAGCACCTGGATGACCGAGCTTTGCTCGGTATAGCAAACACTCATTGCTTTGTATTACTTAACAACGCCATCTGCTGGAATAGCTTTAGCTGTTGTTGAGTCGTTAAAGCAATTAGTTGCTCACAAAATAGTATTATTATTCACCAATAGATGTCAGGAAAAGTCATATTTTTCAGTTTATCGATTATCGATAAAAAACGAATAAAAAGGCATTTTCTAAAAATGATTCCTAGCTAGATCGATTTATCGCCCCCGAAACCCCCTATAAAGGGTGCAATTAAACCTTTCTGCCAATTTTTTTCCAGGGCTTATGAATCATCAGGAGAGTCCATTTAACCAAAAGAAATTGGGTGTTATTTTTTTTATCAATGAAATATTTTATCCTATTTAAAATCGTTGCAGAACAGTCACTCGTGGCGCGGAGGAATGAGAGGGAGTGACGCGGGATGAGGCGCGCGCGCGGGGGCACGTCACGCGTGGCCGACGCATCGTGTCCATTAATTGTAGTGTTTTTTAGGATAACTTTCAGAAGGTATTTCTCAACATTTTAGTACTGAGTGACTGTAAAAAAAATACGTGTATTTTTATTTTTAACAAGGATCAGTATATCAAAATTTGGCAGGAAGGTTTAATTGCACCCTGTATACTAAATTTCATGAAAATCGTTGGAGCCGATTCCGAGATTCCAATTATATATAATATACATACATAAAAGAATTGCTCGTTTAAAGATATAAGATATTATATCGTTTGGTCGTTGGTAACACCAATAGGTACTTAGGCTCGATTATGTGTCCGCAAGAACGTGCGGTTTGGTCGCTACAGCGCGGTCGCGCCGCTAATTTACAATACAAAATATATAAAGATTAATGATGATCTTGCGGTGTAGCGCCGAAATACTCCTTCGCGCGGTCGCATATAAATAAATAGAGCCTTAGGAATCGACCAACTGTGCTCTGAACTAGCAACCAGTTTCTTTTTTTTTACTTTTTTTTTTAATTTGTCCCCGTACCTAAAACAGGACAATTTCTACATCCTATTTTCCTTTTCACAAATTACGCTTTTTTATGTTTTCTTACGTATAATATTAATATGTTCTTTACAAATCCATTATCTATAAGTATTTCTGTATTAACAAATTTTCATCTTTTGCCATTTACTGCTTATTTTGTTACGTTCCTATTTACTTTTTATACGTGGGAGAGCCATGCTTCGGCACGAATGGGCCGGCTCGACCGGAGAAATACCACGTTCTCAAAGAAAACCGGCGTGAAACAGCGCTTGCGCTGTGTTTCGCCGAGTGAGTGAGTTTACCGGAGGCCCAATCCCCTACCCTATTCCCTTTCCTACCCTCCCCTATTCCCTTCCCTTCCCTAAACTCCCCTATTACCCTATTCCCTCTTAAAAGGCCGGCAACGCACCTGCAGCTCTTCTGATGCTGCGAGTGTCCATGGGCGACGGAAGTTGATTTCCATCAGGTGACCCGTTTGCTCGTTATTTCATTAAAAAAAAAAAAAAACTTACAATAATACATTTTATTCATTATTCCGGTTTTAAATCTAATTTTGACAATGGTCTCACTCCCTCTACCCCTGCTACCGTTCATTGTTTTCTATTTCATTCTAACCAGTTAGCGACAAAAGCGATCCACAATTTTTATTTTTTTGTTCTATCTGTACACCTCACTGTTCTTAGACGTAGACAAATATGGGGTGACATCATAAAATATCTTGTTTATGTATGAAGTTATAAAACGAACAGGAAAATAGAGTAATCGCTATTTTCCTCCTATACCATAAAATATTTTATATTAAACATTATACTTACACAAAGTTATCGATGACGATATAATATTTACGTATTTTTGTACGTAAGCTAAAATATTTTGTTGCGCATTATTATAAAGTAAATTTTATGTTTATTTTCGGGAAATCGAAAAAATGTGATCAGTATTTTCAGTGCGTATTCAACGCTTTCGATTACTTTTTGTAATATTTAAATACATTAATAAATATTTCATACAGCATATAATACTCGTATATTATAATTAAATATTTGCTATTATTCACGGTGAATGGGAAAGGGGTCACACATGTTATGTAGGACACGTGCACGGTGATGAAAAGATGTGAAGCTTTGAATAATAGCTTATGATTAGAAATACGTACTGTTGTAATATTTTTATGATATGCAAGAAACAATCCATAAGAAAAAAATGTTTTATTTCTGAATAGATTTGTAACAAATGCTTTCAGAACGTTGAAGCTACCGCCTACCACCGGTTCGGGAACTAATCCGGCGAGATGAACCGGCGTAAGAAACTTGCACGGGGATTTTTTTTTTATCTCATACTATCCATAGCAATATTATAAATGCGAAAGTGTGTCTGTCTGTCTGTCTATCTGTTATCTCTTCACGCCCAAGCCGCAGAACCGATATTGCTCAAATTTCCTATGGAGATGCCAAGTCCCGAAAGAGGACATTTCATCAAAGAGGATACATTTCATCCCGAAAAAATGTACGGTTCCCGCACGATAAACGAATTTTGGTGCAGCGGAGTTGCGGGCATCATCTAGTTATTTAATCATTTATAATATTATTGTCTTACTGAAAACAATTCTGTATTGCTTGTCCAATAACATAACATGTTATTTATATAATTAGAGTGATTGAATTTATGTAATTGATTGTACTGTTGGTTCTTGGTGGCAGTTCATGTTGAACACTAAAAAAACATAATTTTTCGTGCACTTTTTCCACTAT
This sequence comes from Aricia agestis, assembly GCF_905147365.1. Classification (NCBI taxonomy): domain Eukaryota; kingdom Metazoa; phylum Arthropoda; class Insecta; order Lepidoptera; family Lycaenidae; genus Aricia; species Aricia agestis. The sequence continues at coordinate 886,262 of NC_056413.1, forward strand.
ATTAAGAAATTATTATAAATGTTTAAATTACACGACCGCTTTCGAAATAAACCACCTGAAGATGATTTATTTCGAAATCGGTGGTGTAATTTGTGTCCATTTATACTACATACCTATACCAATATTCAGGCGTTACAATATTATACTGATGATTTAAATTCAAAAGTATTGCAGTCTGCCAGTTCATGACCTCTTTACCGTACAGAATCGTTATGCAATGTCATTAAATTAGAAATCCTAGCTTTATCTTACATATTCAAATCACCTGATAGAAGCTAAAATAATATAGGTCAAGAAATGTTGTCAATGTAGGTCTCGGTTACATTTTTTATCGTTGGAGCGGAATTTGCATAATCTATGATCGTCACCGGCCGAGGAAGTTCTATTTTTATAACAAACTATTCTCTTGGGTCGGAGTTTTACACCGTCTTTACAGTTTGTTAAAATGTTGTTAAACTTTACAGAAATTGCTTCCCGTTGTTAAAGGTTTACGACAGACGTGGGCAAAGGAAATTATATTTTGTAGTGTTTTACTGTAAGTAGCAGTTTTATGCATAAACATATTATAAGTTTATGGTTTTATGCAATAAAATTATACTGTAAACATGGCGGTAGCGGTCATTGACTTCCTTGTTATTTTCCACATAAACCGCGATTGACAGTGAAGTGTCAGATGTGTTAAATTGCGGCTTTGTGATGAAAATGACAAGTTTTTGACAGGGTGTCAATGACCGCTACCGCCATGTTTCGCTGAGTACAGTATAATTACAATACAAAAATTTGATTCTAGTGAATAAAACATTAAGCACCAAGACAAAATAGTCTACTGATAATAATCCACACCCTTTAACTATTAAAAATTATAAAGATCTATCCGATTCTTTTATGTTAAAACAAATCTATACTAATATTATAAATGCGAAATCTATACTAATCTATATCTATACTAATATTATAAATGCGAAAGTATCTCTGTCTGTCTGTCTGTATGTCTGTCTGTCTCACTTTCACGCCAAAACTACCGAACCGATTGTAATGAAATTTTGTATACAGATAGTCTAAAGCCTGAGAAAGCACATAGGCTACTTTTTTACTGGAAAAAAGCGTTGTAAGGGGGTGAAAATGCGTAAATTTATTCAAATTAAGTTAGTTGCAAAAATTCATAATAGTTGGCGCCGTGCGTCTCCTACATCGCGCTAACGCTTGGCCAAAAGTCTTTCTTGAGTTAATCTTACATTGATTTTTCGATTTTTTTTAATTGTTATTCCGTTTTTACGTTATTTAATAAATCAGTACTTTATCTATGCAGTGACGTAACCTTAAACCTATCAATGATAAATAGTTTATGGGTAAAGTTGTGTAATTGGGGGGCTAAATAAGCTTTAAAATTTGGCATCAAATATAAAGTTTAATTTAAAAAATTGATATATTATGTGCACACTGCACAGCTGTTTTGACACCAATTTTGTTGACATCGCGCGCTATAAACTGAAGTCCACGCGGACGAAGTCGCGGGCAACAGCTAGTGTGTAATAACCACCTAAATTACCTATAAAAATACAGAATAGAAAACAATGCTACAAGATTTTTTGCACAACGAAGTTGCGGCTAGCAAGATGAATATTCACAAAACTGGAATATCCAAAACTTTTTCCTATTCCTAACAATTTCCATGTAAAGTATTTTGTAAGTGGCGCACCTGTAGTTTTTCGATAGGTAAGACAATTCGCAGGGGCCGCTGAACAAGCGAGTTGCCCTCTCGATCCTAAGTGCGACCCTGATAACATTCACGTGTAAGACCGAAACACGCACATAGGAGGTAGCGGAAGAATAGTAATAGAGTAAGAGACTGGTTCACCACTGCCGGATAGATTATCCTTTACAACTTATATGAAGATTCTCCATCATGGGCGTACCCAGGTTTTGGGCCAGGCGGGGGGAAAATCAGATTTTTCATAACCTAAGTGTTTATAAAGAATAAAAAATTAATTATTTTTAGTTGTAAAAATATTGTATTGCAGACAAATGGCAAAAATTCGTTGTCTTATTTTTAATTTTTATGGATAAAAGTACTAGATAATATACTTAATAGGGACATCATCATGATCCGGGGGGGGCGGCTGCCCCCCCCTGCCTCTTCCTCGGTACGCCCATGTTCTCTATATTCTATCTGTCAAGTTAAGTGGTGGATAGCCTATCCGGCACTTATCAGGAAGTGGTGAAACAGGCCCTTATATAGGTAATAGTAAAAGATAGAAGATACATTGTTCCATAAATGACTGAGATATTATGACGACCTCTGTGGCTCAGTGGTGAGCGCTTCGGTAGCTCAAGCCGGAGGTCGCGGGTTCGAATCCCGCCGACGGAACAAAGAGTTTTCAAAGTTCCCGGGTCTGGATGTGTATTAAATATGTGTATGATATAATAAAAATCTTAAATATATGTATAGTATAAAAGTATTAAATATATTTCCGTTGTCTGGTACCTGTAACACAAGTCCTTTAGGTACTTAGCACGGGGCCAGACTGACGTGGTGTGAAGCGTCCATAGATATTATTATTATTATTATTATTATTATTATAATTGAAATATTATGTTTACATTCAAGTCCGGTACTTAAATATGAAATATTATATTGTCTAAGTATCTATCAACCGATTTTGATGTTATACGGCACGGTATAGTGGTTCGATTGATTGGTGGTGTGAGATTTTTTGAAAGTTTTTTTTGAGTGGAAAGTAGATATTTTGCGCGAAATATTTCATTCATTTAGAGGAAGGCGCAGACAGCGTGGTGATAAATTTAACTAAAAATACGTAAAAAAAACATCGGTACTCAATGTTAATTTTATACACATATCATCTATTTTTGAAAGTTAATGAAAAATTTAGATTATTTTTTTTATTTTGTATCTTTCATTATATTAAACGTCATTCTATTGTTAAACATTTAACATTCGATTAACATTCCGCTCCGCTTATGTCCCTGTCCGGCGGTAGTAAAGCACTAATGGCGTGTATTTGTATCGGGCCGGTGTCTGCAGGTTTTATGCCCTTGTCCTATTCCGGACACGTCCGCCCCGAATGTTATTAGTATACTTATATCGTGGGCCGGACCGCCTACGCAAATATTATGTACTGACCCTTCGATATCGCTTGTTTACCGGCGAATATGCATAAACTTCTATAATAGCGAATAAATGAAGATCGGTTGCGCGTTCGAAGCATGGAAATTGAGCTCTAAGGCCTGATTCTCAATTCTCATATCTTAAATAGAGTTTCGATTGTGTCTGTCTCTCACTCGTACGAACGATAATCGAGGTATGAAAATTCGAGTCCTAGTTATTTAAAGTATTTTGGACACATGACCTACAGCTTGAGTATAGAAGCTTAGGCAAATAGATAATTATCAAACTCGAGAAAAAATCCTTTAATATATGAGCAAGTTTGCGTTGAGAGAAGTTGATTTTCTACTATGGCAATTATTTTTTTGTCTTAACGTCTGTTAGGCAGTAGGTTTACCCAAAATATACGTAGTTGGTCTTAAAACATAATATTATACAGTGTTAACACCGCTATCCTTGAAATCATCAAATGAGCCCGTCAAAATGAACATTTTTCTATGAGAACAATGCTGGGAACTCAATAAAAGAAGCCGTCTTCATACCCATACAGATACCCGAATCGGCAATTTGTATGGGTATGAAGACGGATCTTTTATTATGGCTTTTAAGTAAGTTAAGTAATGCAATATTTTAGCTTTCTTTAATTTAAACTTTTTCTTTAACTTAAAAACGTATTTTATCCGTAACAAAAATGAAAGTATTTGTTTTCTATAGAATATTTTTATGATCGTTCGGAAATAATTGTGACGATTCCGCGCAGAGGAATCTTGCCTTTAATCTATAGGCGATAGAGCAGTTATTCGTTCAGCATTGATCGTCATGGCGGATAAATGGAGCATAAAGCCTCCGAACGTCGTTATCGGCCCGACGTTCGCTAAGTTTCATATTTTAAATTATTCAAGTGTCAAGTGTGTGAGGAATTTTAAACATTTGAAGACTGTGTTTCGCGCCTTTTCTTTTAAAGAACCCGTTTTTAGGGTTCCGCACCCAAAGTGTGAACGGGTCCCTATTTATATTTCGTTGTGTATCTGTCTGTCCGTCTGTCTGTCTGTCTGTCTGTCGCCAGACTGTATCTCAAGAACCGCTACAGCTAGACTTCTGAAATGTTTACAGTTTGTGTATATTTGTTGCCGCTATAACAACAAATAAGAACTAAAAACAAAATAATATTAATATTTAAAGGGGGCTCCCAAACAACAAACCTTTTTTGCTCTATATCAATAATGGAAACAGGTAGGCACTTGAAATTTTCACAAAGGCTTTAAATATATGTGTTATTTAACAATTAATAATAATGTTTAAATAAAATAAAAATTTAAGGGGGGCTCCCATACAAAAACACAATTTTTGGCCTATTTTTGCTCTATAACGGTACGGAACCCTTCGTGCGCGAGTCCTACTCGCATTTGGCCGATAATTTTTTCTTGTGTTTATTACAAGGTGTTATAAAACTAAGTGATTATACTTTAGGGGGTGAATGAGTCCCCTGTATTGAGTTCACTGTGAAAGTAGCACAGTGTTTCTACATAATCTTATATATAAAATTCTCGAATCCGATTCTCATGAAATTTTGTGAGCATATTGAGTAGGTCTGAGAATCGGCCAACATCTATTTTTCATACCAAAAATTATTTATATGGCAAAACAACATTTGCCGGAACAGCTAGTAGAGCTATAATATTTTGAAATTATTACTTGGTTAGTAAAATTTTAAAGTATTTTTCGAATTTTTGTTCAAGAAACTAATTTAATTCGTCTAACCGTGGCCGAAAACAATAAATTTTGTAAAAGAGATATTTCACCCCGTGAATAATGTAATTTATCGTTCCTTACCTTGGTATTACAAATTATAATAATTTTTCAACTTAATTCACTTTGACTTGTAAAAATCTAATTTAGTTTGGTCTAGTTATTTATTAGCTGAATCAAACGCTGTAATTTTTGGATGAGGTCCGTCGGAAAATTATTCTTCTTATACAAATGTAAAATCAACGAATGGGCCGGCTCGACCGGAGAAACACCTCGCAGTAAACCGACGTGAAACAGCGCTTCCGAGTTTACCGGAGGGCAGAGGCCCAATCCCCTACCCTATTCCCTTCCCTACCCTCCCCTATTACCCTATTCTTTCATAAAAGGCCGGCATCGCACCTGCAGCTCTTCTGATGCTGCGAGTGTCCATGGGCGACGGAAGTTACTTTCCATCAGTTGACCCGTTTGCTCGTTTGCCCCCCTTATTTCATTTAAAAAAAATTATTAAAATTAATTCTTAAAATTGATTTAAGAACCTCAAACTAATGTAAAAGCTTTTTATTTTACATTAAGCCCGTCACAGACTTAACTATACTATAATATGTATATTAATATACCGTACTATGATATATATTATAGTAGCTACCAGAAATATAATATATTATAGCTGAGTGTGCGGTCACGCGAAAATTAGTATAGAAAATATATAGTTATATGCCTAGCTATAAAAATATTAATATTATATAATATAGCTAAGTCTGTGACGGGCTTTAGTTTTAAGTTCTGAAGAAAACAAAGTCAATTACTGTTCTCTAAGGCCTATACTGAAAATTCTCTGTGCACTTTTATGATAGTTATTTTCCCTCAGAGCTTTTATATTCATTGTCATCAGATTTTTTTATGTCTTGAGACCTAATAAATGTAAAGAACTACATGTGAAATAGCCACAGTTCATCTCCTTGATTTTGTGACATACATAAACTGTTGCCATTTGACTTATTCATGTTAGAAAACACTCAAAATGACCATTTATGTTGTAGATTTTCTGTTTGCATTGAAAACTGCTCTATCTTGTGCTGAGAGCAAAACTTAAGCAGTAAACATAACCTCCAAAGAAGAACGTATTAATAAAATCAGAGATTCAAGGACCATCATCACCTGTCTTCATCTTAAAGTCAGTTAAATCATACCCAAGCAAACGTCAACAACAAACTTAGCAATACCTCTCAGAAATTGCAACATGTAAAGGAAAGATTTTCCTTAAAATAATATCGAATATTCAAGTCCATTTCGAATCCGGATACGCTGTACGTGGTCCGCCATTTTATTTCATAACTAATATCCCCATTGCCTTCCGGTATCGTATTATTTTCCGGCGTCGTTCGCTTTTCTGTTTAGAATAAATTTTATATTCGTAATACTGAGGGACGAATATTAAGAATTGCGCTAAGAGCTATTTAGATTTAAATTTCAGTAGACTTATTATTTCAACGTTTGTGGAAAGCTTCTATTTATATAATAAAAGTTTTGAGGAGTCTTAGTTGTAAATATTATGCTTGGTACATACTAAGTTAATACATACTAGCTATTTGACCGAGCTTTGCTCGGTATTCGATAAAACATGAATAAAATGACATTTTCTAAAAATGATTCCTAGCTAGATCGATTTATCGCCCCCGAAACCCCATATATACTAAATTTCATGAAAATCGTTGGAGCCGATTCCGAGATTCCAATTATATAATTATATATATACAATAATTGCTCGTTTAAAGATATAAGATAAGATATGCCGCACTCAAAGACTTGTAAAAATTACTTGAGAAGTGTTTAATGAATGTAACAGGGGAAGTCTGCTTATAGGAATCATAATTTTTAAGTTCAGCTGTTACCACAGAATACATATTAGTACAAGTATGTTACTCAATTTGGGATTTTGGATACAGAGCCCAACGTTAGTGCCACGCCGATGTTGACATTTCTAACATTATAGTACTGTTTGTATTTTAAAAAAATCTGTGGCGTGTGATCGTGGAAAACCAGACACAATAGCTTATCTTTTGTCATCGCGGCCGCATATTGTGGCCGCTTGGGAGTTGAAGCATAACTGTTCGCACACACTTTGTCGGCGCGTGCCGGGGCGGGTCGGGGCGCAACAGTGTGCTATAGCCCCGGCACGGCCCGTCTCAGTGTGCTCACTCCTTTAAAGTACTTAAACACGATTTTAATAAACGCCTTATAGTAAGTATTTAATATCTACTACCAGTAAAGATCTTCAAATGCATCGAAGGATTGTTGACAATTACGTCGGATGATACAATTAGAATCAAGTCTACACTGCTACTCAAACTGCTGAGATTCAACACGGCGCGGCGCGTCGACAGTTTGTTCCCAAGTGTCCCGTCTGTTAGCTTTGTTTAATCTATATATCCAAATAGTCCGTGAATGCAATGTAAAGTGAGTTGATGACACAGTATAATAGAGTAAAATAACTCAGCAGTGTTCTTTTTTAACGGGCGATTGGCCCAGCATATTTTTTTTTTAATTAATTCCTTCCCCTAGCATGATCAGGGCTGTTTTTATCTTTTATTTATATCTTTTTCTTTTTTATGTAATTTTTCTTTTAATACTTTCTTACATGACTAATACATCGCATTGTGTTTTATTTCTTACAATATTTTTACTCTCTATGCCCAGCATTTTATGTTCCCACTAATGCAACATATTTTGTGGCGCCAGGATCAATTACAGTGGTAACTAAAACCCTGATCTCAGAGGTGCCAGGGACAAGCTTAAATCAGCTTTGGAACTCGCAAAGAAACTAATCAGAAGAATGGTTGAAAGTAGAAGCAGCAATATCCATGAAATTAAAGTCATTTAAAACACAGATTTACGTGACATGATACTTTGGTGTGCTCTCTTGGAGCAAGGCGACAGAGCTCAGTTGCGTTGTCGTTGGAATGGAATAACGCATCATATAGCTGCGTATTGGCAACGCGCGATACAATAGAAGTCGGTGTCAGCGCAGCATTCATCATATCACTTCATCATTCATCATGGACAGCAGTACATCATTCCTTGAACGCCTCCGTGGTCCAGTGGTATAGAGCGCGGCTCTTGACTCGGAGGTCGTGGGTTCGATTACCGCGTTGGAAACGTGTTATTTCCAAGTTTGGTTAGGACAATGCAGGCTGATCACCTGATTGTCTGTCAAGTAAGATGATCCATGCATCGGATGGGCATGTAAAATGTCGGTTCTGCGCCTGATCTCTTGCCCGTCGTGTCGGTCTTCCGTCCCACTGAGTTATTAGAGTAAAGGAATAGACAGTGCTCTTGTGTACTGCGCACACATTTGAGCACTATAAAATTACTCCTGCGTAGCTGGTCTGGTTTCAATGAAATCGGCCACCGTCACCGAAACCGGTGTGGGAGCTATTATTTATTCCTTCGAAACACCGCGTCCGATGACTTACCGCAACGCAACGAATCAATGTGGACCCATTCGTAAGTTGTTTGAAATCACGTCGTCAGCGGTGCGGTCTAGTATGAATAATGTTTAGTCTCTACTGTTCTTAATATATATTGTGGCAATATCACAAGCTTATTTCAATGAAACCAATGATATCGCCGCGCTAGAACAGATACAATCGGTGGCATGTTTTATCGACGTTTTGTGCATTGGATTGGAATTTGTGTGGTTGGAACGCTGTAAATAAAACTGTAGTATGCGATAAAATTGTAGTAGAAGCACAATGTTAAATAAAACATACAGGTTTACAACAGGTTTGTGAAAAATTGCCCGATTCAAGCCGTGATTTCATACAATGTATAGATAGTGAACGAGACGTCAAAAATCATAAAAATATATTATATGGGAAGTCTTATCGAATCCGCAGAGTGATTTTAATATTACGACAGCAATGCAACAGGCGAAAACTGTAGACTTAAATATGCAGCCGATACGATTTTCTTACTTTCCATGAGAGCCATGCTTCGGCACGAATGGGCCGGCTCGACCGGAGAAATACCACGCTCTCACAGAAAACCGGCGTGAAACAGCGCTTGCGCTGTGTTTCGCCGAGTGAGTGAGTTTACCGGAGGCCCAATACCCTACTCTATTCCCTTCCCTACCCTCCCCTATTCCCTTTCCTTCCCTTCCCTCCCCTATTATCCTATTGCCTCTTAAAAGGCCGGCAACGCACCTGCAGCTCTTCTGATGCTGCGAGTGTCCATGGGCGACGGTAGTTGCTTTCCATCAGGTGACCAGTTTGCTCGTTTGCCCCCTTATTTCATTAAAAAAAAAAAAACTTTCAGTACATACAAAATCACGATTCCTATCGAACGGATCACAGGCCGACCTGCCTAGCGATTCACGATTCCCGTTCGACACGGATTCGAAAACTTTACCGAGCGTTTATTGGGTGTCGCGCGATAAAGTTTCCGAATCCGAGTCAAATTGCGCATTGTGAATCAGGACACTGGACTCGTTTTGTACATATCCGTGTATGTGTGCCTATAAGATGGCTGAGGGAGATTTCAAAACTCGTAGGACATCAGTGGCAAAGAATCCATACTCGTATAACCCGATTCCCGTCGGCTTCCCTTTTGGAAAATCGAATCTATGGGCCAAATACATTTTTATCTAATAAATATTTTACATTACTTAAAAAACTTTGAATTCACTAAACGCCTACAAAATTTTATATGCAATAAATTTTTCTCTCACTTGTACAATAGTTTTAATTAATAATTAATCTACAAATTTAAATAGGCAATGCAACGTGCAGGCGTAGAACATCTCCGATAGAAGCCGATAAATTAGCGGGTTATTTCTTTATACAACGATATTTCATAGTAAGCATCTGTCCTTTTCATTCCTGTGAACTGATTGTCATGTTCTGTCTCGTTTTAGCACGCGCGAATATACTCGGAAATAAGCCGATACTCGGCGAGTTATTACGGAGAAAGGTTAATTAGCAACGCACATGTGCGAGCGAGAAAGATGAGTCATGAAGTAAAATTATTGTTATGAGCCAAATGGCGGATGAGTGTTTGTAAACAACTTATATTGTTTTGTATTTAATTAAATGTCGAATGTTATTTGTTTTAGCGTTAAGAAGAGTGCAGTGTCGCGAATTTAAATTATTTTGTATTGTGATTTGTTAATTGTGACCCGTACAGCTGAGATTGTAATTGTCTGACAGATTATTTGCTGTCAAAGGAAACTTCGTTTTCCAAACTTAGTTTTGAATGATCGTATGTGCCGTCACGCATACAACTTAACTCAGAAGGCATTTTTCAAAGGCATCATTATCAAACTTGAAACTCGAACATTGTTGAACATCAGTGTTGAGCGTTTTGGTAAGTAGATTTTTTACTCCGGCTTCCCTTCCGAAAATATTCACACTTCGCCACTGTAGGACATTTTACTCTTTTGAAATCTATTTGAAATATTTTATAGTAGTGTAGTGTATTTTATAGTATTGTACTATTTTTTTTTCTTTTTAATGTAAAATTATTTTGGAATATTTTATATTAGCTACAATGTCACTCCACCGGTCCAACTGATCGTAGGCCGACCTAACTCACCTAACTGTACTCGTTTTGTGAGTTACCGTATGTGTGCCTTTACATGGCTAACGAAACTTTTCAGCTCGAGATATTTTGCTCTTTAGGAACCCTTAAAAGTGGCTTATCCAGCAGTTGTAACTCTCTTTTAGCACTAGACGTCAGTAGCTGCAGCTCCGGCTAGGCGGAGCGTGCTGTAATGATATCTCGCGATACATATCTGTACTTTTTCAATAATTCACAGCGATAAAATGTTTTAAGTTATATCTGATTCAGTATTTCAACGTTTTATTGGATAGGTAGTATATTTTATTGCTGGCAATAAAGATTCTTTACAATATGCTTTACTGTCGGCTTTGGAAATTCCTGTAAAAGGAAATATTATTTAGTTTATCTTATTTCTATAATATACTTAGTGGAATATCCTTTCTGTAGTTAGTAAACTATTAATTTATAAGAAAATTCTTTAGTTTTTGGGTTTGTTACTAAGGTCAGTTTCGTTAAATTAGATAAAGCTTATGTTAAATAATATTTATGTGTAGACTAGACGTTTCTAGCAACTTTGTCGCAGTGACTTTGTTTATCACACGAAAAGCGTATATTTTTAGTGAAAAAAAAGTAAAATGTCAACGAAATTTAAAGTATCTAAATTCCAAATTACTTTTATTAGTTCAGAAATTTAACAACAAAGGCTTCACAAAATATTTGTACAATTTTTGATGATTAAAAATATCAAAAACAATTTCACTTTCAAACAATTACTTCAAACATCCTGTACAATCCGCTTAAGCATATACAGGTGCGTCCCTAACGACGACATTATTCCCATCAACAAACAACAAATTACCGACATCAACACAAATTGTTGTTCATTTTACATCGCACAATGCAAGTGAAAAATTACGTCCCAGATAGCGAGAATCCGGATCAAAACGGCGCGTAATTATCAAAAACGCTTCTGTAATTTATACTGTTTTTGTTTTCAATTTTGTTGTTTTGTTTGTTGTAATTGAGTATGGAATTTTTATGAGACGCAATGTAATGTAATATGAGCGTGTAAGTTATAAAGAATGAGAGAAGATTAATAGGAAGTTCTCCGAGTCATCTAGTCTAGTACTATCCTACTTTCCTACTATATACGTGGGAGAGCCATGCTTATACGTGGGAGAGCCATGCTTCGGCACGAATGGGCCGGCTCGACCGGAGAAATACCACGTGCTCACAGAAAACCGGCGTGAAACAGCGCTTGCGCTGTGTTTCGCCGAGTGAGTGAGTTTACCGGAGGCCCAATCCCCTACCCTATTCCCTTCCCAACCCTCTCCCCTATTCCCTTCCCTTCCCTTCTCTACTCTCTCCTATTCCCTTCCCTTTCCTTCCTTACCCTCCCCTATTACCCTGTTCCCTTTTAAAAGGCCGGCAACGCACTTGCGGCTCATCTGATGCTGCGAGTGTCCATGGGCGACGGAAGTTGCTTTCCATCAGGTGACCCGTTTGCTCGTTTGGCCCTTTATTTCATAAAATAAAAATTAAAAAAAATCCTACTTCGTATCCTACTAATCCTACTAATATTATAAAGGTGAAAGTTTGTTTGGATGTATGGATGTATGGATGTGTGGATGTATGGATGTTTGTTACTCTTTCACGCAAAAACTACTGAACGGATTATAATGAAACTTTACAATAATATAGCTTATACATCAGAATAACACATAGGCTACAATTTTAACCGACTTTCGAAATGGATTTATAGATACAAGTTTGGGAGTTTCAGCGTTGTTAAAGCATATGCTACTATGCAAATTACATTCATCATCATCATTATCACAACCACATTATACCATGCATCGTCTCATGATTATGAGCCTAATATGACCCTGTTATTGGTGCTTTTCATAGTCTTTTAGATTGAGACTCGAGTTTGTCAAGCGATAATTTAAAAAAATCTATAAGTACTAAATATTATAAATCTGAAGAGTATGTTTGCTTGAACGCGCTAATCTCAGGAACTACAGGTCCGATTTAAAAACCTATTTCAGTGTTAGATAGCTCACTTATCGAGTAAGGCCATAGGCAATATTATATTATCACGCTAAGACTAATATAACCGAAGAAACTCAGGAAAATGTGGTAAAAACGGGGAAAATATTAGAAAGGGTTTATCTCACGAACTACTGGAGCAATTTTTATGACAATATTTGGCACAGATATAGAGTAGACCACGTGAAGGGAGTATAGCTATTTTTCATGAGAAAATGTACGGTTTCCGTAAAATTCCTAATTTACGCGGGCGAAGCCGCACGGGACATCTAGTCCATACTAATATTATAAATGCGAAAGTATCTCTGTCTGTCTGTCTGTCTGTCTGTCTGTCTGTCTTGCTTTCACGCCAAAACTACTGAACCGATTGCAATGAAATTTTGTATACAGTTATTCTAGAGTCTGAGAAAGGACAAAGGCTACATTTTGATGTGGGAAAATATCTTATTTCCATGAAAATTTTGATGAAAATGAATTCGCATTGCGCGTGGCCAGCGCTCATCCCGGGGGTCCTGGGTTCGAGTCCCGCAGGCGGAACAAAAAGTTTTCAATGTTCCTGGGTCTTGGATGTGTATTAAAATAAAATTTCAAAAATCTTAAACATATTTTATGTATAATATTATAAAAAATCCAGAAATATATCGATGGAATGAACATTTTAGTTCTAATACGATTCAACAGATGGCGTTTTATTTTTTACTTTATTGTAACATAGAACTAATCATACTTATTAGTTAGTATGTTTTTGTTTATAGTTTTTATAATACGTTAGAATATTATGTTTAATAATATTATCACTTGGTATAATAATAATCAATCTATCTTATCTTATGTAGAACTCCTACTGCATTTCTAATCCATACTATCCATACTAATATTATAAATGCGAAAGTATCTCTGTCTGTCTGTCTGTCTGTCTGTATTGCTTTCACGCCAAAACTACTGAACCGATTGCAATGAAATTTTGTATACAGTTATTCTAGAGTCTGAGAAAGGACATAGGCTACATTTTGATGTGGGAAAATATCTTATTTCCATGAAAATTTCGATGAAAATGAATTCGCATTGCGCGTGGCCAGCGCTCATCCCGGGGGTCCTGGGTTCAAGTCCCGCAGGCGGAACAAAAAGTTTTCAATGTTCCTGGGTCTTGGATGTGTATTAAAATAAAATTTCAAAAATCTTAAACATATTTTATGTATAATATTATAAAAAATCCAGAAATATATCGATGGAATGAACATTTTAGTTCTAATACGATTCAACAGATGGCGTTTTATTTTTTACTTTATTGTAACATAGAACTAATCATACTTATTAGTTAGTATGTTTTTGTTTATAGTTTTTAATACGTTAGAATATTATGTTTAATAATATTATCACTTGGTATAATAATAATCAATCTATCTTATCTTATGTAGAACTCCTACTGCATTTCTAATCCATACTATCCATACTAATATTATAAATGCGAAAGTATCTCTGTCTGTCTGTCTGTCTGTCTGTCTGTCTTGCTTTCACGCCAAAACTACTGAACCGATTGCAATGAAATTTTGTATACAGTTATTCTAGAGTCTGAGAAAGGACATAGGCTACATTTTGATGTGGGAAAATATCTTATTTCCATGAAAATTTCGATGAAAATGAATTCGCATTGCGCGTGGCCAGCGCTCATCCCGGGGGTCCTGGGTTCGAGTCCCGCAGGCGGAACAAAAAGTTTTCAATGTTCCTGGGTCTTGGAAATAAAATTTCAAAAATCTTAAACATATTTTATGTATAATATTATAAAAAATCCAGAAATATATCGATGGAATGAACATTTTAGTTCTAATACGATTCAACAGATGGCGTTTTATTTTTTACTTTATTACTAGCTGTTGCCCGCGACTTCGTCCGCGTGGACTTTAGTTTATAGCGCGCGGTGTCAACAAAATTTGTGTCAAATTTAAAAACTTTTTAAAACCCTGGTAAGTGCTTCCGGTGTAGCGCGGCCCTTAATTAATCAAAATACCCAAAAACAGCTATGCAGTGTGCACATAATCTATACTAATATTATAAATGCGAAAGTATCTCTGTCTGTCTGTCTGTCTGTCAGTCTCGCTTTCACGCCAAACGCCAAAAGTATCTCTGTCTGTCTGTCTGTCTGTCTGTCTGTCAGTCTCGCTTTCACGCCAAACGCCAAAACTTCCGAACCGATTGTAATGAAATTTTGTATACAGATAGTCTAAAGCTTGAGAAAGGACATAGGCTACTTTTTTACTGGAAAAAAGGGTTGTAAGGGGGTGAAAATGCGTAAATTTGTTCAAATTAAGTTAGTTCCAACAATTCATAATAGATGGCGCCGTGCGTCTTCTACATCGCGCTGACGCTTGCTCAAAAGTCTTTCTATAAGACGTGGTATCATCTTTTTAAGTTTCGATTTTTTTCGATTGTTATATCTATTCTACGGTATTAAATAACTCAGTACTTTATCTGTGCAGTGACGTAACCTTAAATCTATCAATGATAAATAGTTTATGGGTAAAGTTGTGTAATTGGAGGGCTAAATAAGCTTTAAAATTTGGCATAAAATATAAAGTTTAATATAAAAAAATGAAATACTTATTGTGTGCACACTGCACAGCTGTATTGATTTAAGGGGTACCAGGGTTTTTTTATAAAAGCTTTTGACACCAATTTTGTTGACATCGCGCGCTATAAACTGAAGTCCACGCGGACGAAGTCGCGGGCAACAGCTAGTATAATATAAAATCAAGTTAATCTTATAAATGTATCGTGTTGTATCCATGTGCCAGATGACCCCGTGACCTTCAACTTGATGGTATATTGATCGCCGATAAACCTGAGTGGCTATGTTATATATTGTATAATGTATAGTGTCTCATATTATATTAAGAAGCTATTGTTATTATCATCATTCGACATCATTTTATTAGCTTCACTTGTAAGTCTTGTAACTATGTATGTAAGAAAATCTTGGAATCTTAATTTGACCCACTTCCCGGTCTACGATTAGGATGAAATTTTGCACACACTCTGAGTTCATGACAATACGTGACTAGCTATGAAACGTCATTACAAATCCAATATGGCGGCCTCCCCAAGATGCCGAATTGGCTAAAGCATGTTTTTTAAATTATATAATAGTACCTGGATGACTGAGCTTTGCTCGGTATAGCGGTATATATATAAATATATACTAGCTATTTCATGCTTTCATGCTTTGCTCGGTATTCGATAAAAAATTGTTGGAGCTATATATATATATAGCTCGGGACATCTAGTATAATATAAAATCAAGTTAATCTTATAAATGTATCGTGTTGTATCCATGTGCCAGATGACCCCGTGACCTTCAACTTGATGGTATATTGATCGCCGATAAACCTGAGTGGCTATGTTATAATATATTGTATAATGTATAGTGTCTCATATTATATTAAGAAGCTATTGTTATTATCATCATTCGACATCATTTTATTAGCTTCACTAGTAAGTCTTGTAACTATGTATGTAAGAAAATCTTGGAATCTTAATTTGACCCACTTCCCGGTCTTCGATTAGGATGAAAATTTGCACACACTCTGAGTTCATGACAATACGTGACTAGCTATGAAACGTCATTACAAATCCAATATGGCGGCCTCCCCAAGATACCGAATTGGCTAAAGCATGTTTTTTAAATTATATAATAGTACCTGGATGACTGAGCTTTGCTCGGTATAGCGGTATATATATAAATATATACTAGCTATTTCATGCTTTCATGCTTTGCTCGGTATTCGATAAAAAATCGTTGGATTTATATATATATATATATATATATATACAGGGTGTATATACAGGGTGTATATATACAAGGTGTAACAAAAATAAGTGATAATACTTTAGGGTGTGTACGTGTTCCTTATAGAGAGTTCACTGTGAAAGTAGCAGCGCTGAAAGACCAAAATTTTTTTTCACTTTTGTATGGGGAAACTCGTGGTGCTCGGGCCCTTGCCCATACAAAAGTGAAAAAAAATTTTGGTCTTTCAGCGCTGCTACTTTCACAGTGAACTCTCTACAAGGAACACGTACACACCCTAAAGTATTATCACTTATTTTTGTTACACCTTGTATATATGTAGTGTCTGTTTGTAATATTGAAATAACCGTTTTTACTACATGCATATGCATATTTAGACGGTACATAACAATTTTTAGAATTTTTGTCTGTCTGTTTGTTCCCGCTAATCTCCGAAATGGCTGGACCGATTTAAACGGGACTTTTATTGGCAGATAGCTAATGTAACCGACTTCCAAAAAGGAGGAGGATATATTTTTCTTTTTTTATGTTTTACCTATTTTACTCTGCCGTTTGTGGACCGATTTTCAAAATTATTCTGTTGTTGCATAAGATATGGTCCAAATTAGATATAATGTTCATAAAAATGGTGATCTGATGATGTAGTCCATGAGAAATCGAGGGGACTCCTTGAAATTTATATGGAAACATAGCGTGATTTGAATTTTTTGAGAAGGACTTCAAGCATACACTACCAAAAAATAGGAATTTGCACTGAAGAATTAGTAAGGTTCCGAAGGTGCTGTTTAGAACTATTGAATACGTATAGACTGATATAATAATATTATGTTCGGGAATTTCGGTGTTGTTTCAACAACTAAAAGCATAATATTACCTAATATGATGCATCAATTATATTATTCATCATCATAGAGGGAACTCCTGGATATTTTTTGGGACACATATAGACGCGTCAACTATTTCTGTATTCAATCTTCATATTTTTTAAATTCGTAGCAGCTAACTGAAGCGCAATTTCCATGTGCAATTTACCGCTTTTTTGTAGATCTAGATTAAGTGAACTAAAAAGTATTAAATAATTCATATTCTGTACTCAGTATTTCGACTGTTCTCAACCTCCATTATTTTGAAGTCGGTACCAACTACCAGCTAACCTAATCGCCAGTTCTATGACAGAATATAACTGCAAATTGTATGACTGGTACCGACTAGAAATTTTGAAGGTTGAGAAGAGAAATACTGAGTAGGTACAGAATATGAATTATTAATTAAGTAATACTTTTTAGTTCATTTAAGAAAATTACTATTGTCTTTACCTTGGAAGTCGCTTTCAATTTTTGTTTAAAAATAATATTTTTTCTCTTATTCGTTATCCTTAAGATTTTCTATACAGTACTGGCGTTTTTATCTACAACTTTAGGTTCATGAAAAGTGATCAGATCAACTACTTAACAAGATCCCATGTTTACTGTTAGGGTAGGGAAGGGGAAAATTTCTCTCTTTTTCATTTTCTTTTTTTATCACATTTTGCTGACGCGGACGAAGTCGCGGGTAACAGCTAGTATATAATATATATATACAAGAATTGCTCATTTAAAGATATAAGATAAGATTATTGTTTGAGTATTTCATCCATTTTAGTAACATTATATTATTGCGAAAGTGTGTATGTTTGTTACATCGTCACGCTCAAGCCGTTGAACCGATTTTGCTGGATATGGAGATACTTTGTGTTCCGGAAAAGGACATAATATTATTATGATACTTTATCCCGTAAACGTACAGTTCCCGGACGATAAACGAATTTTGACGCAACGGAGTTGCGGGCGTCATCTAGTGTAATATACAGTGTGTAACAAAAATAATTGATAATACTTTAGGGTGTGTACGTGTTCCTTGTAGCGAGTTCACTGTGAAAGTAACAGCGCTGAAATACCAAAAATTTTTTTCACTTTTGTATGGGGAAACTCGTGACGCTCGGGCCATTGCCCATACAAAAGTGAAAAAAAAATTTCGTCTTTCAGAGCTGCTACTTTCACAGTGAACTCTCTACAAGGAACACGTACACACCCTAAAGAATTATCACTTATTTTTGTTACACACTGTATTTTCATTATGTTGCTTATCTATGTTGGACTATAATGGACCAATACAAACGAATACATTGTATGTTCGATATGATTGGCTATTGTGCTTATAGATAGAGTTTACAATAATCACTAGTACGAGTATAACCTTTTGTGGTTCACTTCACGGAAAAACTATCACGCCTATTGATTTGTGCTTTAACATAGTTTTTTTTTACATGTAGATGTGTTATCATCAGTCAGTCAAGGTTTTTTATATTATGTAGACGTGTTATCATCACTCAGTCAAGGTGTAACGAGTAAAACGACGCGAGCCCTCACAAAGCTCGGCTTTTAGCTAGTTATAGGCATCCACGACCTAACTTAGAAAGAGGCTTTATGGTAATAAAGGTTTAGCAATTTAAATTTTTTTGCTATTCAACTTTACTAATTTTTCCCAGACGAATTTATGGGTTGTTCAATGAAATGATTTATTAAATTTCTTTTTGTTGTCTTTCCTAACTTTAATATTATGATACAACAAATCCAAAATAATTAATCTTGTTAACCAATAGGACTATAGCATTTTATATTATCTATATAATTATTAACCATGTTATGAATTTTAAATACAGCTTAGTGATGTTTTAATCACATAACATGTCATATTATACAATATACATTAATTATACAGTTATACCATAGAGACTGGACAGTTGTATTCAAATTATCGTTAAATAATTGACAGCGTTAATCGCTTAGATACGAAATTGCCTTATTAACCTGTTATAGTCGCGGCTGAAATTGATATATTTAATTTTTACCGACTTCCAAAAAGGAGGAAGTTATACGTTTGACTGTATGTATCTTTTTTTTTGTATGTTCAAAGATAACTCAGCCATTTGTGATCCGATTTTCAAAATTATTTTTGTGTTGTATAGGATTTAACTCAAATTTGGTACCATGTTCACAAAAGTGGTGGTGGGATCCTGGAGGAATCGAGGGTACTCCTTGAAATTTGTATGGAAACATATAGTGATTTCAATTTTTTCTGAAGCATTCGAGGTAAATGCTACCAAAAAGTAAGATTTCGCACCAGATTGTCCCTGGGTCTGAAGGACCCAACAGAACTTTTGAATCCTTATAGATACAGGTTCAGGGATTTCGGCGTTGTTTAAACATCTGAAAGCATAAGCCAACACATAAATTTATTTGATCATCATCATCAAAATCATAATTATGCCATGGGTCATCACATTATGACCCAATTATTGATGATTGTGTTGTTGTATAGGGTATAATCTTGATTTTGTATAATAATTACGAAAGTGGTGAGCTGATGATGGGATCTATGAGAAATCGAGGGAAATCCTTAAAATTTATCAAAAGACTCATAGTGGTTAAAATGTTTTTTCTAGTAACTTAAACATTTATTATGTTATGAATAAGAGAAAGTTCATACGAAGGCGTCTCTTGGTCCAAAGGCACTGAACAGAACTCCTGAACCTTTAAAGATAAAAGTTTTTAAATTTCGCTTACAGTAACATAATGTGAATGTGAAGTTAACATTCGTAGTAGTTATTTACGCATAAAGCCTTATCTTGTAAATAACTAAAAAGAGTGAAATTATTATATTTTTTAACAAAAAATTAAAACCGACTTCCAAGCTAAAAACAATAATAATAAGAACTAAAAAGTATAAAATAAGTCTTACTCTATAATAGTGCCTTTTTCAGAATTCGTCTAAATCTCTACTATTTCTGTACATACTACAGTCTTCATTACTTTGAAGTCGGTACCAGTCCCAAAAGCTTCAGATATTCTGGCATTGACTGAACTCACGATAAAATTAGCTGGTACGCACTTAGTATATCAAGCGATACTATCGTTTCATAGTATAGGGTAAGATCAAAATATCCAAAATGTTACAAAATAAAAATACGTGCGACACTCGGAGACTGCCGCGGTAAAGCTATTGCATAGCATTTTGTATCAACTTATGCAAATATAATTCGCATAGTTCTAGTCTGGCCGCACCGCTGCGCCGGTCGGAGTGAGGTGTGTTAGATTTTCTCGTTACAGACGCAATAGCTTAATAACCTTGAATTAAATATATGTCTATACTTCAATCTTGAGAAAAACTGTGACAATGAAAGCCGAGGAATCAGATATAGAAGCGATTCCGCCGGTCACGGGCCATTGTTGAAGGAATTACTGTCGCGCCGAACAAATTAGTTCCTCCGATCATATTGGTGTCTGACGACTTCGTTTGTGTTGTAACGACTTTTGGAATAATATGATTCTTGAAATCTTTTTGTTGGTTCAAAATGTTTTGTTACATTTTTCGTTCGCAGGACTCTGTAATTGAAATATTATTAAGTTTGAAAATATTTTTCTATGTAGTTAAAAATTCTGATAAAATCAAATCAAATCATCAAATCAAATTTAATTCGGGCATCAGAGGCCCATATAACAAATACCTTAAATCTAACATACATATAATTATATAATAAATACCTTAAAAATAACATACTTAATTTATATATACTTAAAAATTAACACTGTCACATTTTGCCGGTGACGTGACTCGCTTCGTTCCGGAGTCTCCCCCGGAACCTCTGATAGACTACATCCATCGGCCAGAACTCCGGCGCCTCGAAAGTCGACAGAAGATTCGTCGGTACTCTTACCACAAAGGAGCTAAAGTTAACTTTGTGGCGAGACTGCAGACGCTCGACCCTCAGGCGCAGTGTCGTCTTCTTCTGGATGTAGTCCATGACGTCCTGGACCTCCATGGACCAGTGCAGTCGGGATATGTGCAGGGGCGTCGCGGGGACCTCGCTCCGCAGACGCAGCTCAGGTACATATGGTGCGGTGCCCCGATGGTTGCGGGCGGCGGGCTTCTTCCTCCCCTCCACCAGTATGAAGCCCTCCTCATCGCACCTCCTGCCCTCGTCCTTGCCAAGCCGAGAAGACTCCACCTTAAAGATCAGGTCAACAAATTGGCGAGGTGACAAAATATATTTTTAAATGAGCAGTTTTGAAGTTAAATGACTCTTCGTTACAAAATAGACTAGACGGCATTATGTAGTGCAGAATCGCAATAACCACTAACAAAATATCATAATTATAATAATGATCCTTTTTATCACAAACTAAATTCCCAATTACCGCAGAGTACGTCTTGTTGTCAAATCTATATATTAATACGTGAGCCAAAAACTTTGTATCCCTTTAGACGAAAAATGGGGAAACGTAGGTGAATGAAATTTTGTACAGTTATAGTTTATATGGTGAAGGAGTGCATCGAGCTAATATTATTTTGAAATTATGCTTTTATCATACATTTTTTTAACAAATAAACAACAAGGTGACAAATTGAAAAAGGATTACTTATAGTTTTTTTTTTATTAGACAATGCTTACACGGCCAGTCTGAGATCAGCTGAGTCCCAGACACAAGAGTTGAAAATAATATGATAGTCAACATTTTTTTACAAAATATAGGTACTTAGTAGTCCTAATGTCGTTGAAACTAAGGTCGAATTTCGACCATTGGGCGATCTCTAGTATGAAGAAAAATCTAATGATAACTTTCAAGCTACAATCAGGTCAACTATACCAAAAGAGTGTAAAAGTGCATAAAAAGTACATTTATTATTTTCAAGTACTTTATAAACACAACTCTCCTGGCACCATCGAGTAATAATTAAGCCATCTACCGTACCTCTAATTAAGCAATAGCAGTGACTGCAACACAAATTAACCCAAAAATAAACGAGACACCTGACCCAATACAGTTTGTGGGATATTCCGGGCCATTAGATCGAAAATCTCAACCCTTTCAGCCGACCCTCCCGCGGCGAATTGAATTTCGCAGAACCGACGGGTTAAGTGCGTAAGGTGTATGTAATGATAATGTTTACTTTCAAAGTCAGAATGCTTAAGACGAGAGACAAAGAAATTAAGAGGACGATTAAAACGTGCACAATACTAGAAATTAAAAACTTAGCATAATATAGACTTTATGCTAAGTTAGTATTTATGCTTTTTATGCTTAGTTTTAATTTATTTTTACAATATTAGTAACAGTATCAGTTCTTTATAATATTAATGCGTGAGCGAAAAACTTTGGATGTCTTTTGACGAAAAATGCGGAAACGTAGGCGCATGAAATTTCACACAGTTATAGTTTATATGGTGAAGGAGTGCATCGAGCCAATATTGTTTTAAAATTATGCTTTTATCATATCTTATTTTTATAAATAAAACATTACACTCACTACGATGCACACTACGATATTTTGATTGACAAGCCTATTCAATGTCTGTTGTCAAATTAAAAATGGATTGTTGTTTTTTTTATTAAATCTGAAATAGTCAATACTTTAAACGAGGAGGAAAAGAAAAAGAAGATAGTCAATATTTTGGTAATAGAGGTTGAATTTCGACCATTGGGCGATCTTTTGTATTTATATAAATAGGCAACACATTTATGTTGCCTACAAAAAGTTGCAGCAAGGAATTTCTGTGCAGCAAAACAGAAATTCCTTGTTTTGCTGCGAACAAACCTTATCAGGAAAAAGAAAATCAACTTATCAGGAACGATCGAATTGATAGACCTGGTGGTGGTGTAGCAATATACCTCCGATCTAATATACCTCCGATAAAAATCGGAATCAATTAACATCTTTAAGAAACGTTTGAAAGCACACTACCTAGATCAAGCTCAGTCCATGTAAAACTCTTGGTGTTTTCTGTACAATTATTTTAATGTTCCTTTATTTTTTATAATGTAGGTATTATATCAACATTTCTTTTTTAACCAAATTATATCTGTGTAAATTTGTGAAGTTCATTTGGCTATGTTATATGTTGTTTTTGTTATTTTATATTGTTTTTATAATGCAAATAAAGAATTTATAAATAAATAAACCTCTAAGTATCCTCCTCCAGAAATATTCGCTTATCATATAAATCGGTTCAGCATTTAAGCGTGAAGAGGTAAAAGATAGCCAGACAAACCTTTAGTCCAAATGATGCCCCAAAAAATTGTATAACGTGTTGTTGATTTATGTATTATTGGCATATAAAATAAAATATTTATATTTTATTTTTATTTCTGTTCTTGGCATTAAAATGACACTGAGTAGATGAGCATGTAATTGTTAAAGCAATTTTTAAAAGCACATAATATCAGAAACTGGGCATATGAGATGCAATGTAAGCGCAAAAATATATAATTTACATCAACAAAAAGACCCGATCTTTACTCAATGATAAAAAATCCAATACATAAAAGTAAATCCCAATTGTCAATAATAGTTATCGAAAATGAACTTTTTTAAACCCGAAATCCGTTCAGTCGATACCAATTTACTGAAGTTCATAATTGAAGGCATTACGCCGTCACGGATAAACCAATAGTAAAATACTTTACGGATTATACACTCATAATTGAAGACACGAGTGGATGCAGTGGGTAACTAATATTTTATAATATAAGAGCAATTTTATGATTAAAGGGTAAAAACGGGAACCTGAAAACTTTACATTATTTAAATAAAATTAAAATAAAAATATAGCTTGAGGGCTCCCATACAAAAACACAATTTTTGGCTTTTTTTGCTCTATAATGGTACGGAACACTTCGTGCGCGAGTCCTACTCGTACTTCGCCGATTATTTTGTTTAATTTAACTAAGGTTAAATTAAACAAAATAATCGGCGAAGTACGAGTAAAGTGAAAAAAAAAAAACTATTATTAATAATTATTGCTAGTTAGAGTTACTCACTTCATCCACTCATGTCTTAAATTACAAATTATATTTTTTTATAATTTGAGTCTACTATATCACTGAGACTTCCATGTCTACCCGTCTGTCTGTCTGTGTCCAGGCTGCATTTCAAGGACCGCTATAGCTAGACTTCTGAAATTTCACAGATGTGTATTTCTTAATCGACCGTATAGGCGTCCGATTCTCATGCCTCAAAATATATCGCTTCTATTGCAGGCTGTCATTTACGCCCACACATTTCCTCACGCGCGAGAAATCGACGCGAGATGTAAGAGAAGAAGCACCAAGCATAAATTAAGTCGATACTAATAATAAGGTCGTAGTTGACGGTGAATGCTCTGAAACTCAGTCTGTTGATGCTGGTGTCCCTCAGGGCTGTGTGCTATCGCTGACTCTATTCATACTGCATATTATCAATGACATGTTACAGACCAACGGCATTCATTGCTATGCGGATGATAGTTTAGATTCGAGGCATGAGAATCAGCCCCTAGTCAGCCTAGAATCGGTCCCCTGGACAGATCGTTACTAATTCCAACTGTACGGAATCAATTCTGGTGCTAATTCTGTCGACGTTGACGAGGGTGCCATTGTCTGCGCCCGACAGCGGCGGGGCAGCGGCGCGGCAGGAGCGCCGTAGAGCGTTACTTTCTAAAAAACTTGTTTCCTGCTAATTTAGATTGACAGAAAGTAAATTTTTAAGAAATGCGTTGGCGGGTTATTTTTTTTCGAGGAGTCGTATTCTTAGGCTTGATTTATACGCGTCTGCCCGAACGCGCGGTTTGGCTGCTACATCGCGAGATCACAAACCATTGTATGTAAATGTAGCGCGATCGTTACATACCTTTTTTTTTTTTTTTTTTTTTTTTACTACTGCTTGTGATCTGACAGTGTAGCGGACAAAACGAGTGTTTGCGCGGATGCATTAAGCTGGACGGTATTCGAGATTCATTTATTTGAGTTATGAAATTGACAGTTGAGACTTGAGGTACTTAAAAAACTTAAGTACTTAATATAGTTTGCCTAATTGCATAACCCTTATTTATTATTAATTATTACCCATTAACCCGTATTATTATAAATACGAAAATGTTTCTGTCTGTTACCATTTCATGCATAAACTGCTGAACCGACTTTGCTTTTTGGTATGGAGATACTTTAAGTCCCCGGAAAGGACATAGGATGCTTTTTTATTTTGGAAAAATGTGTGTAAAAAAATGTGGGTAAAAAAATATTAACTTTATTTTATTTTTATTTTATTGATTTTTGGAAAACTTACAGCTAACATACACATAGAATTTAAATATACAATACAAGAAGGCCAATTAAAAGTTTCCACAGATAGAAAAATGTTAATAAAAACAAGGCAGCGATAGACAATGGTCACAATTATTTAGAATTTTAGAAACAATTTAGAAAAACAGAACAAGAATTGTAATAAAGTATTAGGTAATAGAATTGCGCAGCTTACAATTAAAATAGAAATTATTAAATTCTTTCTTGAAAGTTGTTACATTGGTAAAGAATAGGTCCACATCAATTATTCGAGATATTTCATTAAACATTCTACTAGCCCTGATCATAATAAAATCTTCCATTGCATCAGAGTTGACAACACTAAAACACGATAATGCGGAAATATTAAAAAATTTGAAGTTCCTTAATGAAAAATATGATGACATGCAAAATAAAATCTTAACTTACGAGGAAGACATTGCAAGCTTGAAGAAGGAGAATATGGCGCTGATAAATACTGTAAACGACCTGTCTTCCCGAGTAACTTTATTGGTACATCATACTCGGGAGTGCAATGTGGAAATTTCTGGAGTTCCTGAGAATAGGAGTGAAAACCTAAGAAACACGGTTGCACAAATTGGTTCAGTGATCTCTTGCCAAATTCAGGAAGTGGACATAATTACATGTAAAAGAGCGGCTAAGGTGGATACTTCCGATTCCCGACCAAGATCAGTGATTGTAAAACTACGTACCACATTTCAGAGGGACCAATTTTTGGCTTCAGTGGCCAAATTCAACAAAACAAATGCTAGTAATAAGCTAAACTCCAGTCACATAGGATTGACAGGAACTAAAAAGCCCATCTACGTCTCTGAACACCTTTCACCTACAGCCAAAAGTCTTCACGCTGCGGTTAGAATTGCGGCACATGATAACAATTATAAATATGTTTGGATTAGAAATGGCCGGATTTTCACTCGCAAATGTGACGAAGCTCCTTCAATCTATATTAAAAATCACTCCGATATCCCTAAAATAAAATAAACCTAAATTACACTTTAAATAAAGACCGTTTAGAGGACCGGTTGGTCTCTCTAAGAGTTCACTAGAGGTCGGAGGAGTAAAGAGTAAAAGTCGATTTACTGTGGTGAACTGAAGTGCTTTATTGAACAATATGTGCGGTTTGTATACAAAAATTTTACATAATTATTATTATTCTAAGTCTGTACAAAAGTTAGAAGATTAATTTCTATTGGCTGTTACACATTAGAGAGAGACATAATGAAAGGGATAAAAATATTTCCAAAACATGAAAGAGAAAAAAATCGAATAGGAAATATTTACAAGGTAATTATGATTGCCGCGCGAGAAACTGGCCGCGCCGAAGCTTGAGCGGCTTTTTTAATAATATCGTCTATATGAAAATCAAATAAAAGCTTAGAATCAAACGTAACGCCCAAGTATTTTATCTTGGTAACTCTTGTTAAGGATATATCTGTAATTTTGTAGTCGTAGTGAATGGTCTTACGAGTAAAGCTACATACGTAACATTTGGTGATATTTAGATCTAGTTGGTTACGACGGCAGTAGTCAAGGAGTCTATAAAGATCCTCCTGGAGGCGAATAGTATCGTCAATGGTTGTGATTCGGTTTAAAATTTTCAAGTCATCAGCAAATAGGAGTACCTTTGAATATTTGAAACATTCGATAATATCGTTGATAAAAATATTAAATAACAAGGGTCCCAATAACGAGCCCTGAGGTACACCTGATGGTATGAACATAGGCCTAGACGTGTAACCATTAAGAACAACAGATTGACATCTATTGTCAACGTAAGAGGAAAACCATCTAAAGAGGTTACCCCTAATTCCTATTGCAGACAATTTGTGCAGCAGTGTGTGATGATCCAGACGGTCAAAACATTTTGTAAAATCAGTGTAGATTATATCGAACTGCGTGCGCTCAGACATACACTCAGACAAATAGTCGCTACAGAGTATGAGATTGGTAGCAGTGGACCGCCCACGCATAAAACTTTACCATATTTAAGTTTTTTTTTTTCAACGCTTGTCTCTGGGACTCAGCTGATCTCACAATATCAGTCAGATAAATGGGGTTTTAGTATAAATAGCGAGGAATTTCCTCGATTACTTATGGACCCCATCATCAAGTCACCTTTTTATGAACATGGTACCAAATTCGGATTAAACCCGATACAATAGCGAAAAAATCTTGAAAATCGGTCCACTGTAAATACTGAGCGGGGTGACTGGAATTAAAGTACGGTGGAGTGCATGAGACGTTTATTGCAATCAATTGTTAGTACATGACTGAATAGCCAACAGCACAAAATATAACATTTAAAATATAACATAGTATAATAATATATAGACAATATAAGGTAACATACAGTAGGACAATGTCGATAGACAGTGTCGCTACAATATTCCCCCCTTTAAAAAAAATGACAATTTAAAATTAACCCCATAAAATTACAACATAACAACTACATCGTGCGGTAGGTCTCAATGCGACCACCGGGTAAGCTACTTACAACTAATACAACTCATATCATAGATAACAATATTATAATGTTTACACTTAGATGCATTACACATTACAATGCAATGAACACGGTATGCAATTACATGTAAGCCGTTTGCGAGGGTTGCTGACAAGATTTATCAGCTGGAACAACGGACACAACCGACAACATCTCTTTCCTAGCCCACTTTTTAACACTTTTATTGCACTTATTCATCACAAAATATGCGCCAATCAACAACAGGATAACTACAACACTAGTAATGACGATGCCGTAAACTTCCATTTTCCTTTCCATGGAAGATGTACTGGCACCGTTAGCACCATTTTGGGCTATTACAATTTCCTCCTGTTTACTATAGCTTTTGCCCATCTTGTCGAACTCAAAAGTATATAGTTAAATTTGCGAAAGTATATTCAAAAATGTAAAATTTTATTTCAAATCGTCGATATTTAATACTTAAAATTGTAAACTTGCAACCTACTTTACAACTTCCTAAAACTGATTACATATTCAAAGCTATGTTAAGCGATACTATAACTCGCTGCTAGCTTAATAAGTTACAATACCACAAGCATACAATTAATATGTCACCATATACATTAATCTATCGCCTCGCAAACGCTTCGCTAACTGTATGTTACTACTTAATAAAATCTTACAGGGCGTTTAATCGAACGTCCGTAACTCGACGTACGCGCCGTAAGCATTTTTGCGGGTTCGACGACCGGCTCATTCTTAGGCTCTGCATACACCCTATCGCGCGACTCCGACTGTTGCTCTGTACAAGGGTCGGAAGTCGCTTCACGTAAAACATATGCAGGCTTAAGACGATCTATGGAAATCGTTGCTTTTCTCCCAGGCAACTGTACGACGTAAACCTTTGGACGCCTTTGAATAACACGATACGGACCATCGTAAGGCGTCTTCAAAGGTTTACGTACCGTATCATCACGAACAAAAACATAATCTACCTTATCTAAATCTGGGTGCACAAAAAGTGTGCGTGCGTCCTTATGTGTCGCTGGCTTGGGCTTCAAATTACTTATTACTACGTAATCTCTCTACATATTGACTATAATCTGAAATTTTAAAACTATTTTCGGCATAAAAATCTCCGGGTAAGCGCAACGTAGTGCCGTACGTCATCTGCGCTGCGCTTACGCCGGTATCCGACCTAGTAGCCGTACGTAAACCTAACATCACTATCGGCAATTCCTCTACCCAAGAATTAGAGCTCAACCTAGCCATAAGGGCTGCTTTCAGGGAACGGTGAAATCGCTCTACCATACCATTAGCCTGAGCATGATAAGGCGTAGTGCGAATTTTGTCTATACCTAAAAGTCGCATAAGTTCTTTAAAAAGGGAACTCTCGAATTGTCTGCCCTGGTCACTCGTAAGCTTAGCAGGACAACCAAAACGTGATATCCACCCCTCGACAAAAACTCTAGCCACCGTTTCTGCACTAATATCTTTAACTGGATACGCCTCCGGCCAGCCAGTTTGCCTATCTACGATGGTGACTAAATACCTATAGTCATTAGAGGTAATGTTAAGAGGACCGACTAAGTCCAAATGTACATGAGTGAAACGATCAGCAAACGGGAAATTACCTAATTCTGACTTATTATGCCTTCCGACTTTCGCACGCTGACAATTCACACATTCCTTTGCCCATTTACCAATATCCGAATTCATACCTTCCCAAAAAAATCTATCCTTAATTAACTTTTTGGAAGTTCTAATTCCCGGATGACTCAAATTATGTACCGAATCAAAAGCTTGTTTTCTAAATGGCCCTGGAATGTACGGTCTAATTTTATCTGTAGACGTTTCACACACTACAGGTACATCGCTTCCAGTTAACATTATCTCCTTAAATATCAAATTACATTCATTATTACGAATAGAACGTTCGCGAAACCGCGCTAACTGCTCATCGTCACGTTGCGCTTTCGCAATCGCAACGTAATCTAAAACCATGAGACCTGTAATTGTATCAACGTGAACGCGCGATAATGCATCGGCGACAATATTCATGTCGCCCTCGATGTGGCGTATTTCTGTACAATATTCACTAATGTAAAGTAATTGTCTAATCCTACGGGGTAATTCATTGCTACTATTAACTTTTTTAAAAGCAAATGTCAACGGCTTATGATCGGTATAAATAATAAGGTGACGACCTTCAATTAAATTTCTGAAATATTTAATAGCCAAATAAATGCCTAACAGTTCTCTATCATACGTACTATATTTAGTCTGAGCCGATGACATTTTCTTTGAAAAATACGCTAGCGGAACCCATTTCTTATCAATGCACTGCTGCAACACTGCTCCCACACACGTGCTCGACGCGTCGGTCATAAGCGCTAAAGGAGTATCGTGTTTCGGGTACGTTAGGGTTGCCGCGTTCTGCAAACTAGATTTACAACGTAAAAATGCCTCACTCGATTTTTCTGTCCAGACTATTTTAGTTTTATCGCGCTTTCTAGAGTTCTTTAAATACTGATTTAAATGTTCCTGATATTCTACGGCCTTAGGCAGATGCAACCTATAAAAATTAATCATTCCCAAAAAACGTCGGAGTTGCTCAACCGTTTCAGGTTTGGGATAACTATTTATTGCTTCCACTTTCTCCGGTAGAGGCCGAATACCTTCTACAGAAACTTCAAAACCTAAAAAGTCAATTTTCGATTTTCCGAAAATGCATTTGTCTAAATTTATAGTTATTCCAAACTCGTTTAAACGTTTGAACACCTCCCTTAAATGTTGTTTATGCTGCATATCATCATCACTAAATATCAAAATATCATCAATATAGCAATAAATAAAATCTAACCCTGCCAAAACTGAGTGATTCATAAACCTTTGGAATGTTTGAGCTGCGTTTCTTAACCCAAAAGTCATGCGCGGGAATTCAAACAATCCAAACGGCGTTATGATCGCGGTCTTCTCTACATCGCTAGGGTTGACACTAATGAAATGGTATGCTCGGCAAATATCGAGGCGAGTGAACACTTTCTTATCGGCTAACAAATAAGTGAAATCGTGCAAACGGGGTATAGGGTATCGGTCTGCTTTTGTTATGGCATTAAGAGCCCTATAATCCCCACATAATCGCATGTTGCCATTTTTCTTTAAAACTACATGGAGCGGGCTCGCCCACGCGCTCTTGGACGGCCTACAAATACCTAACTCCTGCATACACATAAGTTCATCTCTTACCTTAGTGTAGCGATGCGGAGGTAGAGGCCTGGCTCGAGCGTGGACCGGCGGGCCGCTGGTCTCGATGTGATGGTATACGCTATGTTTGGGCGGTTCCTTAAATGAAACCGGCTTCGTAATATCTGAGAACTCACTTAAAATGCTAGCATACGGACAATTTATATCTACGGTCTTAATAGATAAATCCTTACTACTAATTACATTCGCCGACACTTTTAAACTAGTAATTTCATCGATTAAACGACGAGCACTTAAATCAACTAGTAACTTAAAGTTCGATAAAAAATCAGCGCCTAAAATAGGCTGTCGCACATTTGCGATAACGAATGTCCACCTGAAAGCACGACGTAATCCTAAGTCTAATATTAAACTTTTTGTACCGAAAGTTTTAATTTTAGTCCCGTTAGCCGCATACAAAGTATAGTCAGTACACTCAGCATTACTAAAGTTTTTAATCACCTTGTCGGCGGGAAGCACAGAAATATTTGCTCCAGTGTCCACAAGAAAACGTAAACCACTGGTACGATCTGTCACACATAATCGATGGCACGGGCTAATACTTAACTCACAGACTTCGGATGTCGATGCAGTGCTCTCCAGTCAATTGTTGTCTGCTCGAGGTTTCCACGCACATGGCTCGACGCACTTGTGAGCCCTCGAACGGAAACGATGATGGTAGAAGCACAACCAGTCGGGGCTCTCTGGATTCCGGCGAGATGTCGACGGTGTCGGGTCACGAGTCCTCTTCCTCGACGCAGAGCGCGACCGATTGCCGCCAAAACGCTGCTGACGCCGATACCTCTGCTGAGATCCTGCCATGCCTGCCAGCTTCATGCTTATTTTGGCTATCTCGGCCATCAGCAGATCGGTATCCCTCGAACTAGTTGCCGACGGCTGCGAAGCGACTTCACTTACGTGCACTGCTCTCGTCGTCTCGAAGACCTTGTCCGCCACAGCTGCCAGGTTATCCAGATCCTTGGTGTCGGAAACGGCCAGCACAGCACGCACTTGCGGCGGCAGATGGCCCTGCCAGAGGATCTTCAGGGTGTCATCCGGAACCTTTCCTTTAGCCAGCTCCCTCATACGTCGTAGGAGCTGCGACGGCTTCTGGTCCCCTAGGTCCATTTCGCTGATGAGCTTCTGCAGCTGCCTGCTCTCGGACTCTTCATAGATAGCCAGGAGACGCTGCTTCAACGAGTCAAACTTCTTCGTGGCGGGCGGATTAGTCAACAAATCCGAGACCTGCTGTATGGCGTCTTTAGAAAGCTTGGAGACCACGATATCGAACCTAGAGTCGTCTGCTAATTTTTGCGGTGCCAACATCGCCTCCACTCTAATAAACCAGATGCGAGGAGCATCTGTCCAGAATTCAGGGATCTTGCTTGTCAATGTGATTGCTGCTAAATCACCGGACGGCGCCTGCACGGTAGATGCGGCGGTCGGCGGAGGAGGTACGGCACCCGGTAACCCTGCGCCTTGCTGAGCCATCTTTGCGGTTCCACAAAAGTCCACGAAAACCGTTAGCCACTCCCGAGTTCTACACGCGTATACCAAAAACGACACGCGGCACTCCACCACCACGTTGTTTGTCGGGATAACGAATGTCGGGGTCACCACTGTAAATACTGAGCGGGGTGACTGGAATTAAAGTACGGTGGAGTGCATGAGACGTTTATTGCAATCAATTGTTAGTACATGACTGAATAGCCAACAGCACAAAATATAACATTTAAAATATAACATAGTATAATAATATATAGACAATATATTATTATACTATGTTATATATATATATATATACAGTATATATATATATATAACATATATATATATACAGTATGTTATATATATATACAGTAGGACAATGTCGATAGACAGTGTCGCTACACCACAAACAGCGAAGTGATCATTCAACATACAAAAAAAAAACAGACGAACATTTATAATCTCCTCCTTTTTGGAAGACGGTTAAAAATTACGCTCGTGTGAATTAAACAGGACTTTTGTATGAAACTGAATGCAGCAGAATTCTGCCGAACCGAACTGCTTTTGCGACTCACAAGGTCACAACTCACAAATTACGCTCGTTTGGCTTCGCCCTTAGTAATAGGCCCCGTGTGTGCGCTGCCAGCCCAAAGTCTGCAGTTTATTTTTGTTATAATATTTTGGTAGTTGATAGGGCTTAATTAAATAACAAATTATTTCCTGTACGTTGTTTGTGACAATAATTATTATTGTTTTCCTTATAATTTCAACAAGCCTTGTAACTTATCTACTTCATCACCTGGCTAATGTTTCTCTCTATACATATAATCAATTTTTTTTATTGGAATAAAGTTCCTTATTGCGCGTTGCGAAAGGGGGCTAGACGAGAAGTTGTAACGACACAAAAGTATCGTGTGTCGCGTCACACACGAAAGTGTTGTACTTACATAAGAAATCACTTTTCGTAAAAAATAACGTTCCATCCGGGAGTCCCTTGACACCTCTCATGTTTTTAATTTTCTCGGTTCTACGGCCTCCATTTACGCAAAAAACCGACATTTTAAAATTGCTATTTACCTACTTCATCCACTCTCGTCTTAAATTATTGTTTTCAAAGTGGCATACTTGTTAATATTTTTCCTGGATGCCCATTAGGTATATATACCGATTGCTCTGGGACGGCTCTGTAGTTTCTGCGATCGCGTCGGTCCAGTATGGGGTGAGTCAGTAAGAATTTATAAAATATAGTCTATAGTCTATCTAATATATAAAATTCTCGTGTCACAGTGTTTGTGCGTGACCTCCTCCAAAACGGCTCAACCGATTTTAATTAAATTTTGCATGTACATTCGTTAGGCTTTTTATCTACTTTTCTTTTTTAGAAACTCTAAGTTTATTATAATAGGAGCCCCCAAAAATATAAATTTTAGTATTTTTTTATGAAATAAGGGGGCAAACGAGCAAACGGGTCGCCTGATGGAAAGCAACTACCGTCGCCCATGGACACTCGCAACATCAGAAGAGCTGCAGGTGCGTTGCCGGCCTTTTAAGAGGGAATACGCTCTTTTCTTGAAGGTTTGCAGGTCGTATAGGTCCGGAAATACTGCTGGTGACAGTTTGATTTGCTGTTATACCGTCAACATAAATACACCTGTAAAAATTTCAGCTATTTAAATAGCTAGGAAGGAATGTTTCGACATGCGTGGTATTTACCAAAAATGTGCATCTAACCTATAAAGAACCGCATTTTCAGTGAAAAAAAGCATTAAAAAAATGTGACTATAATGAGGTTTTTGAAATGACCTTATGGCGATTCTTGGGATACAGCCTGAAGACAGACAGACGGACAGAAAGATAATTATTATCGAAGTCCTATTAATTGGTGGCTAGATACGAGTGGTGTGACCCGAGTGGTCGGCATGACATCGCCGTCAACACAACATATTATAAAGTTAGTCACATAGCTCTAGATAAAATGGCAACGTCTGGGCTCTCACTCATATACCAACATTTAAGGACAATCAAATTAATTTGAGTATTCTTACACAATATTCGGTACACGTAAGCCGCATGCATCCCGACCGCTAGGTAAAGACCCTCAACAGAGTGGGTGCCGGAAAATGGAGACCGCCGCCGCGGCCGGTCTAGAAAAAGATGGCGCGATGAGCTGGAAGCATACCAGCCAGACTGGCCAGCGGTGGCACAGGAGCGAGCACAATAGAAGACCTTGGGGGAGGCCTTTGCCCAGCAGTGGGACAGCATAGGCTAGAAAAAAAATCTTACACAGTCACCGAATCCTAAAAATGATTATAAAACTATTTCAGGTGGAAAATGCTGGTATTCGTGGCTTTCGTACAGCTGGTGTACGTCAGTGCGAGTGTGTCGCAGATGTCTCTGGTCCGCGAGTGGGAATCAATGGACCTACTGGTGCCAGGGGAGGGTGGGCAGGGGACATCGCGAAGACCCCTCGATCTACATTTTGATAAATTTAGCGTATTTTGGAAATATTTGCATCTGGACGTGTACAACGACAGGCTGTTTGTTGCTTTTGACCTACATAGAGCACCGTTTTCGTTAGCTTACCACAACCTCTCGGGTATGCTCATTATTATTATTTTTAACCGCCTTCCAAAAAGGAGGAGGTTATATGTTCGGCTGTGGATATATTTTTTAATTTGTGTATGTTCAACGATTACGTTTGTGAACCGATTTTCAAAGTTTTTGTTTTGTTGTATTAGGTTTCACTTCAACTTGGTACCATGTTCACAAAAGTGGTGACCTGATGATGGGATCCATTAGTAATCGAGGGAACTTCTCAAAATTTATATGGAAACATATGGTGATTTTGGTTTTATGAGAAGTATCCTAAGCATATGCTACCAAAACACAAGATTTTGCAACAAGGTCTCCGAAGATACTATGTTTCCGAAGATACTAAGAGAACTCCGGATTCCTTATAGATACAAGTTCGGGGATTTAGGCGCTGTTTTAAAAACTGAAAACATATGCTACTATGCAAATTACATTCATCATCATCGTCATCATCATCATCACTACCACGTCAGGGTCACCAATGTCACATGGTTGTATAATGTATCTATATATTAATACGTGAGAGAAAAACTTTGTTACCCTTTTTACGAAAAATGGGGAAACGTAAGTGCATGAAATTTCGCACAGTTATAGTTTATATGGTGAAGGAGTGCATCGAGCTAATATTATTTTAAAATAATGCTTTTATCATATATATTTTTAACAAATAAAACGTTACACACACAACACTACTACTAGGAAAATGACAGATTTTTGAGTGACATTTGACAAGCCTATACATACAAATAATACTCTTTTATTTATGGTTGAAGTCTGCTGACATTTGACAACTGTAACAGATTGACAAATTGAAAATGGATTCTTGATTTTTTATTTAATTTTAAATACTATTAGACAATATACTATTAGATAATATTAGATAATCGGCCAGTCTGAGATCAGCTGAGTCCCAGAGACAAGAATTGAAAAAAACTATGATGAAGTCAATATTTTTTACAAAATATAGGTAGTAGTTCTAATGTCGTTGCAAGTAAGGTCGAATTTCGACCATTGGGAAATCTCTAGTATGAATAAATATAACCACAACACCACAACACCATCTATGTATTAATACGCGAACGAAAAACTTTGTATCCCTTTTGACCAAAAATGCGGAAACGTAGGCGGAAATTTTTATCTGAAAGATCTTCCGATCGTGAAAAAACGAGACGCAATAGCCTTTCTATTGTTACCGCGATCGCCGGTGACCGCTTGGGGCTTGAAGCATTAAAATTGTTAAATTACCTAGCACATGTCCACTTCACTGATATATTTTGTGAGTGTGAGTTGTGACTCTTAACAAATTGTAATACGATACGTAGAATATACGCGGTGGTTTACCTACTAGGAAACTAAAAATAGTGAAATTATTATTTTTAACAAAAAATTAAAACCGACTTCCAAGGTAAAAACAATAATGACATCCTTTTAATATGAACTAAAAAGTATAAAATAATAATTCCTGTTCGGTGCCAGTTCCAAAAGTTTCAAATATTCTTTCAGAGAACTGAAGATTCAGCTATCTGGTACCGACTTCAAAATAATGAAGATTGAGTACAAACATAGTTCAGGTTTAGCCGAATTCGGAAAAAGACAATATTAGATAGGAAAAATTATTTTATACTTTTAGTTCATATTAAAAGGATGTTATTATTTTATTATTGTTTTTACCTTGGAAGTCGGTTTTAATTTTTTGTTACAAAGAATATTTTTTATATTTTTATATTAACATTTAAACTTAAACAACAGTCATAAATCTATTCAGAGTTAAATACATCTAAACGTTAAGTTTATGCTATAAGCTATGGTATATAATATTATGTTTGTATTTTAGAAAATTTCTTGTTATAAAAATTAATATCAATTTATATTATTATAACTTAGTTGTATACCAATAGTAGATAGTTGATGATTAAAGAATTTTTAGTAGAGTTTCCTCCCAATTTTTTATAGTTTTTAATTTAAGGCATTGAAAACCTAAAGAAATATAATATATTGGTCGGAATAATCGGATCGGACAATTATAATAATTTATAGTGATCGGAAAAATATAACAATACTAGCTGTCCCGGTGAACTTCGTGTCACTTTAAAACCTTCCCTGGACTTCTACGAATATTTTAAGACTAAAATTAGCCCAACCCGTTCAGCCGTTTTCGAGTTTTAGCGTTACTAACATAATTGAAAATCCATTTTTATATATTTGACTTTTAAGTATTATCACAAATCTTTTGTATGGGAGTATAGAAAAGTGTTGTTTTTAGACTTAGGAAATTTTATTTTTTTTTAGAATTTTTCTCTCCGTAAGAACCATCCTCGTACTTCAAGGAATATTTTAAAAAAAGAATTAGCGAAATCGGTCCAACCGTTCTCGAGTTTTGCGCTTAGAAACACATTCAGCGACTCATTTTTATATGATTATTAGCTGTCCCGGTGAACTTCGTGTCACTTTAAAACCTTCCCTGAACTTCTACGAATATTTTAAGACTAAAATCAGCCCAATCGGTTCAGCCGTTTTCGAGTTTTAGCCCGACTAATATATACGAGTTTTTAGACTTTTTCAGGAAATTAAATATTATTTTTTTTTTAGAATTTTTCTCTCCGTAAGAACCATCCTCGTACTTCAAGGAATATTTAAAAAAAAGAATTAGCGAAATCGGTCCAACCGTTCTCGAATTTTGCGCTTAGCAACACATTCAGCGACTCATTTTTATATCATAGATAGATTATTATTATTGAATATTTTCTATCTCACTACGACTAGACTGAAACAGACATACAGTATGTTTGTGTAAACACCGTTATCCTTGAACCCATCAAATGAGCCCTGTAGTAGTGTAATAAGAAGTATGTACTTCTATATAACCCAATGTCTTATATTTTAATAAACAGTCTTATTGCAACTCTCGGTCTTATTACTCGTCTCCTAAACACACCCTACAGCCCGTTAAAATGAACAACTTTTTCTATGAGAACAACGCAGTGAATTTAAAAAAATCCGTCTTCATACCCATACAAATTCCCAGCATTGTTCTCATAGAAAAAGTTGTTCATTTTAACGGTCTCATTTGATGGTTTCAAGGATAACGGTGTTTACACAAACACACTATATATTCATTATTCATACTTTATGTGCTGCTATTTCACACATTCAACAACGTTTGATCATTATTCTTACAGACACCTCGAAATCACTGCTACTACAACCATACCCGAGTTGGGATGCACACTCGGACGAGCATGGAGATCGACAGATACACGATGTGGTTGCACTCCGAGCCGACCGCTGCGGTCGAATTTGGGTGATAGATAAAGTTGATGATGCTAATGAACATCGTATTATTGTTTTCGACCTAAACACTGATCGCATCCTGAGAAAATACACATTCAGGTACTCGATTAACCTCCACATTGGCTTTTCTATGGTCGTAGACGACGACGACTGTGAAAATCCATATCTCTACATCAGCGATAGCAGACAGGGCGGCATCTGGACGTACTGCTGGGCGGACGAAACTGCGTGGCACCACCCCGGAGACTTCGTTTCCGCGATGGTATTAGCGCCAAATAAAAGCGAGTCATACAGTATCGTCTACTATAATATGTTTGGCGTGGGGGTTTGGTATATTTCCACGAGATACCTTAGAGATAAGACGTCATATTTGATGGAGTTTGGGCACAAAGGAGAACACTACGTCTATTTGGAATCGACGGTTTTAGATGCTAAAAATAATGTCCTTTTTGTTAGGACTTTCTATAATTCTACCACTATAATGGCCTATCCCTGCTGGAACAGATACGCGTCGTGTGACCCGAGTGGATGGCATGACATCGCCGTCAACACGACACATGAAGTAACTCAAATAATACTAGATAAAAATGGCAACCTCTGGGCTTTCACTGAAACATCAACATTGGACAACAAAACTAATTTAAGTATTTTCTCATTAGACATTACAAGTGCGAATGTAGAATTAAACAAAAATGACACAACAAATACAACGAAATTAAATGAAGCTGCCACCGCCGCTACAGTCTCAGCGACCAATACGACCGAGCAAGCCTCAGGTGTCGACTATGATGGCAGTAGTAACAGTACAGTGACTACTGAAGATATTACAGGGGGGACGCCAAACAGCAATATCACCGCTACAGACCCAGCGAGCAGTACTACCGAGCAAGCCTCAGGTATCGGTGATCGTATTAGTAACACTACAGTGACTATTGAAGAAACTATAGCGAGTACGCCAAACAGCGATGTCAAGACGCAGGCAAACGGCGATAATAAAATGAATCAGTTTCCAAACATTTTGTTCAATTTCACAAATAATACGTTCATTTTTTTTAATTTTACTATTAATTAATCTCCTAGTTATGTTAACTAAGTGTTAGTAAAAATACGTAATTTTTTACACTTTCTTAGTAATTTTTTAACACATAAGATTGAATCATTTCAATAAATAAACGTTTATTTAATTAATTATATTTTTATTTCACAACTAGCTGTCCCGGTGAACTTCGTGTAACTTTAAAACCTTCCTTGGACTTCTACGAATATTTTAAGACTAAAATTAGCCCAATCCGTTGAGCTGTTTTCTAGTTTAAGCGCGACTAACACATTTGAAAATCCATTTTTATATATACTTAAGAAGAAGAAGAAGATATTTTTTAAATTTATTTATTTACTTTTTATTTATTGACTTATTTAAGTAATACAAGCACAACTTATTTCTAATTTAGAGTGTAGCTGCAAGCATAAGCCTGCAAAGTTAAAGCAAAAAGTTGGACTCGCCCATGAAGCGGAAAGCTGCGGAAGCAGCAATAAGGTTTATTTTTAACCCCCGACAAAAAAGAGGGGTGTTATAAGTTTGACGTGTCTGTCTGTCTGTCTGTCTGTCTGTCTGTCTGTCTGTCTGTCTGTCTGTCTGTCTGTCTGTCTGTCTGTCTGTCTGTCTGTCTGTCTGTCTGTCTGTCTGTCTGTCTGTCTGTCTGTCTGTCTGTCTGTCTGTCTGTCTGTCTGTCTGTCTGTCTGTCTGTCTGTCTGTCTGTCTGTCTGTCTGTCTGTCTGTCTGTCTGTCTGTCTGTCTGTCTGTCTGTCTGTCTGTCTGTCTGTCTGTCTGTCTGTCTGTCTGTCTGTCTGTCTGTCTGTCTGTCTGTCTGTCTGTCTGTCTGTCTGTCTGTCTGTCTGTCTGTCTGTCTGTCTGTCTGTCTGTCTGTCTGTCTGTCTGTCTGTCTGTCTGTCTGTCTGTCTGTCTGTCTGTCTGTCTGTCTGTCTGTCTGTCTGTCTGTCTGTCTGTCTGTCTGTCTGTCTGTCTGTCTGTCTGTCTGTCTGTCTGTCTGTCTGTGGCAACGTAGCATCCAAACGGGTGGACCGATTTTGATCTAGTTTTTTTTGTTTGAAAGCTGACTTAATTGAGAGTGTTCTTAGCTATAATAATAATAATAATAAATTTTATTTTCAGACTACATTTGGCCCAATTGTTAGTAACACTTTATTCTTAAAAGCTAATGTTAGTATTTAAAAAATTATAAATAAAGATTTCATTTAATTTAACAAAATGATCGCTAACAGCTAGTATAATATTAACAAGTTGTCAACTATTTTGCTAATCCATGTGACACAGCTCCACATCGATTAACATAAGGACAATCCAAACGTTCTGCAAACATCTTCAGTATGCTGTTGGTACTGCCCCTCACCCGTCGCACCAAGGACGCACATCTTTTTCGCATGGTTGCATAAAAGCAGTCTACACGTGCCTCAGCGAACATCCCTGACGCGCTGCAGCGCCAAGGCAGACCCAACAACACCCTGAACGCGTTGTTGAATTGGACACGAAGAGCGCTATACGATTTTTGGGTGTAAAAATACAGGCTACCCGTATAGAAGGAGGTGCAATAAGCCCTGAATAAGGTCACCTTGACATTAGGTGAGCTACGCGCAAACCGACGAGCGAGCATGTTTGCCCTCACCGATAGCGCTCTCCGTTCCCTCTCAATATCACAGTCATCCTTAAGGTCAGGTGTCAAGTAGTGTCCCAAGTATTTAAATTTATAAACCCTTTCCAGGAGGCTTTCATTAATAAAGACAGATGGGACACTGGGTGGACACCTGCCCCCTATTCCAAAGACCATGACCTGGCTCTTTTTTACATTATATATCAGGCCATGAGAATTTGCATATGACTCACAGATGGATATCAACTTTCTTATGCCACATACAGATGCGCTAAGTAGGACCATGTCGTCTGCGTAGCTGATGTTATTACGCAGACCCCGTCTATATGACAGCCGACCCTGGTGCCACTGAGCTCACGTATCAAATCATTGACGTAGATGTTGAACAGGGTTGGTGACGTCAGCCCCCCCTGTCTCATACCACATTCGAGACCATAGGCGCGCGACAAAACGCCCTGCCATCGCACACTATTGACTTGATTGTGATACCAATATTTTAGGATGTTTATAAGTTCTATTGGTAGACCATAGTTATGGAGCTTTTGCCATAAGATATTATAACAAACGAGGTCAAAAGCTCGGGAAAGGTCAAGGAAGCAAGCGATGACAGGTGTTCCTCTCTTTACATAATAAGAAACAGTGCTTTTAAGGCACAGTATAGCGCTTTCAGTCGATAGACCCGGTTTAAAACCAAATTGGTTATCGTGTTGCTCCACATACGCGTTTAACTGCACATTCAAAACACTATCAAATATTTTGGAGATGACAGTCGCTAACGAAATGGGCCTGTAATTATTTTTATCAGTAATGTCACCGGTTTTACATTTAACTACAGGTACCACTGTCGTTCTCATCATGTCACTCGGCATATAGCTATGACTCAGACAAAAATTAAATAATAAATACAGAACTCGTGGTAAGTGTGGGGCAGCAAACTGCAAGTGCTCGATACTGAGACCGTCATGACCAGGTGATTTGCCTCTTGTCATAGACCTTACAATAGTATAGATATTACTTGTTTTTATTTTGATCATCCTGGCCATATCGGTTTCAGCATCCAGCACGCAGTCCGAGCTTCCTAGCGGAGATTTAACTGAAAAATGGTCTACAAACGCGTTCGCAATTTGTTCGTGGCCAGTTAACCCTCCGATACTCACTGGGACGCCCGGCTTTGGCTGCAACTTATTCGTTTGCTTCCAAAAGGAACGAAAGTCGTTTCTTTTATGATGTGATGCCAGAATATCCATTTTTATTTGATCGGCGTGGTTATGACACCATTTTAAGCGCGATTTAAAGATTCTTCTAGCATCACTCATTTCTTGATAGTAATAGCCGGACGAAGGTTTCCCTTGGGCTACCCACTGAGAAAACTTTTGCCGAGCTTCTCTGTGAGCATCAGATACATATTTATTCCATCCAGGCACTACTCGTTTTACACATTTCTTATTTGCACAACTCATCACGGCAGATTCTTTCAAAATAATTACAATTTTATCATAGAACTTATCTATAATACTTCTATGTTTTGGATCACTACACATCTTGTCACAACACGCCAAAAGTTCATGCGGGATATCAACTTGTCTTAACTGATTATGACATTCCTGTCTATAGATTTTTATTTGTTCGGGGCTTCGTTCACCCCATACTACCCGGTTATGTTCTTTAGAGCGCTGTACAGCTGGTGTTATAGGTACGATATCTATTTTGCATTGAATTATTAATGGGTAGTGATCCGACCACATTACATCGTATTTAACATACGCATTTTTGACCGAGTGAGCGGCTGCCCCTGTTACCACGCAGTGATCTAGCCATCGCTTGGAGCCGTTAGCGTCACTCACAAAAGTATGTGTATCGGAGAAAGGATTTAACATTTCAATGTCAGCACACATCCATTTCATGTCACTACAAAATGACATTAGCTCATCATAAAACTGTTCAAATGGGTGAGCATTAAAATCTCCGAGTATATAGGCACAGTCTACACTATAATTGTCTATAATTGCACTTACCGAGCTTATAATGTCCGTGAACTCCGTTAAATTAGCAGTTGTATCCGTGGGCATGTAAACACTCACCACTAATATAGATTTTTCTTTTAAAATAATCTTGACAGCACAAATGCGTGGATTATTGCACTTAACAACACTAACATTGGGAAATAGTTTACGTCTCCATAGCAACGCAAGGCCTCCGTAGGGCCGGCCTCGTAGAATACCATTTGATATGTCCACAGCTGATTCTCCTGTACATCCAAAATCATCACTCACGGTATCAAGATATGATAACTCTTCGGGCAGCAGCCAGGTTTCCTGAAGCGCTATTATATCCGCTGTTTTTGTCAGGTCCCGAATAGCGTCAATTGATCGTTTAATATTTTTACAGTTAAAGGTTTCAAACATGTTATCTATCATTTGATTTTATAGGAAAGTCGCGTTTTCGGTGTTTGAAATTAATAAAACGTCTAAATACTATGCCTTCTGGCCACAGTTTTTCGTCGAGATAGAAAGATAGCTTGGCTTCATTTACAAAAAATTTGTATGCCTTACATAATTCATCATCATCAGCCTGCTCCGTGCTGAATAATCGCGGTTCATCTGGTTCGTGAAGGGCTGATTAGCAACTTGCAGTCGTTTGGTGGGCTTGATTGCATTCTAGTTCA
Organism: Aricia agestis; assembly: GCF_905147365.1. Lineage (NCBI taxonomy): Eukaryota > Metazoa > Arthropoda > Insecta > Lepidoptera > Lycaenidae > Aricia > Aricia agestis. Next base: position 930,115 of record NC_056413.1, read on the forward strand.
TAAATGTCACGCATTTATGAATATTAATGGAAATTTGACCTGGTGCTGCAGCATCACCTGGTAATCAATAGGATATCCAGCTCCTCACCAACTAAGAGCAATGGTTTCGTGTTTGGGCTCATTTTAATTGCGACAACTAGCAAGACGTAGATAACTAATAAATTTTTGCATGCTGCTGCTGCAGCATCACCTGGATTCTATGGGAGCCGAGCTCCATATGAACCCAAAGTGGAGATTTCATGTTTGGATTCATATTGACGGCCTCATCCAAAAGGACATTCCTAGATGGGATATTCATTGGGATATAATATTATGATCCTGTTCTATCAACAGAACAGAATTATTCTGCACTATAACCAACACGGGTTTAAAAAGCATGAAATTAATTTAAGAAATTAAAAAAAAACTTTACTTTAAAAAGTAATGAAATAACATTATATTTTACTGACTTTAAGTTTAAATAATTCCTAAGTGTAAAGTTATATTTTAGTCCATAATTGTTGTCAAGGTGTGTCGGGGGACCGCTAATATAGATGTTTGATTTCACATAACATTATAGTTTAAGGGTCAGTTTTCAGCGAACCAAATCGAGACAATCAGTGACATGGCGATACAAAATGCAAAAGACACTGTTGGCGGTCCCCCGACACACCGTGACAACAATTATGGACTAAAATATCACTTTACATTTAGGAATTATTTAAACTTAAAGTCAGTAAAATATAATGTTATTTCATTACTTTTTAAAGTTGTTTGGCGGGGGTTTTTTATGAAATTAAGAGGTTTTTGATTTATTTTTATATTTCAGTTGATATAATGAAAGTTAAATTAAGGTTTACCATTTATGACGTATAAAAAAAACTACTGGCTAGATCTCGTTCGAACCAATTTTCGTTGGTAGTTTTTGTAGTAATTACATCATATATTTTTTTAGACTTATCATGGTCCTACGGTTAGAGGGGGGACACACATTTTACCACTTTGGAAGAGTCTCTCTCGCAAACTATTTAGGTTAGAAAAAAATTATATATGAAACCTCAATGTAATTTTTGAAGAACTATCCATAGATGCCCCACGCGCATAGGTTAGATGAAAAAAAATTTTTTGTTTTAGTGTACCTATGGGAACCCCTAAAATTTTTAATAATTTTTCCATTTTTGTATCAAAATCTTGAAGCGGTTCACAGACTACATCTACTTACCAAGTTTCAATCTTATAGCTCTTATAGTTTCGGAGAAAAGTGGCTGTGACATACGGACAGACAGACAGACAGACAGACATGACGAATCTATAAGGGTTCCGTTTTTTGCCATTTGGCTACGGAACCCTAATAAAAAACGCTAGTTATGTAACTTTCCGTTACAATATTTGTTCGTTTAGACCCCCACGCGAACGCGTACGTTATCTTCAACATAACGACCACTTACGGGTTGAATGTTATATTTAACTTGAGCAGATTAAGAAAATTCGTGTCATGTATCACACGAGTTCCTGACGAACATGTATCTTATCTTCACGAGCAGGCAAAGTACAAACCCTTTGAAACAAAAGGGCTTAGTGTTACAATACAATGGTTTTGTTAGCGGGGTATATTTGTTCCAGTTATCATTGTCACCGCTGACATGAAATTGACGCGTACGACAAAAATGGATTAACTTATATTAACTTAATTGCATGTTTATCAAACTTTGAAAAACTTTGACAATTTTTGTTTTTTTAGTGTAATTATTATTGTTTAGCTTTGATACAGTTTTCACTTTTAGATATGATATTGTATATATTTACTATCACTTCTTGGTGGAAATTCATCTTCAATTAAATAATTATACACTTTCCTTGCACTTATTCCACTTTCTTTTAATATATTTATCTATCAATATATGGTTTGAGCATTCGACACCTTATCTGAATGTAATTCGGAATTAATTTAAGCTTCTTACATTGGGTATTAAACCATATAAGCTGGGATTTTATTCCGAATTAATTCCGAATTAAATTCAGATAAGGTGTCAAATGCTCAAACCATATATTGATAGATAAATATATTAAAATAAAGTGGAATAAGTGCAAGGAAAGTGTATAATTATTTAATAGTTTTCACTTTGTTAGACAATATTTTTATTATTACCTTTTCACTGCTACAGATCAGGGATAAGTTTTATTATAATGGGTAAATATTACGTCATTCATTTAATTATATTCGTAGTGAACTCTATACTTAAAGGGAATTCACTCACTCCAAATTATTAGCTTTTAGCACTTAGCTTTGTCACACACTGTTTCTCTTTCAACTTGTAACTCTTTTAACATTAAACATGAAGATTATAATTATTTAAACCCCGACCGACAGTCTCTATGTACAATTCACAAAAAAAACCTTTTATTCTCCGCAATTCGTAGCGCCTCGAACGTAACAAAACATTTTATCCGCACATAACAATTCCATCAAAATATTGAAGGTGGATATGGAAATACTTTAATCTTAGCATAACACGCGCTGAGCGAAAAACACTCAGAGTGGAGCGTTGAGTAAACACGCGGCTCTTAGCCTATTGACTCGCTGATGAGGTGAATGCGCCAAACTTTTTGTTTAATGGATAAGAATATAGAATGTATAATATTGTAACCACCTGACTCTGACATAGTAAAAGGAGGTTAAATCCGGCCCAAACCGCGATATAATTACCTACGGCATAGCAGCAAATTAGTTGACTGATCAAAAGTACCTAAAACATATTTTTAGGTACTTTTGATCAGTCTCAGATCAGATCATTATATTTTATACTATGTTATAGAAAACTAATACAATAAAAAAGAAGTGAGTAGGTATCTGATCATCAAGTAAAAATTATATTATGCTAGAATAAGTGAGTAGTAGGTACTTACCTTTCCTGTTCAACAGATAATTTAAACAAAGACAATTCTGGAATTGTTGTATTACTATTAAAACACCCAAACACACAGTAACACTACTCCTGCGATTATGATCGGACATTTTTGATTCGTTTAGCCGCGGCGCGGTGCGGCGCGGGCGTGCAGCGTAAAGTGTTAGCCCCGACTGGTACTTAAGGCGGGGATTAATCTCAATCCAAAACGATAACCTTGCACACAACCAAAGACCAAGCGTATATGCATCGCAATAAGATTCATTTTAGCTTATCATAAAACTGTAGGTTCTCGGGCGGATCTTCTCTATTTTTCATGTTTTTTTTAAATATCTTTGGAAATAAACATTAAGAAACAAAATTGTTCGGTTAAAGACATTTTAATATAGATTTACTAACAATTTATTCAAATAAAATGTATAATTATTCTAGTTAATACTTATATTTCGATGAAATAGATTTTTATCAGAGGTAAGTTTGTAAATTAATTACAACCAAAGTATTACATTTTATTAAAATGTTTATGGTTTAAGGTATTTTAAATATTGTGCTTTATATCTCATATTTTTTAACACTTCGTTTTTATATTGGAACTAGGTAAACCGAGAGTCACGGAATAACAAATTGGGGTTTATCCTCGACTTAAGTGGGATTTTTTTGGGAATTTCTAGTAAATTCTGGGGTCAGGACATGTCTAGGGAATCAATTTTTCGACATTTAAATTTATTTTAATTATATTTACAATTAAGTTTTTCTTAAGTGGCCCAGTTAGATCACACCTTATATTACTATAAAAAAATACAGAAGTCTACATATGTATTATGTACCTCTGCGGGTACTTTATACTTTATACGTCCGGACACCTAAACTTTGCGGTTTGGAGAAATAGCCTACTCGGCGAAAACACTCCGAGATTTTGTTGTGTGCTGTGTGGCGACGCATTGATACTATGGCGCACACATACAAGCCGCGCGCGGTGCCTTTGTATGAAGATAACTTACTTCCCCTCCTTTTACTATGACTCTGAGCTTGCTTTAAGAGGTTACTCATATAAGAAGAACACGCAATCCTTAGAAGACCGCTTCGATAATTATTGTTTAAATCATTACTCGGCCTGTATTGTCTTTATATAAAAAATATAAAAACTGGAGAAACGCGCGTGGGAACCGTTCATTTTTCCGGGATAAAAGTATCCTACGTCCTTTCTCAGGACTCAAAGTATCACCATACCAAACTTCAGTAAAATCGGTTTAGCGGTTTGGGAATAACGAGGTAACAGACAGACATACAGCCAGACTACTTGTACTATTATCTATTCTGTGGCCAGACAGAGCTGACAGACAAATTAGACTTGGATTGAGATTAATACCAAGACGGTGTTAATAGTTATAAGTTTTTTTAAGCTACTACATAGCTTTTATCGAGGACTTTAAGCGTGGCGACTGAATAAAAAAGTTCCGTAACGATAAAACCTAACACCTCCCACTCCGTGCGACGTTGCCAAACTTCGGATCGGTTTTTGTGTGCGTGCGATTATACGTATGCGAATTTTAATTGCATAAGTTGGTAAAAATGCTATGCAATAGCTTTACCGCGGCAGTCCCCGAGTGCCACACGTATTTTTATTTTTAACCGACTTAAAAAGGAGGTTATCAATTCGACGCGTAATATAATTATGTATGTGATATTTCCTGAACTGCCCAGTTTTTGGGTATGTTAGTCTATTTCAGTGTCTGAACAAATGTGCCAAATTTCAAAAGTGTATGTATGTATGTAAGTATGAATGTATGTTTTTATGTTTTTGTTCGCATATCTCCGGAACTACAAGTCCAATTTAAGTGATTCTTTTTTTGTTAATACAACACTACAACCAAAAATATGAACGATTACAAATTTACATACTAAATTGTAATCGTTCATATTTTTGGCATGTAAATATTTTGCAGTGAATCTATGTACAGGAACCTGAATGCTGAATAATAACTCAAATATGGTAAATATTCTCGTATGGAAAATTAACTTGGTATTACGTTTGTATGAGAATTGCGATGGCACCCGGACTCTTAAGAATATCCGAACTATTTACACAAGTAAATACAAGACAAGCGCTAACAAAAACCTAATTTATCGCGTAGCTAATGGAAGTGCTCCAATAAAGGCGATCGGAAAAAACGTTACATTAAAACTTTCGCATTGATACGACTTCCAATTCTACTTTTACAGAAATGCGTAAACTTGAGTATCGATTCCGGGCTTGGGTCCGATCCGATTTCGATCTAAACGTAAATTATAGTGTTCTAATGTCCATCTATACGTGGGAGAGCCATGCTTCGGCACGAATGGGCCGGCTCGACCGGAGAAATACCACGTTCTCACAGTAAACCAGCGTGAAACAGCGCTTGCGCTGTGTTTCGCCGAGTGAGTGAGTTTACCGGAGGCCCAATCCTTACCCTCTTCCCTTCCCTACCCTCCCCTATTATCCTTTTTCCTCTTAAAAGGCCGGCAACGTACCTGCAGCTCTTCTGATGCTGCGAGTGTCCATGGGCGACGGTAGTTGCTTTCTATCAGGTGACCCGTTTGCTCGTTTGCCCCCTTATTTCACAAAAAAAATTTATCTAATATCATAATTTCGAAAGAGTGTTTGCCTGTTACCTCGTCATGCCCAAATGTAAAGAGATGCTTTGAGTCCCGGAAAAGGACATAGGATACTTTTATTCCCGGAATAGGGTTCCCGCGCGAGAAAGGGCGTAACGGAGTTGCGGGCGTCAACATGAAGGGTATATTCCGAAATATAATCCAGTATACTGGCCAATGCTCATGATGTTTAGAAAAGACGCCATATTGTTGATTCGTTCTGAAATATACGCCAGTGAATGGATGTATACCCAATGTAGTTATGTCTATTGTGCCCAATAGGACTTTTTTGGAATGACATTATAAAACGTCACACTTGTCCCATAGGTGGCAAAATAGACACGAGAAAAAGTCAACTATTTCCATTTTCTTATTAACACTAGAAGGGTATTCATAAATCAATGTCTACTGTGTCGAGCTAACGAACGGCCGTGCTCCACGTTACACACGCGTTACATCGGGAAAATGAGAGCCGTAAGGCTTCGGAGAGTCGCAAGACTACGGAGAGCCGCAAGGCTACGAAGAGCCGCAAGGCTAAGTCTTCTCGACCTGGCAAGGACGAGAGCAGGAGGTGCGATGAGGAGGGCTTCATACTGGTGGAGAGAAGGAAGAAGAAGCCCGCCGCCCGCAACCATCGCGGCACCGCGCCATATGTACCTGAGTTGCGTCTGCGGAGCGAGGTCCCCGCGACGCCCCTGTACATATCCCGCCTGCACTGGTCCATGGAGGTCGAAGACGTCGTGGACTACATCAGTAAGAAGACATCCCTCCACTTGAGGGTCGAGCGTCTGCAGTCTCGCCACAAGGTCAACTTCAGTTCCTTTGTGGTGAGAGTACCGACGCATCTTCTCCCGACCTTTGAAGCGGAGGAATTCTGGCCGACTGATGTGGTTTACCGAAGGTTTCGGGGGAGACTCCGGAATAAAGCGTACCGTTCGGTCAGTCAGGCCTTAGGTGTGTCGGCTTCCGTGGTTCATCGTAACTTTCAACGCTTCAGAGAGACTGGATCTTACGTTCGGAGACGAGAACAAGGCAGATATCGGGTGACAATGGTTCAGGATGACCATTTTGTAAGGAAACAAAACTTAAGAAATCGACCTCAAACTGCTATGCAGACACGAAACCTGTCGGAACAGGTCCAAGATGAACGTGTAAGTGATTGTACAGTAAGAAGAAGATTCAAAGAAGTTAAATTAAACTCAAAAGTGCCAGCAAGGGCACCAAAACTTGAGACAGGATACCGAAGAGCCAGGCTAAGATTTGCGCGTGAACATCAAAATTAGACAAGTGAGTGAAATCTTGTGCTGTACAGTGATGGGAGCAAATTCTGTGTACATTGTATTGACAGGCGATAAAGAATGTGGATAAATCATAAGGAAAGCTACAGGCCATCAAACTTACCGGAAACAGTGGCCTACGATGCAGGCTTCGTAATGGTTTGGAGTTGCATATGATTTGGAGCCCGCATGGAGCTGATGATTATAGATGATGGTACTTTGACAGTACAGGGCTATAGCACCGACATCCTGGAACTGCATGGTGTGCCTTTTACACAGTTTTAGGTAGTAATTTAAATTTTATGTGCGTCCATAGAGTAAGAAAATCTGACATTATTACCTAAACGATGCTCCGAAAGCTCCAAAATGTGTCCAGGAGCTCGAGTTGGCGCTAGTGAAGGAGTAGGAGAATATCCCACAGGAAATGATTGACAATTAAAATGCAAGCATGGAATGGCGTATCCAGGCCCTCTTGAGATCCATAGAAGGCATTACACGCTTTTAACATGGCATTTCTTTAATAAAAATGGAGAATTTATCTTAAAAACTTACTACTGAAATTTCAAAGACTTTCTTAATTTTTTGATTTTTGCTGATTTTTTCTATTTTTCACGTATTTTATGGCCTAAATTTATATAAAATTTATTTTTTAATAATCAATTAGTAAATAAATAAATAAATATATAAAAATCAGTGAACAATTAAAAAAAAATTTAAAATGTTGTTATGTTCCTCTAATTTTGCCGGTGTGTTTATTTTGCATGTTTCCGCTTAGACGCAGAAAAACAAAAATCAAATTTAATATTCGGTTTGAAAGTATTCGTGTTTTATTCCCCGCTATAAAGCAAGCACATAATGTGAACAGTAATTTAAAACCTGGATTTTCGCCAGTGCATTTGTGAATTAAACTGAACCATTTTTAATTTGCATAGCTGAATGAATTAGAATCTGTGTTGTTATTAACCGACTTCCAAAAAAGAAGTAGCTCTAAGTTCGGATGCGGATATATCTATATAATATATAAAAATGGATTTTCAATTGTGTTAGTAACGCTAAAATTCGAAAACGGCTGAACGGATTGGGCTAATTTTAGTCTTAAAATATTTGTAGAAGTCCAGGGAAGGTTTTAAAGTGACACGAAGTGCACCGGGACAGCTAGTTATGTAATAATAATTATAACTTCGAAGAAAATTGACAGTTGCTCAAACAATCCATACTTATATCACAATAGACATAACTACCAGTAGTTCGACTTCAAAGAAACGGACAGGTTTCAATATCTGTCAAATTCGTCGGGTTTCACTAGGATTATGAACGGAATGTGCCTCGCGCTGGCTGATATAATTTATTTTTAAATATTTAAAATAAAGATTTCAATATTGGATTCTGACAATTTTAATCGCATTTGCCAAAACACAAACAACAAGACGACCAAAGAGGAACACGTCCAGCAAATATGTCATAGTTTTAAATTCGTAGGTAACAAGTTAACAACCCTGGCGACGATTTTCGTAATAATACGTCAAATTTAAAAATTTCATCATCAGTTCTAAGTCGGCATACTCTATCATTCTGTCTACTCTGCTTATATTACTTCTATAAGCACGAAAGTTTGTCTGTCTGTCAATCTGTCACCTCTCCATGTCCAAGCCACTGAACCGATTTTGCTAGAATTTGGTATGGAGATACTTTGAGTCTCGGAAAAGGACACATAATACTTTTTATCCAGAAAAAATGTACGGTTCTCACATTAACTTTGGTGGTTTAATGGATTTTATTGAACTGAACGAGGATTTTTTCTCATGCTCTTCTTCGTCCGACAGCTTTCTCAGCCTTCACAGTGGTGATGGGATATCTGCTTCATTTTCTGCACATGATCAGTTATCGAGCTCCTTGTCCTCCTTCCAAAGCAATTTCAATCAAAATCAAAATCAAATCAAAATCAAAATTGTTTTATTTCTGAATAAATTTAAAATAAATGTTTTCAGAAAGTCCTACATGATGCCTACCACCGGTTCGGGAACTAACCCGGCGAGAAGAACCGGCGTAAGAAACTCGCACGGGGCCCACTTTTTTACCAAAAAAAGTGAGAAAAAAAATTAATCTTTTAAAATAAAGTTTACAATTTTGTAACTAAATATTATATACAATATCCACATACATAATTGTAAGTCCTATAATAATGAAGAAGTAGCCTTGCAAGAAGCCATCCTACTCCCAAGGTGTGCCATCGTTTATGAAATCATTGACCTTATAATAGGCTTTGGCACACAAACGTTCTTTAACTACTTTTTTAAATTTATTAATGGAAAGATTTTGAACGTTTTCTGGGATTTTGTTGTAAAGGCGTATACATTGACCTTTAAAAGATTTACTGACTTTACTAAGTCTGATCACCGGCATATCTAGCTTGTGCTTATTTCTAGTATTCCTAGAGTGAATGTCACTTTTAACTTTAAATTTACTTATATTTTTTCTAACATATATTACATTATCCAAAATGTATTGAGAAGCAACAGTTAGAATACCAATTTCTTTAAATTTATCTCTCAGAGATTCTAAAGCAGACATTTTATAAATAGAACGTATGGCTCGCTTCTGCAGCACAAATATTGTATTAATGTCGGCAGCGTTTCCCCATAAAAGGATTCCATATGACATCCTACTATGAAAATAACTAAAATATACTAATCGTGCCGTATCTTCGTCAGAAATTTCCCTAATTTTTCTGACTGCATATGCTGCAGAACTGAGCCTACCTGCAAGATTAACAATGTGAGGACCCCACTGTAATTTACTATCAAGTGTAATACCTAAGAATACAGTGTTGTCTACCAAATTCATCTTCTCATCATTTAATACTACATTGGTTTGGACTTGCCTAACATTGGGCAAAGTAAACTTTATACATTTTGTTTTACTAGAATTTAAAAGTAAGTTATTAACATTAAACCAATGTACTATTTTTGAGAGAGCACTGTTTACCTCGTCGTAGTTCGACTGTTGTCGCTTCACTTTAAAAATAAGTGAAGTGTCATCAGCAAAAAGCACTATCTCATTATTATTATCCTTAACTAGATAAGGTAAGTCATTTATATAGATGAGAAAAAGAAATGGGCCTAATATAGATCCCTGTGGGACACCTAATTCTATTTTGGTTCCTTTGGACCTTTTACTATTAACCTCAACCCTTTGAGTCCTATTTTTAAGGTAAGAAGTCAAAAGGCTGAGAGCAGAGTCTTTAATTCCGTAGTGGCGCAATTTCCTGATCAATGTAGCATGCTCAACACAATCGAAGGCTTTGGAGAGATCGCAAAAAACACCTAAGGCATCCTGCGACTCCTCCCAAGCCTCAAAAATACTGCAAAGGAGTCCTATACCAGCATCCGTTGTGGATCGACCCTTAGTAAATCCGTATTGATTATCATGTAATAAATTATTAGAATTAAAATGTACTAGTAATTGTTTTAAAATAATTTTTTCAAATATTTTACTAAAGGTCGGTAGAATTGATATAGGCCTGAAATTCGTGGGATCCGATTTAGTTCCGGCTTTGAATAAAGGAACAATCTTGCTATGCTTCATTAAGTCAGGAAAAACACCATTTTTTATACAGTCATTGAAAATCATTGCTAAATGAGGAGCTACGATGTCAATTATTGATTTAATAATTTTTGTGGACATGCCCCAGAGATCAGCAGTATTTTTGATACTCAACAATTTAAAGGTATCAATAATATCTCTGGGGTTAATTTCTCTAAACTTAAAATTGACATCACATTCCTTTACATTGTCTCTGAGTAGCTTTTCGGCAGCTTCAGACGAAGAATTTAAATTTTTTGTCGTTGAGACCGGAATGTCAGCAAAAAACTTTTCAAAGACCGTCGCAACTTCTTGATCATTAGTAATCTTTTTATTTTCAAAGTATAGTTCAAAATCAGAGCTACGACAGGTGACATTTCCAGTCTCACCCGCTATTACCTGCCATGTTGTTTTGATTTTATTTTTAGAGTTTTTAATTTTATTTTTTATATATAGGGCTTTAGCAGCTTTACAAACTTTTCTGAAGGTTTTTGAGTAGTTTTTAACATATGCTTTAAATACTTCACTATTGTTAATACACCTTTCATCATATAAGTCATATAATCTTTTCCTACTTATTTTTATTCCTTTTGTTGCCCAATTAATAAATTTAGTTTTTTTATTACTGTTTCTAACCGTTTTAGAAGTAAATATTGAATTAAATTGAGTTCTTATCACCTTAAATAATTTATTAAAAGCTTCATCAGAGCTATGTGAGCTGTTCAATATTGTGCATGTTAATGCCCAAAGCATACCACGGCATTATGCAGATTTTCTGGAAATTTTTGGGGACTCTCCTGTTAACGCCATTTTAGTTTCCGAAATCTGGCTTAAGCCCTCACTTTCATCTACTGCGTATGCTCTACCGGGGTATAAGCTGATTCGCAACGATCGCGTGGGCAAATGTGGTGGCGGCGTAGCCATATATCTGCGTGGTGATATTGACTACAATATTATCTCCGCTTCGCCAAACCGCTACTCTGGCTCCGTCGAATATCTATGTATTGAGGTCACCTTACATCACAAAACTATTCTGCTCTGTGTGGTCTACAGCCCATCTATCCGCGTTGATTATTTTAGCTCCTTAGAAACTCTACTAGCTGCACATTGTCCGAACTACGACCACACTCTGATTGCGGGTAACTTCAATACTTGTCTCCTTAAATCCGACTTACGCGCCTTAAAGCTCCATTCCTTACTGTCTTCCCTAAGCCTTAACATTATCCCGCTTTCTGCAACCCATCATGTTCCAAATTGCACTCCTTCGCTATTAGACCTCCTCATTACCTCGTCTCCTGACCTTGTCGCCTCTCACGGCCAATTTCCTTCCGTCTTTTCTTATCACGATTTGGTATTCCTTTCCTTTAAAATAAAACCTCCTCGCCGAGTCCCTAAGTACCAATTCCTTCGCAGTTTCAACAACCTCGACCCGGAGGCCCTCAAACGTGATTCGTGTGATACAGACTGGTCTCCTATATACTCGGCCTCTGATATTGACCGGAAGGTGACGCAGCTAACAGAACTCCTCATCAACATCTTTGATAGGCATGCTCCTGTCAGAAGAGCCAAAATTAGGCACTCACCGGCACCTTGGCTCTCGGAGGACATCAAATCCATGATGGCCAGGCGCAACCGAGCTTTGTGTCGATATCGGAAAATACCCACTGACGTGAACTTAGCCAAATATAAATATCTCCGGAATCTTTGCAGTAGTCAGTGTAGAGATGCTAGAAGACGCCACATACATTCCTCCATCGACCAATCCAATCCATCTCAAATTTGGAAATTTTTCTCTACACTCGGTAAGTCCTCATCATGTACAGACAGCACCCTAGACTTAAATTCGCTCAATGCTCATTTCTCTCAGCCTCCTGTTATCATTGACCAAGCCACAAAAGTGCGCACATTATCCCATCTCTCTTCCTCTCCTCTCCCTTCCTGTACCGCTTTCACGTTTACACCTGTTACTGAGGACGATGTCGCTAAGCATATAGCGGCTATTAAATCTACTGCTGTAGGCAATGAAAGTCTCAGTTCCCGTATGATATCCCTCTCCCTCCCTGAACTATTGCCAGCTCTCACACACATCTTTAATTACTTCTTGGCAACGAGTTGCTTCCCTTCAGCATGGAAACGTGCTGATGTAATTTCTTTACCTAAAACTCTAATCCCTCCTCTCTGTCCCATTACAGACCTATCTCCATATTACCTTACCCCTCCAAAGTCCTCGAACACATAGCCCACCAGCAGCTGTTCCACTTTGTATCATCAAACCATTTGCTTTCTCCTTTTCAATCCGGCTTCCGATCTGGTCACAGTACTGTAACTGCACTGCTGAAGGTAACTGATGACTTGCGCTTTGCCTTGGAAAACAAATGTGTCTCTATACTAGCGTTGCTTGACTTCAGCAGTGCGTTCAATTCTGTTGACTTTGACATCCTCCTTTCCGTCCTGCGCTCCCTTGACTTATCCCCGTCAGTTATTAATTGGATAGATTCATATCTTCGGGGACGCTTGCAGTGAGTTCGCTCCGGTAAGGCTACCTCGGACTGGTGCGTTCTTGATGCGGGGGTACCCCAGGGTGGCGTTCTTTCTCCTCTCCTGTTTTCAATGTTTATAAATAACATCACTTCAATAATCAGATCCTACCTCCATCTCTACGCAGACGACTTGCAAATATACCGTCATTCTCACATCCTCGACATCGCCTCTGCAGTCAATGACATCAACTCAGATTTTGAGCGAATAGCTAACTGGGCAAAGTCTTTTGGTCTGTTGATTAATCCCAGCAAATCGCAAGCCATGATCATAGGCAGCAGATACATGTCTCAACGTTTAAACAATCTTCCGAGCGTAATTTATGATGGCACCGTTATCGATTACACAGACTCGGCCAAAAACCTTGGCGTAATCCTTGACCGTAACCTCTCATGGAACCCGCAAGTGACCGAAGTGAGCAAGAAAGTCCACTATTCACTACACACGCTGAGGCGCCTCCAAAATTTTCCTTGTCCAGACACTCATCTTTCCCATCCTAGACTACGCCGATTCTTGCTACCTAGATGCCACTGAGGAGCAGTTAACTAGACTCGAACGTCTACAGAATCTGTGTATACGTTTCATGTTTGGCTTGAGAAAGTTCGACCATATCTCGGCCTACCGTACAAAACTTAAATGGTTACCTATCCGTCTCCGTCGTAACTCCCACATCCTCTGTCTACTTTACAACATCTTGCACAATCCTCCCTCTCCTTCATATCTCCTCGACAGATTCAACTTCTCTCGATCTCCCGATCTCCCCTGTAGGTCCAATGTCCGGTCTAACCTTTCCCTCCCCTCTCATCGTTCCAACTTCTACTCCTACTCGTTTACTGTTCATGCTGTCAGGTTGTGGAACTCGCTTCCTCACACCATCCGTGACAGTCCCACCATTGCTGTTTTTAAAAGACGCTTGAAAGAGCACTACCTACGCTTGAATCTCCATCCATTTGAATACCATTATTATATATAAATATAGTATTTATTAGTATTTATTTATTATAGTTATATTACTATTTATTATATTTCATTGTATGTTGTAGCTAGCATTTGTATATTTATAATTTATTTATTTTGTCATTCATATCTTATTATCGTATCTGTTCATTATTATTATTATTACTATTATTTTATTAGTTTTATTGTAAGAAGTACATGTTGACATAATATTACATTCATGATTGTGCACGTCCTATCTGCTATCCTTATCCAATCTCTCTCCGTAGGGCTGCTGGAAGAGATTTCTATTAGAAATAAGCAGATCCTTTGTGTCGTCTTATAGCCGTTCCATAATTGTTTTGTTAATATTTCTTGTGCACAATAAATCATTAAATAAAATAAATTAATTAACGAATTTTGGCGCCATTAAGTTTCGGAAGTCATCTGGTGTTATATAAATAAGATAATTGACGATCGAAATTGTGCGAAGCATTTTGGAGCCAATAATTTTAGACAGGCCGATAGTATCGTAAAAAAATAACCGAAAAGAAAGCAACCACCACCTCACCTCATAAATCACAATGGTGTTATTTAAAATTAATCCTCCAATACACAGCAGGATATGAGAGGCGATATAATATCTGCTAAAGCCCGAGGATTACACCATATTTTCTCAAGATCTGGTTTAGGTTAAAAACTGTCATTTTTTAAAGTTGGCCTAAATTTTTATTAATTGTTCAAAAAACAATTGTTACTTTTGACTACAATTTGTCTGCTTTTGTACATTCAAACGTATGTGCGTTTGAATGTACAAAAGCAGACAAATTGTAGTCAGTTCCGAAATATAACACAGTGTACTGGTCAGCGCTCTGACGTCTAAAATTGACGCCATTCTGTTTATTCCTTTCAAAATATTATACGCCAGTCCATTGACTTTGTTGGAATGTAATTATAGGTATATCACATGACTCACAAGTGGCACACCAATACAATATGGCTTTGGATTTAAGACGTTGTCATGGACCAAAGAGTATACTGGTGTAAATTTCGGAAATCACCATCCACAGAAATAGCGGTCTGCAACGTTTTCACCATGCATAGCGTAGCATCACTGTGTGCGACCGGCCTAACACATTAACATGTAAATCCACCGTCACACCATCAATCTGTCTAGGGTATAATGAGTGATTTTCATGCCTGCGTGAGCCGGGCTGGGAGCTGCGCCTATACCTACATAGAATACAATATAACGTACGCTCATTTTTGTTTACACAAAAACGGGTACGTACGAGTTCAAAAGCTATATTATTTTTCTTCTTCTTCTTTAAACGTCAATATGTTATACTAAACTCTTTACGTGGGAGAGCCATGCTTCGGCATGAATGGGCCGGCTCAACCGGAGAAATACCACGTGAATATAAACCACGTGAAAATAATACCACGTGAAAACATACTCACAGAAAACCGGCGTGAAACAGCGCTAGCGCTGTGTTTCGCCCAGTGAGTGAGTTTACCGGAGGCCCAATCCCCTACCCTATTCCCTTCCCTACCCTCCCCTATTCCCTTCCCATCCCTACTCTCCCCTATTACCCAATTCCCACTTAAAAGGCCGGCAACGCACCTGCAGCTCTTCTGATGCTGCGAGTGTCCATGGGCGACGGAAGTTGCTTTCCATCAGGTGACCCGTTTGCTCGTTTGCCCCCTTATTTCATAAAAAAAATGTGATAAAATTTGGTTTTAATAAGCGCCGAAACTACGATGTTGTGGGCCGAAGCTACGCGTGCAATGACTGCAATGACCAGGAGAGGGACCCCCGTGCTCTGCTTGTTGACCGGTCGTTGTAGCCTATAGCTGCCCCGTTCAAGCCAGACGCGGGTTCGACCGGCGCGGACCTCCAACGCGGCTTATGGTCGAGGCGACCCGGTTATGCTTGATGTCTGCTGACGTGGTGCGGATGGGCGGGGAGTGTTGATGATGATTGAAGGATGCGTGTTCTTGTCGGTGGTCACCAATTTAACGTTGTTCGTGGCGGCCGAAAAGGAAGATCTTCCGACCGAGGGAGATAGCATGCTCGGTCAGGCTCAGGCCGAAGCCCACTGACATTATTTCAGACGTTGTATATATCTTGCCGTTCTCCGAAACTTTGATAGCGCGATACAGGAATGTTAGGCGAATTGTGGGTACCGCCACAATAGTATTGGATATACGAGTTTTCATTTTACTAATTATTGCAACACCGCATTAACAGGAAATATTTAATATTCAAAATAATAAAAATTAATTACATAAATAATAACTTATTTCATATTTATTTAAGTCAGATATAAGTAATAATTGTTAGAAGAGAATATGCCGATTAAGCCCATCCGCACATTGTGCGAAATTTCTGATTCGAAACATATCTAACACTAAAAATATTATCTAACACCTTAAAACTTATATTATTATTATAAATACCTAAACATACTGCGTCGCATCAAGTTTCTTAAAAAATACCTGCTCTAATAGGTACTGCGTGAAATTTTAATGGTTGTTTTCCCACAGTAAAATGATTCTATCTTAGTTGTACGATAGACTTGGGAAGTTTTTTTTGTATTCAAATCATAAATAAAATTCAGCCGGGCTATAGCCGCTCGCGCCTATCGGCATAAAGTTGCCATAGCACCTACGTGATACAAAATATTTTTCATTTTCAAATTCAAATGTCTTTATTGCCAGAATGTTGTTGATATAAAGGTTTTATTAAATACTTATAGTTTTAACATTCTGCCACAACAATGGCGCGTAATTGAATTAAACTTACTTACTTATATAAAATTAATTACTTAATTAATTAGTCGTTCTCTTACAAAAAAAAAATATATATATACCTATAATTTGCTAATTAAAGAAATACTAGCTATTTGACCGAGCTTTGCTCGGTATCCGATAAAACACTAATAAAATAACATTTTCTAAAAATGATGATATATATATACAAGAATTGCTCGTTTAAATATATAAGATAAGATATAAGCTTCATATAAAAATAATAATTATAAATAAATTTTAAACTAAAATAACTATACAATAATAATATAATTAGATTATTTAGAAAATAAGTACTTTTGTTATTATTTATGTCATAAGAGATTTTAATATATATGTCGTAGGATGATTTGATAAATCCGTGTTTTCGCGAAATCCCTAGAATTTTCGCGAAAATTCGATTTATCAAATCATCCTACGACATCGTAGGATGATTTGATAAATCGAATTTTCGCGAAAATTCTAGGGATTTCGCGAAAACACGGATTTATCAAATCATCCTACGACATATACAATATGTCCATTGTATTATTTTTCATTAAATATCATATTATGTCTAAAAAATAATCAAGTCAATATTTTTACAATAGAATATCAATAGAAATGCGTTGAGATTTGAAACTTATAATTTAATGTTTTATTTGAGGTCGAGATCTCTGGTTATTATTAATTATCTCCTGCTTATATTCATAAGGTATCAACTAGATTTCCGCAAACTATTCTGAAGTTGAAATTATTCTCAGACGTAGATCATTTGATGTAAAAGTTGGAACTTTTAAAATTAACCAAACGGCGGCCGTAGCCATTAAAACTCTTCATTCGATTTTAACCGTTCCTTTGAGCTCAGTTCAACTTTTAATCTAACTATATCCTTTTAACTGTTACATAGATACCTACACTAACAAGTTTAACTATTATCTATTTTTCAATTAGTTCAAGTTTTCAATTCAACTAGCTTTTCTCAATTCAATATTATATAAAAAATTGAATAAGTTTTTTTTTTTATTGAGTAAGAATATATTTGCTTTGAATAACTAGGGGTGACATTAATATTCTAAGTATATACATACTAATCCATACTTCCATACTAATATTATAAATGCGAACGTGTGTCTCCTCTTCACGTTCAAACCGCTGAACCGATTTTGATGAAACTTGGCATGGAGATAATTTGAGTCCCGGGAAAGGACATATGATACTTTTTGTCCCGGAAACATGTACGGTTCTCGCGCGATAAACGAGTTGTCGCGCAACGATGTTGCGGGCGTCATCTAGTATTATTATAAATGCAAAAGTGTGTTTGTATCTTACCATTAACGCCCAAACCATTAAATCAAATTATTTGAGTATGGAGATACTTTAAGTTCCAGGAAAGGACACAGGATTCTTTTAATAACGGAAAAAATTACGGTTCCCGCGCGATGAATGGATTTGGCAAAACGGAGTTGCAAGTGTCATCTAGTTTATTATGTTAAGGGCCTGTTTCACCACTTTCTGACAAAGTGTACGTGGGAGAGCCATGCTTCGGCACGAATGGGCCGGCTCGACCGGATAAATACCACGTTCTCACAGAAAACCGGCGTGAAACAGCGCTTGCGCTGCTTCACGCCGAGTGAGTGAGTTTACCGGAGGCCCAATCCCCTACCCTATTCCCTTCCCTGCCCTACCCTATTCCCTTTCCTTCCCTACCTTCCCCTATTCCCTTCCGTTCCCTACCCTCCCCTATTACCCTATTCCCTCTTAAAAGGCTGGCAACGCACTTGCAGCTCTTCTGGTGCTGCGAGTGTCCATGGGCGACGGATGTTGCTTTCCATCAGGTGACCCATTTGCTCGTTTGCCCCCTTATTTCATTTTAAAAAAAGTGCTGAATAGGCTATTCACAGCTTTTTTAACGGATTCTCCATACTTTACCTGTCAAGTTAAGTGGTGGATAGCCTATTCGGCACATTATCAGGAAGTGGTGAAACATACCCTTATTCTCTCATAATATACGTCATACGGTTGTAATTTTTAAATCACGTCCGGTTACTCATTCTTAACTTCTTTCGCTAGTACATAAAAAGTAGATTTCCTTTTACGAGTAAACATTCTGTTATGAAATTGAAAATGATAGAACAAATATTTCAAATAAACAAAAAGTGTATTAAAATTTTCAATTTCAATTTATTTATTTGCATGAATTTACCATCGAAGAAATTGACTATGGATGTAAATCTGAAAATAAAACGATTATTATTGTATTATTTATAATAAGTAAAAACCAGACATTCACAAACCCGGAAAATTACAATTACAAACCCTAAATGCGACCCCGTTGAAAATTCCTGAATTTGTAAATCCTATAAGTTGTGTTTACAGGCAGTTGACAGACCTACGTCATTTCGTAGGATTATGTCAATTCAATGCTTTTCGAGATTTATCAGCTGGGTTTGACATAACGCGACCAAACTACTTAGGTCCGCCATATGCCTAGGAATCAATTACATAATAAAGATCTTAAAATTAACCAATAGTGTAGAGTGAAATTGTAGTGCTTGAAATAATCTAGACATTCTACAAGTGACAGGTCAGATAAGTGGGGAGTCGTAACAAATTCGAGATAGGGTTTGAACCTACTGCCCTCCCCTTGTGAATATTAAACAAGACATCACTCGCGTACAGGGTGTGCGGATTGCTTAAATATTGGGTATGATAATTTGTTTAAAAACGACATCTCTGTATTGAATTTAAGTATTAAAATACGTCCTGTATGCATTTATTATAATTCGCATACCTCTAGTCGCATGCACACAAACAACGTACCGAAGTCTGGCAACACCGCACTGATCGCGTCGCACCGCTGCGCGCTGTTCCGGTCGAAGAGGGGGGTGTTAGGTTTTTTTCGTTACGGAATTTCTTGATTCAATCGCTGTGCTCAAACCCCGTGATAAAAGCTATACAATAACTTAAACATTTTGCATACTAGTACGTTAATTCAACAAATTTTTAGGTTGTAACCATTCTGTGCCTTGTAATTTAAAACTCCTCCATTCGGAATTTTCTTTCAATCTGTGCACTTGTACAAGTTTTTTTTTTGTTCTACAGCTTAGCTTTAAAAAGACAAACTGATCTAAACACATCTCCCAACGTTATTTAATGCGTTGATTGTGTTTTTCATATTATGTAAAACCCATTTAATAAAGAACAATTAATAATTAGAATTCTCAATAATAACGGTACTTGAATTGAACTATCTAACAATATAATTATAAAACTTTAAGATTATGACAATCATCCTGTACATGGCCATGCGGTTACTCGGTGTCAAGATATCTGGCGCACCCTGTAGCTAATCGACGTTCACAAAACATTCGAACCTGCTCAGAATACATTGCCAATAATTTATTATCTATGTCTTTGTTTGCATGCGATTTTGTGTTCTATTCAATACGATAATAAGGGGCTCTTTCAGCACTTACTATGCTATATCTGACAGATAAGTTGTGGATAGCCTATCCAACGCTTATCAGAAAGTTAATATTAATTATAATTTATACGTGGGAGAGCCATGCTTCGGCACGAATGGGCCGGCTCGACCGGAGAAACACCACGTTCTCACAGAAAACCGGCGTGAAACAGCGCTTGCGCTGTGTTTCGCCGAGTGAGTGAGTTTACCGGAGGCCCAATCCCCTACCCTATTCCCTTCTCTTCCCTTCCCTTCCCTACCTTCCCCTATTCCCTTCCCTTCCCTACCCTCCCCTATTACCCTATTCCCTCTTAAAAGGCCGGCAACGCACTTGCAGCTCTTCTAATGCTGCGAGTGTCCATGGGCGACGGATGTTGCTTTCCATCAGGTGACCCGTTTGCTCGTTTGCCCCCTAATTTAATTAAAAAAAAAAAACGTGGTGAAACGGGTCCTTAGCGTTTTGAAAAAGCTCTTGTTTCTTAGCTTGTAATTAAAAAAAAACCGGCCAAGTGCGAGTTGGACTCGCCCATGAAGGGTTCCGCAGCAGTAATAAGGTTTATTTAATACAGACACACATTTTACCACTTTGGAAGAGTCTCTCTCGCAAACTATTCAGGTTACAAAAAAAAATGATATTAGAAACCTCAATATGATTTTTGAAGGCCTATCCATAGATATCCCACACGCATATGTTAGATAAAAAAAAATGTTTTAGTTGTATCTATGGGGACCCCTAAAATTTTTAATAATTTTTCCATTTTTGTATCAAAGTCTTAAAGCGGTTTACAGACTACATCTACTTACCAATTTTCAATAGTATAGCTCTTATAGTTTCGGAGAAAAGTGGCTGTGACATACGGACGGACAGACAGACAGACAGACAGACAGACATGACAAATCTATAAGGGTTCCGTTTTTTGACATTTGGCTACGGAACCCTAAAAATGAAAATATTAAACAATATTTTAGATTTTGTTGAGATAAAATTAAACATTTGAAACTTCCCCACCTGAGAGCATGAGATGATGATTAAAGTTAACAATAATCCGAATAATGTCAGCTTCCAAATAAAAAAAAATGAGAATCAGTTCAGTCCTTTTGGAG
Organism: Aricia agestis; assembly: GCF_905147365.1. Lineage (NCBI taxonomy): Eukaryota > Metazoa > Arthropoda > Insecta > Lepidoptera > Lycaenidae > Aricia > Aricia agestis. Next base: position 951,327 of record NC_056413.1, read on the forward strand.
CGAAGACGCCACGATACAGGTACTTAACACCTCTGTTTCCGTTGGTTAAAAGCATTGAATTCAAATTTTGACCCTAAGTACTAAAATGATATTATAATGTAATGCTTACGTGCTGGTGATGGCCATAACGATGATGATGATGATGTCACCTAAATCGCCTAAACGTACTACAGGAAATATACATCAGCCCAAGTACCTGAGCTTAAGACCGGCTTACACGATAGAGCGCCATTGTTGACAGCTCCATAACTATGTAGATGAGATTCCTGGACAAAGACCACAGTGTAAATAGTATTCAGTAGATTATTATCTTTAGGGCCGACGCTCAAACTCGCGCGGGCGCACGCTAGCGTGTGTATAAATGAAAAATAGTATGGGCAGCGTCGTCGCCCGCGTCCGCGCTCCGTCGCAAGCGCCTGCGCTGCCCGTACATACTATTTTTCATTTATACACACGCGAACTTGCACCTGCGCGAGTTTTAGCATTGGCCGTTATACTAGGCTAAATCAGGCGCACGCACACATAAGCGTGGTGTCAAATAACTTTAGAAAGTAGAGTAATGTAGAGTAACGACGGACGCGCAAAAAACGTGTATTGCACAAAATTGTTTTCAAGGACATGGCTCAGTTACGCTACTGTATAATTTATATGTACTGTACTGTGTTTGTGTTGTACACAGACACTAGACAGTGCAATATTAACTGCTATTAGATAATGATTTTCTGGTCTTTGGTAACTATGTTCGAGAAGTAATATTACTAAGCTGTCATACAAAATTGAATTACTTTCATCTCTTTTAAACTGTTATAACTACCTGGCTAAAGATATAAAAGCGTGGTTCATACGTGGGAGAGCCATGCTTCGGTACGAATGGGCCGGCTCGACCGGATAAATACCACGTTCTCACAGAAAACCGGCGTGAAACAGCGCTTGCGCTGTGTTTCGCCGAGTGAGTGAGTTTACCGGAGGCCCAATCCCCTAACCCCTACCCTATTCCCTTCCCTATCCTCAACTATTCCCTTCCCTTCCCTACCCTCCCCTATTACCCTATTCCCTCTTAAAAGGCCGGCAACGCACTTGCAGCTCTTCTGATGCTGCGAGTGTCCATGGGCGACGGAAGTTGCTTTCCATCAGGTGACCCGTTTGCTCGTTTGCCCCCTTATTTCATAAAAAAAAAAAAAAAAAGCACAAAAACCTTAATACTTAATTAAGAAACTTTATTACAAGAAGATTTTAAAAATATCTTTTTAAATTTTGCGTGACTTATTTTACCATTTTCGGTTAAAAATTCATAAAGGCTTATGAATTTCCAGGAATCAGGATAAGGCTTTAATTTTCCCGGGAACACCACCTAAAAAGATAAGGTATTTTCGTACGTCGATTTAAGTGTCTGTGGCTTAGTGAAATACTCGGACTCAAGAGAGCGTAAGTTTGATTCCGGGTATATGCCACAATAATATTATAAATTTACAGTATACCAAATCTGTAATATACTAAAGGTGTGATTTCTATGTGTGTTTCTGTCTCTGTGAACTTTAACTGTATATTCCGTGTCAGGTCATGTGCACGTAAAACTTTTCACTATGCTGAGCAAAAGGGAATTCAAGGACACCGATTGACTCTACTGTGTTTGTACTGTGTATGTTCTTATGTAGCATGCTCTTTAACATTTTCTATAGGTAAATTTTTTGTGCCGATGTCATAGCAATTTAAAAGTATGGAAAACACATCTACACCGGGGTCCAATAAACCTTTTTCGGTCATGCGAAGATACATAACCTCACGGTACGATTCCTCAAATTATATAATTTACACTTAATTTTTCACATTTTTCTTTTCTTACCACTAATATTTTTTTTTATATTTTAACTTTATTTAAAAATCAATTCACGGCCAACATTACAGGATATTTATAAAACTAGATAAACATTATAAAACATATTTTCCAAGTCAACATCATTAGTCCCAACTTAAAATAATCCTTCAAGAGTTGTGAAGCTTAGGACATTTTTTTTTCTTTGTTATAGCTACAATACAAGCTTACATTTTTCTAGTAAAGCCCGTCACAGACCTAGCTACAAAATATATTAATATACCGTACTATAATAAATATTTTAGTAGCTACCAGAAATATATATTATAGCTGAGTGTGCGGTCACGCGAAAATTAGTAATTATAGAAAATATATAGTAATATGCCTAGCTATAAAAATATAAATATTATAGTTTGAGTTACCAGTAACGAGACTTACTTTTTCCTGGTATGGGAAAGAGTTAAAATGATTACAGCATCCCTGTTGCTAAATTTATTTCTATTGCGACAAAGGTGTTGAAGTCCAACGCTTATTGGGTTCCAGGAATTAGCAATAAACCTCTCCTTCGTCTGACTGCGGTCCAATGGAAGGGTGTGCAATACGAGTTCGCCCTACCATAAAATTATACCTTAATGAAATTCTGACGTAATAATAGGATTCAAAGATAGAGTTTGTAAAATGTAAAAGGTTGCAATAAAAGACGGTATACTGAATTATGAATTTATTTACTGAACTATTTTCTGAACATAGTTGTTTTGAAAATTTATATAAAAGAGTGCGAGCATGCCCGTAATTTTCGATGTCATTTAACATTCCATTCTTAATTCCAAACCTTTATGCTGCCATTTAGTTTGTATTATTTTAGTTGAAGTAAGTAAATGACTGTGTTGGGATTTGGGATCAACTGTTAAAATTGAAATAAAACCACTCGGCGATAGGTAAATGCAATGGGCAAAAGTTATACAAAATTAAATTGTCAAATTGTGTGACCCTTTATGCTATATACCTAACATTTCAATTTTTCATCATAGTGTAACGTGTCTTTGTAGTATAACTTACCCTTAAATCAATCTTAGTATAAACACCTTTATATGTAACTTTAAACTCATCAGTAAAAACAACGAAGATTTAAGAACAAGCGCGTCAAAACAACTCTTTAATAAGTAACTTTACCGCACAACCACAGCATATAAATGGCTCACGTGACCGAGTACCGGTGTAAAATATCGACTTGTGGAACAATTTACTACTGAAGTGTGAGTCAGAAGAATTAATATACTTTGAATCACATTTCAAAAGTGTGACTCAAGACCGAGTCTAGTAAAAATGTTGACGCGTGGAAGAACATTGTCATGGGGCGTGTTTGTGACATTGTCAATGAAAGTGACACAAGTGATAATCTATACATATAATATTTTTATAATTCGGCAACACGCAAAACAGATGTCACTCAAGTGACAATTTATAAGATGGCGGTTCTAGTAAATTTTGGCCACGTGTCAAGGATGCTAGGATTTTTTTTAAATAAAAGTGTCAATATTATGACAATTTGTCTTTATCCAAAGTACTAAAAAAACGCTAACAAGTTCTATTTCCAATACAGGAAATTTATTTTTTGTTATTTTTAATTATTTGACCAAAATAGGTATTAAATGATTATATCATTTATTACCTATTTTGGTCAAATAATAATGTTTATATTACTGGGCTTTTGCCAGATAATATTATTATCAGCCACCTATTCCTAAATACGTATTGTTAATTAATAATTAAGTAACATTAGTGTTACGTATTTACATAACGCAGTTACCCCAGAATAATAATGTATTTTACATAATAACCACTAAAATGTTTAGTAATATCCAACTTCTCAATTACTTGATACTAATGCAATATCAAACTTAGCAAGTAAGATAAGATCTAACGTAATTTTGTTATAACTCTCTCTGAAAATTTCCCTCCCATGTTTGTAATTATTATTGACTCAAGCTTATAAGATTACTTTAGAGCTTGACGTTATCTACAAGTAATCCGGAAATGTGTTTATCGGCAAACGTAAGTATATTTTTCTGTTTTTTATTTATAATATCTATCATATATAGTTATAATATCCCTTATAATATCCCTTATAATATAAAATATATTATAAGGGATATTATAACTTTTCTCGGCATAATGAGTATCTCCGTACTATAAAGCTTGAAACCTTCAACACCGGTTCACGCCATATTTTATAAAATATGGGGACAAACGAGCAAACGGGTCACCTGATGGAAAGCAACTACGGTTGCCCATGGACACTCGCAACTTCAGAAAAGCTGCAGGTGCGTTGCTGGCCTTTTAAGAGGGAATACGCTCTTTTCTTGAATATTTGCAGGTCGTATAGTTCTTTCCAGTTCCATCAATTTTGTTTTCATAAAACGCAATCGCCGTCGCCCATACCTTGGACCGTTCCAAAAGCATTTGAACGGAAACGCTCACGGCGGTTTCAATTAGTACCTCAGCCGTGTCTTAACGGGGAGTGCACTCAGGACACAGTGAAATAAAACAACCCAACTACATATTGGCTTACCAGAAGTCGCGTGGTAATTAACTCACTAATTTTCTTTCCTATATCTAAAGATTTCCTGTATTGGAAATATAACTTGTTAGCTTTTTTTTAAGTTTAGTTTCTAAGGCTTTTCTCCGTTTAAATAGCATTTTAATTATATCTATTATAGTAACGTGAGGTAATTAGTCACCGAGTAGGTACGTATAGCATTGAACGCCTCCGTGGTCTAGTGGTTTAGAGTGCGGCTCTTGACTCGGGGGTCGTGGGTTCGATTTCCGCGTTGGAAACATGTTATTTCCAAGTTTAGTTAGGACAGTGCAGGCTGGTCACCTGATTGTCTGACAAGTAAGATGATCCATGCGTCGGATGGGCATGTAAAAAGTCGGTCCTGCGCCTGATCTCTCGCCGGTCGTGTCGGTCTTCCGTCGCACTGGGTTATGAGAGTAAAGGAATAGAGAGCTTGCTCTTGTGTACTGCGCACACACTTGTGCAATATAAAATTACTTCTGCGTAGCTGGCCTGGTATCAATGAAACCAGCCACCGTCACCGAAACCGGTGTGGGAGCTATTATATTATTATTATATAGCATTGAATATAATTCATATTTTTCACGCGAAAATATGTGTATCTCCTATAGTACACCCATGAAAACTTGAGCATGATTTTACGATAACATTAAGACGACCTCTGTGGCTCAGTTTGTGGCGCGTTGGTAGCGCAAGCCGGAGGTCGCGGGTTTGAATCCCATCCGACGGAACAAAAAGTTTTCAATGTTCCTGGGTCTTGGATGTGTATTCAATATAGTATGATATAATAAAATTCTTGTATATATGTATAATATAAAAGTAAGTATAAAATATATTTCCGTTGTCCGGTACCCGTAACACAAATCCTTCAGCCGGGCTAGCACGGCCACCAGTAGAAATGCGAAAGTATAGACAAACTGTGGTGATAAACTTAAGGTGAAGTTCCGATCTTTTTTCGTTTCGAAAAATTCAATTAAAATACCACTTTATGACAGACTATAGTCCTAGAAATTCTGATAATATCCTTCTTAATGACATATGCTCATACAAACTATGTTTTTATTTAGTTTATAAGAAGTTATTGTTTCTTTTTTCAATTTTATTTTTCCTTGTCTCCTACTATATAATATTTTAAACATAATATTGTTAATTAATAATACTCATTTCATTCACAATATTTCATTTCATTTCATCCTATTGTTGCAAAGCATGTTGTATTTCACCTTTCATTGGAACACGTTTCATCCATAAAAAACTGCTGTATTATTTTGTATTTTGTTAAATGTGATTCTGTTGGTGAATCAATAAATAAATAAATATAGTCTATCATAAAGTGGCATTTTAATTGAATTTTTGTCGGTCGCGATTAGCTGCGGTAAAAATCGGAACGGACCTTAAGTTTACGTCCAAAGAGAGTTTGCCATACCTTCGCATTTCTACTGGTGGCCGTGCTAGCCCGGCAGATATTATTTATTCATTTGCTAATAGCCAGTTAAAATTTTACAATACTTGATGACGCTTGCAACTCCGTTGGGCCAAAATTAATTTATAGCGATGGAACCGTATATTATTTCGGAATAAAAAGTATCCACTGTCCTTTCCCGGGACATTTCCGTGCCAAAATTCAGCATAGTTGGTTCAGCGGTTAGGGCGTGAGGACGTAACAGATTGACAGACTGATAGACAAACAGACACACTTTCGTATTTTTCGTATTTATATTATCAGTATGGATTGGTAAAGTCGATCGATAGAGCAGACAGCAATCGAAGTTGAAGACAATTGTTGTAAAGTTACACACTAGGATTAGATGAACTGGCACCAGTAGTATTTCCGGACCAATACGACCTGCAAACTTTTAAGAAAAGAGCGTATTCCCTCTTAAAAGGCCAGCAACGCACCTGCAGCTCTTCTGAAGTTGCGAGTGTCCAAGGGCGACGGTAGTTGCTTTCCATCAGGTGCCTTACAGCTTGATAGACCGACGATTTGATGAAGGTGGCAGCGGATAGATGAGAGCTGTCAAGATCAGGATCGTCAGTACTCGCTAGAGGAGACCTGAGCAGTGGATGGCAATACGTTGAGGATGGTCATCTTCGGTGTCGATCTGTCGCCGCCTGATGGAAAGCAACTTTTGTCGCCCATGGACACTCGCAGTATCAGAAGAGCTGCAGGTGCTTTGCAGGCCTTTTAAGAGGGAATAGGGTAATAGGGGACGGTAGGGAAGGGAATAGGGTAGGGGATTGGGCCTCCGGTAAACTCACTCACTCTGCGAAACACAGCGCAAGCGCTGTTTCACGCCGGTTTTCTGTGAGAACGTGGTATTTCTCCGGTCGAGCCGGCCCATTCGTGCCGAAGCATGGCTCTCCCACGTCTCCCACGTCTTCTTCTTATTTCATGGCAGGGCCGCTGTTGATGGAGCTGTCGCCACTTCTGTACACCGCCAGCAGATTTTTTATAAGAAATGACATTAGCATTCTCTAAATTGACTTACATAGTTTTTAAGCTTTTGCATAGCTTTTATCGCGGGCTTTGCTCGCGGCGACCGAATTAAGAAATTCCGTAATGCAACACACCTAACATTCGTCTAACGTCGTTTCGGTTCGGCAGACTTCGGCTCAGTGTGGCTCGGGGAGTGGTGCTCACCGGGTGCGAAGCATATATCTATCTGTGCCAGTCGGTGGACTGGCACAGATAGATATCAGAAACAAACTGCTGTCATGTGACGTAGCTAGACTCGGTACTGTGTTCGTGTGCGTGCGACTAGACGTATACGAATTATAATTGCATACGTTGATTTTTCAATCTATAAAATGCTATGCAATAACTTTACCGAGGCAGTCCCCGAATGCCACACATATTGGAACGTAGTTCCTTATCGCGCGTTGAGCCTTAGACTAGCCTGAAAAAGTTGTAACGACACTTTTTTATTAGTACCTGCATGGCAGAGGGCGTTGATAGTATTTCTGTGCGTCAACTAGATGGCGTTTTTTGAGAATAAACAGTGACGCCTTGTTAGTATTCCTGGGCGTCAGCGTTTTTTTTTTTTTGAGTGTATGATATGATATGATATGTATGATATGATATGTATTGTTCTTCGAACATAAGGCTGCCTTCACATCCGCGCGGCTCGTTTTAGTATATAAGTTGCGCGGCTGCCGCACTACTCGTGAGTCGTGACTTAATGTGAAGGCAGCCTAAGAAATAACTTCGTTCCATTCGGGTGTCCCTTGATACCTCTCAAGTTTTTTTTTTCTTGGTCTTACTTCTTGCTGATGATGATAAGCTAAATATTATATTTGAAACAGGTCGTGCTTTTATAATATTAATATAAATTATAATTTTAATCATAACATAATCTTGTACGTCGAAGGGAACTAGTTGACCTACAGAATATGAAATACGGCGAGGGAAAGCCCTCTGGGGCGAACTTAGGGCTACAAGTGATTTAACTAACACGGTTATTTACAACTCTGTTAGCGTTATGGGCGGTTTATTTTTTGTCGTAAAATGTTTGCGTGTTTTTTGATGATGTATTAAAGTTCTCTATTAGAACCATGTTTGTTATAAATCATGTAACTTGTTGTAAAAGCAAGATTGAGTTTGATCAAATCAATAGACAGATAATAATTATTAACTGTTTTGTGGTATATTAGTAGCATAAAATTAATATTGGTAGCATAGTGTTCTATGGTATGAAATTGTTAGTGCCTTATCACACTGGCGATTAGTGAGCGATTTGAAAGCGACGCAACTGCGCAGCGCACACGCCGCGATTGCGCGGCGTGCACGTCGCGACAGCGCAGCTTCGTCGCGGCGTGGCGTGTACGCCATTTTGTACACTCGTCTACACAGATTATTATTATTATATATATTATAGTAGAATCGTCTTGGGAGTGACGTCAGAATCCATTTTGCTGCTGAGTGTCCAAAACGCCGAAGGCAAGCTGCGTGCACGCCGCGCAATCGCGGCGTCATCGCGGCGTGTGCGCTTCGCAGTCGCGTCGCTTTCAAATCGCTCGCTTAATCGTCAGTGTGATAAGGCCCTTAGATATTATGAAAAATTTACTCAGATAAATGCTTCACTTTTCTTTATTCTATACATTTGGCAGATATGTTTAATTTTGTGTTTACATGCGTTAACATTTTTAAGATGTAAAATCATAGAACAAAACAAAAAACCCGTTTGGTATCAGATCTTAAGATTTTAAGACGGAAACAGTAAGTAGGACGTAACTGAGGATTATAACAGTTACAGTTAGTTACTAAGTATCTGGAAAAAAATCCATAGGGATATATTTTTTCCGGAGAAATACCGAGAAATATTTGAAATAAAAAAATTATATTCCGAATAAGTCGAAAAATTTGGTCCGCCCCGCTCCCTTCTGGGCTAAAATGGTCGCTTTGAAGAATCACATTATGAATCATGTTATGATTCATTCTTTTAAAATCACAAAATGCAAGTCTGCTTGCAATTCATATCTAGTAATTCGTACTAACTTGACCCTTTTAACCTAATTTAATAATTTTAACCCCGCTGCGCGGCTAAAATGGTTACATTTAGCAATTCCTCTCAATCAATTCAGCAAATGAATTGTCAAAACTGTCAAACTGACAAATGTCAAATCAGTACAAAAATACAGAAATGAATTGCAAGCAGAGTTGCATTTTGCGATTTTATAAAAATGAATCATATTATGATTCATACATGATTCTTCAAAGCGACCATTTTAGCCCCGCAGGTGTTAGTAACATCACATATTTTTTCCCATCTAAAAATGCCGAGTGTGCCTAAAGTTTTCACTTGAAATGCTTTTATCTGCGGAAATGCATCAATCAGAACGATGTGCTTCTGATTGGAAGATGTCGCTTTTTTGTGTCCCAGTTAGATCACGTTAGCTTAGATTCCAAAAGTCTGATTGTTTTGAGGCACTAGAAATATATACTTACCTACCATTGTAGTGTAACTGCTCAGTTCGGCCACAAATTACAATAGACTGTATTTTTTCCTATTTCTTTTAGTTTTATATTTCACCCACCCGTTACAATTTTGGGTATGCTATAATAGGATAAACTATACTAAGTTTGACCATAAAAAATTTAGTAAGTTAAAAAGTTTTAATACTTAATTTGCCAAAATCGTTGCCAATCCAAAGTGTACTCGTACAGAGGGCTTATAAATGGCATATTATTATTGAGTCTACAAATAATAATAAATGCCAAGATTCAAAACCAAAAATCTTAAGAAAAACCAATAATTTAAAAGCATTTTCAAACATTAAAATTCTAAGTAAAATGTACAAACATTACTACAACTATTGTCTATTACAAAGCGAGACAGTATTAGATCATTACTGTTAATGAATTAACATTTGTTTACAGTTGGGAACACGAAAACTTTGCCAATTAAGATAATGGTGAATAGTTTCTTATAGTTCAGACGGCTTAACAGAATTGCAAAGTCTTGAATATTAATTCTGATGTGGTTTACATCTTACGGACTTGTATGAACTCTTGGTAGATGTATAACTTATTATATTATTTGTATCGTCGTGTGTGTAAATTTTGAATTTAATTATTATTTTTGTAAGAATGTAAAGAATTATTTGAAAATTTAATTAATAATTCGAGCGTTATATCAATCATGAAATAATTTTTTTATGCTTGAGAATTATCCTCTCCCTAATTATGAATCAACTTTGGCCTAATGGCCTTTGGTTCGCACTCGAAGAGGGTGCAGGTTCGATCCCGGGTGGAGGCGTGTACCAATGAGACATTTTCTGATCTCAAGTACATAATACTTACAGACGCTCGTACGGTATTTGAAGAGTGGTTACTTCACTCTGAAAATACTGTATAAATCATTCACAATGGATGGAAAGGCCTAATTTAAATTTTAATTATGAATATTATGCAACGTGTAAACTATTAACTATTCAAGGTCTGCTGTTTTAGTCTGTCATGTGTATTTTCCAATATGACAGACACAAACAGACAGACAGATATTTAAATATTCTAAATAAAACCGCATTTAGTCGTCAATTTATTTATTAAAATTTTCTTTATCTTACTTAAAGTCTGTACACTTTTACACAATACCACATCCAACGCCAGTCATTGAAACAATCTTCAAGTTCATCATATTACTATGTTAATAAAAAAATACAAAGAAAAACTTGAATATTAAATTTTCTTTGTATTCTACAAATATTATATTGTATTCATAGTATTGAAAAGTATTTTATACATGATGGATATTTAATAATATATTCTCAAGATGTTGATGTTTATAGCTCTTTCCCTTGCAAAATAATTACTTTGTCTACCTTTTAGGTAAAATTTGCAATAATCTTCAATACCTAGAATATTTTTTAGCGTTTGGTGAAATAATTGAACACTATTCATGCAATTTTCAAATTTTTCATCGGTTAATATTTTGTAATAATCATAGAAATAGGAGTATTTTGTATAGAAATATCCGAAGATTGTTTCAATGACTTACTGACTACAGTACAGTCGTGGAATGAACATCTTACATAGGATAAACGCAACTAAATTGTCTCTTGGTGGCAGTGTTCAATTTATTACTATTATAGTTAAATTTCAGGCTTAGTAAAGATCGGTGCAAACGGACGACAGATTTATAGTCAGATGGCGGAAATACGTCACTTGGTCGACCTATGTCAATTCAATGTTTGTGGTGATTTGTCGGCTGCGTTTGAAAAAAGGCAACCAAATTGCATAATACATAGGTCCGCAATCAGCCTATGAATCTCTTCTCTAAGGGTCCCCGCAGACTTACAATTTCAAGTTGGCCGACTATCGTACAAACCACAGAAATATATCAAGATAGAAGCGCCATGTCGCTCCAATTTGTATGAACACGAGCGTCTCACTTTTTTCATATCTACTGTGACGTCACAAGAGCGCTTTAGTGATGGGAATACGGAATACCCGTACGCGCGGAATCGATGACTTGTGACGTCACAGTAGATATGAAATAATTGAACACTATGCCTTTTTCTGTTCGTCAAAGTGTGCCTTTACACTGTGCCTTTTTCTGTTTCATGCCCGCCACGTATGCCCTCTGACCGTATCCAAAACTTCGAAAATGACAATATTGGCGTTGCGTTCCTTGAGGCATTCAATTATTGAATGCGCCAATATGAAAGTTGATGACGAAAATGGAAGATGAAAGTGCACAGTGTGGAGCTATAAGGTATGTGCCCGTCATGTAGAGTTAATCGTGATAGTATCAGTGCCGAAAGTAACTTTGAAGAATTAGCCAAAAATGACAAAAATTGACAAAGTCACTCTTTTAGCATTGCTAATTTCACAGTAAACTCTATACAAGGGATATAAGAATCACACTCGAAAATTCTAAATTGTATTTTATTAATTTATGTTACATACGTGGAATAGCAGATATTATATTTAGAGTTACTAGTCGCCCGTCTGCACCGACCAGAACTGGATAAAACCTCTTAGCCTATCCCTGAAATACAGAAAATACCAATTACCTTCCAGTAAGGTAACATTTTGATGAAACTAAAAACAGAATTGATGAAGACGTCTCCGTTGAATACAAAAAGTATTACACCGGAAATAGGCTTATAAATGTAAGAGCTGTAATCACTGAGACCAGCAGACCAGCATTGTAAACAGAACAATAAACTCTTAAAGCTTTAATTAAAAAGAAAAGAAAGTAGGCTGGCGAAAATTACAATAACTGTGGACTTATTACTGAAATTTATTCATAAGTAAAACAAACCTCTTGAGACGTTAAAAATCAAGTACCACCTCAAGATTAGGTTCTGAACAGTCATTACATTAAGTCTATAAAAAGTAAAATAATTATTTAGAAAGAAATATAACGAATTATTTTGGATTTACGGTTTTTGGCTTTACATCATCGCCATGTAACTTTATGAAAAGTATTAGCCATGATGAAGATCAGAGACAATAATAATTAATAGATTATATAAATTGAAAAACAACAAGAGTGATCACAAACTTTCGTTCTCCCATCTTGCCCCACCTTTTCACAATGTATGTGTTCAGGAGGTTTTCACTCGTTAATTCGTAGACGCCACTTTGCTGTGAGTTCACAGCGATAGTGTAAAGCCGAGATAATATTAGTATTACACACTAGTTTTCGTGCCCACATAAATTTTGTAACTTTCCGGACAGTCGTTTACGTTACGGGAATAAAACATACATTTTACTTATAATACCGACCAATTTACGGTAAATACAACCTGTTACGCCGTTTATCTACTATATACATATATACAAACGAAATGTTGGTCCGTCTATAAAATCAACATGGAAGATTACCGACGGTCGGTAAAGCGACGTTAACATTATTGCTTTTCCATACAGCCTTCAAAAATAAATCAAACACTTCATTACTTCACTGTACCTAAATAGTGACGACAACTGTACTTTACGGTATACCTATTTACTCCTATTATACAATATGTATTTTTACATTAAATTCATTTCAGTCAAATTCAAAATTTATTCTACGTTAAAAGTTACAACTTGGTGTTCTAAAACAATGTATCTACCATTATAATAAACCAAATTTGGCAGAAATAAATATTTGTACATTAAAATATTTTGTAACACGAGAATCGTATATTAGGATGGATATGCGGCTGAGCCTATATACAGTCTATGTCTATATATACAAACATATACACGAGTTCACTAAAAGTGTCCGGTACCAGGATTGTCCCGCACTCGTCAAACGCATGGATATGATAGTCTGTCACTTCACTTGGAACACTTAACGCCTTCTTATTTCAAGTGCACTTTAGTCCGACCACTGCAGAAGTTGGAAAACAATAAAAACATATTTGAACCACTCACTTTGAAACTGTCATTTTGTAGCTAACTGGCTCGTAGCGAGGTAATTATAAAGATCATTATAATAGAGCTTCTGAGAATATCTCATTTCTGTCGTATCTGAAATGTAGGCACGGGAATTCGTAGAATTTATCGAAGACGAAACGAAACCTAGTCTGAGAATCTCGTTCAAAGACTCCCATTAATGTAATATTATTTTATTGACAATATTTTGTAAATTACTAAGTTATCTCATTGTTTTCTAATATAATTTTCGAGTTAATTTTGCTCTCGCAATTTGTCAGAAATGGAATTCTTGTGAAGATGATATTACAAGAATGTGTCCTGCTTTGTTACGAAAGGGCTCAAAGTTTCCCTTTCAGCCCGTTGGCTTCGCCTTCGGCGTTTCTCCTACTAAAATTCCCCGCGATGGGTTCAAACGTGTTCGCTTACAACTTGTGATCAATGCACTTGAGAAGGTCCGGCGTGAGTCACACTATCTCGTCGTGATGTGCCACGTCACTGCAGCTTCCAGCCCGCTGCAGTCAGGCTCTCTGACGTCACACCCTCAGCTCCTCCATGGTAACGTTGGACTTCGCGTTCAGCTGCGTGTTCTTCTTCGTCAGCGTGCTGGTGTTCATGATCTGCATCTGGTGGGCGGATAGCAGCGGCTGGTTCTCTTGAAGCTGCCCGCTGGCTAGAGTGTTTATGTTGCTCTTACCTAGCTTCGGGGGTGGAGGCGCTCGAGGCAGCGTCGCCATGCCTGCGACGTTGTTGCTCGGCAGATCGGCGAACTCAGGCGGAGGTAGCTGGTGATGATGGGTGTGGTGATGACTCAGGATCGTCGCTGGGTCATTCTTCAGGCTCGTCTGGTAGGACAGAGCGCTTTCGAGATCCCCGCAGATGTTGTTCGGCATCTGCCCGTTTTCGACTCTCTTCTTTAGATGAGAGCCATTCGCGTGGCCCTCCTGCCCGTTCATCCTAGTTTTATCCCTTTGGTAGTATACCCCGGCGAATATGAGTACGTTTAATATTAACAACGAACATCCTATAGCTATGGTTACACTCAGAGCGGTGGAGTACGCCGCGAAGCCGTCTTCGGGGGGCGAAGCAGTCGCGTCTTTGTGCACCTCGGCAGCCACAGTGCTCTGCGTGACGGTATTTAGTCCTACGATATTAAAATTTAAAGAGGAAGTAACATTTAAAACAGTCAGTAGAGGAACTTTGGTGGCGACACCGGTATCCGTCATCACAAGTTCTGTGGGCTTCTTGAATGGGGGCGTGAAGGTTTTGAGGGTCGGCTGCAGGGAAGACTCCTCGTGCTCCAGCTGATGATGGGATTGAGGAACATCCTCTCCACCCGGACGGTGAAGATCTGGTACCAGATTCAACCAGAACGACAACCTGTAAATATTTTCCTTTTAAACAAAACGAAGACTTATTTTTATCATCTTAATTTTTGCATTGTAAATGCTGGAATATTTGCTCTTTGATCCTCATGTGTTATTATTCAATTCAAATATCATGCTACATTTAACATTAAAATACCTTAAATTATTCATGAAACGCTAAAACTATCATAATTAATTCGCTCTAGAACGTAATACTGACACAAGAACGAGCAATTATTTTATTTCTCTTGTCTGAGTATTAGTTAAATTGTATGAATTCGTTAGGTAAAATATACCTTTAGAAATTATACACATAATGCTCAACAATAGCGAGGAAATAGCGAGGAATGCTATTATTACGATGTTTGACATTGAAGTCTGTAAAGCTGGGACTTTGTGAAATGGGAAAAGATGTGTATTATGATATAATATTACTAGCTGTTGCCCGCGACTTCGTCCGCGTGGACTACGGTTTATAGCGCGCGGTGTCAACAAAATTTTTGTCAAATTTAAGAGCTTTTTAAAACCCTAGTACCCCTTAAATAAAAATACCCAAAAACAGCTGTGCAGTGTTATTTCATTATTTTAAATTAAACTTTATTTATGCCAAATTTTAAAGCTTATTTAGCCCCCCATTACACAACTTTACCATACATAAAATTTCATTACAATCGGTTTAGTAGGTTTGGCGTGAAAGCGAGACAGACAGACAGACAGAGATACTTTTGCATTTATAATATTAATAATAATAGTATAGATATAGAAAGAAGAGGAACTATATTTTACCAACTTCTTTACCAAGTAAAATCTAAGGTGCAAATCGATTCGTTATCGGCAAACGTAGTCGCCTACGCAAAAGGTCGTAACGCCAAAAAACATAATTTTACTAGAGATTGAGTTTTTGATATGCATAGTGTTTTCGTTTATTATACAATAATAGATGACCCGGTAAACTTCGTATAACTTTTCTCCTAAAATAAACCTTCCGCAAACATTTTAAGACTAAAATTAGATAAACCGTTTAATTTCTGGCGTTCTGGATTTTAGCGAGACTAATGACAATAAAAAATCTTTTTCTTTTATATTTAGATTTCATCCAACATCTTTTTACGTTGTCACAGTCCCAACTCGCAAAGTTATAAGATGAGGCCAATAATCACAAGAAACAGCAGAGTGGCCTAACCGTGAAAACTTTCAAGCCATGGCTTTAAGGCTTACCTGTGAGCTCTGTAGTGGTTCTTCAACTTCGATTTGATGTCAATATTCAAATACTTCTTGTGAACGGCTTCGTAGGCCGTCCACTCCATATTCTTCATTCGAACTCTCTCTTGCCTGCCTGCCCTAATGGGATCCATTTCTTGGGCTTCATTTGGATTCCTATAGATATATAAGATAGATAAAATAAAAATAATAATCATATTTATTACATGTTCAAATTAAATTGGACATGAATTTAAAACAAGCTACACTTGGGATTAAATTGTCTTTGATTTCCATTTCAATAACTAACGAGAGTTGTCTATAATAAACTTTATTTTTTTATTTATCTTTAGAGATAATAAAAAATACTAAAGTTAATTATCACGAAATTAAACCTAACTTATATTTTAAAATATCAGTCTAGTCTAAACACAGCAAGAATTTAAGTTAAACGACATTTTTTTTACGAAAACTATAAGATAATCGGCCAAGTGCGAGTTGGACTCACGCACGTAGGGTTCCGTACCATTCTGGGGGCGATACCGGTCCGTCCACGTCGTGTCCCTGGGCACCTCCCCCGTGCTATCGTGAGCTTTTTCACGGTGACACGGGAGGGGTGGCTGAACGCCGGTATGGCGTGTGTTTGTGTGCGTGCTTGTTGTGTGTGTTTGGCTGCGCCCGCAGTGTGAAGAACGGGCCCGCGACCGGGGGTGTCGGAGAGATTAAGATGGCAGAGCGCAACTTGAAAAATACTCCCCGGGCGGGTCCCGGTCCCTCAGGGGCCGGGGAATCCCGCACATCCCCGAAAGGGGATGTCTGCCGCGCGTATACGGGGGCGGCACAAATTGCGTTGAATGAATTGGAGGCCGCAAAAGCGGCGAGGCAGAGGGCTATTTTGGCGGCCCTAGGAGGCGATGACGGCGCGAAAAAGCGCGACAGCCCGAAGCCGGCGCCCATTACCGCGCCGGCGGCGGAACCACAGACTGAGAAGAAGTTGAGGGGCGACAAAGATCTTCCGCGTGTCCTGCTGACACGCGATGCGATCATGCCGCCCCCGTCTCGAATCCCCGGACGAAACACTCCTGGCCTAGACAGCGAGGACTGGCTCTCGGACTCCAGCGAAATGTCTGGCATGTCGCTGGACTCCGGGAGCCTGCCCGCATTCCTGGACAGGACACGCCGAAAGAGGCGAGCAGATGAAGACATGGCACCGCCCCTCAGCAAAGGAGTGGCGCCCAAACCAAAGAGAGGTCGTGGCCGCCCGCCGACAACCAGCCAATATGCCGGTCTGGCGAAGGCACAGGCCGACTTTAATCGGGAGAAGGAAGAGGTCGCTGAGGCAACGCGGGAGGCGAGGAAAACGCGAGCGACTATCAGCTCCGCCCGCTCCCAATCCGGACTCCCAGTTTCTTCTCCTTCCCGAGAAGAGGCTATGGAAAGGACAGGCGTTGATCTCATGAGGACGGTGGAGACTTCGCTGAAGACCATTGAAATGGTCGCCACGAGGTCCTCGAATCTTAAGGGTACCTACGTAAGGTACCTTAAAGAATCGGTGGCGACCATTAAAATGGTCTTCGAAGAATTGAAAGATCGTTTCCTTAAGAGAGATCAAGAGGCGGCAACAGAAATATATAATCTGTGAAAATTTCAACTCTCTGGCTATAACCGTTCTTGAGTTACAGCCTGGAGACAGACGGACAGACGGACAGACGCCAGACGGACAGACGGACAGACATCGAAGTCTCAGTAATAAGGTCCCGTTTTTAGCCTTTGAACCCTAAAAAAGTACAGTATGTAACTTACCCAGTCTTCGCGAAGTTGCCCCAATACATCATGACGGACTCGGACAGGGCTACCTCGGCCTTCGTATAGTTCCTTGGAAAATGCGCCAGACCTCCGATCAGTGGGGCTCCGAAGATATAAGGCAGCTCCTCCCCGTGTATACAGCCTTGACGCTGTTAAAAAAATATAATATAGTGAGTGTGGCAAAGTGCGCCTACCAAGTGCGCCCTATAGCTCATCCAGATCTTTTGGAGATCTCCAATTAGCAGTATGGGAAAATAGCTAGTATATTATCCCACAACATGAGAACTTTTGTGGTACATTTTACGAAAAAACTATCACACCTATTGATTTGTGCTTTAGCCTTTAACAAAGTAATTTTTATTTATATGTAAGTAAATGCGTTATCATCGGTCAGTCAAGGTTTGGTTACTATTAAAATATAAAAGAAAATGCCATAAAGATTATTACCACGCAGAAAAAACGACGCGAGCCCTCACATAGTTCGTCTTTTACCTAATATTAGTAGAAGAAAGCCTTTGCTTAGAACTAAGTTTATTTTTTCAAAGATAAGTAGGTGCTGAAAAATTGTGTGCTTTTACATATTAACGTAAATAAGATGAAATAATTGCACAGTATGTTATATTTCAATTCGTTAGTATAGACGAGGAAAGACAAATCTAAAGACTTATAACGAATCTAACGATACACTTTAAATTCTAATGCATCGGTTATGGAGCAAGCCAAAGAATACAATACATGGATACAGGAAAAACATAAACCCTGTAACCAGTCGGGTGAAACTACAAAATATCTAATTTACGATACTGCAGAAAAAATGTTATTTATGTAAAGCTCTTAAAACTATCCGACGTTGGCGGAGTTGAGCTCGGTCCAAGAAAATGTCATTGTCATCGCAGAGAGAACCCTCGTAGTCGCTACAAGGTTGCTGATCCATCAAGGCTGGTGTTTCACTTTTAATTAGATACAAAAATTTGTAAATTCTTAAGAAACATACCTACATGAAGACTATGCAATTGGTATGCTTATTTAATCTGATTTTTTGTAATGAAAACTTTTTAGTTACGTTTTACATCTTATTCGGATGGGTAAATGTTTGATTCGCGTTCGCTTAACATAATTGTAAGCATTTTCTTGCGAGACTGTGACAATCAGGTGCCGCACCAGCTTGTTCCTAAGTCCCTGGAAATTCCCATATTTCGGCCCGTATAACCACTATCATTTGAAAGGGCCTTGAGTCGGTCAGTGGGATTCGTTTCCAAGTCCATAATTCCACAGAGTATAACATACCGGAAAACTTTATAAACCTTTCCGAAATTGGTGATTTTGTTGTAATATAATTGTTTTTAGCCTTAAATGTTAGCTGTTCGAGTAAAAAGGTTTAAAACCATCCAAACGAAACACATTAGTACTCGTAACGTAAACGCTTTCCCACACCTACATCATTATTCAAAAAACCTATTAACGTTAAAATTAAGTTTGCGGTAAATTAATGTAGCGATTAACGTGTATTGTGCCTCCATAAATAACGTGCAACAAATTAATTATATTAACGGCGTTAAATGGCTCGCGTAAATTGCTCTTTTGTATTTCAAGTTGATACTAAAAGAGAATCACCAAATTCGAACGTGATGTCTTGAGTAGGGAAATCAAATCTTATTATACGAGGCACAACGTTCATATTTGAGGAAACAGAAAAAATAATTTAATAATTTCAAACATAATATTACAATTACAAAATCATTAATTGTAAATATTATTTAACATTACGGTAAGCACAAAGTTTATAATTGAGAAAACAAAATTACTAATTTGAAACATATTATAACAGTTATAAAATGTTACCTATATCCAAGGTATGATATTATTGGTTAAAATCAGTCACAAATTGTAGTGCTTTCTAATACTTTCTATTCACTGGTAGGTAACTACATTATATAACTAATGTTAAACTATTATTATGTTAAAGTTTAAATAATTACATGGTATTTATCACGTTAAGAAAGCATTGCAATACAATAATTTTCGTTAAGATTATTATTATAGCGCTCTCAAATATGAAATATTATGTATTTTTTTATTTTTTTTTTAATGAAATAAGGGGGCAAGCGAGCAAACGGGTCACCTGATGGAAAGCAACTTCCGTCGGCCATAGACACTCGCAGCATCAGAAGAGCTGCAGGTGCGTTGCCGGCCTTTTAAGAGGGAATAGGGTAATAGGGGAGGGTAGAGATGGGAAGGGAAGGGAAGGGAATAGGGGAGGGTAGGGAAGGGAATAGGGGAGGGTAGGGAAGGGAATAGGTGAGGGTAGGGAAGGGAATAGGGTAGGGGATCGGGCCTCCGGTAAACTCACTCACTCGGCGAAACACGGCGTAAGCGCTGTTTCACGCCGGTTTTCTGTGAGAACGTGGTATTTCTTCGGTCGAGCCGGCCCATTCGTGCCGAAGCATGGCTCTCCCACGTATTTCAATTATTTATACCTAGGCTCACAAATGGAAATCTTAAAACGAAATATCAAAATTAATCGTTAATATTGAAGGAATGCGAGTGAAAAGAAAAGAAATTTTCACTTCGTTCGTGTGACAAAGACATTATTGACATAGGAGGAAAAATTGCGACAAAAACTTGCTACGGAATAAACGTACAAGGTACTGTATATACAAAATAATATTTGATAATATATAATATTTACTATCTGACCCGGTAAATGTTGTTTTGCCGTATAAATTATTTCTAGTATCAATATAAAAAGTAGATAAAAGCCTATTCTCGGGCCTAACGAATATTGATAAGTATAAACATTAAAATCGGTTGAGCCGTTTTGGAGGCGTTCGCTTACAAACACTGTGACACGGGAATTTTATACAGGGTGTAACAAAAATAAGTGATAATACTTTAGGGTCTGTACGTGTTCCTTGTAGAGAGTTCACTGTGAAAGTAGCAGCGCTGAAAGACCAATTTTTTTTTCACTTTTGTATGGGGAAACTCGAGAGACTCAGGCCCTTGCCCATACAAAAGTGAAAAAAGTTTTTCGTCTTTCAGAGCTGCGACTTTCACAGTGAACTCTCTACAAGTAACACGTACACACCCTAAGGTATTATCACTTATTTTTATTAGACAACGTATATTAGATTTACTTTGTAAACATTTAAAAGTAAACAAAGGAGCGTTTACTTATTCATCTCTGCTACTTGTTCGTGAAGTAACATCAATTTTGCATCAGATCAGTACCCTTAAGTTCGCAACTCCATCCATAAAAGATTAGTATACAATAGTGTACGAGACTGAGCACGTCTTTACTGAGCAATTTAAGCGGCCACATCATTGGCTTACTATCTCGTTAGCTTCAAACTAGGTAAGTTGAGATTTTCCGCAGTATTAATATCAGCTTGCTCGCTTCCATCTAGCTTGACCTCCAAGTCTGTCCTGCCTCCTCCATCACGAGGCTCCCATCGGCTGGCCATGTTTAATTACTTAGCTTAAAATGAGGAGCACGATCGTTGAAGTTAGCTAATGTTGGTGTAATGTCGGGACATTTGCTAGTTAATTTGCTATACGTGCGAATGGGCCTATCGATCGGTACGTCAAACAAATCAATGGTGGAAGTTTTGATGGAAAATTGTTTAAATAGATGTATTATAATGGTACCATTATAAAAATTGATTTAAGTATATTTCATAGGCAAATGGCAGACCTACTTACTTGGTTGAGTTATATTACAATAGAGTAACCGGTTGTGCTACCGACCAAATTACGTAGGTCCGTCAATTGACCATGAAACAATTTCTCAGTTATTACCTACATAAACTAGCAGTATAATATACGCACTCTGTAAGATGGTCTGCTTTTGAAATAAACACCTTTTGTGGGTGGCCTTTATGTGGGAAAATTGTAAAACAATTATTTCAAACGTTTCTCATTCATTGACGTGTTTCAAAAATAAAAAATAAATAGATTTTTTTATCCCATAAAGAGAACCCAACAAAATCGACAAACTTGCGCGGGATAAAAGTGTTATCGTCTATTTTCTTTGGGACTAAGATGTTTGTAATAAACATTGAAATTTACCCCTATTTACGCAATTTCAGATCAAAGCCTTCGGATATTTGGTCTTTTTCTGTACTCGAGTTTCGTAAATATTCTGCAACTTTCGAGTCCCTTCCAAATTCGTTATCGCCGATGAATAAATAAGGAGTTTTAAACGATAATGTCGTTTGGAATGCCACCAAGAAAACGCGCCAAACTCCATCATGGAACTTCAAAGCTGTAAAATATGTGCCCTGTTGATTCCACTTTATATGCTGCTATTGAATTTGGCAAAGTACGAAGTTCTGCGACTCGGTAATAGGCTGCATAATAGATCTAATGCATGCCCCGCTAATGCAGTATTTGATAATGTGTGCGTCAAAATTTGCAGTTCGGAAGTATGTGAATTTCGGATTTTCGGAAAGTCCCGCATAGTGTGCACTATGTACGATGAGTATTTAGGGCATGAACAGTATTGCACATCATCACCACTAAGCACAAAGTGTCGAATCATCAAAAATCTTTAATCTGATGAAAATTAGAAAGACTTTCAATGCATTTGACCTAAGTTATACTTTTTTTAAGATGGCGACAAGATTAACAAGCGAAATCTAGGTGCGTATAAAATACTCTTAAACAACTAAAGGCTCTTATTTTTCAATTTAAAATTACTCACTAGTCCATTTTAGTCGTATGTGTGAAATGCGTTATATTGTTTATACTATGGTCACAGAATAATTATATAATATAGCTATGGTGTACTCGATGAATCTATAATAATCTCTGTCTTTATATAATAAGAGGTCAATAATTTTATTCTTTAATATTCTAAATACAGTGCGAGCATTTTTATTTAGCGCCTAGACTAAAAAGGTCAATGACCGGTACCGCCTCGATTCGCCGAGTACACTTTAGTATGAAATATTTCACATCTTTCTGTCTTTTTTTCAAAGAAATGTGCGTAATAAAAACTGTGCCATCTAAGTACAAGGAAAAATCTCCCCGAGTTGAAGGAAACAAATTGAATGTACACAGAATAATGTTCTATATTTAGAAGTGTTCTTTTGATCTCGATTCGAATTTAGTATGAAACGACACTCTTGAGAATAATTCGGCTCAAAATGTTATATTGAATTTGTTTGATGTACTGTTAATGACTTTGAAATTATGATTAACTTGACAAGGTAAGTGTATTTGAGTGTATTTCGTCTTCTCCGACTCTATTTTAAATCATAAGGCAATATGCGACTAAATTTATCCTCATTCCACGGTTATTGAAATATTGTCTAAAAAATTGAGGAACATAATAACTTACACGTAGATACAAAGTGAAACAACCTTTCTGATGTCCGAATTAAGGAGGTAAAGCTAAAAGTAATGTCTTACAAGAAACCTAAATTAACGAAAATGTAAACTGAAAAATCTTCTTTAGGAAAGCGAGGGGTTGATATTCTTCAATGTTTAGATATTAAATTAAGTCGTACATTACACGCTGATTAGAATAATCCAATATTTTAGGCGTGAAAACATGGATCCCGGGGGTACTCTGTAAACGTGTAATCCTATTTGGCTCGATGAATCGACGGGAATTTTTATAAACAGTAGAGGCGAAAGCCTCCATTTTCCTTTACGCCAGAAAATTAAAAAGTTCCCAGCGGGCAGGAGATTTCGCTTAAAATTTCTAAAATGAATTACTCGGCGAAGTTAAGTGGTTACTTATGGACGCCGGATTCGGCGGGAGAATTAAAAATTTTTTTTTCTTATTAAAATTGTGCACGGTTAAATGTTTCCTAGAAGTTTTGTATTTCAGTGGTGTATTGTTTTGTTTGAAATACTTTAGATATATTTTATAATAGTCAAAATATGATGTCTACGACGGATTTATTTTGCTAAGCGGACCCCTAGAGCCTAGACCTACAATAATTTTGAACAATATTTTATGAATAACTTGTTCGACAATAAGATTGATAGGCCGGCGCGTTCACTATTAACCCGAGACGGTGAATAATATTGCACAACACGTGATATTGCCTAATAAAATTCATCGTCTAAGAGGCCCGCTAAGCCAACTTAAAAAAGCATAGAAACGAACTTCTAGAAATTTTGAAAAATTGGCACCATACCATTTGATATCCATGTTGATGTTGGTTATCTAAGTACATTTTTGTACTAGTAAGAGTTTGTACTATATTATTTGAGCAAGTTGTATGTGTCTTGGGACTTTGACGAGGGGCAGAACGGAATGTTTAGGACTAACACTTAATTTTCCCAATGGCACAAATTGGCATATTATAGTTATCATGAGACTGATAATATATTATACTGTCACTTTAAATGTAACACATTAATAAACAGAGAAAGTATTTAAGAATTTAACAGATATAACACTGTTTGTAAGATGATAGTCAGGAAGAAACTCACTATCATGAAACAGCACACGAACAGAAAAGGAAAGATAAATTATATTGGTTAAACATTTTTAATCTATCAAAGTTGTCTTCAATATAATATTATCTTAGTTTAACGTTTTTGAACACACTTATTTTGTTCGAGATTCAATCAAAGGACCTCAAATCCGGGACACAATTATTATTAATATACTGCTTACAGAGTACCATCAAACAAATAGATTTTGCAAGTTTTTCCAAGTAACTGTAAGTTGTAATTATTGGAATTGATGTAACCTGACCAAATGAGGTAGAAACACCAACTGCCAAATCAATTTCTTTGATATTACCAGCAGAAGAAGTGTTAGAAAAGTGTAGCCATGTCACCTACCTGGGGATAATCTCCGTATTTGGTCTGATAGTCGAACACGTAGAGGTAGGAGTTCCTCCGCAGCGCTGAATGAGTGTCTGCTGTGAGGACTGTCGGCGCAACCACCTGCGCGTCGCTCAGCGCTTCTAGCGTCTCGTCCCTGGTGATAAGAGTTATTATCGTGTGTCATCCAGTCAAATATTAAGTAAATATTTAAGGGTATGATAAAACGGTAGAAGAGATGAACCTCAATTAAGTTGTTTCAAGTTCACAAAGTATCTGACTGATCACGCATTAGACTCAGTATTATCATATCAAGTTAGTTTTATTGTTAGTGGGCCAAGTTTTTGGTTACTGCGTCGCCTTCCAGAACTATTGATAATTTAAGTAATTTGTAATATTTGAATTTTGTGTTACAGAGCTAGAGGATTATCTAAAGTAATAATAAATATAAAAAATACGTGTGTCACTCGAGGACTGCCGCGGGAAAGCTACTGCATAGCATGTTTATCAACTTTTACTATTAAAAATTGCATACGTCTAGGTGCACGCACACAAACACCTTGCCGAAGTCTGCCGAAATGAATTTCTTGATTCAGTCGCCGTACTCCAAGCCCGCGATACAAGGTATGCAATAGCTTAAGGTGACGACGCGTTAAAGTAAAAAATCATTTTTGGATATGTTTTAGATCGCTTGTTTTGAAAAACAAGAAATGGAACAGCAAGAAATGGAAAGGGCGTAAGCGACAAAATAGTAAGCGACAAATGTGTCGCGTAATTTACAAACCATAAATATATTTCATATAAGCTATGGAAAACTTATAGTGTATGCTTGAACTAATCTATGTACAAATTTTGGAAGCTTAAATCACTCTCCTCTGTTGGCAAAATTAGAATCCCTGTTTTTATAGAGGTCTTTTTGATTAAATATTTTGTGTTATAAAAGTTGACCAATCGTGTTATGCTATGGGTAATTCGAAGATAAAGACATAATTAATACTGACAATAAACTTTAATTTCTTAGCTTTAGTCATTGCTGAGAAAAATCGATATCGCTACAGCCAAATTATCAAGGCGTCACCTATAACATACAAACCTTATATTGATCGGATGCTGCACTGGTCTCTCCCAGTCGGTATACTCATTGATGATCGTAGCTAGAATCTCCGAGAGGTGATACGTGTAAGTATTCCGGACGAATGACTTCAGAATTTTCGATCTCCTGTCCGCCTCTATTCCATATTGGACATCGTCTCCACTGAACGCAAAGTAAGCTTCCGCCTTCGTCACTCCAAGCATCAGGTCGTACCTAAGAGAAATATTAAAATCAATACCGATCTGCGCCAGACATTGTGCAGAAAATACGAAGCCTGTCGAACATAAGATAAATTGCATTACGTGAGGTTAGCACGGAATAAAAATGTCAGATCTAAAAATATATCTTCCAAAGGGCATTCAAGTTCCACAAAGCCTAAAAGGTTACCTAATGTAATATTGTTATATGTTATAACAATGAAATAGGTATGTTATTTGACTTTCTTTCTTTCTTATTTTCAAATTTTTTTTATGAAATAAAACGAGCAAACGGGTCACCTGATGGAAAGCAACTTCCGTCCCCATGGACACTCGCAGCATCAGAAGAGCTGCAGGTGCGTTGCCGGCCTTTTAAGAGGGAATAGGGTAATAGGGGAGGGTAGGGAAGGGAATAGGGTAGGGGATTGGGCCTCCGGTAAACTCACTCACTCGGCGAAACACAGCGCTAGCGCTGTTTCACGCCAGTTTTCTGTGAGAACGTGGTATTTCTCCGGTCGAGCCGGCCCATTCGTGCCGAAGCATGGCTCTGCCATGTATTAAATGAAGTTAATAAATATTTCAATCTAAATAAGTTTTATAATAGGAATGCAAAAACACTATGTTCATTGCGATTTAAAAACACAAAAATCCGCAATGTTTAAAATTCTAAATATTAATACGAAAATTCAGATCCGTAATAGACCAGAAAATAACCATAAACATGACCATTTCACAAACAGGACACCAATGTATGCAACCATTTTACAAGCCACAAGACACCGTAGTGGTAAAAGTATCTTGTATCCAACGCCATTTACAAGAATGTCTAAGAATTTTTGTATCACCAGTAACATTGCTGCTCAGGGAATTAATATTATTCTGTGAGCGCCAATAAGGTTCGCCACATCTTGTATTCAGGTTTGCGGCTTGCGGGATGCTCCTCCCTGGTAATCGCCATGTTTGCTCGTGTCGGTTAATCGTTGAATTAATTGTGGCGATGCAATTTCGGAAATAGTACCTTAGATTATAGCGTTCTGTAGTCTTGTTTACAAAATTACCGGATATATTCTAACAAGACTTTTAAGAATTCGCTTCTGTATTATTTTAAACTTTCTAGGAACACTGAATATTTCCTACACTTATATGGTTAAAACGTCTTTTATATAGGTTTTTAGGTCGTTAATTCATATTGATAAATAATATGAGAAAATGCCATGCCGTTGCGCAGTTATGGACATGGCATTTTGCCCAATAACATTTATTCCTACCCAAACCGTTAAATAAAAGAAATAGACAAGTTTATAAACTAAGGAGGCAAACGAGCAAACAGGTCACCTGATGGAAAGCAACTACCTTCACCCATGGATACTCGCGACATTAGAAGAGTTGCAGGTGCCTTGCTGGCCTTTTGAGAGGGAATACGCTCACTTTTTGAAGGTTTATTGGTCCGGAAATATTGATGGTGACAGTTCATTCGAGAGTTTTACAGTCAAGGTACTTCCTTTTTTAGTTAAGTCGAAAAAAATTCTATCATGGATAAATAGCAACTCTTACTTGGTAAGCTGTGCGACCGCACTCTTGCGCATGAACACTGCGTTGATGACGTTGACAGCAGTGGCGGGCTTGCCGAGCGACGAGTGCAACGCCTGCCAGTCATACCCCGGCTCGGAGTTCAACATCATCTCGCCTGTATCTGGAAATATGCCTTAGCTGAGTTCCTTATTTGCCTATGAAATTGACAGGAAAAGGGACTTCTGCCATCGAAGAAATTGGTTCACAGGCAGAATATGGCGGGGAGTTATTTGGTCAGGCTATATCAAATCAATATAAATAGTCGTGATTTGACACTTGTGATTGATATAACGCGATGAAATTACATTTCTACCTTTGAATCAATTTCTCTGATTTAGAATGTGTACTTTCTAAATATCAACGTAGAAAAAGTTTTGCACAAATTATAAATTGCGCTTGCAGATTGTTCCAATCACAATATTACCAAGGCTCAACTTCTAAAGTAAACATTCAAATACCTAAGTCGTAAAAGGATAATTATCGAGAGACGAGGAAACAGGGATCCGAAAAAGTGTGTAGATGAGAAAAGTTTGGGACAATTTAATAACGTGGACGAACGGCTTGTCAGCGGAGACGGCAATTGGGAGGAACTATCTGGAACAAGATATGCCCGAGCTGAAACTTTTATTTGTTCTTAATTAATTTGTTACGATATAGTTGGACACAAATTCATTTCTATAAATGCGGTGAGCGGAGGAAGTTTTTTACAAAAAAACTAGAAGTCTTTTAATAAAAAGAAAAACACTGAATGTCAAGAATACTGAATAATTATGAACATAATATAATTAGGAACGCTTAATTAAACAAGACAAAAGATAATGCAGGTCAGTCATGTCCTCTCCAAAATACTACAAAACTAACGCTATATTTTGCAAAACAAGCTTGAATGTGTTGGTACGGCGAAAACAAAGAAAAATAAAAGGATTACGAAACAAAGTGTTGAAACTTATATAGAATGCAGCACAAAACGCTGATTATACAGGTACTGATAAAGTTGATAACGATAACGTCCGAAACAAAGCTAAGAGACAAACAATAGAAGTTGGTGAATTCACAAGTGGACGGACAGCGCGTGCTCAGACTGCTGATATAAAGTTCCCTTTATATCTGAAACTTCGTGCACATACAGATATTGCGCTCGAATTACATTATATTATCTCTAAAGGTGTACGAATAAAGGTGAAATTTTGGTCGTTAAGCTCACCTATACGCCATTAAGAACACTGAGGTGCTTCGAAATTTAGCTCGTTAAACGTGCACAATTTTGCAATGCAATATGCTGTTTCCGTGTTAGATATTTGATATTCAAATGTTTCTTTATTGGTTTAGATAATAGAGCAGGTAGCAAATAAGATTGTAAAGTATTAAGCAATGAGCTCAGTATTAATTATAATTACGTAAAATTATATTATTTTTCTTCTTTGCTTTTAAATCAAAATAATGTATTCAACTTTTCACATTACTTAAGTTGTAGACAGGTGAACGTGTCTCTAGAAACTTCAGCTCAGAATTTTGTTCTGAACTAGCAAAAGACGTGAAATGAATTTGTGGAAATCCTTATCCGTATAAAAGATCTGACGTGTAAAATATACCAAACTAATTGAGCAATCGTTTTAATAGAATCGATTACGACATGAGGTCAATTATTAATTGATACTGTAATATCAAAAGTATATTATCTAGAAATATGATTTAAAAAATGTTTTAGTCGAACCAGTGGTAGGCATAGATAAGACGTAACTTTGATTTTGTTTCTTACCAATAACAACTCCATCCACGCTGGGCCCAAACGCATAGGCAAAGTCGGGCGCCTGCACAGGAGCCGACAGCAATGCCTCTAGCGGCCTCTCCCGCAAACATCGTAGCAACGCGGGCGGAGTGAGCTCTAAAAGAAAATCATTAGAAATGTAAATTACTTGAAATTGTTCAAGGGCTTAGAATATTCATGAGGTGGTTTAAATAATTCAGGTATTAATGGAGTTATAAAAGGAGAGCAGGATCGTTTTGGGCCGACAAAAATATTATTCAAATTTAATGTTAAGGACTACAGATAGTATTGTTTAGTTTCCGAGTCCTTAGTCAGGCCCTAGAGATAGCAATTCCAAAGAGCTAAGTAAATTATACAAATTGAATTATATCAATGAAGCGACGCAATTTATACATCCATACCTATTTAATACTTTAAATGCCATACAAATGTATGACATTTAAAGTATTGATGAGAGATGCAAAGTTGATTCAATATAAAATAGCAACAGTTGTTAAGAAAAAAAAAATACTATAAATGCGAAAGTGTGTGTGTTACCTCTTCACGACCAAACCGCTAAATCGATTTTACTAAAATTTGGTATGGAGATACTTTGAGTTCCGGGTAAGGACATAAGATGCTTTTATTTCAGAAAAATGTACGGTTCCCACGTGAGAAACGAATTTTGGCACGACGGAGTTGCAGACTTATCTAGTTCAGTATATTATATATTCCTAGGTTGATACCGGTAAAGTTAATTTACCTGGTGAGCAATTCGCATGGCTTGCTACAATCGCAGCGTACTTGTTGGGATCTGCCACCAGAGACCAGGGACTTAGTCCAGAGCCAGACATCAGAATTGCTCTGTGGAATAGCAGACCTGAAACAAAATTACATTTAAATGTTGATTTACTATGCACGGTTGTGAAAATAACGTTGAGAAGTTTGGCACTTCAGAAAATGATTATCAATGGCAAGTTAATGATTTTATCAATGATTATCAATTAGGTTTCCAATGGCAAGTGACTGATGGCGTCATTCTCATATTATTATATTTAATTATGGGTTCAATTATGGTCGCAAGTCCCAATCATTAGGTAATTCACAATTAAGGGCTCCCACTCAAAACTGCGAATTCGCATCGCATCTAAAAATCGCAGTAAAGTTTTGTCGCAGATTTTTGCGGTGCGATGCGAATTCGCAGTTTTGTGTGGGAGCCATTATACAAGTCGACATCCATACTAATATTATTAATGCGAAAGTGTGTCTGTATGTTACCTCTTCGTGCCCACACCACTGAACCGATTTTGCTGGGACATAATTCGAGTTTTATGAAAGGACTTAAGATACTTTTTATTTTGGAAAAATTTACGGTTCCCGCGCGATACAAATTTTGGCGCAACGGAGTTGCAGGCGACATCTAGTTAAGGATAAGGTTTTATAGCGTTCTACCTGGCTTGACTTATATAATTATTATAGTTTTCATCAGAAAACGTCTTAAGAAAAATGTCTGACGCAATAGTTTAAATATTTTTTAAAGGTATTAAAGGTTGTCTGGCAGAAACTGCTGCTAGCAGTAAGAGATTCTTTTCATTCGTAACTGTTACGAATGGAAAGAATCCAATTAAAGTAAAATAAACAAAAAAAAAAAAAGTTAAGCATAATTGAAAATAAAACGTTATCTTCCACGGCCAGTCTACAATTACATTTTACCGAGAATTTCTGTTCTTTTAACTTTTATAAACAAGTGTTTTAACCAGTGTACTCTGTTTAATTGTATTTAAATGAAAGCAAAAAAACTGTATGTTAACTAAATAATCAAAGCAGCAATCAAGTCGCACGGATAACACGTGATATTTAAACTGGTAACATTATAGTCGTCAGCTTCATAAAACGAGCCACGGAGGTGTCAACCGAACACATAAAAGATTATAACATAAAAATGGCTATAAAAGACAGGAACGATAAAGTCCTAAGCCACATGGCGGGTAGATTCGACACAGAACGATATCTCTTTAACACCCTAGAAACTGCACCCAGCTTGAGTGACCCCTCTCCACCAAGCCAATGTCACAACATCTAAAGGCAAAGGGTGGAGCAGCATAAAATCTAAGGAAATCGGAAAATGTCGGATCTACTGGCCGCCACACCGACTGGGACTCACCGTTCAAAACATTAATATTATTATTATGTAATTTATAAAACAATAAATATATATTTATTTATTATATGTATAATATATTATAGTCTATTCTATTAAGTATATATAATATATATATTACTTATAAAAAAAAGGTGTCCATGGCGTGATGGACCACGATTAATTAAAATTCATAATATTATCTCAATTATCCTTGGTGCGAAAGATCTAAATAATAAAATAACAAAAAAAGGATATGGACGAACAGTCCATAAACGGCTCCAATTTTATAATAAAAAAATAAATAAAAAAAAACATTATAGTCGTTAATTGATACTGAAATTTGGGACCAAAATTATTATTAAAGAGGGCAGATACACTAAAACATTTCTCTGAATCATTTTAAAACTCTGAACATTCTATTTTTAAGTACTTAACATAATCCAAACTAATATTATAAATGCGAAAGTATGTCTGTCTGTTACCTCTTCACGCTTAAACCACTAATCCGATTTTATTAAATTTGATACGGAGATACTTTGCGAGTTGCACCCGTGGCATGCAGGCTACAGTAGAAATACGACAGTATAGACAAACAGCGGAGATAAACTGAAGGTGCCGTTCCGATCTTTACCGCGGCTAGCCGCGATCGACAAAAATTCAGTTAAAATGCCACTTTATGACATAAACGTGACGTCTACGTCATAAAGTAGGATTTTATTTGAATTTTTAGCCGCGGTAAATTATTTATCTCCGCTATTTGTCTATACTTTCGTATTTCCACTGTAGCCAAGCTTCGGGTGCTGGGAAAAACATACGATAGTTTCTATTGCGGAAAAATGTACAGTTCCCAGGCAATAAAATTTTAGTGCGGAATTGCGAGCATTTACTACTATTATACTAAAGTCTAAAACTGTTTGTCAATTCTAAATGTTACGCTTCCCCCCTTACAAGGTGGAGGTATGAGGGTTCTACCTATGCCCTTGTTTGTCACAGTTATCCGGAGATTAACTATCCCGTCCCGGACGTGTATCCTTCAAACCCGGTCGTACCCGGGTGTGCCCGGTCCGACCCGGTCTAAACCGGGGGTTAGGGTATTGGTCAGGCATTGATTGAGGTTGGCGGATATACGAGTAAATGAATTAGTTAAATTATTTAAATGTACACTTGTCGGAAATACTAGCGTGGATATATTGCGCATGTCGATTTCGGTGATTGTAAGTTTCAATGAAACCAGGGCAGCGAAATACATACTAAAATTATAAATTATTTATGTCTGTCTGTCTTTCTGTCTATCTGTCTGTTACCCCGTCACGCCTAAACTGCTGAACCGATTTCGCTGAAATTTGGTATGAAGATACTAATTTATGTTCCAGAAAACGACGTGGGATACTTTTTTACCCAGAAAAATGTACGGTTCTCGCGTGATAAACAAATTTTGGTGCAACGGACGGACTTCCGGGCTTCATCTAATGAATTTATATATTTTCTGCGTGTGTGCAGTACACAAGAATACTCTCTCTTTAGTGTCATGACCCAGATTAGATAGACAGATGACCGACACGACCGATTAGCGTACCCATTGCCTATTCGACGCACTAATCTTTCCATTCAGACAACCAGGCAAGGGACATTTTACAATATGGTATAAGGTATAAGGGTTGATTCAGATGACGCGACGCGTAGATGCATTTCTATATTTATATGGATTTGACAGATTCGCTAGACGTCTCACGCAATTGAAATCTGTCAAATCCATATAAATGTATGCCGTGCCGCGCCTCGCCTCGCCTCGTCGCGTTGCGGTCTGGACTGACCCCCTAATTTTGGCCACGAAACTTAAGTGAAACTTCTTTTTCTGGATAACGACAATTTCAAACTATTGGTGTTAGTACTTTAAAAATGTAAGATCACATTTATTCAGATACTGAAATAACTCTCATATTAAAGTTGACTTCCACGTTATCTCACATAAAACATTCATAATTTATGGCTACAAGTCTTTGATCTTGAGTTTCCTTATATTAATCTAAAGTGTATTTTCCTCACAAACTTGTTACGTACGAAAAGGAGTTTTATAAAAAGTTTCACATGAAATTCTGTTACCGTAAGTCTGACGACAAAGTACACAGTCGTTCGCTTTCTGCTAGGGCTCGCAAAAGTGATTTTTGAACTTCTAGTAATATGTTGTCAAATTTTGGAGAGCATTTAATTTGTATATCTCTTATATATATAAAATTCTCGTGTCACAATGTCAGTAAGCATACCTCTCCGAAACGGTTTTACTAATTTTTACCTATATGCATACTAGCTGTCCCGGCAAACGTTTCTTTGCCATATTATAAAGTATTTCACTGAGACTGATGGCGACCATTGTTTGTGCGACGGGATAGCGATGGACGTTGCCATGGTAAATTACTTATTTAATCACTTCAATAAAATACTAAATAGGGGCGAAATACTTT
The DNA here is from genome assembly GCF_905147365.1 of Aricia agestis. NCBI lineage: Eukaryota > Metazoa > Arthropoda > Insecta > Lepidoptera > Lycaenidae > Aricia > Aricia agestis. The sequence continues at coordinate 984,957 of NC_056413.1, forward strand.
ATATGGCAAAACAACGTTTGCCAAGACAGCCAGTTAAAATAATAAAATTAAATGTCTCACACACAAAATGCCCGGAAGTATTCCACCCAGACAGGAGTAATCTTAACGTGCCTAAGCGTGTGCGCTAAAATTACACAAGAACACTCTTTCTTTCTCTACAATCATAGCCCATTGAGACGAATAACCAACACGACTAGCGAAAGATCAGGCACAGGACTGACATTTTATATGCCCATTCGACACATCAGCTTTCTTAGCAGACGACCAGGTGATCATCCAGGCCCTTTAGATAAAACGTCGTGGCTGAAGGGCCTGCATTGTCCTAACCGACATTGGAAACAACATATTTCCAATATTTAGTCTAACGAAGTTCTAATTTTATATAGAACATTGTTTTCGACAACCCTGTTTACGAAGCAAAAATGAAATTTCAAAGAAATTTATTTTACAAGTCGAACTTATACTGACATCTTTGAAAAGTTATCACCACCTTACAGAGTAATTGAAATATTGTAAAGGCTACTTTTTCTCTACAATTTTGGTAAAGTGAACTCTAACCTTCATCCTTTTAATTAAGGGCACCTAATATTAGAAGCCCTTTCATATAACGTATTCAACGGAGAAAACTTTTCAACAAACATGTACACAATATCATCAGACATTCATAAAGCTATTTAAAATGCCGGCAAATATTGAAACAAATTTTGTTTATACGTATTATAGGTCATAAATAAAATTAGCTTATAAAGTGAAACTTCTAGTTGCATTTTGTTTTATAATGCTATTTCAGTTCATTTTGATCGACAATATTATGTTTAATTAAACTTAAATATTATTCATTTAAGATAAATAATTTTTCACAGAAATTGAAATAAAGTGTTTATCATAAAGTTAATATACCTAGCGAATTTTATGGTGTTTATGTGGCCATATGTGGGTACCCCACAGACATAGATAGATACCGCATGTCCCTCCATTTGTATGAAAACGAGCGTGCCACTTTTTTCCTACCTATAACTGTGACGTACTGATGATAAGAAACGTGTCCATTATCTAAGCCAACGTTTAAAAATAATTTCTACAGCTCAATACGGCACTCTTAGGCATTAAGGCATTTTTAAAATTCCGATTGACGTCCGATTCCGATAGCAGACAAGAACAGACTTGCGAAAGTCGAGCATTGCTCGTCGTTTGTGAACGCGATATGGCACGCGAAGTACATACAAATGCGGTATCTATCTTGATCTATGTATGTACCCAGATACTTTGAGTGTCAGGAAATGACAAGTAATAGTTTTTAAATACCAAAATTTTACGACTCCCGCACGATATACAAATTCAAAAAAATTATGGCAACATCTAGCACCAAACAAATATACCATAAGCAGTTTCCGTGAGGGTAATTTTCGATGCCTTGTTAATTTTCGATTGTACTATTGTTCTCAATGTCCCCAATCTAACTTTTTATCCCCCAATCTTCGAAATTCATCATTAATAAACTTTTGCCCGAAATTCCGTCCACGAAAATTTCTAAATGCCTCCTTATAAGCTTACTTCGGGACAGCCCGGAACTTTCTTTTAATTAAAACGTTACTTTGGATAATTTTATTGATTTTTGCCAAAATATGTAACTTTAGAAGTTTTTGCTTAACGAAGTATGACGTTGTTTTATTAACTAAATTAACGATAACTAATTTGGATATAGGTAGTTTCATAAGTAATGTGGTTATGAAATAATCTAATACCGTAACAAACAAAAAATCTGAAAAATTTACTAATACTAGATGACGCCCGCAACTCCGTTGCGCCAAAATTCGTTTATCGCGGGTATCGTACATTTTTCCGGGATAACAAGTATCCTATGTCCTGCCTTGGGATTCGAATTATCTCCATACCAAATTTCAGCAAAACTGGTTCAATGGTTTTGCTCAGAGGAAGTAACAGATAGACAGATAGACCCGATTTCGCATTCATAATATTATTATGGGTTCCGCAATATTTTAATGAATAGCTAACATTCTACAAAGTTTGTTCTGCAGCAAAGATAAGAAATCTGGATCCTCATAAACAGATAAAAGTAAATATTTTCGAAGAACTTCGCTTAGCTCTACTACTAAAGTTACTCCGCGGGCAATATCTGCCGCTGACATCTGATTTTCTGAGAGATCACTTACAAATTGAACTTTAAATTTATGTTCGTGGTCACTTGTCTTCAGCAAGCCAATTTAGATTCTAAACCAACGTTTAGAATTTCCGGAAATAGTTTTTAGTAAACTGTGATTAATTATTTTCGTTCGAAATTAGAAGATTCAATATTTAGGTGTATTCAAAAATAACTCCGCCGACTGATATATAATTTACGAAAAAATGTTTTTACAATAAACGATTATACTCATTATTATTTTTAACAAAAAATTAAAACCGACTTCCAAGGTAAAAACAATACATCCTTATAATATGAACTAAAAAGTATTAAATAATTTTTCCTATCGAATAGTGCCTTTTTCCGTACATATTTGGCTAAAACTCAACTATTTCTGTACTCAATCTTCATAATTTTGAAGTCGGTACCAGATAGCTGAATCTTCAGTTTTCTGACAGAATATTTGAAACTTTTGGAACTGGCACCGACTTCAAAATTATGAAGATTGAGTACAGAAATAGTTGAGTTTTAGCCGAATATTTACGGAAAAAGGCACTATTAGATAGGAAAAATTATTTGATACTTTTTAGTTCATATTATAAGGATGTTATTATTGTTTTTACCTTGGAAGTCGGTTTTAATTTTTTGTTAAAAATAATAATTTCACTCTTTTTAGTTACCTAGTAAACTATCGCGTACTATACGTAGAATAATTAATACACTATATTATTATACGTATCTTATTACAAACTCACCGGTGAGCGAGACACAATAGAATAACAATAGATTTCCAAGAATCCACGATCGAAGAATTAATAGGAGTATAATCAGTAAAACCGTTTCGGAGGAGTAAGGACACGAGAATTTTAAATAATTTATGAAGATATTAAGAAGATGTACTTATTTATTGTATTAAATATTAATATTATAAGGCACGTATTTAAAGGGGCAGTTGTAAATTGCAGTTTTGGTAAGTTTAAAAATGGCACGTGTAATAACTAGTTTAGCAGTTAAAACTAAGCAGTAAAGTAAACAAAAATGAGTTGTAAAAAATAATGAAATGGATCATTGAAAACATTATTAAACAGGAAAATAATTAAATGAGCGGTAAAAATTGATGAATGAGCGGTTACGTGTGGGCAGTAACGAATCGGAATTTGTCAGTAAGAAATCTCATTCTGAGCAGTTTTTTAAACAATGAAGTGGTAAAATATAATAAAATTGGCCAAGTACGAGTCGAACTCGCCCATGGAGGGTTCCGTACCGTTATAAAGCGAAAGTACGTTACGTTATCCGTGGTTAAGTAGGCCTTCTGTTAAGTCGTTATCGAACCGCTCATTCCATCATTTTTATCTCTCATTCAGTTATTGGACTACTCAATTATTTTTTTATTACTGTCCATGTTTTACAGTATTGCGATTGTAAAACATGGACAGTAATTAATCAACCGCCATAAAACTAAATAACTGCTCAATATTTTTTTAAACTGATCATAATAACATCTCAAATATTTAAATAACCGCTAAAAAAATAGTTCCCATATTATAATAAACGTAATTATCCTAAAACGTAAGTATATAAACTACATAATAGAACAAAAGTTCTGATGCAATTTTAATAGTCTAATTCAGCAACTCCACAGAATACACATTTGTACAAGCTACTCTAATTTAACGAAATTATAAATAGTTTCTTTTAAACACATTTACTTATAAGTAGGGAATTATATCGTGAAAGAAACACAAGCACGAATATTTGTTCGTAATTTATTTATTTGACAACTACTTTGCTACATATCCACCATCCGGACATCTACCGGTCCCTAGCACTTGTAAGTTGTATGACTCGGGCGATCTTTACACGAAATATTATGTTTTGAGAATACACAAACTATTAGCAAAAAATTATATCGTGCAGGAAACCGGTCTCGAACGCTTCAACTCCCAAGCGGCCACATGTGGTGTACGAATTCAGACATCTAGAACCGGTCCCACTCGTTCGACTCGAGCGATCTTTGCGTTTTTATTACTTTGTATGGAAGTGAGACATGCATGTTATACTTGTATTATCGAAGCAGCTTACTTCTTAGAAGTAATGTCAAATGTGTGCCTTACGCTCTGGAGTTAAAGCTGAATTTGTTATGTTTAATTTTGGTGACATTGGTGACCCTGACGTGGTAATGATGATGATGATGATGAATGTAATTTGCATAGTAGCATATGCTTTCAGTTCTTAAAACAGCGCCTAAGCCCCCAAACTTGTATTTATAAGGAATCCGGAGTTCTGTTAGTATCTTCAGAACCATAGTATACCTCGGTGCAAAATCTTGCGTTTTGGTAGCATATGCTTAGGATGCTTCTTATAAAACCAAAATCACCATATTTTCCATATAAATTTTGAAGAGTTCCCTCGATTATTCATGGATCCCATCATTAGGTCACCACTTTTGTGAACATGGTACCAAATTGGAGTGAAACCTAATACAACAAAATAAAAATTTCGAAAATCGGCTCACAAACGGCGGAGTAATCGTTGAACATACAAAAATAAAAAAAATAAAAAAATATATCCACAGCCGAACATATAACCTCCTCGTTTTATGGAAGTCGGTTAAAAAGGAGACTGAGGTCTACACGCTGATATCCTTAATGTAAAATAAAACGAGAAAAGAAAAACCTTTTCAACAAAATTCGTTTTAAAAATAACATTTTAAATATTATAAAAAGCGCAAGCGAGAAGCAAAAAATATTTTGTTTTAGTAGCATAAAAATATATGCAAACATAATATTATATCAATATCGAAAACAGTTCTAAATTAAATACCGTATTCAACGTTACCTATTTCCCACGAGACGTATGAAAATGTAGAGAAAATAAGCAAAAATATGTTTTTGTCCAAATAAATTCTACAAGAGCTTTTGAAATTGGGTTGAATATTTTGCGTTTCCATTCCCCGTTTTCAAAAATTCCTCCAGCATGCTTTGAATATTTTCATGCTTGGGTCGCCTTGGAAATTTGTTTTTAAGTTGAACATGTACGTGAATTCAGTTCTGAATTTGAGAATCGCGGCGCAGAAACTTTTGAATATTGTAAAATGCTCGTCGGGTTTTTGGATTTACGCGAGTCGGTGTTTTAAAATTGTGTTAAAAATTAATGATGTAATCTTTGTCGAATGTTTCTGTTAATATTTTAAATAAACTTGAAAAATCTTGAAATATTTGTGATATTATAATATTATAGTGTATGGTAATTAAATGAATTTCGATGGATATAAAAACGAGATACAACGAACATCCAAAAGTACTTTTGTCTTTCTAAACTTAGAAATTTATACATTTTCAAAGCGACTAGTTCTCAAAAGAAGTTTTCAAAGCGAGGCTCTTAAAAAAACATCGTAATACCTTGTGACGTTGCAATGTGAAACGATCCTAACTGGCACCATTGGCGATCTTGTCGCCTCTAGCTAGACCGAACAGGCCCTATGATAATTCTACTGGAATCTGATCACATAAACCGAGCTATACTCAGGTACCAGCTCAGAACATCCCTTTAAGCCTAATAGCTACGTCACGTATGAATAGGCCGGCTAAGATTGAATCAGTGATTTTCGTAGTGGCCCCATGTTACATTCATAAACAGTTTGTGGATTGGATTCACAGCCATTTTGTGATTAGTCTCTACGTTGAACTGATCAAATATCAAACGATATAACGATAAATTAAGTACGATAGGCCTAGTGTCCGTCCCACATTGTTATGGGAGTAAGGAAGAGTACTGTTGTGAACTGTGCATCAACATTCAACATGGATTTTTTAAAATCAAATAAGGGGGCAAACGAGCAAATTTTGGGGTCACCTGATGGATAGCAACTTCCGTCGCCCATGGACACTTGCAACATCAGAAGAGCTGCAGGTGCGTTGTCGACCTTTTAAGAGGGAATAGGTGGTAGGTGAGGGTAAGGAAGGGAATAGGGAAGGGTAGGGAAGGGAATAGGGTAGGGGATTAGGCCTCCGGTAAGCTCACTCACTCGGCGAAACACAGCGCAAGCGCTGTTTCACGCCGGTTTTCTGTGAGCCCGTGGTATTTCTCCAGTCGAGCCATTCGTGCCGAAGTATGGCTCTACTACGTTTATGTGTACTATGGATATTATAAAATGACTCCTGCTTAGCCTGGTTGCTTTGAAATCGACCACCATCACAAAAACCGTAGACACCAGTCATAAAAGGCAGCAGTTATAAAAGTGACCTGTACGAGTTAGTCTGTCCAAAAGTATAGCAAAGAAATATTACAGTTTTTTGGAATTTAAAATTCTAGGGATAAAATTTTCTTTTCACAAAGACAAAGAAAACAAAATAAAATCTGACGAAATTTCCAATTGAATTTACCCATTAACAACAAGAAGACCACGCCGTACACAGAATGTAAATAAATCTGGCCGCGTAAAATATTTACCCGATACAGCGGCGAATTAGAAAACGCGTTTTGAATAAACAAAAGGCAATTTCGACGAAAAATGGTCCAATTTAAATATTCCCACGAAAATATTCCTGAAAGTTTATAATCCCGACCGAAATTAGGGCTTAGTGCAGTTAATCAACGGGATAGTGCAATATTTCGTGAAGAAATTTGCTTGGATACAATGTTGCTTTAGTGTAACGGAAAATAAATCGTAAAATTGTAATTAATTTTAAATACAAACAAAGGATGCCTGCTGTCTTTATCATAGTAAGTATTAAGATAAATATATTTAGTATTCTTTATATATATAACCAAAGGATTACAGGGAGTGTCGGTAGATGTAACACCGAAAAAGCAAGAATGTCCTTTTTTGCCGCGAGTAAGAGACGGGGATATTACTTCCTCTTCTGCTCGATATCAGCAGTCTATATAAACTATAAGATTCACGAATAACAATTCGGTCCATTTTTTTTAATGAAATAAGGGGGCAAACGAGCAAACGGGTCACCTGATGGAAAGCAACTTCCGTCGCCCATGGACACTCGAAGCATCAGTAGAGCTGCAGGTGCGCTGCCGGCCCTTTAAGAGGGAATAGGGTAATAGGGGAGGGTAGGGATGAGAAGGGAAGGGAATAGGGTAGGGGATTGGGCCTCCGGTAAACTCACTCACTCGGCGAAACACAGCGCAAGCGCTGTTTCACGCCGGTTTTCTGTGAGAACGTGGTAACGGACGAGCCGGCCAATTCGTGCCGAGGCATGGCTCTCCCACGTCTAAATATTGCCCATATTTAGACGTGGGAGTTTTAAATTTAATTTCCACCCCAAAAAAGCCGCTAAATTAGGCATAAATCTGGCAACGATTCTGTTTGCCTTTTTCAAATATTGCGATAGTAAATAACTATTTTTGTACTTTCTTCGATGTAACATGAAAATATTTTATCCCACCGAAACATTAAATGTAAAAAGGAGCCAAGCAAAATATTTCATAGCCATGCAATATATCTATCGTAAAAAGTTTTTAGATCGCATTCAAGCCAAGCCTTCAACCTATTTTGTAATTTAAATTAACATTCAGTGAATTTATAAATAGTTTTCTTTATTTCATAATTATTATAGTGGCTCGGCAATGAGCACAAGAAAAACAAATATAAAACTTCATATTTGGGGTAGTCCATACTTACACAAACGGCAAGCGTAAAGTCTTTTTAGTATGTAACGACGCATGTGGACGATGGTACTCAATAAATCCAATCAGTCGCTGATTATTTCTCTAGTGCTCATTGCCAAGCCACTATAATAATTATAAAATAAAGAAAACTATTGATAAATTCACTGAATGTTGATTTAAATTACAAAATAAGTTGAAGGCTTGGCTTGAATGTGATCTGAAAACTTTTTACGATAGATATAAGTATTGCATGGCTATGCAATATTTTGCTTGGTTCCTTTTTTCATTTAATGTTTTGGTGGGATTTAATTTCTTTTTTTATTGTTTCTTTTCTTTTCAGGTCACGTTAAAACTTTTCTGTACTTAGCTTAGCACACATTCTCTATCTCTAGGTATATATTCTAGGACATAAAATTAATTGGTACTTCTACAAAGTACAAATTCTATGACGATAGCCCAACAACTTTTGAACTTTCAGGAGGTTATTCGTGCACCGATGTTACTTTCGATTGAGTATTACGACCTATCCCGGATTTTTTAAAACCATAATAATTATACTCCGCAAACAAGCGATACCGCGATATAAAAATAAGCGAGTGTACATCGTAATTCGCAGTTCTGATTTCATTTATATTTTAATCGAATTTAATTATCATAGTTTCATTGTTAACTTTGTTAACACTATTTTTCCTTTTGTACGTAAAATCGAAGTCGAAACTAATTTTTAATGTTTTTACAAAGCCACAAACATAAAAATCTTTTCTTTTATTTAATAAAATTATATTATACTTTTCAGTTTTTAGGTTTCCTTGTCCAAAGGATGAAAACGGAAGCCTATTCCTAATGAGTCTAGACTTCGCTGCCTGTCTGTCGTCCGTCCGTGTGTCACGAGGCTAGATCTCGAGAACCGAAATAGATATTTTAATTTTTTACAAATTATGTACTTTTTTTGTCGCTATAAAAGCTAATAGCCCAACTAAAATAAAATTAATGATTAATTGGGGGTCTCATACAACAAACACATTTTTTTGCCCTTTTTTGCTCTATATCCATAATGGTAAGAGTAAGGTTTTGAAAATTTCAGAAAATACTTAATTGTATTTCAACTTTAATAATAAGTAATAAAATATACATAAACTTATGATTAAAGGGGGTGTGAAAAAGCCGCGAACCGCTTCGAGAAAAGTATGCTACGGCCGTGCCTTTGATAAAAAGCTTGGCTGGAGCACTACCGTGCTCCCAGATAACTAAGTTGACCTAGCTTAGTATTATTTCTGTAGCGTAAGAATATTATGTTAATAGAATACGTGGATTCAGCATGGACCATCTGTTGAATATTAATTTAGGAGTAGTGTTCCTTTAGTAACACGTGGAGGATAACCAAGTCAGAACCACGAGTATAATCAATATATCTTCTTATATATAAAAATGGATTTTCAAATGTGTTAGTCGCGCTAAAGCTCAAAAACGGCTGGACGGATTGGGCTGATTTTAGTCTTGAAATATTCGTAGAAGTCCAGGGAAGGTTTTAAAGTGACACGAAGTTCACCGGGACAGCTAGTAATATACAGTGTGTAACAAAAATAAGTGATAATACTTTAGGGTGTGTGCGTGTTCCTTGTAGAGAGTTCACTGTGAAAGTAGCAGCTCTAAAAGACGAAATTTTTTTTTTAATTTTGTATGGGCAAGGGTCCGAGTGTCACGAGTTTCCCCATACAAAAGTGAAAAAAAATGTTGGTCTTTCAGCGCTGCTACTTTCACAGTGAACTCTATACAAGGAACACGTACACACCCTAAAGAATTATCACTTATTTTTGTTACACCCTGTATAATGTTAGCATTTAACTTCATAATAGAAAGCTTGGTAAACATTGTTTGATACATGACTTATTCAATGGTGTTATTTTTAGATACCTACTAGTTTATATGAGTTAGTTCTAGTTATTTTAGTATACTGACGTGGGAGAGCCATGCTTCGGCACGAATGGGCCGGCTCGACCGGAGAAATACCACGTTCTCACAGAAAACTGGCGTGAAACAGCGCTTGCGCTGTGTATCGCCTAGTGAGTGAGTTTACCGGAGGCCCAATCCCCTACGCTATTCCCTTCCCTATTTCCTTCCTTACCCTCCCCTATTCCCTCTTAAAAGGCCGGCAACGCACCTGCAGCTCTTCTGATGCTGCGAGTGTCCATGGGCGACGGAAGTTGCTTTCCATCAGGTGACCCGTTTGCTCGCTTGCCCCCTTATTTCATAAAAAAAAAAAAAACTTGTGCATACTTTGGTAGTAAGAAAGGAAATTAATTCGGAGAGTTTATTCATTCATAAAATAAATAGTCCTGAAACTATAAAAACTGAAATAAAATAAATACACGTCTGAAAGTAGTCCAGATTCATAAAATAACTCAAGAAGTAGTAAAAAGTAGTGAAGAAAATAAAATAAAAGAAATAAAATAAACGCAGGAATAAAATTCAAAACTGCAGTTACAAATAAAATAACACTGAGGATGCACCGAGATTTCATTATGCACTACTTCTCTAGGATAAAGGTGCATTTATCGCCGACGATTACCAACATCCAGAAAATGTTCACTTGAAAATGCTAAAGAATTTACTCTAATACTAGATTACTCTCTTTATATCTCATCGTCTTCAAGTGTTTTTAGTTGTTCAACTGGTTCATTAAGATTAAAACACGATTAATTTAAATTTACCATAACATTCTTAATATTACTAGAGACCGCCCAATGGTCGAAATTCGAACTTAGTTTCAACGACATTAGGACTACTACCTATATTTTGTAAAAAATATTGACTTTATCATATTTTTCAACTCTTGTCTCTGGGACTCAGCTGATCTCAGGCTGGCATTTAGTATAATTCATTATAAAAACTATAATCCATTTTCAATTTGTCAACTTGTTGTCAACAGACTTCAACCATAAAATATAAAAGAGTAGGGGGAGGTCCCCCAGTGGCGGACACTTAAGGTTTTTTGGAAATAGTTCACTATAGAAAATAAAAAAATAACTTTTATTCATGAGATCTCAAGAGTAACAGAGTATACAATCAATAGAAACTAACAAAACAGCAATTTTTGCTTAAACATAATTAGGAACTTAAATTGAACTTTGGTGAAAAATAAATCAGTTTCTGAAAGTGGCACCTAGTACCGGACGCATATCAAGTCAAACCCGTAGCGCCGGACATAATCAGCGAATCAAACACCTATCGCAGATATAGCAACCTGCGCATTCAGGAATGTCTGCACACTCTTCGTGAGCCCACCCATGACAGTTGGACCACTGTATCTAATCTTCGTCGTAGTCTTCTAAACTCATTTTTTGATAACACGTTATCGATCGCTTCTTGTAAGTTCTTTGGGTCTCACTGTCCTTTCTTTTTCAAATTCTCAATTTTTTTTAGTTTCCGACAGTATTTTCTGTAAAATAAAATTATTTTAGGTTAAAAATATCAATGAAAATAAAATACCTAAGGAGCATGTTCATGTCCGGTACTGGGGGAAATGCCCATGTCCGGTACTAGGGGACGAGAACGTCAAAAATTAATGCAATTCATACAAATACTACTATAAAAGTTGGTATTTTTTTTTAGATTACATGGAATATGATGTCATGTTTTGTGTATAAGAGAACGTAACATAGTAGTATATAAAAAACCAAGAGCTTAATAGTTACCTGAATCTTATTGCGGTGCATCGTTTTCCCGCCAACACAAACAAAAACCCTCTCTAGCTTACACTCGCGGGCCAGTGGCCTGCTGCACCCCTCTCACACGTCTTTCAAACCACCGCGTTTTGAATTATCAAAATTTTGCTAGTATCCGACGCTAGATGCCGTCCGGCGTTAAGGGATTTCCCCCTATAATTCGTATGTATAGGCTTGTCACTAAAAAAATGTATAATAAATGCATAATTTCCAAATAATATTAGCTCGATGCTCGATGATCACCATATAAACTATAACTGTGCAAAATTTCATTCACCTACGTTTCCCCACTTTCGTCAAAAGGGATAAGTAGAAAGTTTTTCGCTCGCGTATTAATATAAAGATACTCATCATAAGCGTCGTCATTGTTATCAAGCCCATTTTGATATGTTTATAATAGTAAAGAAATGTAGAGTTCTTTTTATTTTGTTTGTGGTAGCTGTTAGTGTTTTAAGACTAGTCAATTTTTTTGCATATTAACTGCTGTCCCGTATCCAATTCGTTGGGCATTCAAAATGTTGATCTATAAAGATTATAATATGATTCCTTGATTGGCCTTGGCCTGGCCTTCTTTCGGTTTTTAGCAACAATATTGGCAAAAACAAATCCGTTCAGTAATTGTCGAGTTAAGTGTAGTTAATATGTGTTTTTATACATAATATTATAAACCCTGCATAATTAATGTATAAATTTTAGTGATTTGAGTTTATCTTTAAGGTTTGCAAAATTGTGGTTCGTTGATATATCAGCGAGTTCATACAACGTTTTCCATTGCGTTAGTATTCCTCATCTCAGGTGTACCCCCAAGAGGCAAGCATACTTAATGAGATTCTACCTGCATCGCCAAGTATGATGAAAGCCGCGATATTAAAAGCCGTTCTGTCTTTGTTATACGGCAATTTATAGAATATTTTACAGTATGATAAGTGTCAAGTGGAGATCTATGTTTGAGTTTCATTAGAGTTGAAATGTAGGTCACTGAGCTATGTATCGTTCTACATTCATGGTTACATTGCAATTGGTCTATTTCATTAGTATTAGCTTAGACGCGTACCCTCATACTTATAAAAAATCCGATGTGTATAGACCTATAGAGACTTATAGACGTAATTTTTGTCTTGTCTGCACTATCTTTTCTATCGTTACAGCCAAAAATGAACATGAAGTGTATATTATTATTGTTGTATTTTTTATTGTTAACACCTTCCTGCTACTGGTAATCCAAATTTCATAAAACATTTTTTTTTAGATTCTTGAATTTATTTTGTTACTGCTTCATACTAAGCGCTCACTAAGCTCAACTAAAACAACTGGATGATTTTCAAACTGAAAAACTGTTGAGCTCACAGTAAAATGTATGTATTCAAAAGAGTAAAAAACTGCCTATTTTACTTACCTTCCGGCACAGCAAGCGACGTCAGCAGAAAATGGACACACGCGGCCCCCGTGCCGTGGCCCATCAACGTCACATTCGTTGGATCTCCTCCGAACACCGCGACGTTCTCTTTGATCCAGTGCAGAGCTGCGATCTGGTCCATGAGGCCGTAGTTCGCCGGGGAGCGGGGGTAGTCGTCCGAGCGGGGGTTGAGGAAACCTGCAACAAGTGAAAGATGTTTTACGGTCTTGGTGGAAACAGTTGAGATGTTGGTTCTTGGTAGAAATATATTATAATAGATTTCATTTTCTAGTGGAATTAGTTTTGTTGTTGCACCCATGCTGGTACAGCTTTATAATGGCGTAGGTTGAAATCTATAGCTTTTTTTTTTAACGAGCTTTGGCCCACCACACATTCCCACCACTGTATCTCCTGTGTCGCCAGGATCGACAGCGGCAGAAATCTATAGCTATAGCCTAGGTCAGTGTCATTTTATTAGAATTTTTATCGTTTGCGGTCGCTTGCCGCGTTGATCGAAACGTTACCTTAAGACTTCCCGAGCTAATGCTACCAAGCATTTGAACTGAGCCAAATAGATTATATTTAAACATTACAATTAAGTTTTATCCAAACTTGACAAAATTAATAATAATAGACTGTTTCCGAGTGGCTATGGAGTATGACTGTACGTAATTCTTTCTTTGACACGCTCCATAGCCTTAAAAGCTTGTCGAAAAATATGCGTTATTCCACAAAAGGCTTAATGAGCAGAAATATAAAATGGCTTAAACATTTTTAAACATGCGGCAAGGAAATAACAGATTCGGTGAAACCTGTCATACGTGATTAAATGCGAATTCGTACGGAAAAATGTTCAAGCACGTGCGAATTTTAAATTCACCACTTCGAAAACGCACATTCGTAAATAATCCCACATAATATCACTCTGTGGCTTTAGTAAAAATAATATTGCAATATATTTAATGTGCTCAAAATATTTCATATTTACAGAATTAATGCGCTTTCCACGGTCGGCCATTATATTTAAGAGTATAATAAATTCCACAGCCACCATACCGAATACAATAAATAAATACGCATTTTGGCCAGCTTTATAGTGACTTTGACTTCAAACCAATGGCATTTATTATATTGCGCTATGCTTTTTGCACGAGTTTTTATCACTAACACCTTCGTGGTCTAGGTGCTCGTGCTCGGGTCTGGACTGATTGAGGTCATTGGTTCGCTTTCCACGAAGAAAGAACTAAAAAGAAATAAAGTTTTGTTATGAGTTATGACAATGCAGATTTATCATGTATTTGATTGTTTGACATGAAAAAAGGTCGGTGCGTCGGATGGGCGTTCTGATCTATCATCTATCGTCGGTCGTGTCGGTTTACCCTTAGGGTTATGGAAGCTAGGCAATAGATCATAGTGGGATCTGTTATTAGATACTAGTTCTTACTTGACTCTCCCATCCTGATATTTATGACTATTTGAATTTTGAATATTAACGGACTCAGGTACACATAGTTATTTTTGCCACTTTGTGTGTACGTTATATAACAGATTAGAAAAAAAAACTTGAGAGGTGTCAAGGGACACCCGAATGGAACGGATTTCTTACGTTCAAAAAACCTGTATACAGGGTGTAACAAAAACAAGTGATAATACTTTAGGGTGTGTACGTGTTCCCTGTAGAGATTTCACTGTGAAAGTAGCAGCGCTGAAAGACCAAAATTTTTTTCACTTTTGTATGGGCAAGGGCCCGAGCGTCACGAGTTTCCCCATACAAAAGTGAAAAAAATTTTTGGTCTTTCAGCGCTGCTACTTTCACAGTGAACTCTCTACAGGGAACACGTACACACCCTAAATTATTATCACTTGTTTTTGTTACACCCTGTACATAAACTCAAAAAAATTATTTAAAAAAACGCCATCTAGTTAAAGCACAGGAATGCTTACCATCAACGCCCTCTGCCCCTAACATGCAGGTGCTAATAAAAAGTGTCGAGTTCAAATCAAGATCAAATATCGTTCTGTCTAGTCTTCAGATTTCCGTCGAACGCGCGATAAGGAACTTCGTTCCAAAACATAGCAATTCCTTTATATTTAGTGCTGTTACTGCATCTTGCATAATATTATCCTTCACATGTATGCTCTTCATACAGTGTATTCAAATGTTTCTAGTTTTAAATCAGAAACTTCAGTTTGGAGCACCATCGTAAGTTTACAAGCGCCACTGGCAATGTTCATAACTACGCCCTCCAGTGGTCTAAACTCACATATAGAATTAGGTCAAAGTAAATGACGTGTTTCAATGGAGATAGTATAGAGTATAGACTAACTTAAAACGCTACATATAAAGCTGATCAGGGTAAACAGTAATACAGTGTAAGTTCAATTACAGAGTAAGGGGTTACAGGGTAAGTTAGAATTTTCCAAGTTAACTCTAAACCAGCACTCATGACTTCCATTATACAAGTACG
Organism: Aricia agestis; assembly: GCF_905147365.1. Classification (NCBI taxonomy): domain Eukaryota; kingdom Metazoa; phylum Arthropoda; class Insecta; order Lepidoptera; family Lycaenidae; genus Aricia; species Aricia agestis. Next base: position 1,000,314 of record NC_056413.1, read on the forward strand.
CTGGACTTACGATACCCATTGAAATGACAGCTATTTTTGTTCCTATTTGAAGCGGAATCAGCGCCCCCAATGCGGGGGAAGAGATCTGACGTAAAAATGACGTTTGAAAGTCTCCATATTGGCGCTGATAGCAGTAATGAGAGTACTTGGAACTAATACTACTAATGAGAACCAATAACGACTAAGCGGCCATTTGCAAGTTAGGTCAGATTTAGTTCTCTTCCCCCGCATTGGGGGCGCTGATTCCGCTTCAAATATGCACAAATAGCAGTTGGGTGTCATAAGTCTAGCGTACTTGTATAATGGAGGTCAGTGTAAACCAGCGATTGGCGTTTGACATTTTTATCCGCCACCATAATGTGATATATATTATACCATTTTCATATTCTATAGCACAATACAGTCAGGCGTGCAAAATACTTGCCGCATTAGCGTTAACTTGAATTATCGAGACTTGCTCTGTATCTGAACTAACCTTGATTAACTTTGCATTATAACAGAATATAAACTCTCTAACTTAAAGAAATACTAAAGTATATTACATACTGAATATTGTACAATCCTTCAATTATTAATTGGCGGGTAGAGGAAATCTGAACGATCACTTAAGAGACACACTCCTCTTAAAATTCAATAACAATAGTAGGTAATTAATTTCACTCACAACGAGTTTCCTCGCAATATTGGTATTTCCCGCAACAAAATAAGTATATTTCGCCAACTTTGTGGCATAAAATGTGCAATGCCAGTATGATATACAATTTCCGAGTTCTGAACTAGTTGCGAAGCCGGAGCAAAAGATAAACTTTACTCAAATTAATTTGTAACGGTTGCTGAAACAATTTAGAAATGTTCCATTGCAGCATTTCCTGGACCGCGTCCGACGACTTAAACGCCAAAGGGTTACAAAAATACAAATATAAACAGTAGCATAACTAAGTTTGGTTTTATCGTTAAGCGTTTCGCAGCGCCGTTGGAGCACGCGTGTTCGAAGCTGTAACAACGTATGGACGAACGGCGCTGCTCAAGCGCGCGACTTTGAAACGCTTCTACTACCCCCATACATCTTCGGACGCGCGGCATTCCAACAGCGCTGCCGAAACGCTTAACGATAAAACCAGCCTAAGGGCCGGGACCGGAGACACATATTATAAACACGACGCGGCGTCGCATCGTGAAACGACGCCGCATCGTGGTACGACACGACGTCACGTCATGTGTTTATGTGTCCCGGCTCTAAGGCGTGTTCCTGAAACCAGTTTTTTGCAATTGCACGCTTGAAATTTCCTTTTATTTTCAATTAACTTTCTATATCTAATCTAATCTTTTATCCATCTAATATCTAATCTTTTAGATCTTTCTATCTCTGTTGTGACAATATGTGTAACGATAGTGAGCTTATGCTCATTGACAGATTGTATAGTAGTATAGTGAGTACTATAAGTGAGGCGGCCTTGGAGAGCTTTATGTGTAGTGAGGCTAAAAGAAATTTGCGCGTTGTGGGATGGAACAAGCATATTCAACCGGCTCATTGAGTGGCTCGACACAACTATCATGTTTGGTTATCTCATGGGAAACCTCGCTCGGGTGAAATCTTTGAAAATATGTCCTCGTCTCGAAGAATATTTAAGTCAAAACTGAGGTGGTGTCAGAATAATAAAGTTAAAATAAAAATGGACATTCTGGCATCACATCACACTAAAAAGAACTTTAAGTCTTTTTGGAGGCAAACCAATAAGCTCAATCCAAGGCCGTGCATCCCACTCAATGTCGAAGGCATACAAGAGCCAGTTGGAATTGCCAATATGTTTAGGGAGAACTTTATGATAGAGCCCTTATCCAGTCCAAACTGTGTATCTCAGCCGCTCGAGTCTAATAACCACTTGCCCAGCCGGACAACTGCTCACCCGATACGCTTTACTGCGAAAGAGGTGTCTAACACGATACGCACTATGACAAAGGGTAAATCTCCAGGTCATAATGGAATTAGCATCGAGCATCTGAGATACGCTGGTTCACATTTACCAAGGGCTCTATCTTTGTTTTACATCCTATGTATTAGGCACACGTATTTGCCTGGTGACTGTAGTGAAGACGGTTGTTGTACCAATAATCAAGAATAAAACTGGAGATTCCTCCAGTAAAGCAAATTATAGGCCCATATCGCTAGCAACAACAATAGCAAAGGTCCTAGACAGTCTGCTTGATCAATATCTAGACAAGCATCTTAAGTTACACGATGCCCAGTTTGGCTTTAGAGCAGGGCTATCTACAGAAACGGCAATTTTGTCTCTCAAGCAGACTGTCAAGTACTATACTGATAGGAGCACTCCAGTTTATGCATGTTTTCTGGACCTTTTGAAGGCTTTCGATATGGTGTATAAATATAAAATATAGTTTATAATACCAATTTAGACTGCCTTTATGCTTTTTTGTCTCTTTTGTAGAAGTGTGTTTAATGGCATTATTGTTTACTAATTTTATGATAATTTTATTCAGTCCATCACGCCTTAGGATTTGTATTGTTTTTTTTTTTATACAATTAAGAAAGTTAGAACAGAATTATAGTTAACATTAATTAATAATTAATTATAGTTAACATAACATTAATTACAGTTAACACTACAATAATAACTAACTCAAAAACACCAGCAAATCCAGTCAGATCCATTATAAAGTACACTTCTGGCTATTTGCTAATGTAACGTTTAAGCGATCCTGTCTCGAGGCACCAACGTGATGATAATTAACTTGAGAACTACGCACTTGAGATAAAACAGTTTGTAGTTGCCATAGCAACTGATAAGGCTGTAACAGCAAGATAACGCAGACAAGTTAAGGCATGTTCACAGTAACGATGTAAACGCAAATACTGAATCAATGAGAGCAAAAAATCGAACAATTGCTAGTCGGACTAACGCGTTCATACCATAAAGTTAATATACCTAGCGGAATAGAGAAACAAAGGCCTGAGCAAGCGAGATGTCACTATTAGTAACACTGCGTGGTAAAAAGAGACGTGTGATACATGACAGCAGTACTCTTTTTTTGACGTCCAGTCGGCACGTGCCGCACGTTGACAATTTAATCTCATAGAAATCACGTTCAATCATGCTTGTGTAAGTGTATACGTACACATATTTTTACACACAGATGAAACCAATTTCGGTTACGTTTGACAGCTCGAGATTGTTGCTCTATTCCGCTAGGTATATTAACTTTATGGTTCATATACGCGATGACGAATACTGAACCAAATGATATCAGAAAAGTTGACCAAGTGCTGGTCATACCAACGCTCACGACTGTTTTTCCGTTTGAGGTACAGAACTCTTAACACAAGAAGTATAAGTAAAAATATGCATAGAATTGTATATCGCTACAAAAATAATAATACGACTAAAAGAGATGTCATTTTGGTAATAATAATCTGAAAAATTATAATAATATTTTCGACTATTAGCTTGCTTTAAAGTTTAAAATATCATTAGTAGTCAAGGTCTATCAAACATATTTTTAAAGTAAAATATAATCATACTATTTCCGACTATATCTTGCTTTAAATGTAAAATTGTAAGGATCATAAATATTAAATATTTTAAAGTAATTAAGCTACATTCACACTCATATTTTGTGATTGTGAATTGAACATCTCGCGTCTTGTACTGCGTACTCACCTTAACACAATATAATGTTGTGAAATAAAGTTGAATGTCGAGATTTGTGCCTTCCAACTCGTGGCTCAGTTGACGTTTACTTGTTTGTTAATCATGATCTGAATGTATCAAATGGTAACATTTTGTATAACATCTGAACATAATAATATTGTTACGTGTACTTTCGACATCAACGTGTCATAGAAATTCAGTGTACATCTCAAACTTTGACTCGTTTGGATGCTACAATGCCACAGACGGACACACATACACAGACAGACAGACATACAGACACGTCAAACTTATAACACCCCTCTTTTTGGTCGGGGGTTAAAAATATAAATAGTTCTAACCACGACGCCACTACGTTAGGCTATCCACATCTTATCTGACAGATACTTCATACGCTATCTGTGAGATAAGTTTAGGATGGCCTATCCGGCACTTATCAGGAAGTGGTGAAACATTAATTGAAAATAGAATTAGAGCAATTCTATTTTCAATTAATGTTTGATATTGGAACAAATTGTTTGCACGTGTGAGGCAGTTATAATAAAAATACTTCGACGTTTCTCTTGAAAATATCAAGTTGATCGCTCTAGTAAAATACGTCAAAAGCACTAGGTTTTAAAATAGTTACAAGGTTTAATGTTACGTTTAGTGCTCACGATCTGAGCAGTAAAGAGTTCTAACTATTTTGTATTTGAAGTTCTCTAAAAACACAGGTATATGAATTTATTCGCAGACTACATGACGCCCACAACTCCGTTGCGCCAAAATTCATTTATCGCGCGGAAACCGTACATTTTTCAGAGTAAAAAGTATACTATATCATTTCCCGGAACTAAAAGTATTTCCAAACCAAGTTTCAGCAACATCGGTGCAGCGATTTGGGACTGAAGAGGTATGAGAAAGATACACTTTTTACATAAATTATATAGGTTCTACGAGTATCCAACTATTATATTTCTAAATAACATGGGTGCTTAATAAAAAATATTACGCAACGTTTATTTATGCGGTTTTTATCAATAGGTCATCGAGGTATTTATGTGCTTTATGTTTGTGCAAAAGTTAGTTATACGAGCTTTTTACCGCTAATACAGTTCAATCCATTAACTCTGCTTTTGACTCAGAAACCAACCAGAGATTTCATTTTATGCTAAAATCCGTAACTAAATTAAACCTCTTATGTTATGGCCGACCCCGCTTGTCAGGAATCAAAATCTTCAAGTTAGAAATGTCATTAGTTTCACAGTTTGGAATTATAGAGCGTAGCTTTATTAAACTCAGATCAGAATTAAACTGTCGCCAAATGTGAAAAGTAGGCACCTAAAATATAATAATGTAATAACAAGCTGTCCCGGCAAACGTTGCTTTGCCATAATATAAATCAAGTATTTCGTATTATTATTTATTGAAGTGACTTAATAAGTATGTTACCATGACAACGTCCATCGCTATCCCGTCACACAAACAATGGTCGCCGTCAGACTCGTGTTGTAATAATTTACTATTATTTATTCAACAAATGCACTTATCAATATAAAAAGTACCCAGTAGCCGATTCTCAGACCCTCTGAAGATGCATATAAAATTTGGTTAAAATCAGTAAAGCCGTTTCGGATAAGTACGCGGCCTAACATTGTGACACGAGTTTTTTTTTTTTTTTTTAAGAAATAAGGGGGCAAACGAGCAAACGGGTCACCTGATGGAAAGCAACTTCCGTCGCCCATGGACACTCGCAGCATCAGAAGAGCTGCAGGTGCGTTGCCGGCCTTTTAATAGGGAATAGGATAATAGGGGAGGGTAGGGATGGGAAGGGAAGGGAAAAGGGGAGGATAGGGAAGGGAATTGGGCCTCCGGTAAACTCACTCACTCGGCGAAACACAGCGCAAGCACTGTTTCACGCCGGTTTTCTGTGAGAACATGGTATTTCTCCGGTCGAACCGGCCCATTCGTGCCGAATATATTATAAGATAAAGCGTCTTTATTGAAAGTGTCAATGCAAAATTCAAATGTATATGGGCGCCGGCTGGGGGGTGCCAGGTGGCGCACTTGCACCCCTTGGGAATCTCGGGATCAACAGGAGTTATTGAAATAAAAAGCCAAAGCCCTAAAACCCTATTACCATGCCGTACAAAGATAGTTCGTAATGTTTCGGCACTAAATGTATTCTGTTGACGTAAATAGACAGTCACTGTTGTTCGTAAAAAGAAAATAAAGAAAACTAAAATCTGCACCCCTTGGAAATTATTTCTCCCGGCGCCTATGAGAATGAATACAATTCATACTTATATTATAAATGCGAAAGTGTGCCTGTCTGTATCTGTCTGTCTGTATGTCTCTTACCTCTTCACGCCCTAACCGCTTAACCGATTATGCTAAAAAGTATGGATAGTCTCGGGAAAGGGCATAAGAAACTTTTTATTCCGGAAAAATGTACGGTCCCCACGCGATAAACGATTTTGGCGCAACGGAGTTGCGGCTATCAACTAGTATTAATCATAATATTATAATATTTCTTTTTTTTATTATGTTATTTGGGGCCGTCTATGGGCTATTCGCCCATATCCTTTTTTCGCTATATTTGTATATAGGTTTTTTGCACCAAGGATAATTGAAATAATCTTATTACTCAATTGTTACAAATACAATTAGGATGATATTATAAGATTAAATGAAAGAAAGAAATAAATAAATATTAAATAAGTAATAATATTATTTCAATTATCCTTGGTGCGAAAAACCTATAGACAAAATATACTATAACTAGATGATGCCCGCAACTCCGTTGCGCCAAAACTCGTTTATCGCGTGGGAACCGTACATTTTTCAGAGAAAAAAGTATCATATATCCTTTCCCGGGATTCAAAGTATCTCCATGCCAAATTTCAGCAAAATCTGTTCAGCGGTTTGAGCGTGAAGAGGTAACAGACAGACAGACAGACAGACACACTTTCGCATTTATAATATTAGTATTATTACTTGCGCTGCTGTAAAGGGACCACAGACCAGGAGTAGTCGTAGGAACAGCGTGGCGCGTTACCATGGCAGTAACAAAGATGCTCGGGACGAGCATCTCTGAGAGGGGAGTAGTGTACACGGTATACGGACATGTGGTGCCATCTAGCGGCAAACCAGCGAAACTGATCAGGGGACACACTACACATAAATCCCCTACTCGAAACTAGATGGCGCTAGGTGGTACATGCTGGAGCCTCCTAGAAAGTTCCCATACTTGTTTACTTGTTTACGTGAATCGGGAACTTTCTAGAATTCGTCTCGCCATATAAAAAGCCGCAGGTAGACGGCCCGGCAATTCAGTTCGATCTGAGCGATCTTCGAGGCGACAACAAGTGATCAATAGTGAGTGAACCAGTGAAACCTGCGACTTGGCTACGACCTAGGACAGTGATAGTGCTTAGTGATTGGACCTAGTGATTAGTGTTTGGACTTAGTGCTAAGTGTTGTGACCTAGTGTTTAGTGCAGTGTTAATAAAGTCTTCAAGAGAGTCACCAGGTCTTTCTCTCCAAATCCTCGAACCCTAGCACGTAACAGTATGGATATGGATATAAAAATATAGCAAAAAAGATATGGGCGAATAGACTTTTTTTAATATTATATAGAATAGATAAAATATAATGTATATGTCGCAGCCGACTGGTTTAAATAGCCGTTCAATCAAACAGCTAGCCCTTTGACTGAACAACGCCATTCAATCACACGGCTATACGTCGTTTAGCCGACTGGTATACTACAACGTTCAACACTACAGCTAGACGACGCTTAGCCAACTGGTTTGTTTTTGTTTTGGCGGGGGGCTGCGCCCCCGAGCCCCCCTTTTATTTGACGGCGGTCGCTGGCTGCTGCCGCAGCACGCTCGCTGCGCTCGCTCGGCTCATGGGCGTACCCAGGTTCTGGGCCAGGGGGGGGGGGGGGGCAAATCAGATTTTTCATAAGCTAGGTGTTTATAAAGAATAAAAAATTAATAATTTTTAGATGTAAAAATATTGTATTGCAAACAAATGGCAAAAATTCGTTCTTAATTTTTAATTTTTATAGATAAAAGTACTAGATAATATACTTAGTAGGAACGTCAACATGATCCAGGGATGGCAGCTGAATCTGCCCAAGCTTTTGAATCAGCTGTAGTGTTGAACGTTTTGAGCGACTAAAATATTCAATATAAAAGCTAGACGTGTGATTGAATGGCGTTGTTCAGTCAAAGGGCTAGCTGTTTGATTGAACGGCTATTTAAACCAGTCGGCTGCGACATATACATATATATCATGTAATAATTATTATTATAATATTTCAGTACAAAAACATATTGTTTCTAAGAAAACGAATGTAACTGCAAATAATATGTAAATATATTTTGCTGCTATCTGAAATATTTAATTATCTTATTGTGTGTTCATCACTAATTACGAATTTACAGTGCAAATTGAATATTTAGTCGCAAATTGTCGTTATAATTTTTTACCTAGTTTCCCTCTTTGATAACGTAACTCTTTTCCAAATTTAACTTAACTTTGGTCAAATAATCCGCGACGCTTATGGAAAATTCTGTGCATATTAAGTGGAGTTATATATAGCCAAAATGGGAAATCAGGTAGTCAAGTATAAAAAAGATAATATTATGTGTGTAAATTTTATGTAACCACAAAATAATGTACAAAACTATAATATTATGCACATTGCATAAATATTAAATATACATTATACATATTATATGAGTCTCCTATAAAAAATAGTAGGTAGGTCTAATAGATATTATGAAAAACTTTAAATATTTTATTATACTCGTAATACTGGATAACCCGGTTTATTTCGTATCATATTCCTTCTTATAATATAAAGATTCCCTAGACTTCCACGAATCGGTTCAGCCGTTCACAGTTTTAGCGAGACTAACAAAATTTGAAATAAATTTTTATTTATATCTAGATGTTTAGCTGGTGTCCTTATTAATAAATTATATATGTTCAGCTGGTGTCCTTTTTAATAAATTATATTACAACTGCAGTCCAATAGTATTTTTTAATATATATTTTTTTATAAAATAAGGGGACAAACGAGCAAACGGTCACCTAATGGAAAGCAACTTCCGTCGCCCATGGACACTCGCAACATCAGAAGAGCTGCAGGTGCGTTGCCTGCCTATTAAGAGGGAATAGGGCAGGGATTGGGCCTAGAGCATAGAGTTTTTTAGAAAAGTATAATATTATAATATCCTTACTTCAAGGATTCACGCTAATTTTCCATCAGACTGCGGTACTTTCATATACAAATTCATATTTATATACGCTTTGTAATATTTTATGTATATTTCGTATTATATCCGGTCTGCATTACAGGAGTGGTTTCAACTTGTTTTTGTTTTTACGCTGAATAGTCCACTCAGTCCACATGAATAGCTGCAGGAACAATGATATTCAAGGTTTAATATCTGTTGTGTTTTTTTGATTATGAGGTCCTCTTGTAGTTCAATTGTTACATAATATTATAGTGTTTTATTATGAATATTATTATAAACTATGTTTCATATTATTTTTAAAAGGCATGAGTGGATGCAGTGGTAAGTAACAATTTGAAATCATCCTTTTTGCATTAACGGAGGTTTTAGGACCGGGAAATTTTTTGTAATAAAAAAATTTGTATCGTACTTACCTTCTACTCGTATGTATACTGTATAGCCGAGTATATTATCCAAATGATCAGGCAAATTACAAGGTTTGTTCAAAGGATTAGGGAAAAAGTGAGTAATTGCTCATAAGTTATAAAATGTTACTTAAGTATCTAATTTATTTCAATATTTTTTTATAATTAGAACTTATCTATGCGTGGTTTATAATAGAAAAGATGTGATTATTTGCGTACGTTGAATAGTTTCCAAAATTACTGGCCTTATTTTAATAAAACTTGGCACAGATAGGGAAAGGACATCGGGTACTTTAAGTTAGACAATGTGTCGCACACAAAATCTCAAATATTTGTTTTTCTATCGATGTTATTCTATTGAAATCAACTACAAATAAATTATTAAAATAGAAATAACATGAGATATTTATTGAATAATATTATTGCAATACATTTTAATGAGATCTGTCAATATATTTTGTTTGTATCGGCGAATATAATATTATCCTGCATTATAACCTAATAGGTGTCGTTATCCAAATAATAAATTATTCAACGTACCTATTTGTTATTTATTGTCTAGATGTGAAGTCTGTATTGCTCGAAATCTAACGTAGTTAAAATTACTGTTTTTAGGGTTCCGTACCCAAAGGGTAAAAACGGGACCTTCGACTTCGATGTCTGTCCGTCTGTCCGTCCGTCCGTCCGTCTGTCTGTCTCCAGGCTGTATCTCAAGAACCACTATAGCTATACTTCTGAAATTTTCACAGATTGTGTATATCTGTTGCCGCTATAACAACAAATACTAAAAATTAATATTTAAGGGGGCTCCCATAAAACAAACGTGATTTTTTGGCCATTTTTGCTCGATATCAATAATAGGAACAGGTACTTGATATTTTCACAAAATCCCTAGTTTTAATATTATGTTTACTTCAATCATTAATAATACTTAATATTAAAATAAAAAAATAACGGGGGCTCTCATACAAATAACACAATTTTTGGTCTATTTTTGCTGTATAACGGTACGGAACCCTTCGTGCGCGAGTCCGACTCGCAGTTGGCCGATTATTTTTCTTCATCTTGACTTTTGATGCATAGGTTTTTTTAGAATTTTAAGACAACCGTAGTAATCAATACTAATATTATAAATACGAAAGTTTGTGTATCTGTCTGTTACCTATCTTTCACTTAAAATTATTATACATACGCACTGTATGCAAGCAGAAAACATGCCAAATATTGTGTAGTTTTATAGATTTCAGAATAGGGACTCTAGAAACAGATGGAAGAAAACGTCTTTTTTTTCTACTGTGTACTGATATTCCACAAAACATAATTGTGGAGGTGGATCCAGTGAATAATTATCAAAGAGTTCCTAATTTGTTACAAACAAATTCGTCTTAAAGTCAATTCCGCGGGGAATAATTTTGATCTTTAATAAACCCAGTGCGAATAACTTATTTAAAACCAAATTTTAACATTCTCTTTGTGGTAGGAAACATAAACAATGTTAATTTTTAAAGCCGAAATTACTTGGATAATTAACTTTTGATGAAATAACACTAAAATTATTGTTCGGACAACGATAACATTACCAAAATTCCGATGTTGAAAAAGTTATTTTCCATTGTTGATTGTATTAAATTTCAAAATAATAAGATTAAAATGAACCTATCATAAGTCAAGAAACAGGAAATGACAATATTTTTCATTAAATCAGTAAGTATAGTGGTACACTGTATGATATCCTACTAGATGAGATTCCGTATGAAGACACTTTGAGTTAGGACTCATACTGCCGCACTCAGAATGGAACATTAATTAGTTAAATGTAATTAAGTAATTCAAAATTTTGACATAAGCCCCATACATTATCTGTCAATGATATTCTATGTTACTAACGTAACTAGATTGGAAGTTTACGGTAGCAACGCGTTGCCACTTCGAAGATGCCTGCAGGCATATCTCACATACATAATGACATAACGTATATATGACTTGACATTGTCTTTTGAACAAAAAAGTGGTTACGCATTTCTGAGAATCTTTTGTAAGACATTGCTATTCTAGTATTTTAGAAACTCATTGTTATCTGTAAAATTCTCCATTAAATTGAAGGTTAATCGTAATTAAATGTCTCTGAGTACGGCGGTAAGGACAGTTTTATAAATTAACGAGCTTTTGCCCGCGGCTTCGCTCGCGTTAAGAAGCATTATTATATACAAACTTTCATCCCCTATTTGAACCCCTTGGGGTTGGAATTTATCAAAATCCGTTCTTAGCGGATGCCTACGTTACAACATCTACCTGCATGCCAAATTTCATCCAATCCGTCCAGTGGTTTGGGCTGTGCGTTGATAGATCACTATGTCAATCAGTCAGTCACCTTTGAGTTTTATATATATAGATACGGCGTCGCACGGGTATAAAATATATAGCCACTGAAAAAATGATTAAAATCGATAGCCTATGATCCTTCACGTAGTCTACTTCTTACGAGTATCTGTGCCAAATAACATAAAAATTGCTCCAGTAGTTCGCGAGATAAGCCCTTTCAAAAAAACATATTACAGTTTCCACGCGATAAAAGGAGGAAGGGGGAAGGAAGGAGGTAAAAGGACTCGAAGGAAGTTGCGGAAAACATAATATTCTAATTCCTAAATAACAATAATATTAATAAGTATTAAGATTCGCAACAATACACAACTTGTGCCGACCACAACGACCCACGGGAAGTAATTCAGAACTTCGTAAGAAGTCAGAGTTTAAAAGTTCGTAAAAGTTTAACTGTTACCGAGTAAAGTGCTGACTTTGTCAAGAATTGTGTTCTCAAAATAAATTATTTATTTAAAGGTTCAACTTCTAAATTACTGATCAAGTTTTGAATAGGTTTACTTTTTGTGGCGCTAATAAAAGGTCTGCTGACATTGTTTGAATCTGTTTTTGAGTTTATATCCGTGATAATATACTTTTCTTGTGTGACGTCTATGCCAAATACCTATTATTACGAGTACGAATTATTATCTATAGAAAGTTAGGTTTTGAAACAACATTTTTATACTGAATTGCTTTTTTATTTAAGTTTTTAATATTCCAAGTCCTTATATTTCTTATTTAAAATTTATCTTATTAGCTCTCATCATTTTCTTATATAATTACATTACATTTAAGTTTCAAGTAGGTTTCAAATATTCTTATTTACCACAGTTTACCACCATTATTATTTAGTCCGTTGATTTAATTCTTCTGTTGTATTTAATAGCTCATCTACTCTTATGATTACTATTTACATCTAGCTTATTTTTATCACTCTCATTATTTTCTTATCTAATTACATAAGACAGTTGACCAGTAGATTTCAAATGTTATTATTTATCACAGCCATTACTTGGTCCATTTATACTATTCTTCTAACGTATGTAGTTCACCCACTCTCATGATTATATTTCACTCCATTGGCTCATCCCCCATAAGTGGGTTATAAATAGCCGATAATATTCTAAATTTGAATGTTAAATTTACTGCCGCCATCAAGTTAATAGCCGAGTACGTTCGTCGGTTTACGAGTGATCTCGCAAATCTCAATTACGGCAGTAAAGTGACTGGAGCGAAGACGTATTTGCACATACATCGTTATTTTCCACATAATTAATACCGTTTAGTGTGTGTGTCTGAACGGGAGCAGGGTTACATAAGATCCTAATTTATCTTTTGGGGAATATAAAGTGTAAGTCGCGGGCCCGAGTCGTATACCTCGTAATGCTGATCAATTGCAATATGTACTATCAGAGAAGTTGATTCCTAGGCAGATGGGGGACCTACGTAGTTTGGTCGCGTTACGTCAAACCCAGCCTACAGATCACAATTAACATTGAATTGACATGATCCAACCAAAAGACGTTAGTCTGTCAACTGCCTAGGAATCAATTTCCTCGATGGTACCTACTACGAATAAAACTGTATATTTGTATGAAAAGTACGCGAGAACACGTGTAAAACATATCGATCTAGTTTAACTTACACGTGAACGAAAATGCTATAAATAGAATTTAAGCCCTCATCGGTAGAACACCCGACTAAATACGCGCTTTTTTAATTGGAGTCTGCCACCGGTAAAGCCTTACCTTGAGGTTTTTTGGGGTCATTTTAACATTTGAGATTTAGCCTAGTTTCCGAAAAGCCCAGCATACCAATACTGAAGACGTCATATTTGCAACATTGTGCTAGTGCCGCTGGTTACGTGTTATATTGACATCCAAATAAAGTCATAATCAAACGTGGCGTATATTTTGGACGTCATGAACACTGGCCTAGGTCCTAGGTAATATTTCGGAACATACTCTTGAAATTTACGAAGACGATTAGCATTTTTATTTATTTAAGGACCAAATAAGGGCTAATATAGAATATTTATACTACTAGCTAATCGTAACAATAACATAGTTTGTACAGCCAACTATATTAGCCTCAAGTTAAATATTTACTCGTATGCCTGTTAACCATAAACCTTAGTCTTATTCTACATTTTGAAATAATTATATCACTTACCCAATATCCCCAGCCTGTAGTTGATAGTGACCACCACGAGGCCAGCGTGTGAGGCCAGCACGGTACCGTCGTAGGGGTTACCGGAACTCCACTCATAACTTTCTCCGTGGACGAAGACCAGGACCGGGTACCGCGCCACCGCATCCCGTACTCCCGCTGTGGAGAGATTGTTATGTAAGCCTTTTGCAATGGTTGAGGTGTAAAGTACGTAAGCCTTGTCCAAAACACTATTGTGTCTATAACAGCCAATGTAAACAGGGGAGAGTTATAAGTTTGACATGTCTGTCTGACTGACGACTGTGTCTGTCCGTGACGTCTAAACACCAAAACGGGTAGACTTATTTCGATCTACTTTTTCTGTTTGAAAACTGATAATTATGATTGAGAGTGTTATTATACTCATTTCATCATGATCAGTTTGGTCATTGCTCGAAAATGACCGGAGTTTGTTTTAAATCCCCTCATGCATATAAAAAACAGAAACGGAATCACATCCATGGCTGCAAGTAACACTTTCGGCAAATTAGAAATCATAATAGTTTTAGTTCAATTTTTGAAGATTCTCTAAACTACTATCATACATTTATTTAATAAACAAGAATAGTTTACTCGATAAAAAATACGATTCGATAGAATAATAAAGTTATTACGATCCATAATATTTTCGATTCCAAAATGCACGTAACAATTACCTGGTAGAGTAATTTTAAGAATAAGTCATAAACATATCAATAAAAGCCAAGTTTAGACGCAGACAAACTTTGAAATGTATGTGGTTGACTGCGAATTTATATTCGCCTATTAAACCACGGAGGATGCTCCATGAATAAGTTTACTCACAGCCTTACTCAGCGACATTTTAATATTTTTTTATTTAATAATTACATTACGTTAATTTAATGTAGGAACTAGTAATTAAATTATAGCCAAAGCAATCACAAAATTTCTCTAAGTACGGCAGTTAGTCTAAAGAATATCCGACTAAACGGAGCCAATAGAATGTACATCGCTTTTTCTGACAACACACAATAAATCGGCAAATTTGATTACGTCACGAAATTTACTAATCTCGCAGCGAGTGCCAAGAGCGTAGTATTGATTGAGCATTCTCAGTAAATGTATCCCGCAACGGCAAATCCTTTTCTCCGGATCCCTTTTTCAGATACGATCATTTGTATTGACGGGACCTCGCTACTTTACTAGATTTGTGACTTTCCGAACGGTATGAGGCATATTATATATTGTTTTCCTTTGATTTCGTCTGTAGGTTTTTGAAGCGTGACTTTATTTTATTTAAAAAGTTTTAATCGTTAAAAAATAATAAATTTTGTGTTAAAAAATATTACGTTTGTGGAGTTAAGATTATCTTACTTTATAATTAAAATTAACTTTGAAAAAAAATCTTTTTTGAAACGCTGAACTGACAACTATAAAATGAATTTCTCTTATTTTAACGTTCAATTTTATAGTTAATTAAAGCATAAACGATATAAAGGAAGCGCTGAAAGAAAGCTTTTAAATTACGATAATACCCCGCAGTAAAAATGGAATGGACGTATGTCGTCCCGTTAAATGACGGCTTAAGGAAGATGGCGGATGCTCCTGTCAACGGTCATTTCGGGGTTCCCGCGCGGAATTTATATTTCGAACTCTTTATTGTCTTTGTCTAGACCGATTATTGTAATTGGAATATCAAATTAAATAAAGTTGCAGATAATATAAGAATGTTCTGTGAGAAAAGATGATGTTGATGAAAACACAGAAGTTGTATACTTTTTCTCTTCATGAATGTCAGCATCTCATACTCAGTTTATTTGCAATTTAAGCGATTGAATGAATTTTTGGATTTGATTTTGTGAATTTCAATAATTATTGTCGCGAATGGAAGCATTATTAAGAACTTACCAAATAAAGGGTTCTATACAAACGTTATACATTTTAACCACGTTAATAATATGTAACATTATTATACACGTCGCCTCACACACGCTCAACCAATATATTTTGTAATATTTAATTTAAGTTAAGAACCTTTAGGTCTTTTTATTGTATATGTCTTATATGTAACAGTGCTTTATTATAT
This sequence comes from Aricia agestis, assembly GCF_905147365.1. NCBI lineage: Eukaryota > Metazoa > Arthropoda > Insecta > Lepidoptera > Lycaenidae > Aricia > Aricia agestis. The sequence goes on from NC_056413.1 coordinate 1,016,254, forward strand.
TATGACTGTATGTGTTCTAAATAAAGAAAAAAAAAATGAGGAAACGAAAGACAAAACTTGTTTACTTAAATTCATTGTAACCCTAGTATCCAATACCCGCGAAAGCGTCTTCTCTGTATCGTTCGAAAGAACCCAAAGGATTCAATACGAACTTGACCGGTTTTTCGCACTTATCTCGTATATACATTCGCTTTATTTTAGCTGAAATATCTACACCATTTGTGAGGAAAGTATGTCATTAACTTCCTAAATAGTCGAGTTTTTGTAAGCAATATACCCTGACGTAAAGGTTTATTTACTTCTCAGTTTCAGGACTTAACACTATCACGATTACATCTTGTTTTTCAAAGTGTCGAACTTCGAAAAAAAAGTAGTGCTACTTATTTACAATGTGTCTCGACACTACAGTGCCCCAGCTTTTAAATGATGATGACTGTATGGTATATTTTATGAACAAAGACATCATAATATTGAAGGCTTCGACCCTGATGTCGAGACACATTTGTATATTTTTCACTTGTATCAGCAGAGTGTACGTGTAACAAACTCTGAAGATAGTTAAAACTCATATTATATTACTGATAATATGATTAGTGCTCTTGTGTACTGCGCACACACTTGGGCACTATAAAATTACTCTTGCATAGCTATGCAACCGGCTACCGTCACCGAAACCGGTGTGGGAGCTATTATTATTATATTTCTGATGGTTAGCTCTCTGCTACCGTTTCATGTTCAAACCTCTGAACCAATTTAAATGAAATTAGGTATGGAAACTTTTAGTGGGTAGACTACGCAGGAGTCCCACATACCCCGGCCGATATCCCCAATTTGCCGGGGATGCGTAAAGCATTTACCCATGTTAAAAAAAAGGTATGGATACTCGGTTCCGGACTAGTTTTCCTTATTTAGAAATAAATAAAACGAATTCCTATGCAACAAAGTTAAAGGCAACATTGTCTTTGAGTAAAGGAATAAAGGTACTAAAGACAGATAAAAATATCCTATTACAATCCGTAATAAATCTAAGTAATGGAGAAAGAATACATATTTTAGTTTCAATGAAAGTATCAATTTCACCCGTTCGAAGAAGTCAATATAAAATTAATTACGACGAAACTCAAGACATAATAACGATACAAGAATTCAATAAAGATCAGACGAACAGAACAATAAAAGGGAATACACCGGGTAATATTGAGACATCTGTGAGCAAGAATGGCTGTGTATTTGGTCAAAAATAGGCTCTTAAATTAAGAGATGGTTTAATAAGTATGACGTGAGACTTGATATTTTAAATTAATGATAATATAATATTATGATTGATGATAACTGAAATAAAATACATACAATTATTAGATCACGGATCATCATGGACCATGTACAAAGCCAAAACAATATAAATCATTCAAAACATTATTATTTTATTTTCAAATTCAATGAAATTAAATTAGTGAAAGAACTCAAAATATTTTGTAGAATAATCAAGAAAATAGTTATGCAGAGCATTGACAATTACAAAAACCCTCGCATCCCCAAAACAAATTATCCAAATTTATTTTACTTAACGACTATTAATTTGTAATCTGTCGAAGGTAAACCGACCCCAGACTCGATTTAGTTAAATGACAAACTTTTCCATTTAACATTGCACCACCCGAAAGTCACAAATTCTGATGAAATCGCTAATCGAAATTGAACCCATGGACCTTATCGCGATTGATCGGAAATAAAAGAGATCAAGTTTTTTGAGCAAGATGAAATACTTTTCGAAATGAAAGCAATGTTTTAGTTACTATTGATATTACAATTTGCAGTTTAAGTGATTACAATTATTAGATCAGAAATTTTTTGTAATCTTTAGCTGTTTTAATCTTCGATGCTTTTATCATATTTTCTAACATGACACAAAATTTTAATAATAATTTTTATCTTCCACTATAACCTTTATTTTAGACGTTCCATAAACTGTTAATAAAACTTAGCCATTCGCTATTTAAACAAACTACGCATTTTACCGAAGAATGATTTTTAAATAGAAATACCGATAGCAGAAATAATAGTGAGTATATTATCAAATTGTTTAATAGCTACAATCGACAATAAACTATTATATCGTCCATCGAGACGCTCGGTTCGCCGCTACACACATTAATCTGTTGTTATTGTTTTAGAAACAAACGACTTAATTACACACAAATTAAATGGAGAATGGAATTTGGTTGTTTTCAAAGCAATTCGAATCGTTTTTGTGCATTTTGTCCATTGTTATAAAAGGGGATTGATGAAATGAATTGACCTTATCAGCTTTGTATGACGTTATACTCGTAAATCGAGATGTTTTATTCCTAAATTGTTTTAATAATGGCTGTATTTGAATGATTTTATAATAATTATGACTGTCACTCTAAAATTATCATCTACTTGTGTCATCTCAAATAACAAAAGTAGATGTAATTTTAATCCTTTGGATACTTTATTTTCAATTTTAGCTTCTGTGAAAATCGTCAAGTTCTTGAGTCACTCTTCGAACCTGAATTTTTCTTATAAAATATTGCAACCCATGTATCAAGTAAGGTCCAATAGATTTTGTCACTCCAATGAAACGGAACGATAAGTATCTCTCTTTCGTTTGGCTTAACTAAGCCTTTCCCTCGTCACCTCGTGTCCGAAGCTATTGTCGAGTTCCCGTGCTATTTTGTTCATAAATCGAATTACACTTCGGTATTGAAGCCCGAATTTTTGCTGAGGTTTTCACGCTTAAAAGACTCTTTCGATGAAAAGATTTCCTTTGGATTTTTTTTGTAGTATGTCGCATACCAGGAACCACGTTAGTTTTATTTTATTAATCGTATTTTCTTATTTTTTAATGTTACTGTCATTTGTTGTTTGTGTACAGAAATTACCAATTTTGACTAAGCCATCGTTCACAACACTTCAAGATTTCGGTCACGGTGTACTTTTTTTATTAACCTAGCCCATACACCTCAGCCACTTTCCAGCGGCCGTGGTCCATTGATTATTGCTGGTATAAATGACATCCTAATTGCTATTTCACGGATCAAAATGAATCGGATTGGATATACGAGTATTTTAATCGAATTCCAAAGCCCAGTATATTTAGAACAACACAGTTCTACGGCACTAAATCCGGCATTCACATCACGTTATTACGCTGTTTTAATCGAATCTCCGCGAATTAGCGGTGGACTGAAATGTTATGGAATTTTAAACGCAGCGTTGCCACTGCTTCGGTCATCAACTCATCATCAATCATTCCCAGTTATCAAACATTGGGGAATTTTGAGTGAAATATTTCACTAATAATGCCGTTTTCCATTCAAATACTGGAATTCCGGAGCGCCGTAAATTCCGGAAACGGATATCCGTACAGAACAATTCTCGTAATGTTATTCCGTGTCGTAAGGATATGTATGTAATTGATTGCCGAATACATTATGGTCTAGGAGTCGGAACAGCGGATTGTTCGGACTCCTAGCCGAATTCCGCCGAGTTTATGCAGGTAAAAGTTTCTCAGCGCATGTTTAAATACCTACGTGTGTGACATTACTACCGGTTGAGGAATAATATGGAGAAGTTTTCTATTGCATTATACCATATAAACCACCATCGAAATTCACTTATTTGTACTCACGGTTTTTTTCTAATTTATATATTTTATCTACTACGTTATGACTTCATTAACAAAAGGAGTAGCTTCTACTCTGGAAAAAACTTCAATATTATTGTAATAGACCATAACCAAAATACAAAATCATAGTGAAAGAGCAAAGGTCTAACACACATTGACTCCTCATCTATTATGCATCTTGCATAAGTCGAGCTATCCCTTTTTATTGATATAGAGCAAAAAGAGACAAAACATTGATTTACATAAAGCTTTCGTCGACTAAAGTGGGATTGACGTTGACAAATCGCGTGTTTTGCTTTCGTGATTAAAACAATAAGCGAACGCCAAAAACTATTTTAGTGTGGACATGAACATAATATCGTGATATGTTCACGTCCACACTAACCAAACCAAAAGATTACTTACACCGTGCTGTAAGTAATATTTTTGGTTCGCTAATGAATAAACAGATTTAGAAGTTTTGGCAGCAAAATATTATGTGTCGTACTAGATAACCCTTTGAACTTCGAATCATTTTCCTCATGATTTCCCTTACCTTTTTTTTGCGCAGGGGAAACCCATCATGGGTCCCCCGGGTCGGGTATGTACCTCAGTTAAGCTGAAGCACCCCGGGGGTATGTGATGATTTCCCTTACCTAAGCTAACCTTACCTTCCCTGAGCCAAATAAATAAAGTCCAGCAACCAGCCGTTCTCGAGTTTTAAAGAGACTAACAAAATTTAAAAAAAGAAAAAAAAAAAAAAAGCATTTAATTATATATATATATATATATATATATATATATATATATATATATATATATATATATATATATATATATATATATATATATATATAAATATCTTAGCAGATTAGAACTTAAAAATTCAGATTAAGTTTAGAACTGTGTGCTGGTCTAGCTAGGCGTATAATATAAATTTATATTATTATACGCCTAGCTAGTCCAGTACACAGTTCTGAACTTAATAGCATAAGAAGAAATAAGTAAAATTTTACAGCAGAAATATCCAAGTAACTGTTGGCCAAATAATAAAAGTAAATAAGTAGAGGGGCGTGCGCTTAAAATGAAGCAACCCAATATTGTGCCATTAACAAAATAAAATATAGTGTAGTGTGTATATCATAAGAATTAGGTCGTAAAAAGGGCCCGCGACCTTATAAAAGTTAACTATAACGTATTTTTCCCTTATTGTGGTTATTGTAATATTAACAATGTTACGGGAAGATATTAAATTCTTGAGTGTAATAAATTTTGTGAGACACGAAGTTAAAATTAAAACGTTGAGAACAGAATGTACATTTACCGTCTTATCTTACAAGTTATTTTGGGTATGAAAAACAGATATTAGCCAATTTCCAAATCCACTTGATACTCAGAAAAAACTTTATTGAAATCGGTCCACCCATTTCAGAGGAGGTAACAAAAACTGCGATACGAAATTTTTAGAGGTTCACATCACACAATAATAATATTATTATAATAATATTACAGATAGTTCCTAATAAAACATTAATTTATCCTGACATAAAATATACCGGTCGAGACTCGAGGAACTCCTTACAAAATTCAGTTCGAATAAAGCCATACTTTTTCTAGAAGCCAATAACACTTAGTCTAGCATTACCGCTGCCATCGACGGAAGGGGGAAGGGGGGAATTACGTGAATAAATTACCCGCTATCTTTGAACGTCCTGTTTGCGACATTTGTTTAGATTTGCGGTACATTGAATAATGCGTCCCGCGCACGTAGAGCACTGCAGTTCGTGACACGTAATGCACAGCGTATTGTAGTTTGTTATTTAGTTCTCTTGCTTAATTGCATTCCCAATGTGGCCCAATCCCCTACCCTATTCCCTTCCCTACCCTCCCCTATTCCCTTCCCTTCACATCCCTACCCTCCTATTACCCTATTCACTCTTAAAAGGACGGCAACGCACTTGCAGCTCTTCTGATGCTGCGAGTGTCCATGGGCGACGGAAGTTGCTTTCCATCAGGTGACCCGTTTGCTCGTTTGCCCCCTTGTTTCATAAAAAAAAAAGCGATTTACAAGGTAATCGGATTTGAGGCAATCGTAGCTAGTTTGTAGAAAAGTGCAACATGATGCATTTAATATGAGACGGTAAAAAAAGTAGAAGGCTTTAACCGTATTGTTACTGTCGTGGCTTTAGCATTCCAATTGTTTATCTATCCATTATTTATTGTTTATATATATATATATATATATATATATATATATATATATATATATATATATATATATATAAATGGATTTTCAAATGTGTTAGTCGCGCTAAAACTCGAAAACAGCTGAACGGATTGGGCTGATTTTAGTCTTAAAATTGTCGTAGGAGTCCAGGGAAGGTTTTAAAGTGACACGAAGTTCACCGGGACAGCTAGTCTATATATATATATATATATAAAAATGGATTTTCAAATGTGTTAGTCGCGCTAAAACTCGAAAACAGCTGAACGGATTGGGCTGATTTTAGTCTTAAAATTGTCGTAGGAGTCCAGGGAAGGTTTTAAAGTGACACGAAGTTCACCGGGACAGCTAGTCTATATATATAAACATGGATTTTCAAATGTGTTAGTCGCGCTAAAACTCGAAAACAGCTGAACGGATTGGGCTGATTTTAGTCTTAAAATTGTCGTAGGAGTCCAGGGAAGGTTTTAAAGTGACACGAAGTTCACCGGGACAGCTAGTCTATATATATAAACATGGATTTTCAAATGTGTTAGTCGCGCTAAAACTCGAAAACAGCTGAACGGATTGGGCTGATTTTAGTCTTAAAATTGTCGTAGGAGTCCAGGGAAGGTTTTAAAGTGACACGAAGTTCACCGGGACAGCTAGTCTATATGTATAAAAATGGATTTTCAATTGTGTTAGTAACGCTAAAACTCCAAAACGGCTGAATGGATTGGGCTGATTTTAATCTTGAAATACTCGTAGAAGTCCAGGAAAGGTTTTAAAGTGACACGAAGTTCACCGGGACAGCTAGTAACCAATATAACAGGGAGTTTTTGTTCGAAACAAAAACCCAGCTGTGCTAATACTAATTAATGTTATCTATTGATTAACGTGAATATAATCCATACTAATATTATAAATGCGTCTGTCTGTCTGTTAGCTCTTCACACTTAAACCGATGAACTAATTTTGCTAAAATGTAGTTTGGAGATACTTTGAATCCCGAGAAAGGACATAGGATAGTTTTTATCCCGGAAAAATGTACGGTTCCCGCGCGATAAACGAATTTTAGCGCAGTGGAGTTGCAGGCGTCGCGTCGTCTTATAAATCTGACTAGCCGTTACGGTCAGTTTACATCTATATATTAATACGTGAGCCAAAAACTTTGTAACCCTTTTGACGAAAAATGGGGAAACGTTGGCAAATGAAATTTTGCACAGTTATAGTTTATGTGGTGAAGGAGTGCATCGAGATAATATTATTTTGAAATTATGCTTTTATCATACATTTTTTTAACAAATAAACCATTACACACACTACAACACACACTAGGAAAAATGACAGATTTTTGAGTGACAAGCCTATACATACGAATTACACTCTTTTATTTATGGTTGAAGTCTGTTGACAACAAGTTGACAAATTGAAAATGGATTAAATTTTTTTTTATTGAATCTAAGATACTATTAGACAATGCTTACACGGCCAGTCTGAGATCAGCTGAGCCCCAGAGACAAGAGTTGAAAAAAATATGATAAAAATATAGATAGTAGTCCTAATAATATAATGTCGTTGAAACTGAGGTCGAATTTCGACCATTGGGCGATCTCTAGTTACGAGTAAATACTCCAATCTAGTAATCTAATCCAGGACTATTATAGATTCGATTACTAGATAAAAATAATACCTAATTATCAGCCCGTTCTAATAGTTTCAAAGCAGAATAAACTAGATAAATAAGGTATTCATATACATAATATTATAACAAATATAAAACATACTAATATCATTACAACAAGATAAGAGCCCCCGCAGACTGCAGACTTTTAATCGGCCGATTGTTTGATCGAAACCATAATCAGTACGAAGATGTATCGTGCGCACAGTAAACGATTTGTATCGGCCGATAATAATTTACTGAAACCAACTTGGTCAAACTTTTTTTAGACGTGGGAGAGCCATGCTTCGGCACGAATGGGCCGGCTCGACCGGAGAAATACCACGTTCTTACAGAAAACCGGCGTGAAACAGCGCTTGCGCTATGTTTCGCCGAGTGAGTGAATTTACCGGAGGCCCAATCCCCTACCCTATTCCCTTTCCTACCCTCCCCTATTCCCTTCCCATCCCATCTTTACCCTCCCCTATTACCCTATTCCCTCTTAAAAGGCCGGCAACGCACCTGCAGCTCTTCTGATGCTGCGAGTGTCCATGGGCGACGGAAGTTGCTTTCCATCAGGTGACCCGTTTGCTCGTTTGCCCCCTTATTTAAAAAAAAAAAAAACTATCGGCCGACTAAACGTCTGTAGTCTGCGGGGGCTCTAAGGGAAACTCCTAGCCGAATAAAATATTTAAAACATTATGTTCGGGTGTTGTTATTTTAGAGGGGATGTCAGCTTGTCAGAGCCCGTATTGGAATAAAAATGGCGTCGGAGTAAACATTTTAAATTTAATCAATCAGTGCACTTACAGAACGACAGGCGAGATTTAAAAGGCGTCAGAAAATACAAAATGAATTTTAAAGTCGCACAAAAAGGAGTTAAAATTGAAACTTTATCGAATCATAACCGTTCATATTACTTTTACGACAATATTTCACCCTGTTAAGGCCATCTTTACTTGATGATGAAATCCCAGGTACTGACCAGAGAAATCTGAGACTATCCATACTCATATTATAAATGCGAACGTGTGTTTGTCTGTCACCTCTTCACACTCAAACCGCTGAACTCATTTTGGTAAAATTTGGTATGGAAATACTTTGAGTCCCAGGAAAGAACATAGGATACTTTTTATCCCGGAAAATTGTACGGTTCCCGCGCGTTAAACGACTTTTGGCGCAACGGAGTTGTTGGCACTTGGCATTATCTAAAACTTGTTTATTACGCGGGAGCAGTACAATTTTTCGGGATGAAAAGTATCCATTATGTCCTTTTCCAGAACTCACTTCGAGTTCTGGAAAAGGACATAATCCAATTCAATCAAATCTCCACAAAATATGTCAGCAAATTCGGTTAAGCGATTTAGGCGTGAAAAGTTATCAGACAGACATACACATTTTGGCATTCATAATAATACGAGCTTTTGCCCGCGGCTTCGCTCGCGTTAAGAAGTATTATTATATACAAACTTTCATCCCCTATTTTAACCCCTTGCGGGTGGAATTGGTCAAAATCCTTTCTTAGCGGATGCCTACGTCATAACATCTACTTGTATGCCAAATTTCTGTCCGATCGGTTCAGTGGTTTAGACTGTGCGTTGATAGATCACCATGTCAGTCAGTCACCTTTGAGTTTTATATATGTATATAGATTAGTATGTCAGTATGGATATCAAATAATTCTCCTTAAACCTCTCTATAGATCCCTTATTTATCAGTATAACCAGCTTCGACTCGAAATTGTGCCAAAGGGAACAATAAGATGTAACAAAAGACTCCGTACTCCCGTATCTGCAGTCACACATACAGGTAGACTTTGCCTCCGCAGTATAAACATATGCAGTAGTGTAAGTTAGTCCACTTCTAGAAATTATTCGTGGAACACAAATACAAACAATTGGTTAAAAATTACAACTCGTTACCGGACAACGTAAATATAATTGGTACATTATTTGAAAAAAAATAATGTTCCGTATAACAATTGTATCTAACAACAACTCACTTCTAAGAATCAAATCAAAAGCTTACGAGAGCACAACAAACACAAACGGAGAACAATAATAATTATTATAATCACTAGCATTTCTTTCGATTTTGCGGAAGTCAGTAAATATATGTAGTAAATATAACAACCTGTTATATTGATGGTATTCTGTATTTTTTGCCCTTCAGAGTCATCTGAATCCCCTTTTAGGTATAACTATGCCCGATTCAGGCACATTAGCATTATACTGTATAATAAAATATTACAATATATCCTTTGAATCTCTCAGGGAAAGAAATGTAAATAATTTTAAAACCAAATAATCACAAGTTAGATATTCCAATAACGAAGCTTAGCAAAGTGAGCAAACCTTTCCAAGGCCAATGTATACGTCTATATTATAATAAAATCCCAGAAAATATTCAAAATCTTTCAGTTAATAAATTTAAAAAAGTCGTTGAAGAACGTTTGTGTGCTAGGGTTTATTATAAGACGAGCTTTTGCCCGCGGCTTCGCTCGCATTAAGAAGTATTATTATATACAAACTTACATCCCCTATTTGAACCCCTTGGGGTTGGAATTTATCAAAATTCTTTCTTAGCGGATGCCTTCGTCATAACATCTACCTGCATGCCAAATTTCAGCCCGACCCGTCCAGTGGTTTAGGATGTGTATTGATAGATCACAGAGAGAGAGTACAGATATTGTTTTTTGTTCGTATTAGATAAATCATTTCTGGGTTATATTATCTGTTTTACATAGTATAAACTACTTCAAAAAACCTAATCAACAATATCATGACCTCAAAATTGCGTGACCCGGATTTTTTTATTTTAATAGGCCAAAAAGCTTGCAATGAATTCAGAGTAAGGTCAGGCCTAACCAAACAAACTGTCCTAAACAACATTTTCCGTCTTTGGTTTTTGTGTTTGAGAAAAATCTTCTTACATTAAATGAAAAACATACTAGGTATAATTATATTGAGGTTTTATGTAGGAGAAATAGTATTTTAGGAATTTTGGAGTTCGCAATTTTGAATTTTTTATTTGATTCTTAGAAGCGATCATTAGTTGATTGATTGATAGTATCAAATAAAAACAACGTCTTGCTTTCAGGGTGTGCTGGCAGAAATTCAAACGAAATGACAGCATCTATTTTTGACGCACGGTAGGAATAGTATAGGAGATTAATAACGTCCTCTTCTACGCCTCATCAGCGGTATTTTCTTCTTCTGTTTCAAACTATTGTATAGCTTTTATCGCGTGCTTTTGCGTAGCCACCGAATTAAGAAATTCCGTAAAGCGGCGTTGCCAGACTTTGGCACGGTGTTTGTGTGCGTGCGACTAGATGTATGCGAATTATTACATAAGTTAATAAAAAATGCTATACAATAGCTTTACCGCGGCAGCCTCCGAGTGCCACACGATTTTTTTGATCACGCGTCCTGATTAAATTTTTTGTTGTGTTTTACCCATACCAAAAACTACACAACGCTGCTAAGAATTTTCTTCAATATTATAGAGATAAGGACAGGTGCTGATAATGACAAATATCATCATCATAATATTAATACGCGAACGAAAAACCCTTTTTACGAAAAATGGGGAAACGTAGGTGCATGAAATTTTGCACAGTTAAAGTTTATATGGTGAAGGAGTGCATTGAACTAATATTATTTTGAAATTATGCTTTTATCATACATTTTTTTTAACAAATAAAACCTTACACACACACACACATGAGAAATGACAGATTTTTTAGTGACAAGCCTATACATACGAATTATATTCTTTTTATTTATGGTTGAATTCTGTTGACAACGAGTTGACCAATTGATAATGGATAACTTATAGTTTTTTTTATTGAATCTTAGACACTATTAGACAATGCTTACGCGGCCAGTCTGAGATCAAGTAAGTCCCAGAGACAAGAGTCGAAAAAAAATATTATAAAGTCAATGTTTTTTTACAAAATATGGGTAGGTAGCAGTCCTAATGTCGTTGAAATTAAGGTCGAATTTCGACCATTGGGCGATCTCTAGTTTTTAATAAATAACAAGACGAATTAAATGGGACACAGCAAGGAACATCTCGTAATATAACTGCGCCATTTCTTCCCCATCTAATTACGAATAAACACTCGCGCTCATATAACCCGCTAAATAAACGTACTTTCATTTAATTTGTTCACTGCATGATTTATTTATGTAATTAAATTTTGGTTAATGTGGTGAAAAATGTGGTAAATTCTTACATTACTTATCTCAAATTATATAATGTTTCGAAATTATTAATATTTAGTTGTATTATACTATGATGAAATTAATCATTCATCTAGTACAATTATAATTACTAGAGATCGCTCAATGGTCGAAATTCGACCTTAGTTTCAACGACACTTGGACTACCACCTATATTTTGTAAAAAATATTGACTTAATCATTTTTTTTAACTCTTGTCTCTGGGACTTAGCTGAGCTCAGACTGGCCGTGTAAGCATTGTCTAATAGTATCTTAGATTCAATAAAAAAACTATAATCCATTTTCAATTTGTCAACTTGTTGTCAACAGACTTCAACCATAAATAAAAGAGTATATTTCGTATGTATAAGCTTGTCACTCAAAACTCTGTCATTTCTCATGTGTGTGTGTTAGAGTGTGTGTAATATTTTATTTGTTAAAAAAATGTATGATAACAGCATAATTTCAAAATAATATTAGTTCGATGCACTCCTTCACCATATAAACTATAACAGTGCAAAATTTCATGCACCTACGTTTCTCCATTTTTCGTAAAAAGGGTTACAAAGTTTATCGTTCGCGTATTAATATTATGATGATGATGATGATTGAAAGAAAATATTGTTTTAAAATATCTGACATATTATATACAAAATCGATATAAAAAGCAGCACAATAATAAATATAATGGAAAGAAAATATTGCTTTGATATAATATTCGATTAACTTAATTTTAATTTTTTATACATAATACTATCGTTACTTATCATACCTCCAAAAACATACGTACAAAGTTTCATGATAATTGAATAAGAAGTTTTCACGTAAAATCGTAAAAAGCTTACATTCACATTTTTCAATATTAGTTGGGATATTAGACAATCGAATGTACTTCGTTATGAAGTTATATCTCCTCAATACTTTTCTAGAGACTGATAAATGTAGTTCTTAATGAAATAAAAGTGAGATTAGTAGCGGGTGCGGCGGCACTCAATAAAATGTAATTACAGCTGAACCTATTTATTTCTTTAATTAAACATTATGTTCTCATCTCTGTGTTCGTTGCTGAGGTATTGAGTATTGGCTAGCAACTAATTATTTCACTTGGAAAATGCACTCAGAGACATTTAATGATGATTAAATTTTAATTTAATGAATTTTGGCAGATAATGTGTGGGGCTTAATTCAAAATCTTAATTTAATTACAGCTAAGTAAATAATCTTCGTTTCTGAGTGCGGCACTCAGATATGTGAAAATATTTCACCTAACTTTTATTTAATGATTTAGACAGAAACTCTATACTATTTCTGTCAAAGTTTTTATTAAATTAAAGTTCAGTTATCATTAAATGTCACTGAGTGTGGCTGTAATTATAAAAATGTTAATGCGGTTATAATTGACGTCAAATATAACATTACTTCAACAAAATTGTCTGAATTTTAATCAGAATATGGTCAGTCTGCACATGTCAATTGAAATTTAGATGTACGTTGATAAGATGTGATTGTAAAAGAGGTATCTCTCATTAACATCTGTACAATATGGCGGTGTTATTTCTTCAGCCAACCCTTGTAGGATTGTATTTGGATTACAAATTCAAAGCAATCAAAATACTTCAAATATATACCACCCATGGCCCAAAATGTTTGAACTAAGAACTAATCTGGACAGTGCGTAGCTTCATTGTACCCTCGAGACTTGAGACTGATTAACAAGAAAACTTGTTAGGCCTCCACGATAAAGAGAATCAAAGGAATACAACTTAATCAATTTGTGAATAGCCTTTTAAAGTGTTTGATTTGCTTAAAATCACTTGCTCTAAGTGATTTTAATCGGTTTATATAAAAATAAAATATTCAAGCTTGGAAAAATACTTTAAAGTCCTTGTTCTTCTTCTATTTATTATAAATATTTTATAAGCGGGTGGCTCCTCTCACTAATAAAATATTCATACACTGACAGTTAACGTGAAATTTTGTTTTTGGTTAAAAAGTCTGTTCATAGTCAAGAGTAAACATTTTAAATTAAGGGTAAAGGTGAAACAAATTATAAATACCTTGAGCGGGCGCATAGATGTTCAAGTACAGGCAATCCTCCGATTGGTTTGTGAGGAACGGCAGTATCCTCTTCAGATACTCCAGCCTTCCTTTCGATATCCTCTTCAGCACTGCTGTCTCATTCCTTATATCCGGCAGAACTTGTGGGCACACCGGACTGAACTCCTCTGCTATCTTCACACCCGACCACTGTGCCCCTGACACCGGTGGCATGAACCTCAAGGTGCCAACTGGCGGGGAAGCGTACGGGATCCCTCGAAAAACCTCAACCGGTTCGAGATACCTGGACTCAGGAGTCACAATAAAACCTCTGATGTCTCCGTACTTGGTTCTTACAACTCTAGAGCTTATCAGCGGTTGGGCTTTGTCCTCCATGGTGGTGTCTCCTCTCACGGATCTGGTGCTGAGGGCCGGTAGCGTGATGAAGTGGACTAGGATCAGCACGAGCATCTTTTCGCTTCCACCGCAGCCGCTTGAGGTAGATAATGTCCGGTGCTATAAGTCGACCATCTCGGACAATGGCTCTGTGTCGGACCATTTACTGGATTATCTGGAACAAACGAAGAGAGATTAGATGGAAGTTCTGTTGAAGCAGATTTACATTGAGTCAATAACAGACGTTAGTCTACTGGCGTGTGCACTGCCATAGTGTAAATTGATTTCAAGTCAGCACGACTGACGACAACCACTGACATATGAATCTGCCTTTATGTATATTCAGTTAGTTGGTCAATTAAAGATAGATTTAACAAAATTAGCTTCTGGTAACTTGCTTGTGCGAACTAAGATAATGGAATGTAATGAATATCAACGAATCAAATAAGTACATAAAAATTATCAATGTGGAGGGTATTTAAAATATTAAATTTTCAGTGGTTGTAAATATAATTAGCTGGTGCTATTTAGAGACCATGGGGCCCGAACATACCCTATACTTCGTTTTAGTTAATTTTCAGTCAAATATTGACAAAAAAACTCGAGCATGTGTTATCACTTATCCCACTTCTTCATTGACCGACTGATATATCCATGAACCTTCCGTTTAAGTAATAATATCTTCACTATGACTTGCAGCATCAAGATAAAATACATCAAAATAATTTGACAGGGAGTATAAAATTTGCATTCCAAAGATCCAAAAATGTCTGGGTTTTTTACACACTCATTAATTAAATGTTAAAAATTGAGACCAAGTAAAAATATTCCCGAAAGTTCTTCAAGCGCCACTTCACAAGTATAAAAATTGTTCGAGTGCAGTTTATTTTGTAATTAGTTGAAAATTCTTTTCAAATATTTAACAGTGCAACACTAGACATGTTCCAATTTTCGCGTGCATTGAATACTCCTTTTATTCTTGCAGTATCGTTCTACTTTCATGTCAAATTGCATTCACCCATATGCCTTGTTTTAACGTTTCAACCTGGGAAATAAAAGTATCATTTTCATACGAACGTTTAATGATGTACTTGTAGGCGTACAGGAAAATTATTTTCTATTTTGTAACGACTACATTTTTAATACGCACTTGATATACTTAATTTGTATTTACAGCTACCGGATGTCAAGTAACGAGATTTTTTTTAACATTAATTTGTTCCTTGTAAACATTTATATTAATAAATTAATTAAATTAAAATTACCATTTAAGAGCCCATATGACCCTAACGTGACTACATACATTAACCTAGATCTCAAAATCTGTAAGGTCTAGAAAACTGATTTTTTGACACAAGTAACTTCAGTTCATAAATATTAAATGCTCAAGACGAAAGCACAATTACTCAAAAAATGCTCGATAGTTTCTTTTTTACAAAAAACCTTGTTTTAGACACATTTTTGCTTGGATCTTCAAAGTTTTCTGTCTTTTCTTTAATATTTTTTAATATCTAAAAAGGTATTGATAACACCTAAATCTGCTCAAAACACTTTTTTCATAATCATTATAGTTCGTCTTTTATTCAAGTAAAACTAACTCGGCGATGATTCCGCGCCGTCCTTTTTCACCTGGCATATGAAAGACGGGCGTGAGTGTGAAGAGAGAAGGACGATGTTTGATTTTTAGAGTCAGGTGAGATAATATAATATTTTGCAGAGTTATTTCAAAAGCTTCTCAGTATTTGTGTAAAGAACGTAAAACCAAAATGGCTGCATTCAAAAGATTCTAAAATTAAAAATAGTTTAACGTTGAATGAAATTTTAGAGCTACGAGGTTATTGTGGAAACGTTTGTGTCCGACGACAACTCGGATTTGGGACACAGCCTGCTACGTAACTGCCTTGTCATGACTTGAAATTATTCAAAATCCAGCTTTTATATTACTCGGAATATATTATCTTAATACATAGTACTGCATATTTTAAATGTTACTAAATATATATTTAAATATTTCGAATATTATTCTACTACCTCTACTTTTTCGTTGCGACTTGCAGGTCCCAAGACAGATGCGGGCACCTCTGAAACCGTAAGAGTTTTCGTGGTTGCTTACCACTGCTAATCCTAGCGAGTAGCGACACAGGAGTTGCAGTGGTGGTAATGTGCGGTGAACAATTGCCAGTTAAAAAAGATAAGACTAGAAGTTTAAACCTAAATGTAAACTTTTGTTATTACTATTACATAAATAGACCATCTGTAATGATTCATGAGCTCCATGAAATAATGAATATTCCCATATTAAAAAAAAATTCTATTCTACGCTAGGTTACAAATGTAACCTACACGCAAATTGCAACTTTAATTCAGTCACGTATTCATAATTCTATTGATTTTATACCAACAAATAAAAGTATAAGAGAACCAGTATCCGCCTCATATATTATTTTTATTTCTGAAACTTTTCTGGATAACTCTACCTACATGACGGATGGTGATATAAATTTTATTTTTATCCATCGGGCAAAGTTTTTCCTCTCCTCGTCGTGTCCTTTTCTGTCCCCCTGACAATGGGTACAAGATTTAATTATGGCTGGATTATCTAAGGCATTACAAACAGTAGCACATACATATTATTATTTGGAATACGGACTTACTTTATAATTTTAACGAGCTTTTGCCCGTGGCTTCGCTCGTTAAGAAGTATTATTATATACAAACTTTCATCCCCTATTTGAACCCCTTGGGGTTGGAATTTATCAAAATCCTTTCTTAGCGGATGCCTACGTCATAACATCTACCTGCATGCCAAATTTCAGCCCGATCCGTCCAGTTGTTTGGGCTGTGCGTTGATAGATCACTATGTCAATCAGTCAGTCAATCACCTTTGAGTTTTATATATATAGATTATAATCTTTATGGCCTAAGAAATTTTGGAAAAAAATGAAGAATCAGGGAATGGCTTAAATATTCAGGATCTTGGCTTGCATCAATTAAATTTTTCTCAAGTACAAATGTCTTTCTAAATGTCTCTTATCCTTGCTCGATTTCCCGAGAAACGTTCAAAAAGTTGGGTAATCTTCGAGAACGTCCAAACTTACCCTTATCTCCTTTATTTTATGATAATAAACAACATCGTAAAACAGGAACAAGCGGACATAATACTCCTAGATAAGGCATAGATGTTAGCTATTGACATAGTAAATTCTACGGGCAAACATACGACGTAAACCCCAGAAGCGAAACTGTATTCTATTCCCCTAAAAATACAACATAAAATCGTGTGCGATATGAATATTTATTATACGAGCAGAAGACATAATTCTGGACCGAAATTCGCTTCGACTGCAAGATAAATATAACTTTAAATAGTTAATGTTTAATCTATTGTATTGTACAATACGTTGTAGCTGGCTCGTGGCTTGAAATTTAAACATAGAATAGAAGTAGGTCGTTATTTTGTGTAACATGTTCTATTGCTTTGCCAATTCATGCTTTTTAGAAACAAGTTCACATTTGTGATTTATAGTAATAAAACCTACATTAGGCTTCTTGTTAATTAAGCCTACGCTAGATAAATGATAGAATATTATTAATGGATGTATTTTCTTAATCAATTGTTCGTAGTGAACGTAAACATTATTCTAAGAAAATGTTTTAGGTAAGTATATCGTAACATTTAATTTATATAAAGCAACATATTTCAAACAGTTGAATTAATTTAATTGCTAAAAATAATCGTAAAAAATCTAAAAGCTTTTCTGAAAAAACTCAAAGTTGTCGATGGTAATGAAAAGTCCACTGTAAACAATTTATAAGAAGTAATAAAAGTTAAGACGAAGATCAGAAGTAAAAAAGCAAAAGTGAAATTCTTTGTTAAAAATATTAATTTCAGATTAGCACAGACAATCAACCCAGAGAGTAACGCGCTCATTTCCATAATAATAAACTTGGAACGATAAAAGTGTTTTAAAAACATTCTTACAGGCATTTACCTCGCGAGTGACGACAGGAATTTGCATATTTTAATTGAAAATTTCATACAATCAAATGCAGGGACACGTAGCTTATAATTATTGATAAAATCGCTATAATCGACAAAGAGTCCTGAGGGATCGGTCGTTTCCAAATTACTGGAAGGGAAGCTAATACTCCCCGAGCGACGAGACACTTTATCATTGCCTGTTTTTCAAATTGTGACCCACTTCAGAGCAATATATTTTCCTTGAAATAGCCTCACAGAATTAGCTGACTGATAAATGCTTTTGTTTTTGTAGTTATCGCTCCAGTAGTTTTTGATACTGGAGGTCGTCCCGTGTAGCTTTCAATTAATGATTAATCTGTTACGTAAACGAGGCCAATTTCCAAAGAGAATTCTATTTTATTAGTTCCAGCTTTTATTTCAATCGGTGATGTTTTTCATACAGAGTCTAAATTAAGGAAAAGTTGAAATACATCACTTTATGCGCCACGTTTGCCGATGATAGATAATCAAAATATAAACGTATATAAGAGGTGTGCATTCATTTATTTGCCATAGTCGACGTTGATTGTTCGTGCTATTGACAGCTTTGCAATCATGGTGGCAATATTGCTTATCCACTATAACCCAACGCCTTTTAATATTATGCTCAAACATCAGAAACACATAATGACGTCACGTTGCATAGCGTTATCGATAGATGTCGCTAAATAATTGAATAATTTGTTGACTGTTCCAGCGGTTCTGATTACGCGACTAATATTATTTCAATCAACAAAACAAATATGTGCGAAATGAAATAATAATATTGTGACTTTGTTTAATAATGACTTAAAATTGTGTTGGTGTGTGAACATGTTAATTGATCCCCTTTTTTCATATTAATCAATGAAGAATTGTAACAGTCTACACTCTAGGAGAATAATTTTAAAAAAGGTTATAATCCTGCGTTTCTCGCGTAACTTTCTGCCGCGCACTGTAAAACTCTGGAGCAAACTGTCACCGGCAGTATTTCCGGACCTATACGACCTGCAAATCTTCAAGAAAAGAGCGTGTTCACTCTTAAAAGGCCGGCAACGCACCTGCAGGTCTTCTGATGTTGTGAGTGTCCATGGGTGACGGTAGTTGCTTTCCATCAGGCGACCCGTTTGCCCGCTTAGTTCATAAAAAAAATAATTAGACTTACAAATATCCTTTGGCTCTCAGATAGCATTTCTAATGGGGGCAAGGATGCAAACAACCTCACACTATGGTTATGCTTATTCTGATTCTGGATAGATGACAAAATAGCCTTTAATTGAATTGAATTGAAATAGTAGAGTTTTGCTTGTAGAGATGTAAGCAGATTTTTTTGTAATTTAAGAATAGATCATAATTATTATAGAGGTAGGTTTAAAAATTAAGTGACGTGAATTTACTTTAAATCTAACGAACATTGACGCTGGTGACAAAGATTGTGTATCTTTAAATTAATATATCTTTCCAAATTTAGCTTATAATTTATCTCAGGGAAAATGTCAACCGGAAAGCTAAATCACTGTTTGCCACCACGCTTTGTTACATACAAAAGACTCCGCAAGATCCACCTAATGGGAATATAAATTTGTCTGGCTTAATACAGAACCGAAATTTTATTGTTAGAGATTCAAGACTTCATTATTCTGAAGTTTTAAGCTAATTGGAGGAGGTGATGAAAAAAGTGAACAATTCTATGATGCTGTAGTTAGCTTGCAACATAAATTTAAGAAAGTAATAATTGGATCTGATATTGGTCTTCATTTAAATTTGGATTTCAGTGTGGTAATTAGTCACTTTTATTTAAATCTATATTTAAGTGAAGACTTTTTTTTTTAATGAAATAAGGGGGCAAACCACCTGATGGAAAGCAACTTCCATCGCCTCCATGGGCGAATCCGCATCAGAAGAGCTGCAGGTACGTTGCCGGCCTTTTAAGAGGGAATAGGCTAATAGGGGAGGGTAGGGAAGGGAATAGGGGAGGGTAGGGAAGGAAATAGGGGATACCCTCCCCTATTTCCTTCCCTACCCTTCCGGGAAGGGAAAAGGGTAAAATTGGGCCTCCGGTAAACTCACTAACTCGGCGAAACACAGCGCAAGCGCTGTTTCACGCCGGTTTTCTGTGAGCCCGTGATATTTCTCCGGTCGAGCCGGCCCATTCGTGCCGAAACAAGGCTCTCCCACGTCAAACCAAAATAAAATACTTTTTCCATGCATGAGCAATTACAACAATAACTAGGTGATAAATCACAGAAATATTGCATGCTCCATGAATATTGTGTAGAACTGTAATAACATTTAAATTTTTGAAATATTAAAATTTATAAATTATTTTCTGCATCTATAATTATTAAAATAAGAATTTTAACTCTGAACCGATTTGGATACTTCTAGTCAAGAAATATGCGTCAAAGTCCAACGAAGGTTTTTTTTAATAATGCTCTTGTCCCTGATTTTTATTCGAGAGATTTATGTTCTTAATACAATTTATACTGTCCTATGTCTACACAGTACACAATTATCTTCTTCTGTTAATAAGTACTATTTACTCCTTTTATTATTTTAACACAATAAAGCAAAAAATCTTCCCTATTTTTCTTATCTTTTACAATTTCCTTTATGCTGTTAATATTTATTTCTACTCCTATTTTCATCTCCAGATCATATTTTGGCCTCGAGTATATTGGGCATTCTGTTAGAAGATTAGGCACATTTTCTATTTTACTAGTTTACCCTAGTTTACCGTTAGTCCCACGTGTGCCTTGTCCCAGAACAGAGATATCTCTCTGTTCTGGTTCAAGGCACACGCGATGTTCTTTTTAGTTTGTAAGGCAACCTTATTCATGGTTCCGGCGCTGCACACGGCCTCGATTGCCGCCCTTGAATCGCTGTAGATTCCGATTTTGTGATCCAACGTATCAAGAGCGACTTTCGAGGCCCTGCTCAGTGCAAGAAGTTCCGCCTGATAGACTCTGCAGTAGTCTGCAAGCTTGAGCTTAAGGTGTCGCGTTTCCCGATCCCCTGTCCATATTGACAATGCTGCGCCCACCTTACCCTCAAGCTTACTACCATCCGTGAAGATTTTTATCGGAATGTTGGTATCGTCTATCTCGCTCTGGTCCATCAGGCAGGTGTAGCCTAATCGTTGTATTTGTGCAGGGTGTTATTAAACGTTTCCACCGTTTTGATCTCCAAGTCCCGGATAATTTATTAGGAGCGAAGTGATACAAAGTTCACCGGATCATCTAGTAATCAATAGAAATCAGTTAACTTTCATCATTTCTGTTCCAAATAACTATAACTAAATTAAATAATGTTAGGTAATATTCCGCAGGAGATAGTGTTAATCAAATGCAAATTCCTTAGTCGAGATCATTTCACTGTCGAGTGTCGACGCAGGCATCTTCATATTACTAGAACACCAAGGCTCGTTTCACATCACAAGGGGAAATGAATATAATTTAATATTTCATACCTTATAAAGGCATAAAATAAATAATATAATGCGTAAAAAATTATAAATATGAATAAAAAATATAGTACACAGAACTAAAGTTCAAAGCGTTAAGCAAGCATAAAATGTTACTAAAGTATTCATTCAATGTCACAGGATAAACTTCTACGAAAATCACTAATTCATCGTTCATATTTTTTTCACATAAATTCACAAGCTATTTGATATCAAAAATGATAATATCCTCGCAGGAGCACCCGAGGAACTTCTATTTTTAGTTACCGTATGCGGAAAATATCAAAAGTAAACCATAAAAGTTGGTAAAAGAGTTCAAAAATAATAATAAAAGTACCGAAATAAAAATAATAATAATATTTATTTATAGTTTAAGTTCCAATTCATGTAGATTTAAAGGTGTTGCTCTAGATTTGTATGTGTAAACAAAAAACAAGCAAAAAAGCAAAAACTACAAACCAATTTGCCGCTTACAACACAACAAACAATTGAACGCAAAGCGCAAGAAATCAATACCTCAATTATTTCACACTCAACATACAAAAGCAACAATTCACAATGCGTCTTTCGCTCGTTGTGAATGAGGCATTGCAGTGAATGTCATTTGTCACGACATTCAGGACTAACCAGAACAAGGACTGGGACAGAGGAGGGAAATTGCAGGCTTTTATACGTCACTCAACGCCACTTGTACAGTGTCAATGTCAAAGACGTCTTTGTGTCTGCGTCTCAGTCTTGATTTTATTGTGTCTACGACTTGAGACTTTATAGTCTTACAAGTCTTGGCGCTTTGATTTGCAATATTGCTTAAATGGAGTTTATGATTGGAATTTTGTTGGAAATAATTACTGAATATTTCTCAATCTGTCGTAGAGCATTTTTATTGCAGCACTCAAGTTGAAATTGAATTTAATTAATTATTCCTTGTGACTAGACCTACAATAAGAGTTTTGTGATACTAGTAGTGTCACAAAACCTTTATTGGTTATATAATCATCAGGGCTCATAAATATAAAGCAGCTGTCATTTAAAAGAACATCCTAATGTATTTTTTTTATTATGTTTATTGTCTTTTTATGTTGTTTCTGGGCACGAATTAAAATGAACCTTTTAGCTGTAAGACTCCAGAATGATGACCGGAAAGTAAATAATAAAAACAGACGGTTACACGATAACTCAGTCTGGATCAGTCTCAGACTGATGGATTGAACTGATGCCAGATCGACCGTGTAACCATCTCTTAAGGTGACAGTTAAGCATTTTTTTGAAAATAGGGTAGCTTAGAATCCTTAGTTTTCAAATTCAATTATATTATATCCAAACTATATTCTATAAACAAGACTTAGTGATACTATTAATAAAAGTCTAGCAAGGCGAGTATTAAACGGAATATTAACAGCGATCCATAATTTGATTCCACCGAAGCTCTGTCTGGTTTGCAAATTATCCAATGTAGACAATGACGAGCAATATTTGAGGGAAATTTATACCAAGACCAAGGATTACAATATTCGAGCTATCATTACTGAATTCAGGCTGCAGGATTTTGAGTAAGGATTTCTTATAGTTTTTAAGATATAAAAAAGTCGTAGACATCTTCATGTCGTGCGTGGCATGTACCTATATATTATAGATGACACAGTGAATTTTATACAAAATTATTATGTTCTTATTTTCTTACCTTACAAACCTTCCCCGCACTTCCACGAATATTTGAAGACTTAAATTAGAAAAATTGTTTTTTGCGGGACTAACAAAATCATAATTATTACACACCCCTTTATATCATGTACACATTGTATAATCATGTACACATTGTAATATTACAACCTGTAATAAATGTGCAATGCAATACAATGTTAACAATAACGCACCGTCCAAATGTACAAACTTTTCATTTATTACAGTTTTAATGTGCCGTAAGTATATTTGGAGCATGAAGTCGTAACTTGCGATGTATAGATTTATCCCCTCCATTTGTTCTAGTTGGCTTTGCTTAGGATTAATATTTATAGTCCAACAAAGAGAATATGTAGTACTGAGTGCTTTCAAGAGTTACTTTGTGATCTGACTTAAGTCTTGGAGCATATTCTGCGAGAGGAGAATTTAGCTTTTCATGACTTTGCTTTTAGTTATTAAAAGTATTCGTGTTATAAGATATACTATTATTATGACAGTCAGCACCAAAAAATAGTCGCTGTTAATCATTAGTGTTCTAAGATCTAACCCACAATTTTTTGTTGTTAAATTTTGAATGCAGTCTTGTTCTAAATCATCTAAAGAACGTGATTTTTTGTGGGTTAGTACTCGAATGCTTAACAGCATCAAAATAAGGTTTATGTACTTGTCAATAAATTTGAAGTAGATTCTATTACTTTGTACTAAATTATTTTGATACGATTCTGCAACTTTTTTCTACTCAATAAAAATTACTCACCATTCACACTTTATGCAATTCCTTTTAAGCGAAACTAGAATCAATTTCAAAGAAAAACATCGAAAGTGTGACGGGAAAAAGTTGATTGATACAAAAGTGCCATCCAGAACCCTCTAGCGATCAAAGCATAGAACCGATTCAATAGTAAGGACCGAATTACGTATGCTGAATACAACGTCCGTGATACGTGTCCCATGTGAAATATACGCATTGAAGGCGATGCTGTTATGATCATCTCTCAAGAGATTAAGAGGATAGTAAGTACCGCATACAAGTACAGTAAAACCACACACATGGAAGAATATTTGAGTGGTAGCGGAAAATTTCCGGAATATTGTTATTAAACATGGGGTAATTCCTGTAGTAAGATACTATTTAACTTAATAAAATAATTATGAAGTAAGTTTCAAGTTACAAAAAGGTCGTAATCCTAAAATATTGAACAAGATAAAAAGGATGATAAGGATACGTATAGAGGAATTACTAAGTTAATCTCAAGTTACAAAATGTATGTGAGCGCAAATAATTATCACGAAGACGTGAACCCCTGGGGCATTATATTTCAATAAACTCTAAACTTCGCGATCAGAGATATAGAGAAGGAGACCGTTAAATCAACTTCTAAGTTTTAATCCCGATCACTTTCGAGATTGCTGACACAAACGAGAAAATTCCAGTGAAATGGCGATAAAATTTTATTCCCGACGGTATAATAGTGTTTTAACGCTCGCCCCCGAGCGTTTCAACATTACCGTTAATAAACAGTCCACTAACATCATCCCGCCGGCCGACCTCAATTATGGACCTACACGAACTTTTTCTTCGCGCAGCGGTTGTTTTATTGCCTACGTTTCGTAGTTGGCTTCTATCTAGGTTGCTTTTAAATTAAAACCCAACGTATTGTCCATTTCAACAGGAAACTTCCCGTAGTAGGTTTTGCTCTCAGGAAATTGCGACCTCAGCTCTGCCAGTGAATCTTCTAGCGAATCTCACCTCTATTCTACATAGAACAGGGCGAGCGCTTATATTAAGTAGCTCGGATAAAATATTCTTAAAGTCGCTCCTGCTGTTTGAGAATTACACTACTCCTTTGTAGGTTTCAAATTGTCTGTGCCGCTTTAAAATATAGCGGGTGAAACGGGGCGTGAAAAAAACACGGATACCTAGATTGCTCCTATCAACGCAATGGAAACAATTCCACATTTCTTTGTATTTGTTACGAAAGAGCTGCGGATGAATGTAAAAAACTCTCTGAGTCTTCTATTTTTAAATTTTTACAAACACCAAGTCTTACCAATTGTTCTTTTTGAACTTGAATTCTTGAGGCATTTTGATTGTGCATGTAGCATTACTGAACGCAAGTAACAAAGTAAACGATTCTTGTGCCAAATATTGTCCATAAGCCCATCTTTTATTAACAATGATAAAATCCAAACGATTTCAATCCCCAAAATAAAGCAACAAGCTTAAATAAAGTACGCAACAAAGGTTGAAAAATATCAGTCAGTTAATACAACGGGACAAAGTCGGTAATGAAAATGATTTATATATCTCGTTGTGCCGTCCTGATTGGCGGGTTTTTATCTCTTTTTTGACCCTTTTGATTTTTCTTCTGGAGCACCGGAAAGGCTTTGTCTTTGACAACAATGGGAGCGAGTAATCTGGAACATCATCTCAGTTACGAATTTCGTAGATTGTAAGTGACATGAATAACTAATCAAAGAGTTGGCCTTTGTTTTGAGTATTGCAAATATGTGCTCAGATTTTGTATAATCAATGAATATAATAAGTTATTGTTTATTTAAATCAGGATTCTGAAATTTTTGACGCCGTAAAGTGTGCAAAAAAAGAATTTATTAAATAAGTTTTTTCTATAGTTTATTAATACGCTAATTACTTAAATATTATAAATTTGAAAGTGTGTCTGTCTGTCCATCTGTCTATCAGTTACCTCTTCGCGCCCAAACTGCTGAACTGATTATTCTGTAATTTGACATCACAGAAAACCGGCGTGAAACAGCGCTTGCGCTGTGTTTCGCCGAGTGAGTGAGTTTACCGGAGGCCCAATTCCCTACCCTATTCCCTTTCATATCCTCCCCTTCTCCCTTCCCTTCCCTTCCCTACCCTCCCCTATTACCCTATTAAAAGGCCGGCAACGCACCTGCAGCTCTTCTGATGCTGCGAGTGTCCATGGGCGACGGAAGTTGCTTTCCATCAGTTGACCCGTTTGCTCGTTTGCCCCCTTATATCATAAAAAAAATATACTCGGAGTCCTGGAAAGGACAAAGGATATTTTTAGTCTCGAAAAAATGTACGATTCCCGGGCGTATGAATTTTGGCGCAACGGAGTTGCTGGCGACATCGAGTATGAAATGTTACAATTATGGATTTTAAATTAAATATATTATTAAAATGTTCGTGGCGCAATGCGTCGTCACTAAATAAAATATCTAAGTTATCTCTAAAAAGATGCTTATAATATGGGTTTACAAGTTGACGTTTAGCTCATGTAGGCGAATTTGTTGCCCCTAAAATTTTTAAGCTCTATTTGAAAGTTTGTGATTGATCGGGGTTACAAGTTTCGGTACATTTACGCTTGCACAGGGTAAATTGAGCGCTAGTTACGAAGAAATAGTAAAAAAGCTAACCTTAAATTTATTTAACTCGGCGTCATGTTGGTTTGGTCTGTGAGACCCGTCACATTCTTAACAGCTGGAGCTGTCGAGTTGTACTTTGCATCCCAAAAGATATAATAAATTAATATTATTATATTGTTATTAAAAATATATTTTTTTATTAAAAATCTAAAACCACCATTAATATTTTTGTTTATAAAGGATTTTTATAATTTTTATTTTTATTTATAAATAAATGGGTCTGTGAAACCCACGTCAACATCCGAGTGACACTTTTCCACCCCATGACGCCGGGTTAAACATATCGGCCTAATAAAAGTTTCAATTTTAATTGTTACTGCTTCTAAAAACTATAATATTTTAATAATATTATATTTTTATGTTCAGTAGAGAATTAAGCACAAAAGACCATGATTTTGCTTTGCATCTATTCACGATTGTACTGTGTATGTGCAGTATTTCAAGACATAAGTTAAGACATTACGTGTACCTAAGTAATGTCCTTCGTGTGTGTAAGTCGTGACAGTCGACACGGTTAATCAAGTTTCGACCATATCCCTTTGTGATAAAGTTCACAATCGGTGCACCTGTATGCAGTGACAGTAAATGAAAGCAAGACACGGAACATCCTTATCTGAAAGGGTTGTCGCACACTTGACATCGAACATCGTCCAATTAGCCGTACTATTCGTAGGTTAATTACTAGCTGGATGTTTTGACTACTGTCAATTTTCTCCAGTCATGGGTATGTTCCAAAATACAACGTGAAATTTTAGTGGTTGTTTTCCCGCAGTAAAATGATTATATCTTAGTAGTACAATAGATTTGTGAAGTTTTTTTTTGTGCCAATATATACATCTATACATAGGTACATATAATAAATAGTACATACTGGGTTAGTATTCTAGCCAGTGCTATTGGGTAGACCTTTGGTGCGCAACCCCGGGTGGAGGCGTATTATACGGACGCCGCACTCGTACGGTGAAGGAAAACATCGTGAGAACAGTGCGTTTTTCGCGTAACTTTCTGCCGCGCACTGTAAAACTCTGGAACGAACTGTCACCAGCAGTATTTCCGGACCTATACGACCTGCAAACCTTCAAGAAAAGAGCGTATTCCCTCTTAAAAGGCCGGCAACGCACCTGCAGCTCTTCTGATGTTGCGAGTGTCCATGGGCGACGGAAGTTGCTTACCATCAGGTGACCCGTTTGCTCGTTTGCCCCCTTATTTAATAAAAAAAAAAGAGGAAACCCGCACATGGTTGGTCCCAGACGTATTGTGCGAAAGACGAAAGTGTGACTATTTGTCTGTCTTTCTGTTAACCCATCACACCCAAACCGCTGAACAGATTTTTCTAAAATTTGGAGTTTTTGTATGGAATATGGATATACTTTGAGTCCTAAAAATGGATGGTCCCGGCGTGATAAACGATGACACAACTGAGTTGCGAGCGTCATCTTACATTTAGTGTAGAGTAAAATTTCAATATACTTTTATTTTTCTAATTAAATACTACTACTGATATTTGATATAATAATAAAAGAGTTTCCATGTGTTATAAATAATACGTCACACTTGCCCTAGTAGACAAGTGGCAAGCGATTATCGTAAACGCTAACAAAATGTATGCGATTTGATATAAGTCATCGCTTCGCTAGCGAATACTAATGTCAAATCCTATACATTTTGTGGCGTTAGCGTTGGCGTTTACGATAATCGCTTGCCGCTTGTCTAGGCCCTCAGATCAGTTAATGGTGTAACATTCAACACGTCAGGAGCACTAGTATGCACTAGATTACATTTTGGAACGTAATATGCAATACCTTTTCGACCTCTGTGGCTCAGTGGTGAGCGCGTCGGTAGCTCAAGCCGGGGGTCGCGGGTTCGAATCCCGCCGACGGAACAAAAAAGTTTTCAATGTTCCCGGGTCTGGATGTGTATTAAATAAGTGTATGATATAATAAAAATCTTAAATATATGTATAGTATAAATAAAAGTATTAAATATATTTCCGTTGTCTGGTACCTGTAACACAAGTCCTTTAGGTACTTAGCATTGGGCCAGACTGACGTGGTGTGAAGCGTCCATAGATATTATTATTATATTATTATTATTATTAATATTATAATCACGGTCACATATTCAGTCCGTGTATGAGCCTAATCAAAGCAGTAATTATTATGTCAATAATGTAACTCTAGTTACGAACAATTTTCACGTGCAAGCTCGTAAATTCATTTGAAAATATGTTTTTGTCCTACAATTAACATTGACAAATGATTTCGACCTTATGCAAATATTAATAAGGTTGATAAGTAACGAGCATACCTTCGTAATTACTTTTAGATCTGTGTCGGCGATACGACTTTATGAAATGCTTTATTTTTGTTTATTGTTTTATAACATACGTTTTGTTCCATGTAACAATGAAAGTATGCCATATAATAATTATGTATCTGATAATTTTAATTATTTTAATATTTAAGGAACAGTACAATTAAGGTTCGTACAAAATAAGGAAAATTCCTAACTTTGAAAGGTAGGTTTTTAATAAAAATTCCGGTACTTTTTGGCTAATTTTAATTATAAAATAAGGGAGGAAAATTGGTTTCAAACAGTTAATTGATATCTGGAGGACAAACGTTTTTAGTTAACACAATATAGTGTGAATATTTTTCTCGTCGCTCCTAAACTAGAAAGGTCAATGACCTCTGGTGCCATCAATATACATCCTCTTAGAACGGATTTCACAATCATCTATTTACTAATCATGAATGATTTAATACCAAAATGTAGCTAACAATTAAAAAAAGAATGTCTTCTCTTGCTCATAATTACCGCACCGAGTATCGAATCGGTATCGAGTCGCTATCGTATCAAGTTGGTATCATTAATCGCCGCCCGATTACCGAATGCGTCGTTAATCATCGCACTCCGATTCCGAATCGATACCGGCCCATCATTACCCGAATAAATTGGCTTCTCGGAGTTTTCACAATTTATACGTCTCCGCCCCATCGCAGTGAAAGACCGGTTAATTTATATACCTACTGATTTACGTATTCGAATTTCAAAAGAAAATCGATTTTGAGAGCAACTGTAATTTAAAGTACCGTACGTGTTTTCTTTTGTATAATATTTTATTTATGTAATATACGTGGGACGTACGGTATGTACTATGCGTTACTATACGTGGGAGAGCCATGCTTCGGCACGAATGGGCCGGCTCGACCGGATAAATACCACGTTCTCACAGAAAACCGGCGTGAAACAGCGCTTGCGCAGTGTTTCGCCGAGTGAGTGAGTTTACCGGAGGCCCAATCCCCTAACCCCTATCCTATTCCCTTCCCTACCCTCAACTATTCCCTTCCCTTCCCTTCCCTACCCTCCCCTATTACCCTTTTCCCTCTTAAAAGGCCGGCAACGCACTTGCAGCTCTTCTGATGCTGCGAGTGTCCATGGGCGACGGAAGTTGCTTTCCATCAGGTGACCCGTTTGCTCGTTTGCCCCCTTATTTCATAAAAAAAATGTAGGCATTATTTAAGGCATTGTATAAGTTCTGATAATATGTATTGTAACGACTTAATAATGATATTAATCTGAAAAAAAATATTATTATTATTATTTAAAATATTGTATGAATTGTAAGTGATGTCGTTTTTTGAATGTGTTTGCCAGGGCGTGTGAGATTTTAGTAGGTGGGTGGCTACTGCATATTTTGGGTGCAACGAAAGAACTGATATTAAAAAAAATGTTTCTAGAAATCTGACCTCGACAGATATTTGTATACCTTAGAAAACCTACCTTGTTTCGAGTTTGTAAGTTTTATAGTTTCTGAGAATTTGTGCTTTGTGCATGGTATTTTGCTCCGAAGAAAAGGAATATTGTGTGGAAAATTCAAATTAAAATAAGTTTGAGCTGCTGCTGATGATCTAAACGCTATAACACTAATATTGTAGCCTTTTATAGGTCACAATAAAAAACGTGTATCTAGTTCAGGTCCAAAAATAGAGGTTCACGCTCATTTGGCTCAATCAATACGCGCGGCCGGCGGAACTAACGCGATGAGCTACGGGCTACGGGACGTCAACGTTGCTATTCAATGGTTAAAAGTGCCATAAACTTCAAGTCTCATACAACAAACGCTATTTCAAGTTCAATTCATAAGCGGCATTGGGTTAGGACGGGTAATACGCAACGATATCAAAATACTTAGATACGAGGTCAAAACTGTAGCAATGTTTTTGCATGCAAAATACACGTTCTAATTCTATGGTAATACGTCCCGCAGATGTTTCGGTGACTGTGGCCAGTTTCATTGAAAATAAACCAGTGCGCAGTACTCAAGACACCTTTCTTTTACACTCATAAGTCATAACCCAATGGGACGGACGATTGACACAACTGTCCAGGGATCAAGCGCAGGACCGACTTTTTACATGCCCATTTGACGCACATCTTGAGAGACTTAATCAGATCACCTGACCTGCTTTGTCCTAACCAAACTTGTAAATCTATACTAATATTATAAATGCGAAAGTATATCTGTCTGTCTGTCTGTCTCGCTTTCACGCCAAAACTACCGAACCGATTGTAATGAAATTTTGTATACATATAGTCTAAAGCCTGAGAAAGGACATAGGCTACTTTTTTACTGGAAAAAAGCGTTGTAAGGGGGTGAAAATGCGTAAATTTGTTCAAATTAATTTAGTTCCAAAAATTCAGAATAGATGGCGCCGTGCGTCTCCTACATCGCGCTAACGCTTGCCCAGAAGTCGTTCTATAAGAGGTGACATTATCGTATAGTTAATTTTGTTCGATTGTTATTTCTTTTTTACGTTACTTATTTTTTACGTTATTTATTAAATCAGTAGTCAGTTGTGTAATTGGGGGGCTAAATAAACTTAAAAATTTGGCATAAAATATAAAGATTAATTTAAAAAATTGAAATATTATATGTATGCACACTAATAGGGTTGTTGAGAAAGTGATTATGAGGAAGAGGAGGCAGAGGAGGCAGAGGAATTTTAACGCGCAAATTTAGAGGATGCGGATGACGAAGAGGATATTTTTTGAGGAAGAGGATGCGGATGAGGAAGAGGATGATAGGAAATTATAAACACTAGTGGACACAACCTAAAAGTCTTTGTCCTGTCTATTCATAACTAGGTACATACATTACACAAAAAATAATTAAAAGGGCATTTTCCAGTGGACCCAACTATGAATCTAAACCATTCTCAAAACACACACAATAAAGAAACATCAAAATCGGTCCAGCAATTAAGGAGGAGTTCAGTAACATACACAACACACGCACACAAAAAAGATGGATACGCGACGCACATGCGCAGTGAAATTCCTCATAAATTCCTCTTAAATTTTGAGGAAGCGATAGCGAAAGAGGATTTTTTTATTTTTATTTATGAGGATGCGCTAACGGTTGTGGAACCCAAAATATTGCGGAAGTTCCTCATTATGAGGAAGCGGAAGAGGAATCCTCAGCAACCCTACTGACACTGCACAGCTGTTTTAATTTAAGGGGTACCAGGGTTTTTTATTAAAGCTTTTGACACCAATTTTGTTGACATCGCGCGCTATAAACTGAAGTCCACGCGGACGAAGTCGCGGGCAACAGCTAGTAACATAATAATTTCTAACGCAGGAATTAGACGCGCATTCTCTGAGCTCAGAAACAGGCTCTAAACCACTGGACCGCGGAGGTCTAAAGTGTTACTCTAAACTTAAGGCTTACCAAAATATACTTCAAATTTATATAAAAAAAAGTATCCCAAATACCTCATCGCAAATTGATAAATATAAAAACAATTTGTTTGTATTGAAGCTAAATAAAACGGAATCTGCGGAATAAAAAATTCATTGAAAACTAAAAGCGTCGAGAGTTACTGCTTGTTTATTCGGGATTATTTTGATCGCGAAATGCGTTGGGTTAATACATTTTAATAGAGTCAGCCGTTTGCACAGTTTTATTGCTTAGCAAGGATTTGGATACTAGATAATATTTTTTTAACTCGTTTTGATCAATAGATACTCCCACACCGGTTTCGGTGACGGTGGCCAGTTTCGTTGAAACCAGGCCAGTTACGCAGGAGAAATTTTATAGTGCCCAAGTGTGTGCGCAGTACACAAGTGCACTCTCTGTTCCTTTTACGCTCATGACTCAATGGGACGGAAGACCAACACGACTGGCGAGAGACCAGGCGCAGGACCGACTTTTTACATGCCAATCCGATGCATATGATCCATGCGATCGAAAAATGATTAGAGTTAATAAAATGATTAGAGTTAACTCAGTGTAAAATTCAGTTATACTGAATTGAGATTATCTTAGATCTGCATTACTGTAATACCCACTACTAATAAAATAAATATAATATTATATAATTGATTGTACTGTCGGTTCTTAGTGGAAATTCATTTTAACACAAATAAAACACAATATTACGTGCACGTTTTCCACCATATTCATTAAGAGCTCACCTGACTCTAAAAATCAAACATCGTCCTTCTCTCTTCACACTCACGCCCGTCTTTCATATGCCAGGTGAAAAAGGACGGCGCGGAATCATCGCCGAGTTAGTTTTACTTGAATAAAAGACGAACTATAATGATTATGAAAAAAGTGTTTTGAGCAAATTTAGGTTTGATCAATACCTTTTTAGATATTAAAAAATATTAAAGAAAAGACAGCAAACTTCGAAGATCCAAGCAAAAATGTGTCTAAAACAAGGTTTTTTGTAAAAAAGAAACTATCGAGCATTTTTTGAGTAATCGTGTTTTCGTCTTGAGCATTTAATCTTTATGAACTGAAGTTACTTATTTAAAAAAATCAGTTTTCTAGACCTTACAGATTTTGAGATCTAGGTTAAAGTATGTAGTCAAGTTAGGGTCATATGGGCTCTTAATTACTACTTTAACTTAAACACGACCTGTTTCGAAATAACACCTGATGATGATTTATTTCGAAACCAATCGTGTTTAACTTAAATTTGTAGTAATTAATGAATATAGTGCAAAATAATCAGCTTATAGAGATGCGTTAAGTTTTGTCCGTGTCTGATAAGCTTGAAGACGCAGTTGACAGCGAAAGAAATACCATTGTGAATTAATTACAACATCTATAAAGTGTTTTTAAAGAACAAAGAAAAACACAAATAGACAACTAAATGTTACATTGACTCCTATACAGGGTGACATAAAAAAGCATTCCGCACTCTTATCTACATTCTACGTAATCTAAGACAGTGAAATTAAATGTTGGGGCACTGCCAATTTGTTTGTCACGCTGTCCCGCTGTCTCGCTAATCGTGTACAAGAAACTACGACGTGTTACAATTAGGACATCGAAAACTGCTAACATGTTTATGAAATTATCGTTGTAAGTACACTCGGGTTGTTCTTCAGGCATAATGTTAGTGAATTGTACAATTTCTGAAGTAGGTTACTCTACAGTGACTTAAAATAAGATGAAATTAGTCAGTAAACGAGACAAAAAAGGGATAATATTGGTGGAATCCTAGTATCGACCTACAACTGTACAATTAATATACTTACTATAATATCATCCAAATGTCCAAGAATATTTTTTTGGCATGCAAGATTAATGCTTATCCCAATCGCAATCATATTACAATAAAATTGTTTATCTTGGGAGAGCCATGCTTCGGCACGAATGGGCCGGCTAGCGACTAGCGAAATACCACGTTCTCACAGAAAACCGGCGTGAAACAGCGCTTGCGCTGTGTTTCGCCGAGTGAGTGAGTTTACCGGAGGCCCAATCCCCTACCCTGTTCCCTTCCCTACCCTCCCCTATTCCCTTCCCTTCCCTCCCCTATTACCCTATTCCCTCTTAAAAGGCCGGCAACGCACCTGCAGCTCTCCTGATGCTGCGAGTGTCCATGGGCGACGGAAGTTGCTTTCCATCAGGTGACCCGTTTGCTCGTTTGCCCCCTTATTTCATAAAAAAAAACATCGCACAGACTTTGAAGAAACTCGCAAGTGAACATAAAAATAATTAAAAGACGTGAATAAGTGGACGAAATCTATGTGATACAATAGAAACGTAATTAATATTTCCATCAGGGCCGAGATTACCGGCGCCAAATCCTAATAAGTGTCTAGCGCGATGAAGCCTTTATTTATCTCCCGCTAATACAAGAGGCTCTTGTTACTGGGTGCTCGATGTCACAGAGAAATGGCCAATGGGAAGTTTTATCCATAGTACTACCTATGCAAGACGTAACAAAACTATGTGATAATACTTTCTGTATGACTCTCCTGTTTACTGAGAAAGTGGCAGCGCTGAAAGAGCAACTTTTTTTTAAACTTTTATATTTAGGGCGCTTGCCCATACAAAGCAAAAAATGTAATGTGTCGAGCTAGCGAACGGTCGTGCTCCACGTTACACACGCCGCAAATATTATTTAATTAATATTTTCGCGAATCGCGCGGCACGTTGCCGCTGCACGTGACCATGGCGCTCGTAGCCAACGAGTTGCTGGCGTTTATCCAGCACGCCATCGACACCATGGACGAGGTCAGCATCATGCAGATCTGCAAGTCCTCCTTCACCAGTGAGGAGATTTGCAAGGGGAAGCAGCTGCTGTATGAGACGCTCGGCCAGAGCGCGAACATGCCGTCGCGACGAAGAGACGGAACCGAAAGAAGCGTTCAGGACATCATCTCCCTGCTGAAGCAGACTGATCCAGATGAGGTACCGGCTTTTGTGGCCAAAGAGCTGCACAAGCTGCCGCCCGTCACGTTGGACCACGTCGACTTCGTCAGCCTACTGAAGGACATCAGGTTCCTGAAGGAGGAGCTGACCGGAGTTCGGGGTAGATTGCAGGCGTCAGAAGCTATCATTAGTGATCTACGTAATGAATTATCACATCTAAAAAGTAATCATTCATTATGTAGGTCACCAGCTGACGCCGCATTCGTCACTCATCGCCGAGGCGCACAAGCGATGACGTTTAGCCCGTCAGCATTATCGGACGGATCAACGAACGCCGCCGCTGCCGCCCCCGCCCGCGCTCCCCTCCCGGTTGCGCCGACGCCGAGTCCACAGGCGACTCAGCAAAACTACGCGACTGTTGCTGGTCGCCCCGCGCCTCCCCCGCGGGCGCATAAAAATGGGGAAAATGAGAGCTGTAAGGCTTCGGAGAGTCGCAAGACTACGGAGAGCCGCAAGGCTACGAAGAGCCGCAAGGCTAAGTCTTCTCGACCTGGCACGGACAAGAGCAGGAGGTGCGATGAGGAGGGCTTCACACTGGTGGAGAGAAGGAAGAAGAAGCCCGCCGCCCGCAACCATCACGGCACCGCGCCATATGTACCTGAGTTGCGTCTGCGGAGCGAGGTCCCCGCGACGCCCCTGTACAAATCCCGCCTGCACTGGTCCATGGAGGTCGAAAACGTCGTGGACTACATCCAGAAGAAGACGACACTGCGCCTGAGGGTCGAGCGTCTGCAGTCTCGCCACAAGGTCAACTTCAGTTCCTTTGTGGTGAGAGTACCGACGCATCTTCTCCCGACCTTGGAAGCGGAGGTATTCTGGCCGACTGATGTGGTTTACCACATCAGTCGGCAGTTCGGCACGAATGGGCCGGCTCGACCGGAGAAATACCACGTCCTCACAGAAAACCGGCGTGAAACAGCGCTTCCGCTGTGTTTCGCCGAGTGAGTGAGTTTACCGGAGGCCCAATCCCCTACCCTTTTCCTTTCC
This sequence comes from Aricia agestis, assembly GCF_905147365.1. NCBI lineage: Eukaryota > Metazoa > Arthropoda > Insecta > Lepidoptera > Lycaenidae > Aricia > Aricia agestis. The sequence continues at coordinate 1,052,685 of NC_056413.1, forward strand.
CTACACTCCCCTATTTCCTTCCGTACCCTCCCCTATTCCCTTCCGTACCCTCCCCTATTCCCTTCCCTACCCTCCCCTATTACCCCTTAAAAGGCCGGCAACGCTCCCTCCCGTCCCCCGTCCGTCCCCCCCCCCCCCCCCCGTCTCCCCCGGAACCTTTTTTTTATGAAATAAGGGGGCAAACGAGTAAACGGGTCACCTGATGGAAAGCAATTTCCGTAGCCCATGGACACTCGCAGCATCAGAAGAGCTGCAAGTGCGTTGCCAGCCTTTTAAGAGAGAATAGGGTAATAAGGTAGGGTAGGGAAGGGAAGGGAATAGGGTAGGGGATTGGGCTTCCGGTAAACTCACTCACTCGGTGAAACACAGCGCAAGCGCTGTTTCACGCCGGTTTTCTGTGAGAACGTGGTATTTCTCCGGTCGAGCCGGCCCATTCGTGCCGAAACATGGCTCTCCCACGTATAAATCCCACGTATATTTAGGGCGCTTGCCCATAAAAAGCAAAAAAATGGATCTGTCAGCACTGCTACTTTCACAGTGAACTCTATAATATGGAGGACCCATACACACCCTAAAGTATTATCACTTAGTACACCTTTTGGCCAAGCATGCGTACAACGAGATATCTCACTCTCGAGTGTAGTTATATTATCGATATCGACATATATCTTTTTTTCCCTAACATACGTACGTCGAGAGATAAATTTCTCGTTGGTAGACTAGCTTACTCGATAAGATATGTCGATGACGCCATTTGAGATATATATTTTCATTAAAATAAAGGACAGACATTGCAAGCGTGTTTCTTTACCTTCCAAACCTACGAATAATAAAAACTAAGGAAGAGTACCTGTGTCAAAAATTTTGTCCGCGAGTCTACAAAATGTGACCCGAATACATGCATACTTTATGCAATTTTGTGTTTTTAATTTTTATACACGTGACAATAATTATTGTCAACTGCTTTATTTCCTAAATTTGAATGTTAGTGTTTCGTAGCTATTTTCATATTTTAGTGTGCGGGAAAGAACCAAATTCAAAGCGGTTGAAGTATAGGAGTTACGTTTCCTTAGTTTTTATTCTCATAATGTCATAATCTGAACAAAACTCGATAAAAATGTGCTGTCATGTTAGGGTTTGTAGATAAAAATAGCACAGATTAAAAAAACTACAACTATCTCTGATTTTGACGACAGACACGAGAAACAAATTATGTCATGTTAGAGTCAATAGAGATGAAGGGACAAACAATCAAACATCGAGAAAATATGTAGACAAAATTTTCTCGTTGTGCCCATGCTAGACACACTCGTATATGGATAAATATACCGATTTCTTTTTGTATACAAACATTATGTTGTATAGGCATAATTAAATAGTACCTGGATGACCGAGCTTTGCTCGGTATAGCAAACACTCATTGACTTCGTGTTACTTATAACACCATCTGCTGGTCGTTAAAACAATTAGTTGCCAACAAAATAGTATTATTATTCGCCAATAGATGTCAGGAAGAGTAATATTTTTCAGTTTATCGATTATCGATAAAACACGAATAACAAGAATTGCTCGTTTAAAGATATAAGATGATAATGAGAAAGTATAACTCTCAAATCTCAACTGGTGATTTGATTTCATTATGTTTGGTATGTTATGTTCAATGTACATATTATTATACTCTGTAAAGACCTCAGACCATGGATAAAATTGTACGAAACATAATCAAACTTATTTAATAGTTCGCTCATAATTATATCACAATAATAATAAATCAGAAAGTTTGTAAGTATGTTTCTAACTATTTCATGCAAGCACTACTGAAGAGAAATGCAAATAAAAAGAACAAACGAATTGATTATTATACATTAAAACATGGGTTACTTTTTATGCCTTTATTCCAGAAAATTACTGTGTTTCCATGGGACTCTGTTTTACAGTTTGCCAGTTTACCAGTTTTAGTTATTAGTCATAATATTTTATGTATTATGACTATTTTTATATGACTAGTTTTTATAGTAGAGGACAAAATTTAACGTGTCACTAGCTTTAAAACTATGATGATAATAACAATGATACATCTCAAATATCTCGAATTCATTTGGCCGTGTAGTGGAACAATATGAAATAGGCGATATCGCGAAATCGATGCCCCAAATTCAAATTATGAATTTGAACCGATGTTATAAATCTAGTTTTATTACTTTATTATCTTAATGGTTGTTTTAAAACAATCAATTATTACAATTTTAGTAATTTATTAAGATATAAATAAGTACTGAAAAACTTACATGTCTTTTCTTTGCAACCAAATATGTATTATATATTATTATATACATGTATAAAACTAGATGTCCTGCAACTCTACAACTCTACAAGGCGCAGGTTCGGCCTCATATGGAATATTGTTCTCATCTCTGGGCAGGGGCGCCAAAATACCAACTGCTCCCTCTGGATCGTATCCAACGAAGGGCTGCTCGAATTGTTGACTGCCATAGTGTTTCAAACAGCTTGGACCCCCTGGAATTACGCCGAGATGTAGCTTCACTCTGCATCCTCTATCGGTTGTATCACGGGGAGTGCTCTGAGGAATTGTTCGGAATCATACCACCTGCAACTTTTCGCTATCGTCCCACGCGAAAAACATACCATCCTCATCACCTTGATGAGTGGCAGTCTTCCACAGTGCGTTTTTCGCGTAACTTTCTGCCGCGCACTGTAAAACTCTGGAATGAACTGTCACCAGCAGTATTTCCGGACCGATACGACCTTCAAGAAAAGAGCGTATTCCCTCTTAAAAGGCCGGCAACGCACCTGCAGCTCTTCTGATGTTGCGAGTGTCCATGGGCGACGGTAGTTGCTTACCATCAGGTGAACCGTTTGCTCGTTTGCCCCCTTATTTAATAAAAAAAAAAAAAACCTTGCACATAAGTGATTACGTTATTCGCATACAAGTTCATCGCGTATCTTACTTTTTTGCAAAAGACAAAATATTATGCTCTTTGACATCCATACTAATATTATTAATGCGAAAGTGTGTCTGTCTGTCTGTCTGTTACCTCTTCATGGCCAAACCACTGAAATGAATTTGCTGAAATTTGGTATGGAGATACTTTGAGTCCCGGGAAAAGACCTGGATTAACCCGGAAAAGTGTACGGTTCCCGAGCGATAAACGAACTTTGGCGCAACGGAGTTGCGGGCGTCATCTAGTTGATAATATTCGTATGTTTGGCAATCACTCAAAATTATTCTTAGCGTTGCCTGTTAACGAACTATCCCTCAGACCCCAGGGGTGTAGAAAAACCCCTGGTCCCCATCTGCCGGGATTTCATGGGATTACCCCAAAAGACATTTATGCCCGGGACAATGAGGAAACGGAACGGGAAGGGCATGATAAGAGATATTAAATATTTTATAGCTCCGAACGACGGGAAATTGTATGAATTGTAAATGTCAGCCTATTTATCTAGGGGGGAAACTTTTAAGATGAAAGCATGTACCATTTTGAGAACCCATATGGAGATTGTTCTTGTACCTACTAATTAGTAGTTTAAGCGACTAAGTAGATTTACTGAAATTACAATGTAAATAATAATATTACGTTAATACTAGCTAAGATCCGAGCTTTGTGAGGGCTCGCGTCGTTTTTCTGCGTGGTACTCGTATTAATTTTTAAGGCAGTTTTTTTTTAATATTTTAATAGTAACCAAACCTTGACTGACCGATATTAACATAATATCTACATATAAATAAAAATTACTATGTTAAAGCACGAATCAATAGGCGTGATAGTATTTCCGTAAAGTGTACCACAAAAGTGCACAGGTTGTGGCCTGTGGGATATAGTAGGGCTCGCTTCGCTCGCCCTGATATTTTTTTGGGTAGCAATGAAACACTGAGGATTCTATATTAAAATTATTATAAGATATTGTTACAAATTTCTTGAAAATGAATGAATTTTATTCAATTCTGAGAACGAAATACATAAACACTTATTATGTGTATTGTATATGGTAATATCATATTATCCATACTAATATACTTATTACCAATATTACTAATTACTAATATACTAATATACTAATATACTAATTACTAATATACTAATAATATTATAAATGCGAAAGTGTGTCTGTCTATCTGCCTGTCCGTCTGTCTGTCTGTCTGTTACCTCTTCACGCCCAAACCGCGGAACCGATTTTGCTGAAATTTGGTATGGAGATACTTAGAGTCCCGGGAAAGGACATAAGATACTTTTTGTCCCGGAACAATGTACGGTTCCCGCGCGATATATGAGTTTTGGCGCAACGGAGTTGCGGGCGTCATCAGTATCAAAATAAGTCATACACCAAAAGGTGATAGTGATACAGTTGTAGGAAAAATAACCGGAAAACTAAAAACTCTTTGTTTCCCTCCTCAAATATAATATTCGACTAAGAAAAACGAGCGCATTCGGAGGTTACTAGGTCATTAAAAGAGGTTATATATTTTGAAATAGCCCAACTTTTACTGCTCTGAATATTTTAAGCTGTAATAATAGGTCATGCGAGCGCTGCTTGTCGATTTTCACCTGTTGAAAACTGTCGCTCCCAACGTCGACAACAAAATTGCTTTTTCTATGATGCGTACATTATTATGTTTGATATCCCTAAAATCTTACCTACTAGGACGTACACGCTACGAGTATTTCATAGCATTAGTACGCACTTGCTACGAGTATTTCGTAGCACTAGGACGTACACGCTACGAGTATTTCATAGCATTAGTACGCGCTTGCTACGAGTATTTCGTAGCACTAGGACGTACACGCTACCAGTATTTCATAGCATTGTACGCGCTTGCTACGAATATTTCGTAGCATTAGTACGCACTTGCTACGAGTATTTCGTAGCACTAGGACGTACACGCTACGAGTATTTCATAGCATTAATACGCGCTTGCTACGAGTATTTCGTAACACTGGGACGTACACGCTACGAGTAGTTCGTAGCACTAGCAGGCCTGTCTCACTCGTGCGTGTAGGTATCTAACTGTAAGTACCACCCGCGGGTGGCAAATCATTAGGGACTCACAAGCGAGCGGTGACGCAACACTTTTCGTCGCATATTTACTGTTTACTAATTATAGAGAAATTTAATTCATGATACTGATTTAACCGATGCGACAAAATTGTTATAAATCTTATAAAAATAAGTAATTAAAAAAGGCCAATGAAATATGTATTTGAATAAGGTATTTAAATACAAAAAGTATTTAAATAAAAACTATACAAACATAGCAAATGAATCAATTTCATACGAAGAAACACACAAACTACACAGAAATAAACACAAGTTAGTATGTTTAAATTGTAAAAGTTTCCTGCACTATAATCGAATATATATAAAAGTACTATAAAATATAGGTTGGATTACTAAAATTTTATATTACTATAAAAAGGATTTAACCCTTCAGTAAGTGCCAAAATCTTTGCAAAAATGTAGGGTACGTAGTTTGCAAAAAAAAAATGGCACCCGGCCTACCCTCTTTGTACAAATAATGTAATAACCTTACATCTAATCCATATTTTATGTTTGAGTGAAAAATATTATAATATATGTTAAATTTTCTATCTATCAAGCCATCATAATATAGTATTTAGTCAGATGTGATATTTGTCTCATCACTGTAAACTTTGAAATCTATGTTTCTAACTATTTCGCAACAAATATATTAATACATTATTATAATCTCAATAACACAGAGCTATACAAACTGTTTATGTAAACAATTCTTTGAAATAACTTAACTTGTTATCAATAAACAGATAAGAGATAAGAGTAATAAAAACCGGTTTTGGTATTATACACAAGCAAACTTCGTCCTTAGTGCAATACAAATAAAGTTCAAAATGGCCGCGGCCGGCAAAAAGCCGTTATAAATAGGTAATTTTTATCTTGATTATTTTACTAAAACGATACCATTGTATACTATTACTAGGATCTTAATCGTTTTGTACACGATAATATACGCTTTTAACGTCAATTATTTACAAAAATATTAAACAAATCGCGTTCAAATCACATAAATAACAACCAAATTTTCTCGTGTAAACTAGAAGTTATTACGATGTAAGTATTTCTTTCAAATGATTATCTAAAACTATTTATAAATTATAATTAATAAATTAAACTATTTTACTACTTACATTCGTTAAATCCATCAATAATATCAAACAAACAACACAACATGGCAGAACACACACGAAAAATTCACGATTTTCAAATGACTGACAAATATTCGTCGACCACAGATTGTATAATATTTTGCATGCAGAATGTGGCAAATTTATCGTAGATCATAACTAACCAAACTTCTTCATACAAAAGTAGTCTCTAAGTCAACGAAATACGTAATTCAATCGAACGAAAGAGCGCGGCCACATCCGGCCGCTTGGGTGTAGACGGAATGGCTGCAGTATAATCTGTGGCGGCCGGATCCGGCCGCTTGGGGATTAAAAGGTTAAAGGTATATTTGCTATTCGTACCAATAGTAATTAAAAAAATATTTTGTTTTCTAAAAGGCGAAAACCTTGATTTCGTCAGAAAAGGTACGAGTTATGCGATAGAAAGAGAGCGGACATGTAGGTAAATATAATTGTAGGCACCTAGCACTGCGCGGTCGGAACTTGAACTTTATAGTATCGTAGTATGAGTCGTTATTTCTTTGAACGGGTTTCGCTAGTGGGAATTCTGTTGGTACTACTAATATATTATATTCTGTTGCACTAGTCCGCGCTTGCTACGAGTATATTATAGCACTAGTAAGTACTTGCTACGCGTATTTCGTAGCACTAGTACACACATGCTGCCAGTATTTCGTAAGGCTGGATTTACACGGCTCGATTTTAGTCGCGCGGCAAGTCACCAGTCGAATCACCTGTCCAAGCCGAATCGCTACCCCATTTACATATTCTACAAAAATCGCCTGTGCCGCCTGAGGTCTGCGCTCGCTACAGTACCGACAAACTATGCAAGCAAGCGATCGCTTGCAACTGAGCGTTTGCACGGTCAATTTTAGTCACCAGTCGCATGTGGCCATTGGCTGCACGACTTTGGGGCTTGTGGCTTTAGCCGCATGCGGCGAAGTGAATTGCCATTTAGACGGTCGATTTTCGCAGTGCGGGGTAAATCGTGCGGCTTAAGTCACCCGTGTAAATCCAGCATAACACTAGTACGCGCTTGCTTTAAGTATTTTATAGCAGTAGCTGTACGCGCTTGCTACTGGTATATCGTAGCACTAAACACAGGAGTGCTTCAAGTTTATAACATAAAGTTAATATACCTAGCGGAATAGAGCAACAATCTCGAGCTGTCAAACGTAGGTAACCGAAATTGGTTTCAACTGTGTGTAAAAATATGTGTACGTATACACTTACACAAGCATGATTGAAAATGATTTCTATGAGATTAAATTGTCAACGTGCGGCACGTGCCGACTGGACGTCAAAAAAAGAGTGCTGCTGTCATATATCACACGTCTCTTTTTACCACGCAGTGTTACTGATAGTGACATCTCTCTTGCTCAGGCCTTTGTTTCTTTATTCCGTTAGGTATATTAACTTTATGGTTTATAAGCTACGAATAAAAAGCTGTACGGTATAATATTATTCTTGATAACCTCTAAACGGCATGAAATTCAAAGTGATTCCAATATCCAATTAACATTATCCTACTCTTTCATGTTTCGCCATAATTTTACGCCAAATAAAACGTGATTCCAGAGAGTTTTAAAATCGATTCTCGGAATCGTAAATTCTGACTCATGCAAGGCTTCTATATTAAAATGTTTCATATCGTATTACAAGCGCCAGGTGTCGCGCGGACTTTTCCTGGAAGATTCAATATGCGATATCATTTACCTGGCAGTTTCATAAACTCTCAGGTGTCTAGGTGAAGCTGACCATGAAAATATTGGTTTGGCACCATAATATTATTTCATGTTCCTATAATACGATATTTATAAAATATTATGTAACTGTCATAGACTTTTAATATTGAAACATTTAATGAGTATGATATTATTTTGTTCTTTTGTAAATCTCGCACGTATTAAAAAGGCGTTATAAATAATCAATAGGTTATTTAATATCCTTGCTTGTTACCGATTTAATTATTTTTATGATTTTTTTTTATGAAATAAGGGGGCAAACAAGCAAACGGGTCACCTGATGGAAAGCAACTTCCGTCGCCCATGGACACTCGCAGCATCAGAAGAGCTGCAGGTGCGTTGCCGGCCTTTTAAGAGGGAATAGGGTAATAGGGGAGGGTAGGGATGGGAAGAGAAAGGGGAGGGTAGGGAAGGGAATTGGGCCTCCGGTGAACTCACTCACTCGGCGAAACACAGCGCAAGCGCTGTTTCACGCCGGTTTTCTGTAAGAACGTGGTATTTCTCCGGTCGAGCCGGCCCATTCGTACCGAAGCATGGCTCTCCCACATTTAAAATTTCGTCACGAATGAGTCGATTTCTCCGGATATCACGAGAAAAAAAGTCAGGGTACTGAATTTTACATCTGAATTGCATTGAAATTACCTAAAATTTCCCATAGTTATATTACTTCTACGAGTGATTTCCATCATGGAAATAATCGATTTCGATATCAAGACAAGTTTTTGACCTCGATTTGATTTCTTTATCCTTTTCTTCTTTTATCTTTTTGTTCTATTGTCGTCTTTGTAATGTTTTGTTCGATTTATGTTATTGCTGTTTATTGGGAGGTGACATCTTGTCGCGATGAATAGGGTTTGAAACGAGGGTTTTATGTGGTTTTATTGTCAAAACATCATAATGATTTCTATCTAAGAGACGAAATATCTATGTTTCCGATTTATCATTGGGATTTGAGAGGTATATAAGTAAATATATCGTGATGCCTCAAATGTTCTTCTATAACAAAAAACTCCGAACGTATTGGATCGAATTTGATGAAAGACTCAAATCGATATTTGAGCCTAATTTTATTATGTTCTTTACTTTTACATCTGTGGTCTACTCTATAGACCACAATGAAGAACATGTAAACAGCTGATTACTTCATATTGCAGTTAAATGTAAAATTGGCACTTATATTAGATCTCAAACAAGGACATTCGTTAATTCAAAAGTATATGGATCTCACGGTATTATAATAGAAATAATTTAGGGTCTACACAGACGGATCTTGCACTAAAGAAATAAGCAAAAAGTTGTATGCAAGTTGACCTTATTCCGGCAAACACTACGAGAAATTGGGCTAAGATTGTAAATTAGAAACTCAACTGGAATTCAGCGGAGAAAGGATTTTAGAGCTAAGTAATTACTGGGCTCTGCCCGCCTTTTTAGGGTTCCCTGGATAATTATAAATAAATTACCGTAACTAGAGTTCAGATGAGCTTAGAAGTTTTTTGTGGAGTTTTTAAATTTTTGCCTCAGCTTCATTATAGAACGCTCGGTAAAAAGGTTTTTGGCTTAATTTATTCCATTAAGTACTAGTCCATTTACTAATAAAAATGTTTAAATAGCTATAACAAGATCTGCTTGTCTCTGTCTGGTATTTTAGGGAGGTCATATGAGGTACAGAGATAGTGTACCTTAAATAGGTTGTGCGTTACCTAAATTATTAATATCAGTATTATTATATTAACCTGGTGGTCTTCGTCTATCTGCCTCTCATCAAAATCAGCTAAGTAACGTAGAAGCCTTTTTGATGTAAAATAAATTCGATGCTTTATACATTTATTAAAAAAAACTGTAGTTTTTTAATACTTTATTCAAAGTATCAGGGTTGTAAGTTTTATAGTTTTAAAATCAATTTGTAGATGGTGGATCTTAATAAAAAACTAATTTAACTTGTTCCCTGTACTATCTTTAGAGTTCAGGCTACACGGTTTACATAATTCAAATTTATAAAAACTTAATGGAAATAGTTTTATTTAAAAATAAGATTCAAAAGAAATTAACTTTAATTAAAAGTGTTAGGTTAGGGCCGGGACACATAAACACGACACGACGTCGTGTCGTACAACGATGCGGCGTCATTTCACGATGCTACGTCGCGTCGTGGGAATGTATGACGAGCATCGTAAAAAACTACGTCGCGATATCGTAACGTGCCATGATACACGGCACGACGTCGCGTCGTAGAAACTAACGATGCTAATCTTTGAATTTTGAATAACAACTGTGGCACTGACACAGGAACGCATCGTGAATTTCTACGACGCGACATCGTGCCGTGTATTGTGGCATGTTACGATGTCGCGACGTACTTTTTTACGATGCTCGTCGTAGATTCCCACGACGCGACGTCGCAACGTGAAACAACGCCGCATCGTGGTACGACACGACGTCGTATCGTGTTTATGTGTCCCGGCCCGTAGGTTAGTACTTAATTAGAATAGGAAAACTAGCTCTTTTTTTGTAATCGTAAAGTATATCGCAATTTTATTGTTTTTACTATTCAAAATTATAGGCACACATACAGGCAAGGTTACTACAGAAGCATAAAATATAAGTCATACGCTTAATTGATCGAACTTTATTTTAACAGTAGGTTCTCTAATGCAAAATCATATCAAAAATGTTAAGACATTTAAAAAAAAAGGCAAAAGATTTGTGGGATAAGTCCCACAAGTCTTTTGCCTTTCTTAAAGCATGTCATATTAATATCCCTGTCAATAAAACCTTCAGAATCCAGGAGAAGAGTCTCCGCAAGGCGCTAATGGACTGATGTATCACTTTTACGCAAATGGTTTGGTGCTCGGTAGGAAATGCGGTATGAAAACAGTTTACAGCGAAATGGGCCGGCCCTTTCTATTCCTCAAAAAATGGATCATTTATCTCCTGGTATAATGGAGAAGAAATATTGTTTATATTTAGGTCCAAAAATCATCTTATTGCTGTACTAAAATGTTCGTTGCCCTGGGATTTAATTTTTAAGATTTTGTGGCCCTGTTGCACTTTTTGGATTGGTTTAAATATTAAGAAATAAAGTAAGGACATGTGAACTGTTTGAAAATTAATTATAACTAGATGACGCCCACAACTCCGTTGCGCCAAAACTCGTTTATCGCGCGGGAACCGTACATTTTTCCCGAACGAAAAGTATCCTATGTCCTTTCCCAGGACTCAAAGTATCTCTGTGCCAAATTTCAGCAAAATCGGTTCAGCGGTTTGGGCGTCAAGAGGTAACAGACAGTCAGACAGACACACTTCCGCATTTCTAATATTAAACATTATATACATTATATGAATACGGAGGGAGAGTAGACTGGCACGGCGTAGAACAGGAAATAATATCAACCACTCCTTCTACTAGGGTAACAAGGATGTCAATTTAAAAGATGCAAGTTTTTTTTAAATTGTCTTAACTGCGGGTACCTTAGGGTGGGTTACACCAGAGGCATAGTTATAGTTAAGGTTAAGGTTATCGTCAAACATGACGTCCATCATGGCCTTTTAATAGGGATTTGACAGTTCATTTCACATTTTGTTATGGTTAAAGTTATAGTTACAGTAAGTTGCTGCAAGCCACCCTTAGAAATATATTTTAACTAACACGCGAACTATCGTTAAAATAGTTTCATTGCTTTCCTTACACACCGTTATAAAATCTTCAATCCATTTTTCGTATCTTTATTACTCGGAAACTTTAGAAACGTAACGAAAAATACATAAAAACATTTTGAAAATGAGAATAATTTCCCAATCTTTTCATTTGAGAGTAATATACTTTTAGTGCGCTATAAAATTATACTACTTTAGCCGTAAAATAATTTTATAGTTTTAATACAGTTTTATTGCTTGCAGATAGAGTTTGATAAAGGCTATTCTCAAAATGGCACCGCGCACTGCGTGATTGGTGAGACATGTTCAACACTAGAGGACGTGATATTTGGCTATTATATTAAGAGCCCATATGACCCTAACTTGACTAGATACTTTAACCTAGATCTCAAAATCTGTATGGTCTAGAAAACTGTTTTTTTGACATAAGTAACTTCAGTTCATAAAGATTAAATGCTCAAGACGAAAACACGATTACTCAAAAAATGCTCGATAGTTTCTTTTTTACAAAAAACCTTATTTTAGACACATTTTTGCTTGGATCTTCGAAGTTCTCTGTCTTTTCTTTAATATTTTTTAATATCTAAAAAGGTATTGATAAAACCTAAATTTGCTCAAAACACTTTTTTCATAATCATTATAGTTCGTCTTTTATTCAAGTAAAACTAACTCGGCGATGATTCCGCGCCGTCCTTTTTCACCTGGCATATGAAAGACGGGCGCGAGTGTGAAGAGAGAAGGACGATGTTTGATTTTTAGAGTCAGGTGAGCTCTTAAATGAAAAAAATAATAAAAAAAAATTGATCTCTGAGTAAATATAGCTTAAAGTTAAATAATTATTTAGCCAACGCATGGACATCGCGCGCGGGAAGGGTAGCGGCGCGGTGTTTCTTTGATGACGCACGCCACAGCGCCGGCCGCATAGTATGCCTACTTGCCTAGCCGCGTAATTTACTTAGTGTCCATGATTCATTTATTTAAAGGGAAATTCGGACTAAAATTAAGTACCTAATTTATTTACATACATATAATAATAAAAATATCTATGGACGCTTCACACCACGTCAGTCTGGCCCCAAGCTGAGTACCTGAAGGACTTGTGTTACGGGTACCAGACAACGAAAATATATTTAATACTTTTATACTATATTTAAGTAATTATAGTAATTACTATATTTTACATTTGTATTATATTATACACATAATTATTTAATACACATCCATGACCCAGGAACTTTGAAAACTTTTTGTTCCGTCGGCGGGATTCGAACCCGCGACCCCTGGCTTGAGCTACCAACAGCCCACCAACTGAGCCACGGAGGTCGTTTCTCGAATAATAATGAGAATCGAGTACCGAGTAGGTACTCTCCTTAAGGGAGATCGCAGCTTTTTGTGCGATCGAGTCTGCGGCGCCCATACAGTCAGCATGTCGCGGCCATGCCAACTGTATGGGCGCCGCAGACTCGATCGCACAAAAAGTCTGTCGTCTGCGATCTCCCTAAGTATTGAACATTGTTACAGGTTTTCTTAAAAGAGGAATAAAATTAAAATAAACAACTTGCGTTTCATTCACAAACGAACCAAATGAATGCTGAAATAGAAGGATAATAATGATCTAGAGCCCCATATAAAATTTGTTGTAATAAATCACAAATTGACATTTTTTTTCTCTTTATTTATAGGCCTTACATTGTAAGATTAGGTCGGCCACAAATTGACATTTTATACCGCTGAAATATCATTATTGGGCCAAAACACTTTGTAAAGGCTGAACACCTCGACGATTCCTACTATGGTTGCTAGCTGTCTATCATGCACAATCGATGAATTATCATGCCCATTAGGGCAACCATAGACAAAATATGCCCCTCTATATTATGTTCTGTCCGTCTATCCGTCCGTCCGAAAGTCCGTCCATCTGTCTGTGTGTCTCCAGGCTGTATCTCAAGAACCGCTCTATGACTTTTGAAATTTTCACAGATTATGTATATCTGTTGCCGCCATAACAAAAACTACTAAAAACAAAATAAAATTAATATTTCAGGGGGGCTCCTATACAACAAACGTGATTTTTTTGACCCTTTTTTCTCGTTATCAATAATGGCGACAAGTAGGCACTTGATATTTTCACAAAGGCCTTAATTAAATGTCTATTTTAAAAGTTAATAATAATAATATTAAAATAAAATTTTAAGGGCGGCTCCCATACAAAAACACAATTTTCAGCCTATTTTTGCCCTATTGTATGGAAACTTTCATGCGCTAGTCCAACTCGCACTTGACCGATTTTTTATCGACATTAGTCTAGCGACCCAAGCTACCGGCGCTTTATGGTGGATTTACACGGGTGACTAAAGCCGCATGGCGAAAATCGACCGTCTAAATGGCAATTCGACTACGCCGCATGCGACTAAAGCCGCAAGCCCAAAAGTTGTGCGGCCAATGGCCGCATGCGGCTGGTGACTAAAATCGACCGTGCAAACGCTCAGTCGGAAGCAATCGCTTGCTGCAAATACATAGCGGAGATCTCGGGCGGCATAGGCGATTTTTGTAGAATGTGTAAATGGGGTGGCGATTCGGCTTGGACAGGCGATTCGACTGGTGACTTGCCGCGCGACTAAAATCGACCCGTTAGTCACCCGTGCAAATCGAGCATTAGGCGCTTAGAGCAAAATTTAGAATAATCATTCTGTACTTCATTGTATTTCGATGGCTATAAAAAAAATCCTTATAAACGTCTGATAAAAGGCAAATTATCATCCAATAGACAATAAAAGCGCTTTATCATTTCCTTTGATGACGCCGTAAATCAAGAAGGCAGTGACTTACTCGTAAAAAAATTATTAACAAATACGAATCTAGGTTGACTAAGAAAATAAAACGTGAATTCCATACTAACATTATAAATGTGAAGTTAAGTAAGTGATGTCAGAATTTTGCCAAGCCTAAAATGCTATATTGATTTTGGTTGGTATACTAGCCGGGAAAGAATAAAGAATCTATACTTCTATACTTATATTATAAATGCGAAAGTGTGTCTGTCTGTCTGTCCGTCTGTCTGTCTGTCTGTCTGTTACCTCTTCACGCCCAAACCGCTAAACCGATTTTGCTGAAATTCTGTATATTACGTACGGGGATACATTGATTCTCGAGAAAGGACATAGAATACTTTTTATCCCGAAAAAATGTACGGTTCCCGCACGATAAACTAATTTTGGCGCAACGGAGTTGCGGGCGTCATCTAGTAATATATACATAGTCCTCGTTGACAACGGTATCCTAACCAGATGATTTTTTGTATAATGATAGGTTTATAGTTATATAATTGTCTTGTAACGCCTCCGTGGTCTAGTGGTTAGAGCGTCGCTCTCGACTCCGGAGGTCGTGGGTTCGAATCCCGCATTGGATACATGTTATTTCCAAGTTTGGCTAGGACAATGCAGGCTAATCACCTGATTTTCTGACAAGTAAGATGATCCATGCGTCGGATGGGCATGTAAAAAGTCGGTCCTGCGCCTGATCTCTCGCCAGTCGTGTCGGTCTTCCGTCCCACTGGGTTATGAGAGTAAAAGGAATAGAGAGTGCTCTTGTGTACTGCGCACACACTTGGGCACTATAAAAATTACTCCTGCGTACCTAGTCTGGTTTCAATGAAACCGGCCACCGTCACTGAAACCGGTGTGGGGAGTATTATATAATTGTCCTATAAATAGAACAATCAATATTTTAGGACCACCAAATCGAAATGTTAAATCCTTTCTATCTCTGTTAGCTACCACTTTCGAGATTTTTCGCAGAAGAAATTGTTGTTCATCTTATTAAAATGAATCTACTGGCGAAAAATGAGCTTGATAGTAATAAAAAAATTGTTCTAAGGAACCTGTTCTAATAGTACGGGAGCCCTAGAACATTTTTTTTTATTACTATCAAGCAATTTTTTTGTTAGTAGCTTCACTTTGATAAGACGAACAACATTTTTATTTGCAAAAATCTCGAAAGTCGTAGCTAACAGAGATAGAAAGGATTTCATACTTTGACTTGATGGTCCTAAAATATGGATTGTTCTATTTGTAGGAAAATGTTACTCTTAAATTATATGACTTTTAGTCTATCAATATATAAAAAATATCAGCTCTTTAGGGTTCCGTTCTGTAATCAACAAAAAAAAATATTCTAGGGCTCCCGTTCTATAATAGTTTTTATCTTGGAAAAATGTAGGGCTAAAACAAACGAATTCACAATGCAACAAAGTTATGAGCGATATTAAGTAGGTTATATTTATACCTTACTTCTGTTTGTTGTATAAATTATGAGTATAATTAAAATTTAATTGGTAGGATTTGTAATGAATCTCACTATTGGAAATGACGCCTTCCATAATTAAATTTGTTTATTGCGATGACAATTTGTTTCCAATAAAATTACTCTTCCGATTTCTATTATATTTTCAGTCTTAGTTATACTATAAATATGAATTTGTCTGTTTGTCCTCTTCGGGCTTAATGGTTGGACCGATTCAGATGAAATTTTGTATGGAGAGCCTCTACTTTACTTTAAGAGATGGGAAAGGCCATAATGATAGTTATTATTTCTGGAAATGGATGGTTCCTTCGCAGTAATCTTATATATAGAAATGGATTTTGAAATGTGTTAGTCGCGCTAAAACTCGAAAACGGCCGGACGGATTGGGCTGATTTTAGTCTTAAAATATTCGTAGAAGTCCAGGGAAGGTTTTAAAGTGACACGAAGTTCACCGGGACAGCTAGTCTATATATAAAAATGTATTTTCAAATGTGTTAGTCGCGCTAAAACTCGAAAACGGCTGAACGGATTAGGCTGATTTTAGTCTTAAAATATTCCTAGAAATCCAGGGAAGGTTTTAAAGTGACACGAAGTTCACCGGGACAGCTAGTCTATATATAAAAATGTATTTTCAAATGTGTTAGTCGCGCTAAAACTCGAAAACGGCTGGACGGATTGGGCTGATTTTAGTCTTAAAATATTCGTAGAAGTCTAGGGATGGTTTTAAAGTGACACGAAGTTCACCGGGACAGCTAGTCTATATATAAAAATGTATTTTCAAATGTGTTAGTCGCGCTAAAACTCGAAAACGGCTGGACGGATTGGGCTGATTTTAGTCTTAAAATATTCGTAGAAGTCTAGGGATGGTTTTAAAGTGACACGAAGTTCACCGGGACAGCTAGTTAAATATTAAAAATTTGTAAACGACATGGAATACCTTATTGTTGGCAGTATCCGCGGCTCGTGTATTCTAATTTCTAGCAATACCTCAAGAAACATTTCTAGTTCTTGGTCCTTAACACCTCCATCGTGGGTATCGCAGACGCAGTAGATTTACAACTGTTATGCGGCAGCCGGCTGCCGCTTGGGGATTAATGGGTTAATAATAATATACCTTGTGGCGGTACCCACAATTCGCCTAACATTCCTGCATCGCGCTATCGAAGTTTTCTGAGCGCGTCGGTATATATACGACAGCTGAGATGTATCACGTGGGCTCCGGCCTGACCGAGCATAACACCTCGCTCGGTCGGAAGATCTTCCTTTGTGGCGGCCACGCTTATTCCCACACCTTATAAGGGAGGTGGTTAGCTACATTGCGCACACAAACTTACGTGTAGATATAGCAAACACTATCCCCACGCTCGCCTTATAATATGCATCCGCGCAAACGAGTGGTCTGGCCGCTACCCTGCAACGATTTTTTTAACCCATCAATCCCCAAGCGGCACCCGGTTGTCGCATAACAATTGAAAATCTTTTGTGTCTTCGATTCCCATGATCGAGGTATTAAATAGCGGCGCGGTCACGCTCTCATTTACATTTTATTGTCACCTCTGTGGTTCTGTTGGTACTTGGTGGGCTGTTGGTAGCATATCAAGCCGGGAGTCGCGGGTTCAAATCCCGCTGAGGGAACAAAAAGTTTTCAAAGTTCCTGGGTCATGGTCATGGATGTCTAATAAAAATGTGCATCATAAATAAAAATCTTAAATATATGTATAGTATAAAAGTATTAAATAAATTTCCTTTGTCTGGTACCCGTAACACGAGTCCTTCAGGTATTTAGCACGGGGCCAGACTGACGTGGTGTGAAGCGTCCATAGATATTATTATTATATTATTATCATAAGCCCCTGTAGACAAGTGGCAAAACGCTAACGCTAACGCTCGCGCTAGCGCTACAAAATGTATGGATTTGACATTAGTATTCGCTAGCGAAGCGATGACTTATGTCAAATCGCATACATTTTGTAGCGCTAGCGTTAGCGTCAGCGTTAGCGCTTTGCCACTTGTCTACAGGCCCAGGCGTCTTTGTGCAACTGGTCTAGAATTGTGGCCAGTTAACACTCAAAAAATGTGCTGGGTTTGACATAACGAAAATTGCCTATGAATTAACTTCTCTGATAGTACCTAAAAATACAACAGATAAAAGTACTACTGATGTCTATTTAGATGGTGGAATTACGTTGTAAAGTCCGTCAATGCATATACTCCCTTTACGTCCAACTCCATTTATAGGCACGAACCAGTGTTCAATTAATTTAATTAAAAGTAGAACGGTTCAGCGTAATTATATACCTAAATGTCTAAATAGCCGCACCTGATTGTAAGTTACCAGCCCGAATTATAAGGGTCGTATGACGGTAGTTATAAAGGATTTGACAATTGTGGACCACTCGAAAATGTGCACACTAAAAGCAGCTCTATGCTTAGAACATAAGGTTTATATTGTTGTAGCAATGAAACATTTATTAAGTTTTATTAGATACTAGACCGCAGCTTCGTTACGCAGAAACATCGCGCGGGAACCGTGTGTTTTGCCGCAATAAAACAGTCCAATATCATTTCCCGGGTTTAAGGCCGCGTTTCCACTGACGCGGAGCGGAGCGGAGAGATGCTTAGCGGTGCCGGAATTGACCAATCATGCTATTCCAGCGGAATGACAGCGAAGCGGAGCGAAGATTTCGAACATGGTGATTGGTCAATTCTCTCTCCTCTCTTCTCCGCTCCGCGGCAGTGGAAACGCGGCCTTACAGTATCCTCATTTAAATTCAGCGGTTTACGCGTAAAGTGGTACAGACAGACAAACAGATATATTCGTATTTGAAATATTAATATGTATGGATAGTAAATTCGCACTGCGTTATCCCCTTTTATTTTATGGCCAAGACAATATAGGTAAGTGGCAGTAAAATAAAGCTTTACTTGCCATAATCCATACTATTACCTCTTCACGCCCAAACCGCTGAACCGATTATGCAGAAATTTGGTATGGAGACACTTTGTGTCCCGGAAAAGGACAAATGATGCTTTTTATTCTATACAAATGTACCCCGCGATAAACGAATTTTGGCGGCACGGTGTAAGTTAAGTTATGTGACAAAAATCTATTTCATTATACGATCATACAAGTGACAGTCAATTCCGTCAATCATGAATTATGTTTGACTGATGGTGACTGATGGACTGATGAATGGTATTAGACGGTCACTCAGTTCTCTTTTATGTCAGACAGTTTTATGTCAGTCAAAGCCAAAATTTTCCAAGGTTTCTAATTTTCTTCCTATTTTGTCAGATGTGACAACACTGACTCAAAATACGTGACTGATGTTTGCATGAAGCAAAAATCAAGATTTCCAGATTTTCGTCAATCAACTTCATGCGACCATCAGTCACTGCATAACACGACAGGTTATGCATCAGTCACAGTCATGACTGTGGTAAAACTGACAGCAAAACCTACCGTGTAATGTTTGCCTAATAGTAGAATGGCTTTAGCTTTGTGTTAGGATTATTTTGATGTCACTGATTTGGCAATTCCGCGAGGAAAAACCACATTAAACTTCAATCTCTCGGCCGGAAATTATCGTCTCCAGCTCACGTCAATTTTTGGATAAGCGTGTGGATTAAATATAACAAAATCTTAGAATCTTCTTTTTGCAAGGTCATAAAAACTCATGCTTTAGGAAAAATGAATATTTACTCTTACTAAATATTTTTTACTGACATAAAACTGAAGAGAACTGAGTGACCGTCTAATACCATTCATCAGTCCATCAGTCACCATCAGTCAAACATAATTCATGATTGACGGAATTGTCTGTCACTTGTATGATCGTATAATGAAATAGATTTTTGTCACATAACTTAACTTACAGATATGACTAGAAGTCGCCTGCAACTCCGTTGCGCTACATATTATTTAAATATATGTATGATATTATTCAGTATACAAAAAGGTAATTAATGCCATCACAAGGCATCACATATTAAGTTTAAGTTCTAACATAGATAGTAGCTAGAAAGAGTACAAAACATGCGTTGTTGCGAAGTATAATAAAAGTAGATATTGTTATAAATAAGTAATAGTTAATACTATGTGTGGTTAATTAGTATCGTATTTAAAACGTATCCATTTATGGTATATAATAATATTATTATGTTATACATTGGAGGAAATTTGATACAAGAGATATTGTTAATACTGTAGTAAATTTTGGTGACCCTATTATTATTCCGCATTTGGTTATGCCTCAATTTGAGACCGTATACGTTATTTATTAAATTATTGCCAGAACAAAGATATATTTCGTTAAATTTGTATAGCAATTTATCATTTTGCCTTATTGTATGCGGATCAAAATATGCAGGTATATTTAAACCCATTTTCCGCTCACCAGTACTCACCATCACGGTGTAGGTACAGTTACTAATAGTTTCACACACAGTCCTCATTTCACTGCACACACACAACACAAACACATGTATTCCAATTCGATATATTTTCGTAAATCGAAGGCGCGGTCCCACGACGGCCTTGCTCCGTTCACTGATAGCGTTTGAAGGGAGGCCTCTTCTGCGCATGTCAGGGCAGTTCCGGAGCCCGAAGGCGCCCGGAAATTCCCGAGGATTCCCGAAAGCAGCCTAGTTAACGGTTCCGCGGAACGTCGTATAATAAATCGGAGTTAATTCTGTTATTGTGACGGAGTCAAGTGTTTTCCTTGTTTTATCCCAATTTCGATAATCTCAGAATCGAGAGCGCAATCACGGCCTGCAAAAGTTTGGAAGATATAGCCTCAATTATAAGTTTGGACTAAAAACATCAAAGTCATTTTTCAGGATTTTGAATGTACCTTTGAATGCACCTGAAAATATTTTAAGAACTGCTACAAGCTTAAAAGTTTCTGCGTCATATTATTTTTTTGATAATATGGGGAAACTTTCATCTATATGAGATGAAACTCAATCGAATTTAATATTAATTTAATTCTTTCTACTGACAATGTAATGAAGAAATTAAAAGTTCCTTAAAGCTATAAAATATACCGACAAAAGTTTAAAAATCTATGACTCCGCCTTATTGTAACACTTATAGTAGTCGGAATGTATTAAATTAAAAGAATTAGAATATTAATTGTATCACTTTATAGACAGTTCCATACAAAGTTATGACATTATCATGACAATGTCATCGAAGTTCCACAATATTCTTATTAGCACAGTAGACAGAACTAAGTTATTAAAATGTACTATCAGAGAAGTTGATTCCTATGCAAATCGGGGACCTAAGTAGTTTGGTCGCGTTACGTCAAACCCAGCTGACAGATCATAATTAACATTGAATTGACATATTCGACCAAATAACGTTGGTCTGTCAATTGCATAGGAATCAACTTCCTCGATGGTACAATAAAGTATAGTAAACATTATCAATTAACATTATAAAAATAGCTTTAACTAAATTTTCTGTCATTTTTAAGCGAGACAAAATTACTGTGTCAACAAGGATTTTGTTTGTGGCAATATAAGATCGGCTGAAATGAAAGCCGGTGCCGGCTTCACGGCACAATCGCCAGTGTTGACCGACGAAATTGGCCGATACATTTTATTTGTCCGAGGTAGAGTCACCAAGGTTGCGGTAGAATGTGGGACATACCAGGAAATGAAAAATATTTTTAAATGGACAGTTACAGAACTAAATATTAAAAATAATTTGATAAGGTTCAAAATAGATACACCATGCTTATGGCAAAAATTGAACATTACAGAAATTATACAATAACTTTTTTTTTTATTATTTTCGTAAGGTCTTAGAATCATCAGGGTTGTGGCAAAATATCTGGAAGTAAACAATATTAATAAATAACATACTTTCTTATTACAAAATAAAGTCATAAGAAGCAGAGAATACTGAAAATTCATTGACTATCTTTTGGACATAGTATAATTTGTAAAAA
The DNA here is from genome assembly GCF_905147365.1 of Aricia agestis. Lineage (NCBI taxonomy): Eukaryota > Metazoa > Arthropoda > Insecta > Lepidoptera > Lycaenidae > Aricia > Aricia agestis. Next base: position 1,074,525 of record NC_056413.1, read on the forward strand.
GTAAATTGCTATTGAAACTTTGATAGACAAAAAAATACCATTCCAAAGTTAAGATTTTAGTAAATTAATAATTATGTGTAAGTACTTAAGATATAAAAACAAGTTTGTCTACTGAGTTATAACGTTATAAAAATCTGTTAAAATGTTGACTCAATGACATAACTAAGCTGCTTAACTAAAACTTAACTTAACTAGGCACTTAACTAAAAGTGCCTTAATATTCTGTTTAATTATTTTAATTATTGAACTTAATTAAACCAGAGTGAGTAGGTACTAGAAGGCCGACCATGCTTTAGCCGTCTCCAAAAATCTGGATGTGTATGTGTGTATAAGCTAAGTTAGCCCGCGGCGACGCTAGAACAAGAGATTTCCATAAAAGTCTCCCCTTTAAAAAAAGTCATCAAAAAGAGAAGATATTTTATGTTGCATATTTTTTTTATCAAAATTAGGGGGCAAACGAGCAAACGGGTCACCTGATGGAAAGCAACTTCCGTCGCCCATGGACACTGCAACATCAGAAGAGCTGCAGGTGCGTTGCCGGCCTTTTAAGAGGGAATAGGGTAAGCAAGGGAATTGGGAAGGGTAGGGAAGAGAATAGGGTAAGGGGATTGGACCTCTGGTATACTCACTCACTCGGCGAAACACAGCGCAAGCGCTGTTTCACGCCGGTTTTCTCTGAGCCCATGGTATTTCTCCGGTCAAGCCGGCCCATTCGTGCCGAAGCACGGCTCTACCATGTTTACTCTCAAATCTTTCGTCTATTTCTTCAGTTTTCTCTTTCAAATTATAAAAATGTCCTCTCAAAATCTTGAAGCATCTTCACCCTAAAAAATAAAAGGCTGGCTGGATCGCGATGGCATAACACGAAAGTGTGTGTCGGCTTAGAGCTATAGCATAACATTCCTGTTTTATTGTGTACCAGAATTTATTCACGAGGCCTGTGTTTAAAAAAAAGTAAAAAAGCGGTAGAAGTGAAAGCGAAAAAAAATCATAAAGAGAGTGTGATAATATAACATTTCTTAGCCATCACGAAAAGAAGTTTCACTTTTTTTATTTAGAAACTCAATAAAATAAAGAGTTTACGGGTATAAAATATGGTAGCCTCAATAATATTCTATCTGACTCAAATGCAAATCCTCAAAATTCGTTGTTCCTATATTTTTAATCGAAATAACATTTATATTGAAATTGAAACAACGTAGGTCTTATATTGCCACGAACAAGCTATTTCCAAAATACGACAAGCAGGTCTATCAAAATAGCAAGCTCGATAATCTTAAAGACCCTTACCTACTACCATGAAAATATATTTGTGTTACGAATTGCATGATGCTTTGAGGTGAAAAAGTTTCGAGAGTCTATACGTGGGAGAGTCATGCTTCGGCACGAATGGGCCGGCTCGACCGGAGAAATACCGGTAAGTGAAACAGCGCTTGCGCTGTGTTTCGCCGAGTGAGTGAGTTTACCGGAGGCCCAATCCCCTACCCTATTCCCCTCCCTACCCTCCACTATTCCCTTCCCTTCCTTACCCTCCCCTATTACCCTATTCCCTCTTAAAAGGCCGGCAACGCACTTGCAGCTCTTCTGATACTGCGAGTGTCCATGGGCGACGGAAGTTGCTTTCCATCAGGTGACCCGTTTGCTCGTTTGCCCCTTATTTCATTAAAAAAATACATGAAATTCGAGATATTATGACCTATAATAATGTGCTATCGTCTAATATCGTCAAAAAAACGGTGCAAAAGTTAGCACGCAATTAGCGTACAAAATTATGTTTCCAAAATATCGTGGTCAGCAGAACGTTAATTAAGTTTTACAATTAAACTAGTTAAATTATTCTATACATATAAAAATACATCGCAGAGAGAAACATGGAACAGTAGCGGGACAGTTTAAGCTTTAAATTATATCCATACTTCCATATCCATACTAATATTCTAAATGCGAGTGTGTCTGTCTATCAGTTACCTCTTCACGCCAGAACCACTGAAACAATTTAGCTGAAATTTTGTATGTAGATAATTTGAGTCCCGGAAAAGGACATAGGATACTTTTCATCCCGGATAAATGTACGGTTCCCGCGCGATAAACGAGTTTTGGCGCCATGAAGTTGCGGGAATTGCCTAAACTCTAGTCTATTATAATTAAAGAGCGCAATTATTGCTCGCCCCACCCAATATCCCAGTGAGTAATCCTTCTAAGAATTGAGGAAAAACAAATATCGAAAAGACGTTTGGACCACCGCCAGCGCTGGTGCTTATGTCATTTACGTACGGTCCCAGACCATACACTGTATCATTATTAACCTTATTGCCTTAGCCATAAGGGCGCCAAGTGATAAAAGTGGCCGTACACCGATAATACGCAGTGCTACGCCAGTCATTCGCTACTTTTATTAAGACAATTCCTATAACTTATGGTGTTATGTATATTTCGTTAAATAGGCTAGTAACGACATGTCGTTGTCTTTTCATGTGAACGATCTTTGCCATTAACTTTAATTAATATATTATGTATTATATTGGTGTGACTTTTAGAAATAATTTTTTGGCTCTTAAATTTTTATAGTCTTTGCCTTTTATCTTTATCTGCCGATGCAGCGAGCCTACGTAGCAGCACGTCTACGGTTTAAGATCGTAGCAAGTCTACGGTGTAGCACAGCTATGGTATAGTGAATCTACTTCATAGCACGCCTACGGTGTAGTGATTCTACGTCGTAGCACGCCTACGGTGTAGTGATTCTACGTCGTAGCACGCCTACGGTGTAGTCATTCTACGTCGTAGCACGCCTACGGTGTAGTGATTCTACGTCGTAGCACGCCTACGGTGTAGTGATTCTACGTCGTAGCACGCCTACGGTGTCACTACATCGTAGGCGTGCTACGAATCACTATTCTACGTCGTAGCATAGCTACAGTGTAGCAAGTCTATGTCGTAGCACGCCTACGGTGTCACTACACCGTAATAATAATAATAATAATAATAATAATAATAATAATATTATAATAATATAATATAATACACATATAATACACAATGATTCTACGACGTAGCACAGCTACAGTGTAGCAAGTCTACGTCGTAGCACGCCTACGGTGTAGTGATTCTACGTCGTAGCACGCCTACGGTGTAGTGATTCTACGTCGTAGCACGCCTACGGTGTAGTCATTCTACGTCGTAGCACGCCTACGGTGTAGTGATTCTACGTCGTAGCACGCCTACGGTGTAGTGATTCTACGTCGTAGCACGCCTACGGTGTCACTACATCGTAGGCGTGCTACGAATCACTATTCTACGTCGTAGCATAGCTACAGTGTAGCAAGTCTATGTCGTAGCACGCCTACGGTGTCACTACACCGTAATAATAATAATAATAATAATAATAATAATAATATTATAATAATATAATATAATACACAATGATTCTACGACGTAGCACAGCTACAGTGTAGCAAGTCTACGTCGTAGCACGCCTACGGTGTAGTGATTCTACGTCGTAGCACGCTTACGGTGTCACTACATCGTAGGCGTGCTACGAATCACTATTCTACGTCGTAGCACAGCTACAGTGTAGCATGTCTACGTCGTAGCCTACGAATAATAAAAACTAAGGAAAAGTAACTCCGTCAAAAAACATGCTCTACAATACTTGTCAAAAAAGTGTACCTTAGGTACTCATTTCAATACATTTGCAATATTTAGATGACCTTGAGCGGTACTAGCCTGACGTTACATGACAGATCAAAAGGAACCAAATTTAAAACGGTAATAGTATGGGAGTTACGGTTCCTAAGTTTTTATTATTCGTAGGTCGTAGCACAGTTACAGTGTTGCAAGTCTACGTCGTAGCACGCCTGCGGCGTAGTGAGTTTACGTCGTAGCTTGCCTTTTTTTTTACGCACCGAAATGCTGTGTCGCATTCGACGCAGGGAATGGGGACTCCCGCTGCGGATATGTGGGGTTCGCCGCGGCGAAGATGGTGAGTGCCGCGGCCCTACCCACTAAAATACTGCGTTGTTCCTGTCTCCTACAGCTGGCGGATGCACGGGTCCCGACGAGCATTTCTCCTTTGTTCGGTCAGCGCAGCGCCTGCTTGGTCTTACGCAGGCCTCTCTTCTTGGTGGGGGTGTTGCCCCCCTAGGCCGAACAGAGGCTCCAAACGGGGGGAAACGCGTCGTAGCACGCCTACGGCGCGGTGTAGTGAGTTTACGTCGTAGCACGCCTGCGGTGTAGTGATTGTACGTCGTATCACAGCTACGGTGTAGCAAATCTACGTCGTAGCAAGCCTACGGTTTAGTTAGTCTACGTCGTAGCACGCCTACGGTTTAGTTAGTCTATGTCGTAGCACGGCTACGGTTTAGTTAGTCTACGTCGTAGCACGCCTACGGTTTAGTTAGTCTACGTCGTAGCATGCCTACGGTTTAGTTAGTCTACGTCGTAGCACGCCTACGGTTTAGTTAGTCTACGTCGTAGCACGCCTACGGTTTAGTTAGTCTACGTCGTAGCACGCCTACGGTTTAGTTAGTCTACGTCGTAGCACGCCTACGGTTTAGTTAGTCTATGTCGTAGCACGGCTACGGTTTAGTTAGTCTACGTCGTAGCACGCCTACGGTTTAGTTAGTCTACGTCGTAGCACGCCTACGGTTTAATTAGTCTACGTCGTAGCACGCCTACGGTTTAGTTAGTCTACGTCGTAGCACGCCTACGGTTTAGTTAGTCTACGTCGTAGCACGCCTGCGGTTTAGTTAGTCTACGTCGTAGCACGCCTACGGTTTAGTTAGTCTACGTCGTAGCAAGCCTGCGGTTTAGTTAGTCTACGTCGTAGCACGCCTACGGTTTAGTTAGTCTACGTCGTAGCACGCCTACGGTTTATTTAGTCTACGTCGTAGCACGCCTACGGTTTAGTTAGTCTACGTCGTACCACGCCTACGGTTTAGTTAGTCTACGTCGTAGCACGCCTACGGTTTAGTTAGTCTACGTCGTAGCACGCCTACGGTTTAGTTAGTCTACGTCGTAGCACGTCTACGGTTTAGTTAGTCTACGTCGTAGCACGCCTACGGTTTAGTTAGTCTACGTCGTAGCAAGCCTGCGGTTTAGTTAGTCTACGTCGTAGCACGCCTACGGTTTAGTTAGTCTACGTCGTAGCAAGCCTGCGGTTTAGTTAGTCTACGTCGTAGCACGCCTACGGTTTAGTTAGTCTACGTCGTAGCAAGCCTGCGGTTTAGTTAGTCTACGTCGTAGCACGCCTACGGTTTAGTTAGTCTACGTCGTAGCAAGCCTGCGGTTTAGTTAGTCTACGTCGTAGCACGCCTACGGTTTAGTTAGTCTACGTCGTAGCAAGCCTGCGGTTTAGTTAGACTACGTCGTAGCACGCCTACGGTTTAGTTAGTCTACGTCGTAGCACGCCTACGGTTTAGTTAGTCTACGTCGTAGCAAGCCTGCGGTTTAGTTAGACTACGTCGTAGCACGCCTACGGTTTAGTTAGTCTACGTCGTAGCAAGCCTGCGGTTTAGTTAGTCTACGTCGTAGCACGCCTACGGTTTAGTTAGTCTACGTCGTAGCACGCCTACGGTTTAGTTAGTCTACGTCGTAGCAAGCCTGCGGTTTAGTTAGACTACGTCGTAGCACGCCTACGGTTTAGTTAGTCTACGTCGTAGCACGCCTACGGTTTAGTTAGTCTACGTCGTAGCAAGCCTGCGGTTTAGTTAGACTACGTCGTAGCACGCCTACGGTTTAGTTAGTCTACGTCGTAGCAAGCCTGCGGTTTAGTTAGTCTACGTCGTAGCACGCCTACGGTTTAGTTAGTCTACGTCGTAGAACAGCTATTGCGTAGCAGTACGCAGAGATGTCAGGGTAGTGCGAAGCTCTTTACATCGACGCTAGGCTGTAGACGTGATTCGTGTAACGAAATGAACGGGCATACGATACATTGGTAAAATAAGCTTTTCAAACTAAACTTTACCACATAAGAAAATAAACATTGAATTGACGGACTTGAAATCTGGGGGCACGGGAGTGCCCCCGCCAAGATGAGCCAAGCGAAGCGCGCAAGGGCAATACCTACCTTTTCTCGAAACTTTTCGTCGTATTTTTGAACCTTCGTAATTTAGTTATTATTTTACTTTTTATACTTTAAGAAGTTTGTATCCATATTAATACTACGTGACATTTTAATGGTTATTTTGCCGCAGTGAAATGATTCTATCTTAGTATTACAATAGATTTGTGAGGATTTTTTAAATTTTTTTTTTCAAATCTCGCTCCTGCCTATCGGCATAAAGTTACCACGTACGTCATAAAAAATATTTTTATTTTCAAAAAAAAACTTGCATGATTCGATAGTACTACTACAGGTAAATCGTTCTGCTAGTGTGTGCGTCGTCTAGTGTGTGTATATTTTTATTTATTGACATTGTGCGATGCAGGAATGTTAGGCTAATTGTGGGTACCGACCCACAATTCGCCTAACATTCCTGCATCGCGCTATCGAAGTTTTCTAAGTGCGTCGGTATATATACGACAGTTGAAATGTATCACGTGGGCTTCGGCCTGACCGAGCATACCACCTTGTTTGGTCGGAAGATCTTCCTTTGGGGTCGCCACGCCATATTCCTACAACGTAATAACGAAATGGGTTGTGATAAAATTTAGCATAGTAGCTTTCTTTTTTAATTGAAAGTGTTACCGTAAGATACTGTAATAATAAGGTTAAGCCCTAGCTTTAGTTAATAGCTTGTGATTTTCTGTTGGCCATTTTTAACCCGGCTATTTTATAATGCCAAAAAGTGTGACAACACTCTTTTTAAGGTTTCGTACCCAAAGGGTAAAAACGGGATCCTATTACTAAGACTTCGTTGTCTGTCCGTCTGTCTGTCCGTCTGTCTTGTCCGTCTGACTGTTTCCAGGCTGTATCTCAAGAACCGCTATAGCTAAACTTCTGAAATTTTCACAGAGTGTGTATATCTGTTGCTGCTCTAATAATCAATACTGAAAACAAAATAAAATTAATGTGAAATTTTTCGGCCCTTTTCGCTCTATATCAATAATGGCAAGAGGTAGGCATTTGAATTTTTCATACATTCTTTTGTTGTTACTTCCTATTATTATTATTATCAGCCTACAGTGTCCCACTGCTGGGCAAAGGCCTCCCCTCTCTCTTTCCAAAGTTCACGATCCTGTGATATTGTTGGCCACTCTTTATCAAACGCATTTAGTTCGTCGCACCACCTTTTCTTGGGTCGGCCTCTGTTACGCTGACCAGTCGGTAGCCACTCAGAAACTAGACGCAATGTTATATGTTATATTATCTTTTGTTATGTCTGCACTTTAATATTTAATAATAATATTAAAATAAAATAAAAATTTAAGGTGGGCTCCCATACAAAAAAACACAATTTTTAGCCTATTTTTGCTCTGTATCGGTACGAAACCTTTCGTGCGCGACTCGCACTTGGCCGATTTTATTCTTTGTTGTTTTAACTGCGTTGGATGAGTGACACTATATCAAGCACAGGATTGACTTTTAAAATGCCCAAATTTTTAATTAATCATAATTATTGTGACATTGTAATAGGGCAGACACAATATTGTATAGGGATATAATACTATTATAATTTTAACGTGGGAGAGCCATGCTTCGGCACGAATGGGCCGGCTCGACCGGAGAAATACCACGTTCTCACAGAAAACCGGCGTGAAACAGCGCTTGCGCTGTGTTTCGCCGAGTGAGTGAGTTTACCGGAGGCCCAATCCCCTACCCTATTTCCTTCCCTACCCTCCCCTATTCCCTCCCCTTCCCATCCCTACCCTCCCCTATTACCCTATTCCCTCTTAAAAGGCCGGCAACGCACCCTCAGCTCTTCTGATGCTGCGAGTGTCCATGGGCGACGGAAGTTGCTTTCCATCAGGTGACCCGTTTGCTCGTTTGCCCCCTTATTTCATAAAAAAAATAAAAAAAAAAATAATAATAATCTACCATCGTTCACAACAGTATCAAATTACACAAATGATATTAAAGCTGATCGCACATCGCACATTTGTCAGCATCGTACGCGTCGAACGCACCGCATAGTACACGAAGTGCGGCGCGTACGGTGCTGACGAATTTATTCATTATTTTGAAATAAGGGGGCAAACGAGCAAACGGGTCACCTGATGGAAAGAAACTTTCGTCGCCCATGGACACTCGCAGCATCAGAATAGGGTAATAGGGGAGGGTAGGGAAGGGAATAGGGGAGGGCAGGGAAGGAATAGGAGAGGGTAGGGAAGGGAAAAGGGAAAGGGGATTAGGCCTCCGGTAAACTCACTCACTCGGCGAAAAACAGCGCGAGCGCTGTTTCACGCCGGTTTTCTAGTAGTATTTCTCCGGTCGAGACGGCCCATTCGTGCCGAAGCAATGGCTCTCCCACGGAATGTGCGAGGTTTCACATCATTTCATACAACAAATTCTAAAATGCGGCGCGTTCGGCGTGCGTGATGATAAATGTGCCTTAGCGTGATATCGACAGATTACCGGTAACTGTTTAATTAAAAGAATCGTTTCATATCCTCCGAGTACTCAATTCACATAAAATTAATTAACAGTTGATGTTGAGTGTCGACATAAGATACTTACTTGCAATCTTACACTACTTCAATGTTTAAGTGGTAGATATTTCTGCGCTCTCTTAGAAATTATTTATCATTTTATTTCATTTAGTCTGAATGTAAACAAAGGTCATAGGTGGTTACGGTGTTATTATGTATTTTAACGCCTCCATGGTCCAATGGCTTAGAGCGTTGCCCGTGGGTTCGATTCCCGTGTTAGAAACATGTTATTTCCAAGTTTGGTTAGGACAAGATGGTCGTCGCATGGGCATGTAAAAAGTCGGTCCTGCGCCTGATCTCTCGCCAGTCGTGTCGGTCTTCCGTCCCACTGGGTTATGAAAGAAAAAGGAATAGAGAGTGCTCTTGTATACTGGTGAGGAAGTTATTATTAAAATTATGTATCGTGAATTGCCATGCTTACACGCAAGATGTATTGTGGCATATTTATTTTGTATATTTTTTTGGTTAACCAAATGTTTAAAATTGTAATAGAGTATAAACATGGTTTGTGTGGCGTCCTATAATTACTCCCTTGTTGAACATGAAAACTGATTATAAGGACGACTATACATAGATGTCATCTATGTATAGTCGTATATATATATATATATATATATATATATATATATATATATATATATATATATATATATATATATATATATATATATATAATATAGATACCTGGCACAATATTCTGAGTTTTCTAATCATGTCATATTTTACTCTTTCTATAAATAAAACATCGATTAAATTGAACCAAACATAATACACGAAAGTAAATAAAGTTTTCAATTAGTCCTTTTGATTCAAAGGAATAAAATTAAAAGCTCGAGTCGCAGCTTAAGAATATACACTCTAATATCGGAACTAGGCCGGGCCACCTCAGGGTATAACCTATATGCACTGCCCCCGTTAGCGCGTAATGAAATCTAAATACTTGCGAATATTGTATTCCTGGTGTATTGTGGTTTAAAGAACTTCCGAGTTTTAGATAAAGATAATATAATCATAATATCTATGGACACTTCACACTACGTCAGTCTGGTCCCGTGGTAAGTACCTAAAAGACTTGTGTTACAGGACTACGGAAATATATTTAATATTTTTATACTATACACTAGCTATTTGACCGAGCTTTGCTCGGTATTCGATAAAACACGAATAAAATAACATTTTCTAAAAATGATTCCTAGCTAGATCGATTTATCGTCCCCGAAACCCCCTATATACTAAATTTCATGAAAATCGTTGGAGCCGATTCCGAGATTTTAATTATATATTTATATATATACAAGAATTGCTCGTTTAAAGATATAAGATATATCTAAGATTTTTATTATATCATACACATATTTAATATCCATGACCCAGGAACTTTTTTGAAAACTTTTTGTTCCGTCGGCGGGATTCAAACCCGCGACCCCCGGCTTTTGCTACCAACAGCCCACCAACTGAGTCACAGAGGTCGTCAAAAAATGGATTGATATTTTTGAAATAGTAAGTTTAACTAAGACAGAGTTTGTTTAAATTTTCTAAATATTTATATTTGAGAAGAGCAATCAAATTAAACTTGTATCATTTAAATTTATAATAATAATTAATTCCAATAAAAACGTACTTGTATTTTCCTAGTCTAATGCAAGGCAACTCACAAAAAAAGTTAAGAGATAATTTTTTGCTCGACTCGGTAAGATCACTGCTATACTTATATACCTACATGACAATTTTGAATATAATGGAAAGAGTTGTCTTGATTTGTGAATTCTGTAAACATTTTTTGCTATTACCTGCAGAAGCTAATAAAATAAAGGCACGAGTCAAATCATTCAACAGTGTTACAGACCGACAAGGCTTTAAGTGAACGTGGGGGCGGTAAAGGAGAACTGTCAATAATAGCGTTTTTGTATGGTGGCGGCGTCAGTTCCTTTTTTCGCCACGTTCATTTAAAGCTTTGTCGAGCTATACAGACATCATATTACATTAATTGGCAACGGTTATCGTTTTACATTAGTTCCTATCGATCCTATCTGTACCTGTATCCTATCTGTCCTCAATAAAAAATCCCACAGTTTCAACAGAAACAGAAAGAATAAAATTATCTTTTATATCCGGGGGACCTGTAAACAAGTGTTTACAAAAGTTTCGTCCTTTGTATTCATTCTGTCGAGTTAACGCTCATTTCGGAGCATAAGGTGGGGTTTGCTGTTTTATTTTCAGCTCAATGGCCGCTACGTGCGAACGTCCGTGTTTGCGCTGCTGATTGGCGAAACTTTCAGTCCGATTTGAATGGCAAATGTGTTTTTAATTGTGATTCCGTTTGTCTTACCGAGAATTGCTTCATGAAGTTTTGTTTGTCTAATGTACAGTTTAAACTTTGCAAAATGTATTTAGTTATTTTTTTCTATTTATCTAATTCTAATAGTAACTGCAGTTCGCTGATATAATGAAGGTTAAACACATTCGTTGTCACACTGTGTATATTCGGAGCAACGCCATACTATTATAGGCATATTAGGTGAGTGTGGGCTTACATTATTAGGTTATGCCAAGTCAATCTTCAATCCATATATATAAAACTCAAAGGTGAGTGACATGACATTTACATAGTGATCTATCAACGCACAGCCCAAACCACTGGACGGATCGGGCTGAAATTTGGCATGCAGGTAGAGGTAGATGATGAGGCATCCGCTAGGAAAGGATTTTGATAAATTCCAACCCCAAAGGGTTCAAATAGGGGATGAAAGTTTGTATATATTAATACTTCTTAACACGAGCGAAGCCGCGGGCAAAAGCTCGTCTTATATACGAGCCATATTTATCAAAAGTTGAGATCTCAAGATCCTACAGGAAATAGGACCTTCTGTTTTTGACTGTAATTTGCTCTGGTTTTGTTAATATTAATACTGTAAAAAATCAACAAAACCCGAGCAAATTACAGTCAAAAACAGTAGCTCCTATTTCGTATAGGATAATTAAATCTTGATTTTTGATAAATATGGCTCGAACGTCATTATCACAGTTACTCCCACAAGCACAAGGTAACAATATAAATTCATGTCCATGCTAACAAGCATACCGTATAACCCAAGAGCTAGTGACAGCCAGACTTTAGTTATTTTACAAAAGCTGGAAGTTTTCATGTACGGTACTTACTTGCTGTATACACATACTTAAACTTACTTAAAATATTATACTGGTAGTGAGAAGCAAGTGTTCAAAACGTCCCGCAGTAAAGAACGAGATTTTTACAGTTATCCCGAATAAAATAGGATAAAAAAACGAGCTTAAATATCTATCGAAGATCAGGTAGACCTTCAGAACTGGATACCTCCTAAAGTAACCGCGACCGAAACTCCATAGTTGCTGGTCGTTCTTACCTCTATTGGAATCATAAACATGTAAACTTTCAGCTTTTACAAAATGACGAATCTGGCTGTTGCTGGCTCTTGGGTTAGTAGTATACTCCATCGATGCATGTCGCGCGTGACGGCGCAAAATGGCGGCGGAATTAGCGGCTAATGAGGCCCGAGTTTGTTTTGTTTTGTGTCCCTTCACTTTCAACCCTCCATGGTATGAATTTTCAACCTACATTAAAATAAAACCATGATACAAGCTTCGTATTCGTACAACATACTTTCATAGTTTCGAGTACAGTTTTATAATAATCTTAAATCCCACTTTAACTGCTAAAACCGCACATGTAGATTAGTTTTTTTATTAAGTTTCTATCATAACTAAATGAATCGATGAACTTTGTATCCTAACATATACATTTCCTGGACTTCCACGTATACTTCAAGACCAAAGCCAAGGCAAATAGGTTTATCCTTTCTCTAGTTTTAGTGAGACTTTTAAAAATAATTTCTATTTAAATACATCCATATTATAATGAGCCGAGCTGTGTTTATAAATCATCAATGAGCTCTGTAGTAATGCGATGGATCGAAACAATAGATGTTTTTGTTTTATCGATTTCAAATAAATCACAAAAAATTCAGAGGTGAAAATATAACATCAGACACTCTCTGCAAAATTTAAGAAATGCTAGGAAAAGAACGTCTGCTTAATGTCATCTATAGCACGAATATTGATATCGCATCGTGCAGATAACATTTTGATCCTTATCATTGTAGCATACGGCTGAAAATAGCTCTGTGCATCGTAAAATTGACGTAACAGCAATAAAATCGAATTGAGGTACAGAATTTAATCTAGCAAACTGCCTTCGGCGCGATACTGATTTGTTTATAAGAGAGATTTTACTACACATATTACTGTAGCATGCATGTGTGGGAGAGTAATGATTCGGCACGAATGGGCCGGCTCGACCGGAGAAATACCACGTTCTCACAGAAAACCGGCGTGAAACAGCGCTTGCGCTGTGTTTCGCCGAGTGAGTGAGTTTACCGGAGGCCCAATCCCCTACCCTATTCCCTTCCCTACCCTCCCCTATTCCTTTCCCTACCCTCCCCTATTCCTTTCCCTTCCCTATCCTCCTCTATTACCCTATTCCCTCTTAGAAGGCCGGCAACGCACCTGCAGCTCTTCTGATGCTGCGAGTGTCCATGGGCGACGGAAGTTGCTTTCCATCAGGTGACCCGTTTGCTCGTTTGCCCCCTTATTTCATTAAAAAAATATTGTGCAATTTTATTTTCAATTTTTGTCATCTTCTTTCATTCAACTTTCGTTTCGGCGCATTTAATAATTGAATGCGTCAACGAACGTCACGCCAACATTGTTATACACGTCATTTGTTATACACGGTGTGTCAGAGGATGAAGTTAACCGACTCTTACTTAATCTCAAAGAGGACTCAGGACCAGGATGGGATGGCATCCCGATAAAGGCATTAAAAAGCATAACCGAAACTATTGTTCCTCCTAATGTTTGGAAGATGGTGTGTTTCCTGGGGTTTTTAAGAAGTCTGTGATTGTCCCCATTCACAAGGATGGCAAAAGGGACTGTCTTTTTAAGAAGTCTGTGATTGTCCCCATTCACAAGGATGGCAAAAGGGACTGTATTGGCAATTATCGCCCAATATCAATTCTTTCACTACTGTCAAAGATTTTTGAAAAAATTATTAACACTAGATTGGTAGCCTACTTGGAGAAAAATAACTTGCTCTCTAATAACCAATTTGGTTTCAGACGCAAAAAATCAGCCGAGGAAGCTGTAAATTTATTTGTTACATTTGTTGCTGGTAAATTAGACAGTGGTGAAAAATGTCTAACAATCTTCCTAGATTTAGCGAAGGCATTTGATACAGTCCCTTTTGCTAAACTTCTAAATACCCTGGAGAGGCTTGGTTTACGAGGAAATCAACTGTCCCTTATAGCTGACTACCTCACAAACCGTACACAGTGTACTAAGATTGGTAGCACTATAAGCTCAGACTTACCAGTAACATGCGGAATCCCACAAGGAAGTGTACTGGGACCTACCTTGTTTCTCTGCAACATTAATAACTTGTGTAAATTAAGATTACCAAACTGTATGATTACATGCTATGCCGATGATACTGCATAGACTTTTTATGGTAAAACATGGACTGATGTGTACAATACGGCACAATTTGGGTTAGACATGGTTGGAAGATGGCTTGCAAATCACCACTTAACTCTTAATTCGTCAAAAACGAAATTAATTCCATTTGGTATAAAAAAAATCCTCGCTGCAGCAAGAGCATAACTATTTTAAGCTTATAGTCCATAATTGTGTTCCCCAATCTCATTCACCGTGTGACTGTAGCCAAATCGAAAGGACAGAAAGTATAAGATACTTGGGTATGATTATAGATCACAAAATGAATTTTGCTGAACACATAAATAAATTGGCTATCGAAATTCGTCGTTTTACTTACGTATTTAAGCGCCTCCGTTATGTAGCCAATAATAATTTGTTTAGATATGTGTATACAAGTCTCTGCCAATCTATAATAACGTATGGTATCACCGCATGGGGTGGTGCACCCAAAAGTCTCATGATAAATGTTGAAAGGGCGCAAAGGCTAATTCTAAAAATTTCCTTTTTCAACCCAATTCTAACTCCCACTAAAGAACTGATGTCCTTACAGTTCGGCAACTCTTTGTGCTCTCTACTCCATCATGTGTATACATAAGAATACTCCCTATGACCAGCATAATCCTGTACTTTCTGAAAGAAGGCATTATCGAATTTGTAATGTCCCATCAACTAACACATACTTTGCACGAAGAAATTCCTCTTATATAGGTAGAAAACTATATAATATAGCAAATAAGAAATATAATATATATCCTTTATCTTGCAACAAAGTTAAATACATATTAGTAAAGTAGCTAAAATCGTTAAACTATGATGAGACCGAGAATCTCTTGGTAAGGACAGAGTAGGACTATTGGTATTGTAACTGCAATTTCAGCTATCTTTGCACCCTAGCAGTAGTATAACTGATCCCAAGACTTCTGTCGTAGGGCTAGGGTGTTGTAGCATTTGGCATACTTCTTGTACATCAAAGACGACAAACTTTCACTTTGTCACAATGCCGTATTTAATTATTAGTCCCTACCAGTGCACCCCAGCAGTTTTTTTTTTCAACTGATCCCAAGACATTATTCGTAGGGCTGGGGTGTAGGGAGTTAACTTAATACATATACTGAATAATAATAAAATAATAAACACACACACACACACACACACACACACACACACACACATACACACACACACACGCACACACACACAATTTATGATTAGATATCATTAGAAGATGCTTTCACAACTAGTGACTTACCTCTTAAATATAAATGATGTTAGACACGATTCAATAATACCTTCTGAGGGGGGGGCCTGGTGACCCTTTAACACAGGGCAACCTAGTTAGGGCACCAGTCTCCTACTATAATTTTTAACTAAGCATCATAATGATTGTATATGTGTTTTTTGTATTGTGGGAGAAATTAATAAAGATTTTTGAATTGTCATTTTTGTTCAGTTGCAGTGTCTGTCAGCTTCTTGTAACATGCGCGACGAGAACATTTTACTGGGTGGAATATATGTGGCTTATTTGGTCAAAACAAATTCCAGAAACAAAATAACAAACCGAAAGTTTTAGATACGGTCAGAGGGCATGCGTCGCGGGCACGCCTCACGTTCGCTGTTGACTGCGCTATAACGCATGCCCTTGACGCAGGAGTCACAATAGATCCTCATGTGTCGCAGTGATGTCAGGGCTACAGCGACCTGCCTTTAAAAAAAATGCCCTTGACGAACAGAAAAGGCACAGTGTGGACAAAGCAATTAGTGAGCTTTCGCGGAAATTCGTTTATTGTGCAGGATTTTTTTTTGTGATAAAGCTATCATTGGTGGGAAGATTCACGAATACACGAAAGAGAGAAGTACACAAAGTATCTTCATACCAAATTTCATCCAAATCGGTTAAGTAGCTTAGCGAGATAAGTTAAAAGAAAGACACTATTAATTCTTAATTAGAATAACTTATTGATTTGCGATCTTACTACAAAAGATTTAAACACCTGTTGAACAGTTGATTAGAGAAAAATTCAGTACAATCTGTACAGTCTCAAAACAGCTGTACAGATATGTTTAGTATTTTGTGGTAAGACCGTTACTTTCCAGTGACATTTTATTTGTCTTCGCTTTATTAAAGTAACTAGCAAATGTTTAGTTGTTGGGTTTCATTTCGGAAAAAATATATATGGTTCGTAAAATGAATTTCGGCATAACTAAGTTGCGGGCAACGTTGCGTCATAAGTGGGTCAGAATTTCATGAAATTACTTATCCCCCTGAATATTTGCTCCCTAAAAATTAAAATGTGCTCCAACAAAAATAATAAGTATTCATGACGGAGGAGTTAAATAGTAGAAAAGTAAATTAATTAAGCAAGTTCTCGACCGGGACTCGGGGTTTAGGAGTTACTTAGATTGCTTTATCTCTTTAAACGTTAGCGCATATTATAATAAACTTTGGAAAAATTATAAGACGTAATAATGTAACTTCAAACAGTTGTCCAAGCATGGACTTAAGCTTCTTGATTGATAACGATGGTGCAATGCCTTTGGTAGGCCCAGAAAAAAAAAGAGTATTCAGCTAGAGGTGGTTGTGGTATTTGAGCAGATGCTCTAAGCCTAAAGCCTTAAGTCAAAAATGACAATGATATAATAATATTTATTGTGGTAGATAAAGGATTTATTCAAGATACAATCTTTTTACAAAATTTGCTGGCATTATACATTTTTTTATTACAATAATTAGGGTTCATCTATGGGCCAGTCGCCCATATCCTTTGTTTGTCTCATTGTATTTTAAAGTCACAACATTAGATACTTATTTTGTAACGTCTGTAGTTAGCATGTAACGCAATTAATATCAAAGGTATAATAAGGTTCTCCTAATAGTAAGCAAATGCATTGTATTATATTATATATTTCAGTTATTTGTTCATGACTTTATTTTAAACTTAACTAACGACCCGCCCCGGCGTCGCACGGGTATAAAATATATAGCCACTGAAAAAATGATTAAAATCGATAGCCTATGATCCTTCACGTGGTCTACTTCTTATCTTTGCCAAATAACATGAAAATTGCTCCAGTAGTTCGCGATAAGCCCTTTCAAATCATTTCCCCCATTTTCTCCACATTTTCCTATTAATCTTAGCATGATAAAATATAGACTTTAGCCATCCTCGATAAATGGGCTATCTAACACTGAAAGAATCATCAAAATCCGTTGCGTAGTTTTAAAGATTAAAGAGAACAAAGGGACATGAGAAAAAAAGCGACTTTATTTTATAATATGTATAGAAGATCCAACCTGACCTTAGTACTCCCAAAAAACAAGTTACCTTTGAATAAAACTTTTAGGGAAAACTCACAATATTGTAACAAAGTTTCCCCCCACCCAGCAAAAGGCACTTACGAGAAAAGAAATTGTATGTTTGGAAATTTTGAATAGCATTAAACGTCGTTTGGCGAAAGGATAATGAGATATTGATGTACTTGGACTGTCCTGATATCTCTTATCAGGAAAGGTCTTCACATATTTTCATAAAACATTACAATATACACACAGGAGTTACGACTTTATTATGTAGGACGTAGAGGTGGTTACTCCATGATGTGTGTAAAGTAGGTTTTCGTCACTTCCCTTTGTGTCACCCTTTTGTGTGACTCAGTTTTTAAGCAATAAATTGTATATTATCGTATTGTATATTGTATTGTGAATACAATACAATCGTATGATTTAGTTGTGTACTTAACACTGTTTATAATATTATAGCTATTCAAATATTCAAAAAAACAATAATTGATAGCCCTTTTTAAGGTTTCGCAGCTAATTAATAAAAACAGGATACTATTACTAAGACTACGTTATCTGTCCATCCGTCTGTCTGTCAGTATGTCTGTCTCCAGGCTGTATCTCAAGAACGAGAGATTTAACTTAATTAAGAGTCATATAAAATACTGGCTGTGAACTGCGGTGTTATCTGCGGTTTTTTAGTGAAAGTTAATTGCGTATTAATAGTAGATGATTTATCGTGAATTAATTTTCATTGATTTTCCCATAGAACATATTAAGTGTTAATCCAGGATATCAGCTAGCTCCATACCAAATTTTATTAGAATTGTTCCAGCCGCATACACTCACAAACTTTGGAATGTTAGTATGATAAAATTATCTTTTTAACCCCCTACAAATTCAGGAACAATGTAACACATCAAATTCTCTTATCGCAGCGATAGTTGGCAAACTCCTTCAAAACAATGGGACTGATTTTGATAAAATTGTAAATAATTTAATATAATATCTATGGACGCTTCACACCACGTCAGTCTGGCCCCGTGGTAAGTACCTGAAGGACTTGTGTTACGGGTACCAGACAACGGAAATATATTTAATACTTTTATATTATACATAATATTTAAGATTTTTATTATATGATACACATATTTAATACACATCCATGAACCAGGAACTTTGAAAACTTATTGTTCCGTCGGCGGGATTCGAACCTGCGACCCCCGGCTTGAGCTACCAAGAGCCCACCAACTGAGCCACAGAGGTCGTCAAAATAAATGTCTATCTTGTAGGTTTCGGAATCAGCCAGCATCTTGTCATACCCGACATATAATTCTTTAACGGTGTCAGAATGTTTATAAGTTTGAGGGACTGTTTCTCCACTTCCTGATAAGTGACGAATAGGCTATCCACCAATTAACTTGACAGATCAAGTATGGAGAATCTGTCAAAAAAATTATGAATAGCCTATTCGGCACTTTATCAGAAAGTGGTGAAATAGGCCCTTATTGCTTGTGTATCTGACCGTGAGGAGTAAATTCGATTCAAACAAACATACATCAATATTTTCTACATGACATAATATTATCACAGCTGATGGTTAGGTTCATTTACCCCGTCCGAAAACAGCTGACTCCATCAGCATCACTTAGAGAATGACTGTCATGATTAGTCTTATTACTCGAGCATTAATGTACACTCAGACACATAAAAATAAGGAAATTTGAACAACAATACGAATATTGTTTTATTTTATTAAATTATTAGCTTAAGCATAGTAACTTTATGCCATAGCATGAAAGGTATCCTTTTGTTGTTATTGGTCAATTAAATATAAGAAATTATTTTGCATACCTGCAGGCGTAGCATGGTCACCGTAGAAACGGTTTCTTGATTCTTCGTACGGAACACAAAGTGACAGACAGTGGAAATCCGCCATTTTGTCGATAAAATCTGTCAGTATGTCGATTCTTCCGTAGAAAGAAACCATTTCTATAGTGACCATGCTACGCCTGCTGGTGCGATATACAATTTTATGTAACGTACTAACACTTTGAATTCATAGGCCAAACTAGTACTTTGCAATATAAGAACAATATAATAATTTGCAATATAAATACAATATAATAATTTGCAATATAAATACAATATAATAATTTGCAATATAAATACAATATAATAATTTGCAATAAAAATAAAACTTTATAATAGTGACACCAAACTTCTAGAGACAGTACATTATTAATTAATGATTTGAGTCGCACATATTAAATGTTTATTTAACTGAGTATAGTCGTGAACACAAACACGTTATCATCTCATCTAGACTAATATTATAAATGCGAAAGTATGTCTGTCTATCTGTTACCTCTTTACGCCCTAACCTCTCGGGATAGAACATAGAATACTTATCATCCCGTACAAATGTAGGGTTCCCTCGCAATAATATAATTTTGACGCAACGGAGTTGACAGAGATTCATTCGCATTATAATATCAGTATGTATATGTGTGAGATAATAATAATATTATATTGGTATTGTTTATAAGCTTTGGATACATATCTGGTGGCGACTGTACCTGTGATATTGCGTGGTTATGTGATATTATGTAGATGTCGGTGGTAATGGTTTGTGGTGGAGGAACCTTCGGGGAGCTTAGGCTTACTTCGATGTCATCATCATTACTGCCTTCGTACAGTCATTTGCTATCATTCCAGAATTAGCAGTATTTGTAGAATATGAATAAAAAATCAAAATCAAAATTGTTTTATATCTGAATAAATTTAAAATAAATGTTTTCAGAATGTCCTACATGATGCCTACCACCGGTTCAGGAACTAACCCGGCGAGAAGAACCGGCGTAAGAAACTCGCACGCGGCCCACTTTTTTGTATCTTTTTTTTTAAATAAAGTTTACAATGTATTTATGTATGTAAAACATAGTATTCTATCCATACTAATATAACATTACAAGCTGTACACCACCTGTTGACGCCCAGGAATACTAACAACGCATCGCTGTTTATTAAAAAAAAACGCCATTTAGTTGACGCACAGGAATATTTACTATCAACGCCCTCTGCCCCTAACATGCAGGTACTAATAAAAAGTGTCGAGGTCAAATCAAGGTCAAATATTGTTCTGTCATGCCCTCAGATTTACGCCGAACGTGCGATAAGGAATTTTGTTCCAATTATTGTGTGTGTGTATGTCTGCCTGTTACCTCTTCACGCCTAAATCACTGATTTTGCTGAAATTTGGTTTGGAGATTCTTTGAGTCCCGTGAAAGGACATCTAGGATAATTTTTACTCTGTAAAATGTACGGTTCCCGCGCGACAAACGAGTTTAGGCGCACCGGAGTTATGGGCGTCATCTAGTACACTATAAATATATCAGCTGATCCGTTGTTCAATCTGTTGTAGCCTGTAGGAATAATGAATATGCTTAAGAGCCTGAAAGAAAGAACTTCCGACAGAGCGAATGGTAAATATATTTTTTTAATGAAATAAGGGGGCAAACGAGCAAACGAGTCACCTGATAAAAAGCAACTTCCGTCGCCTATGGACACTCGCAGCATCAGAAGAGCTACATGTGCGTTGCCGGCCTTTTAAGAGGGAATAGGGTAATATGGGAGGGTAGGGAAGGGAAGGAAGGGAAGGGGATTGGGCCTCCGGTAAACTCACTCACTCGGCTAAACACAGCGCAAGCGCTGTTTCACGCCGGTTTTCTGTGAGAACGTGGTATTTATCCGGTCGAGCCGGCCCATTCGTGCCGAAGCATGGCTCTCCCACGTATACAATTTCAAATATCGTATCTATCTACACATAGGGGAATTTTAACGATATTTTTAAGTTGAAATTCTTTAGCATCGTTGTCAATGATATAATAATAAAATACCCAAAGCAGATAATATGTTACTACCGCACGCGTTGTGAAGCTTCAAATACGACCCAATTGGGTCGTCTTTTATTTAGTCTGTCTCTTTTATGTAAATGGCATTTCGTATCTTTTGTTCCACTTTTCTTTCAATTTTGTCAATGTATTTCGGAAAAGATTTAAGCCGGAAAATAGTATGAACGTAACAGATCTGTATAAGTAGAATATCATTGATCGTTGTACTATCAGAGAAGTTGATTCCTAGGCAGATGGCGGATATAAGTAGATAATTTAGTCGCGTTAAATGTTAATAGTCAGACGACAGCCGACCAAATGACGAAGGTCTATCAATTGCCTAGGAATCAATTTCCTCGATGGTACAATTTTTGTAGTGCTCAATAAAGCTTAAATTCGCGTCAGAACACGGTATCTGATCGAAAATTTGTAAGACGAAGGGAGAGTAAATCACCGAATTGAAATATTTCCCTCTCGGCGAGAAGACTGCTTCTGCTGTTTCATTAAACACTCCTGTCAAGACTCCCAGAGGGCATATTTTTGCATATTAAGTAACTATCTAATGGCTTTATCTGTTTTTTTGAAACCAGATACATTTTCATACACAATATTAATGCGAAATTCGAAAACATTGAAGCTTTGGATCGTATCAAATAAATGCTTTATCGAATCAAAAGCGAGTGTTGTATTACGTAAAAATGTCGACTACGTGAAACGTAGGGAGGTCGTATTCTTAACAATGTTATTTGGGTATCAAACTCGTATTTTGATACGAGATATTTTATGTTATGACGCACGACACGATAAAATTTATTAAACAAACACACAGCTCCTGGATTTTGAAGTATGAATATTTGTTTTTTTTTTTTTTTTTTATAATGAAATAAGGGGGCAAACGAGCAAACGGGTCACCTGATGGAAAGCAACTTCCGTCGCCCATGGACACTCGCAGCATCAGAAGAGCTGCAGGTGCGTTGCCTGCCTTTTTAAGAGAAAATAGGGGAGGGTAGGGATGGGAAGGGAATAGGGGAGGGTAGGGAAGGAATAGGGTAGGGGATTGGGCCTCCGGTAAACTCACTCACTCGGCGAAACACAGCGCTAGCGCTGTTTCACGCCGGTTTTCTGTGAGAACGTGGTATTTATCCGGTCGAGCCGGCCCATTCGTGCCGAAGCATGGCTCTCCCACGTAAAACTGTTTTCATAATTCAAAATCCACACTTTTTTTCCTAAGCTGAAGTACATTGTAGGGGTATACACTTTGGAAAAAAAAGTTTGGCGCGGTTACAGCTGGAACTAAATCTATATCTATCTATACAGTGTGCTAGTGTAAACACCGTTATCCTTGAAACCATCAAATGAGCCCGTCAAAATGAACAACTTTTTCTATGAGAAAGCGGGCTCATTTGATGGTTTCAAGGATAACGGTGCTTACACTAACACATATATAAAATAAAGTAGTGTTAGTTACACCACTTATAACTCAAGAACGGATGAACCGATTTGGCTGAAAATTGTGAATGAAGGAGACGGACATAGGATACTTTTTATCCCGTTCGACCGCGTTTCCGTGAAGTCAGTATGAAATAAAATATCTTATACATATATAAAATTCTCGTGTCACAATGTTAATTACCGCACTCCTCCGAAACGGCTTTACTGATTTTAACCTATGTGCATATTCAGTAGGTCTGAGAACCGGCTACTGGCTTTTTATAAATAACTAGCTGTCCCGGTGAACTTCGTGTCACTTTAAAACCTTTCTTGGACTTCTACGAATATTTTAAGACTAAAATCAGCCCAATCCGTCCAGCCGTTTTCGAGTTTTAGCGCGACTAACACATTTGAAAATCCATTTTTATATATATAGATAGTAAATTATTACTATGAGGTGTGGCGATTATGTGGCATGCGTTACAAGTTTGAATTATGCTTACTAGTATTATAAAGGAACATACACATTTACGATGATGAAGAACTTACACACTACAACAACTCGAGACTGACGGCGACCATTGTTTGTGCGACGGGATAGCGATGGACATTGCCATGGTGCCATACTTATTTAGTCACTTCAATAAAATAATATGGGCGAAATACTTTATAAGGCAAAACAACATTTGCCGGGACAGCTTTTTTTAATATTTAGCAACATTGCACTTGTTTGTGTCAAAAGTGCGTCCAAGCGTTGCCTTTAATTAAAGAAAAGCGCACTCATTCAAAACGCAATCTTTTGAGCTATTGCATGGCTTTTAATCGCGGGGTTTTAGCGCGACGACTGAATCAAGAAATTCCTTAATAAAAATAAACCCCACACCCCCCACTCGGCGACAGCGGTGGGGCGTTGAAAGCCGTGCATCGTCTAACGTCGTTTCAGTTCGACAGAATTCGGCACGGTGTTTGTGTGCGTGCGACTAGACGTATGCGTGTAGACTAGCTACTATGCAATAATTTTACCGCGGCAGTCCCCAAGTGCCACACGTATTTATTTTGCCAAGCTGTAAAATAATTCACATCGGGGCATTAAGAATAATGTACCTACACTGCGAATAACTGTACAAAATCTGCTATTCTTTGTCCGTTATGTGACGTTTACAATGTTCCAAAAAGATACAAGCAGACCTGGCATGTCACTTTGTTATATTATTTTTATTAGTAAAGGGGAAAAAATAAAACCAAAAAGTTTTGCTCCAGAAACTATTATATTTTTTGTAAGGTTTAATCTTTTTTATAATTAAAAAGACAAAACTCGGACCAGTTTTCCCCCTTAAAACACTGTAGGTACTCTAAAAATGTTTCATAAATAGTTTCGAAATAAGTGCTCTTAAATAAAATCGTGAATATGAAATAGCCATCCACAGGCTCGTTATGCGGCTCTGAATTTTCACAATTTCCACGATTTTCCACGGTTTTTCACCATTCCCAGCAATGAGTGCTGCTCCAAAACGAACAATCGAAACGTGTTAGTTGATTACATTTATTTTGTTACATTTTTATTTCGTGTTACTGCTGTCTAAAAATATTTTACGTAGTAACAACTAACAGCAGTAAAAAATATGAGTTTGAACATTCGTTAGTCACTACCAAATTATATCAATAGTTACTGTTACATAAGTATAACTATTTTGAGAGTAACAAATGTTTAGTAAATTTATACGTGGGAGAACCAAGCTTCGGCACGAATGGGCCGGCTCGACCGGAGAAATACCACGTTCTGACAGAAAACCGGCGTGAAACAGCGCTTGCGCTGTGTTTCGCCGAGTGAGTGAGTTTACCGGAGGCCCAATCCCCTACCCTATTCCCTTCCCTACCCTCCCCTATTCCCTTCCCGTCCCATCCCTACCCTCCCCTATTACCCGATTCCCTCTTGAAAGGCCGGCAACGCACCTGCAGCTCTTCTGATGCTGCGAGTGTCCATGGGCGACGGAAGTTGCTTTCCATCAGGTGATCCGTTTGCTCGTTTGCCCCCTTATTTAATAAAAAAAAAATTGGTAGATTTTTTTTATGTTTATAATTGTTATAATTGTCAACCTTTCTGTTACAATATTATAGTTTCATTTCAGCGACTAAAAATTAAAAATGCGACTAAATATCACACGTAGCATACTGAAATGCACGATAAACAAAAGTGTTGCCTTCAGTATAAATCTCTTGAAGATTTAATTTTATCAAACGTACTAACAACGGGCTATTTATTCCGAACATACTGGACTCATGCGATGCAAAAAGTGTGCTGCGAATCATTAACTAGTTTTTCCTGAGTATGCCGACAGTGACGGATGGCCGCTACGTAAGGAACTTGTTTTTACTCGTACCTTTAAATAAACCTATTTCAACACGTACGGCTGTATTTTGTCGACTACGTTCGTTTTTTGTTGCGTCATATTAAAATGGTCTTGAATAGATTTTACACTCGAATCGATATTTTAAACCTATCCAACGACACCCCACATGATGAGGTGGACGCGAAAAAAAAATCATCCAAAAATATTTTTTGAATTTTTCATGTACCATTTTGTCGAAATCATTAATATGTGCATTCATGCTAAATTACAGCTTTGTAGGTCCTATAGTCTCTACGCAAAACCGCGGACAGACAGACGGACGGACGGACAGACAGACGGACGGACAGACCGAAACTATAAGGGTTCCTTGTTGACTACGGAACCCTAAAAATATTTAAAATCTTACATGATAACATCTTTAAGTACTCTTCTAAGCAGTTTATAAAGACACAAACAAACCTTTGAATTTTTTGATATTTGCTTACGTGAAACATTTTAAGTGATATTTTGTTTTTCAAAATTCTTCTCAGTATATTTTAATTGACTTTTAACAGAACATTAAATTCATTCCTACAAATTAAACGAAACATTTCATTTATTCAAATGAGATATAAATCAGACGTTTAACAAAATCAGAGATAGGCGGCGCCGAGTCCCGGCCAGAAGTTTTACCGCTCTAAAAATTATCCATTTCACAATAATGGTCCTCCATAGCTTAATTTCAGCCGTTCAAAATGAGATATTACCCGGCGTAATCGATAGCACATTAAGAACAGTCTTTGGACTTGACAAATTCACTCCAAGATTTCGCTCCGAAAGTATTTAGGGGGGGTTCTAATGAATAGGGATCCAGCTGATGAATAGCCCGCCGCAACTTAAGGATTTTATTGTTACTCGTACTATCTTTTTGAGGTGGCTTTAGCTATACTGGTATAAATTATAGCTCATTAGCTATACGGGTTTTAGAAGTATAATGTATTTATCTATTTATACTTTTGCACAATGTTGGTACATAGGTGGACTTAATGCCAAATGGCATTCTCTACCAGTCAACCTTTAGGTGTTCAAAAACAAAATTGTGAAAGAAAATAAATAAAATGCTAACTAAAAGGGTCACAAGCGAGCATTTCACTTTGTAATACGAAAACACTCTAATGATACTATAAAAATATGCCTAATTTAATTCAAATTACTTACTATATTTACAAAAAATATCACGCAATTAAAACACACATTATTGTGTGTGAACTTATAAGTTTGTTCTGACAAATCGATTGTAATATGAGATGTAAGGTGGAAAACAGGTTTTATGTAATTTTTGGAGCATAATAGAAAATCACATCGGAGTCTTTTATGATGCTAATAAACGTAGCCTTGTTCTTCCCAATGTTTACTTTATTTTCGTGTATAATCTGTAGTTCCTGATTATTTAATAATAATGATAATAATATCTATGGACGATTTACACTACGTCAGTCTGGCCCCGTGCTAAGTACCTACCTGAAGGACTTGTGTTACGGGTACCAGACAACGGAAATATATTTAATACTTTTATACTATACTATACATATATTTAGGATTTTTATTATATGATACACATATTAAATACACATCCATGATCCAGGAACTTCGAAAACTTTTTGTTCCGTCGGCGGGATTCGAACCCGCGACCCCCGGCTTGAGCTACCAACAGCCCACCAACTGAGCTACAGAGGTCGTCAAATTTGATACAAATGAATTAAAATGCCTTTCTCCTTATAATTTTAGAATCTTACTTTTGCAGATAATATTCTCATAATCAATTTTATTTTATGCTTCCGTAAAATAAAAAAGTCATCAGAATTTTTGTAACAGAAGTCAACGAACACATAAATCTACGCGTGTTTGTTTTGAACTCGCTAAGAATTCCATGACTTTTAATGAAAATGTCTTGTTTCTGATTTTTTGCTTACTCATAACAGCTTTTGAACATTTCAAGTGGGAGTACAAGAAATATCGTCCGTCATCATCATCGTGATATCAGCCTATAGTCGTCCACTGCTGGACATAGGCCTCTCTCCGACCGATCTCCTGCTACTCGCATCCAACATGGGCCTGCAACTAAGCGGAGATCGTCGTCCCACCTAGTTAGAGGTCGACCTACACCCCGATTTCCCAGCCCTGGTATCCATTCCAGAGTAAGTTTACTCCAGCGATCGTCTGTTCTTCGAGCTACGTGACCAGCCCAGTCCCAGCCATTGTCCGTATTCGTTTATAATTTTGATAAAGTGGTAGCCACTTTTTAACGTGACGCCATATTGCCTGGTTTGTTAAAGTGATGACATATTGCTTGGTTTATTAAAGTGATGCCATATTGCCTGGTTTGTTAAAGTGATGCCATATTGCTTGGTTTGTTAAAGTGATGCCATATTGCCTGGTTTGTTAAAGTGATGCCATATTGCTTGGTTTGTTAAAGTGATGCCATATTGCCTGGTTTGTTAAAGTGTGTCGTAACATAGACTACACTCCAACGTTTTACATTTTTTTTAATGAAATAAAGAGGCAAACGAGCAAACGGGTCACCTGATGGAAAGCAATTTCCGTCGCCCATGGACACTCGCAGCATCAGAAGAGCTGCAGGTGCGTTGCCGGCCTTTTAAGACGGAATAGGGTAATAGGGGAGGGTAGGGAAGGGAATAGGGGAGGGTAGGAAAGAAAATATGGGAGGGTAGGGAAGGGAAAAGGGTAGGGGATTGGGCCTCCGGTAAACTCACTCACTCGGCGAAGCACAGCGCAAGCGCTGTTTCACGCCGGTTTTCTGTGAGTCCGTGGTACTTCTCCGGTCGAGCCGGCCCATTCGTGCCGAAGCATGGCTCTCCCACGTCTCTCATAAGTTAATTAATATACAATCCATACTAATATTAATTATAAATGCAAAATTGTATCTGTCTGTCTGTTACCTCTTCACGCCCAAACCGTTGAACCGAATTTTCTGGGTATGGAGATATTTAGAGTTCCATGACATAGGTTATTTTTTATCCCGATAAATTGTATGGTTGCTGAACGATAAATGTAGTTACGAGCGCCATCTTAAACTATTATACCTTCCTATAAAATGTGGCACGGAATGGACGACGGGAAAAGAAACATACTGCTTTTTATCAAAGCAACCTTAAGGGTTTCTGCGGGATTGAGCCCAAAGTCAGAGGTAATAAAATGTAGTATTAAAACATCGTAACATTGTCACTAAGTGCTGTTACCTTACAAGTGCACCACGAGTCTAAGTTTCTATTTTGATGAATGGTCCACCCGCGCGTGGAATATTAACACTATTGATTTTACCGTTAAGCGAATTCTAACTAAATTTTTGTTTTACGTGCGTCTGGGTTTATAAAAAAGGTATTATCGTTAATATTATATTCGTTTTTACGGGCTTTTAACAATCATATTTATTTTTAAAACTCTGCTGCTACGAGTACCTAAGTAACACAAGACAGCCATTGAACTACGCTACCTCCGTTTTTAACTGGCATATACACTATTTACATAGTAAAAAGAGGGGAAGTAAGTTATCTTCATACAAAGGCACCGCGCGCGGCTTGTATGTGTGCGCCATAGTATCAATGCGTCGCCACGTACGGCACACAATAAAATCTCGGCCAGTTTTACTAGGCTGGTACCGCCGAGATTTTGTTGTGTGCCGTACGTGACGACGCATTGATACTATGACGCACACATACAAACCGCGCGCAGTGCCTTTGTATGAAGATAACTTTCTTCCCCTCTTTTCAATATGCTATTTATAAACTCTTTACTTGTGCCTTATTGAAGAGAAAGCCTCTTTAGCGCTTTGTGCACTTCAATATGTTAAAAGTTGTAAGTTGAAACTATTGTCAGGAGTCAGGACCCTTGATATGACGTGATCAAAAATTCGCAATGCAAAGGGAGCCGACGCGGCGTAGGAGAGGATGTGTTTTCCCCTTCTCTTTCTAGCACGTGCTTAAACTTGTTTGATTACGATAGTGCCATAAATGAAAATTGTATTTTACCAGAAAAACGGTTAGATAGACTTTAATACTAATAAATTCAAGAGTTTGTGTAAAATTGTGTTAAATCCAATTAAAAAAAACACTCGCACAAGGCAAAGAGTTTGTGTCATGGCCGTATTACATTATTATTACAATTAAATACATCACTGGTTGCGACTGTAGTATGCAATTCAGTTCATTCCAGTGCATTCCAACGCCCGTTTACATTATTCCAGTAGCAATCCAGGGCTGGATTGAATAATGTTAGCCCGGCAACTACACTAAATGGTTCACAGAATATAAAGTATTCGAATTTTTTAATTGTTTTCGATCTCAGGTCTTACAAAAGAAGCACTAATCTCCTGCTTAGCAATTAAGGTTTTATATTTAATCCTATAAGAGAAAGTTACATTCGATACCTACAGCGTTAAGCCGTTGTCCGAGCTCGCCAAAAATTAAGCTCCTTATAGTTGCCGGTTAACCGCTTCGGTTGCGAATCCGATTTTAAACCGTTTTAAATATCATCTCTATTAAGCGGATTAATTAAGTGCACTTTATTTAAACTCGGTAAAATATGCTGTTTGCACAGTAAAATAAGTGATGTTTTTTCTCATTATTGTTGCTCTTCAACACCCGCCCTTTTTTAGGGTTCCGTACCCAAAGGGTAAAAAAGGGTTTGTTCGTCTGTCTGTCCGCCTGTCTGTCTGACTGTCTATCCGTCTGTCTATCTGTCTGTCTCCAGACTGTATCTCAAGAACCGGTATAGCTAGACTTCTAAAATTTTCACAGATTGTGTATTTCTGGTGCCACTCGCGCTATAACAACAAATCAAGGGAGCTCCCATACAACAAACGTGATTTTTTTTGCCTTTTTGGCTCGTTATCTATAATGGCAACATGCAAATACTTGAGATTTTCACAAAATCCTCAATTATATGTGTACTTTAATATTTAATAATAAAATAAATAAGGGGGTCTCCCATACAAAATACACTATTTTTGCCCTACCTTCACTCTGTACGGAACCTTTCGTGCGCGAGTCCGACTCGCACTTGGCCGGTTTTTTGCATTTGGAAACAATATAACATGCGTTCATCAACTTATTTTTGATAATGTTTGTCTATCTGCTAATGATATAAGTATGATAAACTTCTAAATACGCATATCACTCAAGGGCTTTTGAGTGCTATGCGTGTTATGAATTTTTTATGTGCTTTCTCGCAAAAGGGACTAGTTTCTGCACGAATAATGTTTATTATTAAACGCAACATTTATTGTTGCTAAAATAGTGGAAACCAAAGTTCTTTCACGGTCTGTCTCTATTATGCCCAGATTTTTTAAAACTACATATGTAACGGATTTGAATGCATTTCATTTTACATAATGTCACGTCATATAATATATGCATAATATTAGAAAGTTTAAGGAAATACAACGTTTTTCGGGATAGAGTAATAAAATAAAAAAAACATTATTATATTTCATTTTGTTGACGTACCATATAACGCGAAACTTTAGTCTTTATTAGTTATCTCACTTATGTAAGTCAAGGTTGTACAAATCTCTCGAACCTGTGGTCTACGTGACTACACGTTACGACCTACGTGATACTACGTAGGTGTCACGTACAACGTGAACTACGTCGATAAAGACCTTATTACAACGACATAAGAACTACGCTTGATCATAGAGTAATTAACGTCACGAATGTATACGAGCGAACGGAATTTATGGGACGGATAATTCTGAAATAAATTATTTATTTTTAGACACTCATATTTTAACCACAATTTTTTTTCTGTTGTGCAAACAAAAATCAATCAATAGGTACAAAAAAACTGAATTCAATAAACTTCGGAAGGCTGTATTTAAATGTAGGATAAATTTCAGACTTTAATTCGTAATGCCTTTTTTGGCATACTTTCTTTTAACTCGTCGATAAAATTTTGCGTTGATGTCGGATAATATACTATTATTTACAAGCCTATACTAAGTTATATTATATTTTTGCCTGCGTTTTATGACAATATCGGTCTTCACGATTTATGTTTTTTTTTTTTGTGAAATCTCTTTACGTTACTACTCTGTTGCAGTCGATGAATAAGCGGCAGCTAGCTGGAGGCGACTCATTTCCCCTGACAAGCAGGATTTAAAGGAGACCACAGTCTCGGTGTTCAGTACACAGCCTGCATGACTTACAAATTCATCATCATCGCCATCATTCAAATTCACGAAGCAAGTCGCAGCCATACTCGATACCAACCTAATATTATAAAATATTATGTGAAACTGAGTCTGTCAGTTGCCTCTTCATGCCCAAACCGCTCGACCGATTTTGTTGTAATTTGGTATGGAGATACTTTGAATCCCGCAAAAGGATATTAGATACTTTTTATGCTGAAAAAAATTTACGGTCCTCGCGCGATAAACACTTTTGGTGCAACGGAGTTGCCGGCGTCATCTAGTTTCGTCGTTGGTCGGAATATCTAGCTGTGATCTGTCGGATGGGTTTGACTCAACGTGACTAATTTACGTCAGTCCACCATCTACCATTTTTTAACGATGGGAAATGCGTTACGCATCCCCAGCGGCCCGGAGGAGCCGGGGTATGTGGGACTCCCCAGGTGCTGCGGTAAGGAGAAATCCACCGGTGCCTCCTTACTCCGCTACGCTGCTGGGCCACCGGACCCACCTACGAGGGCGATATCTGCGGCACTCCACCTTCAACTTCAACACATTCAACTTCCCTGATAGTACAAAGTTTTGTGACTAATATTAACTTAAACTATATCTCAATTTCCACTGCTCAACGGTCGAAATGATGTTGATGTTTTACCCATTTCCCCAGATACCTTTACTATTCACCACTGAACGCTGTATATTGTATAATGTTTTCCGATGTATTATGTAAATATGAGATATCGCTGTATGAAGGTAAGGAACGGTTATAAAAGAATGATTTTCTCCGAAGCGGCTTAATGAGAAACGAAAATTTACATACAATATCGCACATACATACAAATTAAAGGTTTTGTGAAGGGATCGCATTTTCTTGGGATGTAGTCTCACAAATCTTTTTTAGGCGAAAGAATTGTAATTGTTTACACTGAATTATAGTACTTTTCTGCATCCAGGTAAGCAATTGTTGAAGACTCAATACGAAATAATAGTATGCAATTATATTTTATAGTTTATAACTAGATGTTGTGTATTGACGACCTCTGTGGCTCAGTGGTGAGAGCGTTGCTAGCTCAAGCCGGGTTTCGAATCTCGCTGACGGAACAAAAAGTTTTCAAAGTTCCTGGGTCATGGATGTGTATCATATTATAATAAAAATCTTAAATATTTATGTATAATATAAGGGTATTAAAAATATTTCCGTTGTCTGGTACCCGTAACACAAGTCCTTCAGGTACTTAGCACGGGGCCTGACGTGGTGTGAAGCGTCCATAGATATTATATTATTATGGTCCGCAACTTCCGCGCTGACATGGGCGGGGGGGGGCAAATTGCCCAGGTTCTGGGCCAGAGGGGGGGGGGGGGGCAAATTACGCAGATTCTGGGCCAGGGGGGGCAACTCAGATTTTTATAAGCTAGGTGTTTATAAAGAATAAAAAATTAATGATTTTTAGTTGTAATAATATTGTATTGCAAACAAATGGCAAAAATTCGTTTTATTATTTTTATTTTTATAGATGAAAGTACTAGATAATATACTTAGTAGGGACGTCAACATGATCCAGGGGGGGGCAGCTGCACCCCCCTGCCCCCCCCTCGGTACGCCCATGCGCGCAGAAATCCGTTTATTGAGTGCGGTGTGGGAATCAAACATTATTCTTAAGGCCCAGTAGTCCCTGAAATAAGCAGGTCGATGTCTCTCAGTACGAATATCGACTTAAAGGACAATAAAATAACATTCATATCAGCGCGCCTTGTACAGTGGCGGTTACGCGCTCGCCGCGTGCCTTGATAATAGGAAATAGGAGAAAAAAAATGTGTAATTTAGCCATAAAATGATTTAATTATGAAAAACAGCGTTATAGCAGTCATCTTTGAGATTTTTTTCTATCGAGCAGAATTTTTCAAATTGTGTCCTGATTGATATACCTTTGCGTATAGGAAATTTTGTCAATTTTAAAACGGTACTTTTTTATACTTAAATAATGACATTTTCTTTACAAAAAACATTATTTAAAAAACTCATTTTACGTAGTTGCAACAACCACAGCGCCTTAACATAATATATTATTATCATCGATCATAATCATCTTCATCAACAGCCTGAACGATATAAATTATATTAATTCTGAACTTTTTCGTGCTATACGTAACACTTAATTGTATAATTAGATATTATTTATAGAATTAAATAATTAACCTGCCTAGTTCAAGTTAGAAGTATTATGGATCAGGCTGTTGATGAAGATGATTATGATCGATGAAGTGTATAAATAAATCTATATCTAATATTTAAACTTGGAATTGGATTGGATTTTAACTCGTTTTAGGCCAAGAATTAGCCGTTAGGAACTCGGCCCAATTTGAACAGGTATGTTTTTGGTGGGATCATCATAATCGCTTGAGTGGCTTAAGACGCTCCTCCTACGGAGATGTCGTAATTTACCGTTTTTAGAGCCTTTTAACTCATAATTTGAAAGCTACAAAATTATAATAAAAATACAGGAATAATCTTCATTATATGATCATTCCTTTCCCCGTTATTAATTTCCTATTTTTGTTTATTACACTTATGATATCAGCTTTTTTTTTATGAAATAAGGGAACAAACGAGCAAACGGGTCACCTGATGGAAAGCAACTTTTGTCGCCCATGGACACTCGCAGCATCAGAAGAGCTGCAAGTGCGTTGCCTTCCTTTGAAGAGGGAATAGGGTAATAGGGAGGGTAGGGAAGGGAATAGGGGAGGGTAGGGAAAGGACTAGGTAAGGGATTGGGCCTCCGGTAAACTCACTCACTCGGCGAAACACAGCGCAAGCGCTGTTTCACGGCGGTTTTCTGTGAGAACGTGGTATTTCTCCGGTCGAGCCGGCCCATTCTTGCCGAAGCATGGCTCTCCCACGTATATAAGCTTCCAAAGTTTACCAATTTATTATTATTTCAGTATCTCCCTAGTATTACAAATTACTTTTATTTGAAACACGCCAATAGAACGACAATTTCACTAACTACATATTCCCTGTTAGATTTTTTTTAGGTCAATTTTGAACTAAGATAAGTAAAAAAAAACAAGATTTTGGTGCGATCTCAGCAACGTGGCAAATGCATGATCTAGGTCGTTTGCTCGGGGACGGCCTTAAGCGTAAAAAGGTTACAGACAGAAAATCAGACAAACACATATTATGCATTTATCACAGAAGTAGATATGGATGTCGTCCGGCATCGAAATAGCTACCTTACATTTATAATGTGCTGTATGCTACGAGTACGAATAAAAAAAACTAAGTATTATTTTGGTTCCTTTTCGCACACTAAAATATGGCAATAGCAATGAAACACTACAGTCTAAAGCCGTTGACATTAATTGTCACTTCTGTATTTACACAAAATTGTGTACCGAATACATGCATAAAGTATGCATATTGTATTCGGGTGACATTTTGTAGTCTCGTGGACAAATTTTTTGACACAGGTACTCTTCCTTAGTTTTTATTATTCGTAGGATGTATGCTTATATAGCAGTGAAAACAAATTAAAAAATATTATGGCTGTCTCATTGCTTCCACCTTGCTTTTCTTTAATTGACGTGATCCAGATAGTTTTGAGTAACTATTCATAATAATCAGCTCGCTTACTGCAAAAATCACGGGCTTATTTCATTTAGTTTACAAATCTCAAAATTTAAGGCCAGTGAAAAAGGTTCATTTTCATTAGTCAAAACGAAAGCAAAGAACGGTAAATCAAAGGTGTATTAGCGTCAAAAGAAATTACTACCGTGACGTCACTTAATGGACGCAATACGAATCATTTTTCAACCGTATTGTGTTTGAACGTCCGCGTGATAAATGCATTCCTATAATTACTTTTTTATTGCCTAAGTTTGATAAAAGATGCCATAAGACTATAGTCTTACCGGCTTTTATCAAACTTAGGCGCGTGCACGTGCGCAACAAGGGTGCTGCTAATTTTGTTGCTTATCTGAAACTTTGAGTACTATTTACTTTTTAATGAAATAAGGGGGCAAACGAGTAAACGGGTCACCTGCATGGAAAGCAACTTCCGTCGCCCATGGACACTCGCAGCATCAGAAGAGCTGCAGGTGCGTTGCCGGCTTTAGGAAATAGGGTAATAGGGGAGGGTAGGAAAGGCAATAGGGGAGGGTAGAGAAGGAAAAAGGGTAGGGGATTGGGCCTCCGGTAAACTCACTCACTCGGCGAAACACAGCGCAAGCGCTGTTTCACACCGGTTTTCTGTGAGCCCGTGGTATTTCTCCGGTCGAACGGGCCCATTCGTGCCGAAGCATGGCTCTCCCACGTCAAGATAATATTATCTAGGTAATGTAATAATGTTCCACTTATTTATACAGAACATTTAAGCGTAGAAGTGTGACGCACGAATTTGCCGGATCGACCGGATTATCAACGTAAGATGTTTCCTCAAGAGAGTGACACCTAGGTAGGTGGATCCCATCGATCGTGGAATAACGAGACACAATAGCTTTTCTATTGTTATTGCGGCCGGATGCGGCCGCTTAGGTCTTCATGAATTAAGAAAAAGGGGCACGTCTCAAGCGTCTAATAGCTCGTGCGTGAGACAACATACTGTACGCCCGCAGGCCGCAAAGTTAAACTGAAACGATATTCGAACGATCGAATTGACATTCGTCGCTTGAGAATCGAGCTTTATGAAGGCAGCTCGCTAGACTACATTAGCACGTGTAACCGGTGTTGCGCGTGTCCAGAGGCATCAAAAACAGCAAGACGTATTGTAAAATTTCCTCAGCCTTACAAAGTCTTACAATCTTAGTTCTGCAGAAAATGCACAGCTCGAAATATATTTAGTTTTTGAACATATTTTACTTGAAAGTAAATGAGCTTCCCGCGTCGTATTCATATAAGTCTGTACTTAGCTTGCTATCTGCCTAATTTAAATCTCTCAAAACAAATTCTCTGCGAGGAATTTCTCCAAAGCATATTTGTATGGTTATACGGGCGTGTTGTTTCTGACGCTTATATCGCTTAACTAAACGACGCTGGGTGACAGTGGCAGCGATTAGCGACAAGCGGTAGCGAAGGTAGTTTCTCAAGTGATTTTCTTTATTACTAATGGATAAAGAAGGTAGTTTATTTGCATATAGAAGTTATAAAATTAATAACTATTATATTTTGCGAATATTATGTTAGAATTTATTCAGACCTTTAATATTCAAAACTTTTTCCCTTGTTAAATTTAACATTAATTTCTTTACCTCGGGTCTTGACGTCTTCGATCAAAACAATTTTCAAAGCTGTTTAGGTATTCAATACCTTATATGAATAATGAAACTAATCATAACTATGGCTTACGAAATAGAAAGACAAAATATAAGTACAATATTTATTCAATTACCTCCAGAAATAGACAAAACTAATCAAAGTGTGACGCTAACGTTCCGCCTACACTCAGACCACACGTAACTATACTGACTATGTGGGTATATCGTTTTGTTTGAATTTCAAGTTGAAGTTAGAACTAAATTTAGACGTTACCCTCTCTTTGATACTGGTGAATATGTGTAATTTAGTGAAGTATTTCTTTTATACACTTGTTTTAGCCTAAGTAAATAGGCAACCTAAAATATAATGGCCCGGCAATACCATGGCGTAATCAAATAATCAAATATAGTTTGTGCGTTCTAAGATGATATGGGACAGTTTTCATGTTCCTTGCTACGGGTTTTTTTATAAGAAAACAAAAAAAATCAAATATAATAAATTATATGCCATCTACAAAAACAAATGTTTCCTATAATTGTAAATGAATAAAAATGAAAAGATGCTAAATGCTAACTTATTAATAAAAATTATAAATAGTAACTGTGAAATAGGAGTAGGTATAAAATTATTGTTACAAAAACATTTGAAAACTGTCATATGCATGAAACGGAACTTATGACAATAGAGATTGACTCTGTTGAATCGAAATCAAATCGATAAAAAAGGGCGGCCATCTTAAATCGCCGGCACCACTGAAATGTCAGTACGAAATCGATAATTTCGATTGCAATTCCTTTACGAAGTGATTCGATATTTTTAAACTATCGATTAATTTTTGTTAGATAACTTCCTTACTATTGTCAATGTGTCACGCATATCATCATAAAACGCACAAACTATAATTATGAACTTTATCATTGAGATAGAACTTGATCGTCACAGTTTTGACGTTTGTCTTTTAATCAGAATCTAACAATAAGTTATACTCATAAAGCGAAATAGAGCAACAATCTCGAGCTGTCAAACGTAACCAAAATTGGTTTTAATCTGTGTGAAAAATATGTGTACGTATACACTTACACAAGCATGATTGAACATGAATTACCTATAATTGAGATTAAATTGTCAACGTGCGACACGTGCCGACTGGACGTCAAAAAAAGAGTGCTGCTGTCATGTATCACGCGTCTCTTTTTACCACGCAGTGTTACTGATAGTGACATCTCTCTTGCTCAGGCCCTTGTTTCTCTATTCCGCTAGGTATATTAACTTTATGGTTATACTGGCGATATTTTGACGTTTTTAATTTTTCAATTAAAAAAAATATAACTAAGCGTGTCATACAATAATGATTGTGACGATAAGTCATGAAGTTAATTTTCAACACGTTAGAAGCACAATAGACAAATTTAGAACAAACCCCTGATACTAAATTTAGGAATTAAAAAAGGTCAGGCAGAGTCGAGGGAAAAAGTCTAAACGATGTAAGTTACAACAAAAATATTTTTCGTAAAATCTGCGATACTCGATCGTGAACGTATTTCAAATCTCCGTGTCCAACCAAAACGAAACAGGCTATAAAATTCAAAGCCTACAAATCCGCCCAGAAAAAATAAATACAGGATGCCAATAATCCTTTCAGCGCCATCTATCGTTGGTGAGGCGAAAGCGGCGGACTTCCGAACTAAATCGCGCAACGCAATTTGCGATCCCGCAGTTTTTACCTGAGGGCTTCGGCGGAAATTGACCTGTTGAATTTGTTACGCCGCCATTTCTGGATGGCAAATATTATAATGTAGCAAATATTATGGAATTAGGAGCAAATAAAACGAGCTTCGGATTTCTGATCGACCTTCTGATAACCATACTATATAATAGTAGAGGTGGCGAGGGTGCTATTTTTGTAGTCACTCGAGCGTCATGGAGACCTAGTAGGTTTTATACAAAATAGGTAAAGCTGAAAAAAAAAATAAAAGCGTTTTTTATTTTAGCGGTGGGTTCAGAAACTGCAGCCATTTTAAAGTTTTGAAAAAGAAAATATATTAAGAAAATTGCTTATTTATGTAAGTTATAAATATATTTTAGACAACAAGGACTAAATCACTTAGTTTAGTGCAAAATAAAATACCATGATAACTAGACACATATTGGAAGCCTACACAAGCTTAATCTGACAAGCTCGAGCTTGTCCCGAAATCCCCTCTTCCCCTCCCCAACTATAAGTATATTATGAGAATTACTGACGTTTGATGAATATATTTTTTTGATTTGCGACAGGCATTTTCGGAAAAGAGATTAAGGGTCAGTTCAAATTGCAAGTGACGAGGCAATACGATGCAATGAATGAGCTATTCAATACTGAACTTTATTTGAATTGAATTAAGGTAACTGCCACCCGCGGTTTTTGACTGGCTTTTCCAATATTCAATAACCTATTTTAAAATGCATTGAATTGCTTTGTCTCGTCGACACTTGAGTTACTTTAAGTTAAGATACTTAAATAATAAAGCTACTTAAATAATATTCTCTTAAAACCTTCAATTCATTGGTGCCTAAACTTGAAAGGATAAGACGTAGGTTCTAATCCCGGAGATCCACATAGGCGTAGAGATACTTAAATAAACATAAAACACATACGACGTATTACAATTTACGAGGCAACTTTACGACAATTCCTAAGACAAACGGGATAAATGACGACAAACACTATACACGGTTAAGCCGAGGTCGTAGAGTTTAGAAAGATATAGACATGGCCAAATCTGAACCGAATCTAGAGTCACGCCTAAAGATTCTATTCATACTCAATATTATGAATGCGAAAGTCTGTCTGTCTGTTTTTTACCTCTTCAAGTCCTCTGAATCAATTTTTCTAAACTTTGATGTGGAGATGCTTTGAGTCCTGGGAAAGGACATTGAATACTTTTCAAGTCGTAAAATTGAAAAATGTCCATCATCCATGCGATAAATGAATTTCCCTGCAGGGACATTGCGGCCGTTATCTAGTTTTAGAGGATTAAACTCCTTGCCACATCTATATTTTTATACCCAACAAAGAGTTAAGCCTTAAGTCTAAAGAAAAACATTATTTAGGGCTGAAGTGAAAGAACTTTGTGTGAGGTTTGACTTAGAATTGGCTGTTTGCGCTCGAGATGGGTTTGGACAAACAAACTCGTAGATATTGCCAATATGCAAATAATTTGTACCAATGAGGGCTTTCGATGTTTTCGATATTTCTTCGGCCGACATGACACAGATGGTGTCATGTCAATTGACAGTTGTTTCGCATCTACGCACAGCGTTGACAGAATTTAAGTGCTAGAAGATCTTTGTAGGTTTGTATAGGTCTATTCTATCTAATTGGAATACAACATTTTGATCCTTTTTTTCCTATATTATTCTGTGTATAAATGATGCAAATATAAAAATTTATCCAATGATCAATGATATTTTTTGAAAATCTGCCGTCAAAATTTGCCATCAGATTCTGGTAGACCTATATTTCAAATAATTATCATGTAAAACAACTTTATTGAATCACACATATGCCGCGGCAGCACATGCGTCTATCCTACAAAGCTTCGTGCTATGATTGGACGATACACGCAGATCGCCAATTGTGTCGTTTTAAGCACGAAGCACTACGCAGGTGCGGCCCGGGCATTACATCTGCATAGCTAGCACAAGCACGTAGACAAACGAAAGAAACTAAATTTTGACAGTTTTACCGGAAAAACATTGGAGTAAAAGTTTCTTTCGTATCTCGATATCTTTCGCTTTTGAAAATCTATATGTCAAGCATGACGATCCGCTTTTGACATTTAGTTTCTTGATTCTGTTTTTATTTTTATTATGGCACTTGGCTATAAAACCATGGCCAGTGTCGAATAAATGGTGGCAAATTCAAAAAATCTACGTGTAGCAACCTTGTCTATAGCCGGAATTATAGTTTTGATCTACGAAATACGAATAATAAAAACTAAGGAACTTTATTATTCGTAGTTTGTAGATCAAAACTATAATTCCGGCTATAGACAGGGTTGCTATACATCGATTAAAAAAAAAGAACCAAGAAACTAAATGTCAAAAAAAAAAATTGCCGTTGCTTTGGTTGCTATGGAAAGAGTTTCTTGTCTTTGTCCACAGAAACTCAAGTCGATGGGTGGGGCCATGCTCGGGAATAAGATATGTAGACATGGGAAAGAAACTGCCATTACTTTCTTCCGAAGAATCGACTGGGAAACCCCGTGCTAGCTACGCTGGTGATGTAAGCATAATTCAGATTCACAGTGAAAATAAGCAAATAAGGGATAATAAAAGGTTTTTGTTTTTTTTTTAGAACT
This sequence comes from Aricia agestis, assembly GCF_905147365.1. Taxonomy (NCBI): domain Eukaryota; kingdom Metazoa; phylum Arthropoda; class Insecta; order Lepidoptera; family Lycaenidae; genus Aricia; species Aricia agestis. Next base: position 1,115,373 of record NC_056413.1, read on the forward strand.
TGTAAACCAAATTTAGCCATTAGAGAAGCTAACTCAAATTTTAAGCTTCAAATCAGGCGCAGAATTAACTTCTACTTATTTCCTGATAGCTTTAAAATTATCTGCTTCCGCGACTACCGAACTTTTAGCCACCGCCTGTAGGATCCTGCAGCTTATAATAACGGCTTTAATAAAGTACAAACTGCCCCTAGTGTCGTGGGCAAGCTCCACCGTTTCTTTGTGCGTTTGACGGCGCACCGCTCAAGTATTTCTCAGCATAACTAAACTTCTACCGCCTTTATACTAAGGAATTTAAGCGCTTTCAAAAGGTTCTATATAGGTTAGGGTTTAATAGCATTTGAGCTAAAAATTCTCACCTTAATCGGTTAAAATGGGATTGGAGTCCAAAATCTTAGCCAAAAGCTTATTTTAGATTATATGTATTAATTATGTTCATTTTAATGGTGACAAAACATTAAGATTCCCTAGGATAATTTCGTTTCATAATATAAAAAAGAACAAAGTAATAATACTTTATAAATATACACAAAATGCCATTTTTGATGAGATGAAACAACATATTGAAAATATTCTGTTACACAAAGTAAAAATGTGTAAAAAACCGTAATAATAACGTGAAACTTCAAAAAGGAAATGGAAATAATCCTGATGAACTGGTTTTAAATTTCTTTCAATCCTTTCTTTTAAACTTTTCGCCGAAATGTTGATTTATTAAAGAATAACTGAGTAAATAAGAGGATTAAGTTAAAATAGATTTAATAAGTTAAAAGATTTGAGTATTGTATGGTAGGACTATACTTTTTAAAATTTTAAGGGGAAAATACAAGTTTCTGGTATCATTCCGTAACCTAGTACTAACTCACTATTTAGTAGTTTCCAAGAATATAAAGTGAACATAAAACTTCAATAGGTAACGATGGCGTGAGAAATGCAAAATATATATTGCGAATGCAATTTTTCATCCATGAAACTAGATCAAAAGAATACGTGATCGCAAATGAAAATTCTGACGTCACGATTGTGCGAGCGAATGGCACGATCGGGGCACGAATGGCACAATCGGCACACCGATTGGCTCGGGCGATTAATGGCGTGCAGGTGAATTATCAATACGTCCTCAGTAGCCGCAGAACAAGGCAAATAAATGCTTGAGCGGGCGGAAGATTCTGGTGCACTTAAAGTAGCGGAGCGGGTAGCGATTTCATAGCTTTAGATGCTAGCTGTATAGTGTATATTCTATATTATTATAGACCTTATTTTAAGCAATAACGTGCGAAACTCGCAGTGATCGTACATTGTCATTATAAAATATTTAGATGGGCAAAGAATCGAAAACAATTCGATGGCTCTAAAGGGAGCCCTTACCGGGAGCATTCACTTAATACACGTAATGTAACGTTACAAAGTCGAGTATAACATCAGTGAGGGAGGAGAGTCGAGCATTACAATGCGCACCTTGTAATGATACAAAACCGAGATATCATTGTGCGCATTGTAATCAATGCGCACAATGATACAATGTATAATATTTTGATACAACTTGTTACATCATTCTGACATTATGGAATCAACTTGATATGGAATGCTCAAAGTCAAATGTTACATTACACGTGAATGCTCCCGGTGAAGGAGCACTTTTATGAATTCGTTTTTAAGCCTACTATTTACATAACAAAAACATCTCTCTGATCGACGAGCATTCACGTGTAATGTAACATTAAAGAAGCGACTTTGAGCATTCCATAGCTAGTTGATTTTACAAGTTGTATCAAGATATTACACACTATATGATTACAAGGTGCGCTTTGTAATGCTCGGCTCTTCTCCCTCACTGATGTAATGCTCGACTTTGTAACGTTACATTAATATTTACAAGTGAATGCTCCCGGTGAGGGAGCGCCTTAATATCAAATACCTACAAAAACAATATTTTTAAATCAGTACTAACTACTATGGTACTTGTTATCCGCTTTCCGCTTCGCTTATCGACAGTGGTAGCCCTTACCAGCTGTCACCTGACAATCCCACTCGTCGCGAGTCGATGCTTCATTTGTTCGTTTACTTTCAATTATAGAACTTTGCGTTGAAATGGACTACTATTATGTGGGACTTTTCGAATATGATAAATTGTATGTAATCATTTCTATTACATAAAAATACTAGATGACCCGGTGAACTTCGTATCACTTTTCTCCTAATATAAACCTCTGGACTTCCACAGACATAATATTTTCAAGATTAGAAAATTTAGTCAAATTTTTATTTATATAAGTAGATAAATAAAACCATGGACGGTATCATGAAAATGGATAACTTCGTATCACTTTTCTCCTAATATAAACATTCCCTGGACACAGACATATTTTCAAGACTAAAATTAGTCAAATTTTTATTTATATATGGATAAATAAAACCATGTACGGTATTATGAAACTGGATATTTTCCACTTTAAACTACAACAGACATTCCCAACTTCAAGGCTATCGACAACCAAAATCGAACCTGTGAAACGCATCAACGCAATCGAAAATCGAACCTGTGTCAATATCGAATGTACCTATACCTATACATAGATGTACCCTAAATATTGATACAGTTGCGCCAAAATTAGTTCATCGCGTACATTTTTCCGGGATAAAAGTATCATATGTCCTCCATACCTCCTATATACTCTTTTACGTGGTAGAGCCATGCTTCGGCACGAATGGGCTGGCTCGACCGGAGAAATACCACAGGCTCACAGAAAACCGGTGAGTGAGTTTACCGGAGGCTTAACCTAACCTACCCTATTCCCTTCCCTACCCTTCCCTATTCCCTTCCTTACCCTCCCCTATTCCCTCTTAAAAGGCCGGCATCGCACCTGCAGGTCTTCTGATGTTGCGAGTGTCCATGGGCGACGAAAGTTGCTTTCCATCAGGTGACCCGTTTGCTCGTTTGCCCCCTTATTTCATAAAAAAATCGGTTACGCGGTTTGAGCGTGAAGAAGTAACACACAGACAAACAGACATTTTCGCATTTATATTGCAATACTAGCTAAAAGCCGAGGTTTGTGAGGGCTCACGTCGCTTTTCTTTTTTAGGGTTCCTTACCCAAAGGGTAAAAACGGGACCCTATTACTGAGACTTCGATGTCTGTCCGTCTGTCTCCAGGCTCTAACTCAAGAACGGTAATAGCTAGAGAGTTGACATTTTCACATATTATTATGTATATCTGTTGCCGCTATAACAACAAATACTAAAAACAAAATAAAATTAATATTTAATGGGGGCTCCCATACAACAAACGTGTTTTTTTTTGCTTTTTTGCTCTCTATCAATAATGGCAACAGGTACTGTACTTGAAGTTTTTCAAAATCCTTAATTATATGTTTACTTTAATATTTTATAATAATATTAAAATAAAATAAAAAATTAAGGGGGGCTCCCGTACAAAAAACACAATTTTTGACCTAATTTTGCTCTATAATGGTACGGAAGCCTTCGTGAGCGAGTCCGATTTGCACTTGACCGAATATTTTAATAGTAACCAAACCTTGACTGGCCGATGATAACACATATTATAAATAAAAATTACTATGTTAAAGCACAAATAGGCGTGATGGTCTTTCCGTAAAGTGTACCACTCGTTGTGGGACATACTATTAGTATAGATGCGTAAAAACAGGACTAAAATTTCAAATCTTTCTTCACAATCCATTTCCAGTATATAGATATACACATAATATATAGATAGCACCGCAAATACCGCCAGGAAGGCGTCGATAAATTCACGGGAATAAAACCGTTCGCGCTGTCGGCTATGAGTTATGATGTAGTGGCTATAGCGCACATGCTGTACTAAATACTTTATCCATACTAATATTTATATTAAACTAGCTGTCCTGGCAAACGTTGTTTTGCCATAAAATTATAAAATTATTTTCCCTGTTTTCCTGATTTTCCCTTGAAGTTTTTTTTTAAATATATATATATATATATATATATATATATATATATATATAAGTATAGACCTCACGGAGCCCGAGACCTTTCCAACGAATGCAAAACCGTGGAAATCGGTTCGTGCGTTCTGGAGTGACAGCGTCAGGAAGGGCAACCCGAATTATTTTTATATATTAGACGCTTTTGCCCGCGGCTTCGCTCGCGTTAAGAAGTATTATTATATACAAACTTTCATCCCCTATTTTAACCCCTTGGAGGTGGAATTGATCAAAATCCTTTCTTAGCGGATGCCTACGTCATAATATCTACCTGTATGCGAAATTTCAGCCCGATCGGTCCAGTAGTTTGGGCTGTGCGTTGATAGATCACCATGTCAGTGAGTCACCTTTGAGTTTTATATATATAGATTAGATGACGCCCGAAACTCAGTAACGTAGAAATTCCTTTATCGCGGGGGAAACGTATATTTTTTCTCGATAAACAGTATCCTATGTCCTTTTCCGTGACTCAAAGTATCTCCATACCAAATAGAAAAATCGGTTTTGACGTAAAAAGGGAAACAAACAGACTATATTCTAGATTGTGTGTCTGTCTGTTTGTTTCGCATTTATATTAATAATATTAATAATGCAGTTAATGATCCTAAGAACATAAATTATTGCATTCAGAGCTCAATACGTATTTTTGTGGAATGACACACAAATGCTTAACAGCGTCCAAATAACGATCACGCAAATAATGAGAAAAGAAAATTTAAACTCTTAAGCCACTAATAATTTAAAAAGGCGAGTTTTAATTAAAATCATTACATTCTGTTGACTGAAAACGTCTTGTGAACAGGGAATCATTTAATTAATTAAATTAAAACGGTTATTTAATCTTCGAGGGCTGTGAAAGGGTTTCTCTGTTACGGAATAAGTTAGTTTTAATCCCATCAAAATGCCAGTAGTTTCAGTATTGTATAACTTTCCGATCGTCCAATATGTGGAACTTTTGTGGGGACAACGTTACTTTCATACACATCATGTTAATTCCAATTTTGTGTCGCCATATAATAAGCATCAATATTATATTTTACACTTTATACGTGGGAGAGCCATGCTTTGGCACGAATGGGCCGGCTCGACGGAAGAAATACCACGTTCTTACAGAAAACCGGCGTGAAACAGCGCTTGCGCTGTGTTTCGCCGAGTTAGTGAGTTTACCGGAGGCCCAATCCCCTCCCCTATTCCCTTCCCTACCCTCCCCTATTCCCTTCCCATCCCTACCCTCACCTATTACCCTATTCCCTCTTAAAAGGTCGGTAACGCACCTGCAGCTCTTCTGATGCTGCGAGTGTCCATGGGCGACGGAAGTTGCTTTCCATCAGGTGACCCGTTTGCTCGTTTGCCCCCTTATTTAAAAAAAAAAAAACACTAAGTTGTCTCGTCATGCGAATCAATTTACGTGATTTTTCATACTTTCTTGTGTTACCGTAACACTAAAAACAGTGTTATTACTTATTTCACTGTTTTTTTGTAAGCTGTATCCACAGAAAATATTCTGAGTTCAGATTATACAATTCTTTTCTCGGCACTCAAATTGTTAATTCAGAAAAATTTGTTACTCGTAAGTGGTAGTATGAAGAAATAATGCACGCTTACTTTAATAATAATACTAATATTAAAATAAGAGTGTCTGTACTCGTATATATCTATACAGATTCGTGGCTTAGCGGGACTTTATATGGTCTCACAAGAACAAGCCAGAACCGATCAAACAGAAGACGGAAAAACCAGATTTTCCAGCGGTATCTCCGCGGATATGTAAAATGGCGTCTGGAGCTCGAATCATTTATCTCCCGAGATATTCCTTACAATGTTATAAATTGCCTCCACAGTTCAATTTTATGTTTTGCATTTGAATATTCTGAGCTTAGAAAGTTTAGGTGACAACTGCAGATTCCCAACTAGTTGTTAACATGCATAATATTATAATGTTTTAGTTGGGAATACTGGAATGAAAGTAAAAGTAAGCCTACGGGCAACCTCAACTTGTCAGCTGTCTGATGCATTTTATCATCATCACATCAGCACAGACAGCGTATAGTTTGGGTAATTGAAATAATTTTAACAGAATAAAAATATTCTAATTTTGATAAATCGATCTGCACCTTTCACCTGTTGACCTAAAAATTTGTTGACCATCAAAAATGTGTTCATTCAGTAGGTATATTATATTATAAGTCTATGGTTCATTCAATGAGTTAGGGCAACTTTTTAAGTCAAAACGAGACAAGACGAAATGCCAAACTTCCATCATGGATTAAAATGATATTTTTTTTTAATTATCCACATGTATTGCCTTAAGGCAAAGATTCAAAGACTTTATTAGCATCCAAGTATAGTATACAATATAAAAACTCAGCACCTTGTACAGGCGGTTGCTTATAAAATAGTATTTAACAAATATTTTGGATTGTAATTTCTTAACTATAGTTTGTGCGTTTTATGATGATATGCGGCTTAAAGGGATCTCCAAGATCTTCTTTCTTGTTTATTTATGTCTGGGTGATGAATAACTTTAACGCCCAAGATACAAAAAAAGGAATTTAAGCCATGTCAAACAACGTTTGTAAGACCAGTTTTCTTGGGAGCACTCAACCGACATTACAGGTACAAACTAGTCGGGAGTAATCGAATCGCGCGCTAATAGCAGAGCAATTTGCTTAAGTGCAGCCAAGTCGGGACTAAAATTAATATTTCACTGACCCAGGCGGCCGGGTCAGGATTACTGTAGTGCCAAATGCCAATATTTGCGGGTATTTAGCACAAATATACAAGTATTTTTTAAATAATTGCGAGTTTGATGAAAGTGTAGTTTGAAACCAAAAATGCGTGGCATTTCATTAGAGTTTAATCAAATCCTACACATACACATTTTAGCGACATGGCGCTTCACTATCAGCTTCTTTTCCGTTCACATAGGAGTCAGTCCAAATGAGCTATAATTGAGGAGCTATAAGATGACAGGTAGACTTTGAAGCTTATGCTGGCAGACTCTCCGCCTGCAGTGTTGCGCAGTCATGTGGGCTTCTTATTCTAATCTAACTAAGTAAAAGCTGACTGATGATGACACAATATCTACATAATATAAATAAATGTTACTATGGTAAAGCACAAATGTGTACCACACAGTACAGTTTGTAGTATATACTATCGCCTCGTCACATTTAAACGTAAATTGACCTAAAGGAGACGTGCATCTGCTGTGGGTATGTAGGACGTTCCTTAATTATTCATTTCATTTCATTTATTTAAATGGTTGCCAACAGTATATGCATTTAAAAAATTACAGTCAATAGTATACAAGAATTTTCAATTCTGATGCACACACCTTTATAGGCAACACAACATTCATTTTAAATATAATATTAACAACAACATGCAAAATTACATTAAATAGAGTTTAAAAACAGTTAAAAATAATGTGAATATAAATTCAAAGAAATTATAAAAAAATACAAAATAAATTCTGAAATAACTAATACAACATTGATTTAAATATAAATTAAAAAATAAATAATAATCAAATTTCAATTAACTACATCATATTATTTAATAATTACATATAATTTGGTATATTAAAACTATTTTATACTATGTTCATTGTAATTATGATTTTATTATTTTATTAATTTTATTAATAATAAAATTAATAAAATAATAATATAAATGTTATTAATTCTACGCCAAAAAATTGATAATAATCGTAAAAATATATATTTTTTTATACTGAATATTGAATTATTGGTGGGTTAGCTCAAAGCACCTTGGGACTTTTTTAAAGAAGACATTAAAACTGTCATGAAAAATGTCGACACTATTGTCGTTTGCACATGTGTAGCTGTATAAATCACACATACGCTGAGGTGGGGCATGCTTCCCCACGTTTGTTCTCGAAGGAGGCCCACACAAGATTTTAGTTATAGGGTGCCGTAGTCGATTATAAGGGGCAGACAGTGAAAAAAGTTCCAGAAGATCACAGCAAGACACTTTACCATTCATAATTTTGTGGAGCATGGCAAGATCGTGTATTTTTCAGTGTATTTCTCAGTGGTACAATCTTGTAGAAAATTAGGCGCTGATCGTATGGGCTATCATAATTATAAAAGATAACAACCAGCTAGGCCAGTGCGGTGAAGCTTAATCCTTCTCATCAAGTTCACTCGAAGATGATGATGACTCCCATTCTTCATTCCTGGTTATTCCTCAGATATTCAAGGTTTTCCTGAGAAATAAATTTTAACACAATGGCCGTTCTGTCCCTCTCCCACAAAGGCCTATCGCTAGCGGCGATCACCCGGGCTCAGGAGATAATATTGTACGGGCTAACTGACAACCGTTATTTTGTATATATAGGCGGGGTATAAAATTTCAACGGGCTGTCCCCATAAAATAGTGTACATGTTTTGAAAGTAAATAAAGTAAGCATTACAATGAAACCTAAGCTTTAAGATTTAACTATAACATTGTCATTTTACTATTTATATCATTAAATTCCTGGCTACCTTAATATTCTTATCTATACTAATAAAAAAGTTATACAATGCACATTGCGCATTTTTTAATGTAACAGACCAGCATAAAATGTAAATCAATAAAAGTGAATTTTAAATGTTGTTAGTCTCGCTAAAACTCGAAAACAGCTGAACTGATTTGGCTAATATTGGTCTTGAAATATATGTGGAGGTCCTGAAAAGGTTACGAGGTTAGTGACACGAAATTCACTGGGTCGTCTAGTAATTGTATACATTATGGATTGATGTCGCCTCCATGGTCCAGTGGTTTAGCGCGTGGCTCTTGACTCGGAGGTCGTGGGTAGGATTCCCGCGTTGGAAACATGTTATTTCCAAGTTTGATTAGGAAGATGCAGGCTGATCACCTGATTGTCTGACCAGTAAGATGATCCATGCGTCGGATGGGCATGTAAAAAGTCGGTCCTGTGCCTGATTTCTCGCCAGTCGTGTCGGTCGTCCGTCCCACTGGGTTATGAGAGTAAAGGAATAGAGAGTGCTCTTGTGTAGTGCGCACACATTAGGGCACTATAAAATTACTCCTGCGTAACTGTCCTGGTTTCAATGGAACCGGCCGCCGTCACCGCAACCGGTGTAAGATTTATATAGTTATACATACGGACTGAAGTGAATGAACACGAAATTTACCGGGTCATCTAGTTACGAAATAAATCGAAACACTTATTGCTAGTCAGGCCCGATATTACAAAGTGAATTGGAAAACTATTAATAATAGCCATCAAAATATGCATTCGTTTCACGGTGAAGAATCTCATAAAATCGAACGAACAAATAAATATCGACGGGAGTGTACTGGGGAATTGGAACAATCCGAGAATAAATTATTTAGCAATTTCAACGGTCCCGATGAGATGCTAGGTATAAATCATATAAATTTTATTACTAAAGCGTTATACTCCAGTGAAATTGGAATAAACAGGTTCGACTTGGGAGTCTCATAGAATAACCCCGACACCGGTTTCTTTGACGATGGCCGGGTTCACTGAAACCAGGCCAGTTACGCAGGAGTAATTTTATAGTGCCCAAGTGTATGCGCATTACACAAGAGCACTCTCTATTTCTTTTACTCTCATAACCCAGTGGGACGGAAGAGATCAGGACGGGCTTTTTACATGCCCATCAGACGCATGGATCAACTTACTAGTCAGACAATTAGTAATCAGCCTGCATTGTCCTAACTTGGAAATAACATGTTTCGAGGCGGGAAACGTACCCACAACCTCCGAGCCACGCTCTAAACCACTGGACCACGGAGTCTGATAGGAACCAGGAGTGTAGGTATAAAATCTTTTGGTGAAAATACAGAAGGTTAAAGAAAACCCCGAAGGCGAGAGACTGGGAATAAAGTTGTAGCTCGAGGCGGTCTGCTTGGATTTCATACTAAATAATTTTCAAAGCTGCTATTCCTTTAAAATTTATTTTAAATAGTTATTTTTTATGGAAAGAATCCATTAATTACGTTAAAATTTACTGTATTTTAACAGTATAAACAATTGTTTCGAATCTATTAAAAGTGCCCCCTTACCGGGAGCATTCGCTTGCAATGTAACGTTACAGAGTCGAGCATTGCAATGTGAACCTTGTAAAGATACAGTGTGTATACTGTTTAATATCTTGATACAACTTGTAACATAATCTAGCAATGGAATGCTCAGTCAAATGTTACCGTCGTTAAAGGAGATAGTATTGTAATATAATGCTCAAAGTCGAATCTTTAATGTTACATTACACGTCGTGTAATGTAATGCTCAAAAACGAATCTATAATGTTACATTACAAGTGAATGCTCGCGGTGAGGGAGCAGCTTTAGGTAATTCATTAGGATTTTCATATTATGTAGTCGTCAGTATATTAGGTATGTACGGATATATCTTCTGTTTCTGGGAAGGCAATATAGATTTTAGAAAACAGCTCTCTCAAGTGACAATATAAAATATGACCGTTATGATAACCGTTGCGCCAGAATTCGTTAATCGCGCGGGAACCGGATATTTTTTCGGGATAAAAGTAAATCTATATCCTTGTAAATCTATGTCCTTTCCTTACCAAATTTCAATAAAATCTTATAAAGCGGTTTGGGTGTGTAGAGATGTAATTGCGCATATTTTATAATACTAGTATGGATAACGTTACTTCTGATTAACTATGCGATAAAACGTCCACGTAGAATCTTCTTCCCGGAGTAACGTCAAACTGAATGTCGTTGCAATCGTTTACAAATTTCTCCTTTGGGAACTGCATTTTCCGAGTGAGGTATCTGTGCCAAATGTCTTTAGGGGTTTTCCGGACTAACAAACATCTCTGCATACAACTTTCGCACAACAATGACGGTGTTCATAAAATTGTGCATCCAATAATTAATATTTGCGCTTCTTCTGAATAATTACCCTCAAGACAGATTTAACATGACACCACTGAGATTATATCAAGGGGTTTTCGTGTTCCGTTACCACTGTCGATCTTGACAACGCGGGCGTCGAACAACGCACTGCAACTTCTCTAATGTTGCGACTGTGCGATGGTAGTTGCTTTCCATCGGGTCACCCGTTTGCTCGTTATCCCCCCCAATTATATAAAAAAATACGTGTTATCGTCTGCTTGCGGATAACATGCTTATGGCCATGTTGCTCGCATGACAAGAAAAACATCAATGAAATGACAGGAGGGCAATTACTGTGATGTTATGTGGACCAGCGAGGGTCTATAATTGTTGTCGCGGTCACCGGTGTCCTTATGGGTCTTGACGTAAAGGACTTGTGTTACGGGTTACCAGATAACGGAAATATATTTAATACTTTTATACTATACATCTATTTAAAATGTTTATTATATTATGTGAAACATCACTACACTTATTGTTAAAATAAAACTCAAACACTCAGATCACTTTGTTTATTACATTTTTTCTCCAATCACTCATTCAAATAACTTAACACAACCACGTTTATAACACTGAATACTTTTCAACACTTTTTCCTCTCTCACTATTTCAATTACTTTCTCACAGTAATCATTTTATTTTATAGCTCAAGCACCGAGCTCACACTTTACTGCTATGGACTATCCTCTACGAAGGATCTCCACCAACTGACCTGGAGGCTGGAAAAAAACCCTCCAGTCCCCCAGTTCCCTCTCTACTCTCAATAATTTAGGCGGGTAAAGTGTGAGTTCCGCTTGTGGCGCTAGTGCGCAATTTAAATAACTTCCGCTTTTAATTTAAAGTCTTATTTTAATTGCTTATAATATTTATGTATATTTAAATAATTACAAGTATTTATTTTTAACTTAAAAATATTTATCAAATTAAATGACTTTCGACTGGCGTTAGTATAAAATAATATTATGAACATCCGTTTCTCTTTATGATCAAACACTAAACTAACTATAATTAAGTATTTTATTAAAACATTTTACATTTTATATCATTTATTCTATTTAATAATTTAATCAAAAAACTTGAACCTTACAATTATCATACGCATATTAAATACACATCCAGACCCGGGAACGTTGAAAAGTTTTTCTTCCGTCGGCGGGATTCGAACCCACGACGCCCGGCTTGAGCTACCAACGCGCTTACCACTGAGCCACAGAGATCATCAAAAATATAATATGGATATAGTACGATTCCTGCGCCATAAACGAATTTCGGCGCAACGGGGTTGTGCGTCATGTAGTTTTAAATAGTTTAATAATAATATAATAATATCTATGGACGCTTCACACCACGTCAGTCTGGCCCCGTGCTAAGTACCTAAAGGACTTGTGTTACAGGTACCAGACAACGGAAATATATTTAATACTTTTATACAATACATATATTTAAGATTTTTATTATATCATACACATATTTAATACACATCCAGACCCGGAAACATTGAAAACTTTTTGTTCCGTCGGCGGGATTCGAACCCGCGACCCCCGGCTTGAGCTACCAACGCGCTCACCACTGAGCCACAGAGGTCGTTTCCTATTGTATTGTCGTATAAAAAGTTTTGCAGCACCAATCAATTAATCCAAATTGAGTGCTTTCATAACTGTCGTACGCAAATCGGTAGTTTGAGCCATCCGTCACGACTATTGTCCGGCGCGGGTTCGGCCGTCGGCGCCATGAATCAGTTTTATTGAATAACTTCTTTCGGCGGAATCGTCGGCCATTCCGACTGGCATTTGTCATAGACGCTAGTTTTGTTCAAAGGTTGAAATTGATTGATTTTATATAAAGTAGATGACGCCCGTAACTCCGTCGCGACCAAAATGGTTTATCGCATGGGAACCGTACATTTTTCCGGGATAAAAAGTATCCTATATCCTTTCCCGGAACTCAAAGTATCTCAATACCTAATTTCAGAAAAAATGGTTCAGCGGTTTGGACGTAAAGAGGTAACAGACACACACTTTCGAATTTTTAATATTAAGTATAATGGAATAATAATATATGGATTGACACAGTTGTTACACTTGATTTAACTTTGAGGCAAAAGTGTTAAGTGTTCCCTTGGAATAAAAATGCTAATTATAGCATTAGATAAGTAAATGCTTTGAGTATTACAATCCATATTTCCATACTATATAATATTATTCGCTTGGCTCATCCTGGCGGGGGCACTCCCGTGCCCCCAGATAAATGCGAAAGTGTGTCTGTCTGTCTGTCTGTTACCTCTTAAAAATTTGGTATGGAGATACTTTGAGTCCCGGGAAAGGACGTAGGATACTTTTTGTCCCGGAAAAATGTACGGTTCCAGCGCGATAAACGAGTTTTGGCACAACGGAGTTGAGGCGTCATCTAGTAATTAATAAAAACCGGCCAAGTGCGAGTTGGACTCGCCCATGAAGGGTTCCGCAGCAGCAATGAGGCTTATTTTTATGAAATTGAGAGGTTTTTGATTTATTTTCATATTTCAGTTGATTTAATGAAAGTTAAATTAAGGTTTACCATTTATGACGTATAAAAAAAAACTACTGGCTAGATCTCGTTCGAACCATTTTTCGTTGGTAGTTTTTGTAGTAATGTAAATCATTTATTTTTTTTAGACTTATCATGCCCCTACTTTAAAAGTTAGAGGGGGGGACACACATTTTACCACTTTGGAAGTGTCTCTCGCAAACTATTCAGGTTAGAAAAAAATGATGTTAGAAACCTCAATAATCAATATGATTTTGAAAGACCTATCCATAAATACCCTACACGCACAGGTTAGATGAAAAAAATTTTTTTTTGTTTCAGTTGTATCTATGGGAACCCCTAAAATTTTTAATATTTTTTCCATTTTTGTATCAAAAACTTAAAGCGGTTTACAGACTACATCTACTTACCAAGTTTCAATAGTATAGCTCTTATAGTTTCGGAGAAAAGTGGCTGTGACATACGGACAGACAGACAGACAGACAGACAGACAGACAGACAGACAGTCAGACAGACAGACAGACAGACATGACGAATCTATAAGGGTTTCGTTTTTTGTATTTGGCTACGGAACCCTAAAAACGTGTTGTTGACGCTTAATTAATTTTCTTATAATTCGTCTTGATGCGTGTTCCACACGTTCTTTTGTTTTTATTGGTTTCTTTAAATAATATTATGAGTGACAGAGATGGTGATTTTTGTCTTATTTTATAATATATTTGTATAACTTTATGAACAGTGTGTTTTCGTAATATTCTAACCGTCTAGGTAATATTCTAAACTTCAAATTTTCAGCGTATTCGAAATCGTGACCTAAGCACATCGTAAAGTATATTAATAACTGAGTCCTACCTGGGTTAATTAACCCGTAACTCTAAACTATAACCCTTAAGTTGTACCCATAAGTTATTAGTTTAATTACTTTAGCTTAATTATTTCCAAGTGTTGGTAAGTTGACAAATTTAAGCAAGAATTAAAATATAAAATACTAAACTGAGTATTTTTTAAACATTTTAAGTGCCTATCTATTGTCATTATTGATAAAGAGCAAGAAATTGCAAAAAAAATAACACATTAGTTGTATGGGAACCACCCTCAAATATTTAATTTGTTTTATTTTTAGTATTTTTATTAGAGTGGCTGCGGCTACAAACTGTAATTTCAGAAGTCTAGCTATAGCGGTTCTTGAGATACAGCCTGTAGACATACAGACGGACAGACTTCGAAGTCTTAGTAATGGGGACCCCATTACGTTTTTACTACTTTTTATCCTTTGGGTACGGAACCCTAACAATAATATTAATAAAAATCAACATAAATCCATCCATTTATGAACATAAAAGATATTTTGTAAAAGTTATTAAGATATATCTAAATAAAAATAAGTCGCGTTTTCCTTCCTGACGCTTTAATTCCAGAACGCACGAACCAATTTTCATGGTTTTGCATTCGTTAGAAAGGTGTCGGGCTCCGTGAGATCTATAGGAAAGAAAATCAGAAAAAACTTCAAGAGAAAAGTAGGAAAACAGGGAAAATCATTTTATGGCAAAACAACGTTTGCGGGACAGCTAATCTATACTAATATTATAAATGCGAAAGTATCTCTGTCTGTCTGTCTGTCTGTCTGTCTGTCTCGCTTTCACGCCAAAACTACTGAACCGATTGTAATGAAATTTTGTACACAGATAGTCTAAAGCCTGAGAAAGGACATAGGCTACTTTTTAACTGGAAAAGGGGGTTGTAAGGGGGTGAAAATGCGTAAATTTGGTCAAATTAAGTTAGTTCCAAAAACTCAAAATAGATGGCGCCAAGAGTCCCCTAGATCGCGCTATTGCTTGCTCATGCGTATTTCTATAAGAGGTGGTACCATGTTAAATTAGACTCTTCGATTCTTTCGATTGTTATACACGTTCTATACTAATATTATAAATGCGAAAGTATCTCTGTCTGTCTGTCTGTCTCGCTTTCACGCCAAAACTACTGAAACGATTGTAATGAAATTTTGTACACAGATAGTCTAGAGCCTGAGAAAGGACATAGGCTACTTTTTAACTGGAAAAGGGTAAGGGGGTGAAAATGCGTAAATTTGGTCAAATTAAGTTAGTTCCAAAAACTCAAAATAGATGGCACCAAGAGTCCCCTAGATCGCGCTATTGCTTGCTCATGCGTATTTCTATAAGAGGTGGTACCATGTTAAGCTAAGTTTTTCGATTCTTTTGATTGTTGTACACGTTATTAACTAAGAACTCACCTACCAACTTAGATTAGATATCAA